>NW_026294402.1:50147994-50877994 GCF_007827085.1 Peromyscus californicus insignis | reverse complement strand
ACTTACTGGCTTGTCAAGGAAGTTATCATCCACACAGTTACCCTCACTCCAAATGCTGAGGTCCTTTTGACTCATTGATTCCTCCATATTTATGTCTAGCCAAGTCTGGTAGTTCTCTGGAATAATTGTTCCTTTCTCTTCAGTACTACTAATTTATTTTTACTTATTTTTGTTACAGAGAAAAGAGGTTTTGTTACAGAGAAAAGAATTGAGGGGAGAATTCTCATGTCTCCTCAATTTTTTTTTTAATATATGTATTTGTGTGGTGGATATGATTCTGTGGGTATGTGCATGTGTGGGGACAGGCCACAGATCAATATTGGTTGAATGTATTCCTCAGCCACTTTCCACTTTATTCTTTGAGAATCTGGAGTTCACTGATTAGCCAGACCGGCTGGCCAGTGAGCTCCGTAGATCTGCCTATCACAACCTCCCTACCCCTAACTTGCTTTTATGTGGGTGCTGGGGATCTGAACTCAGGTCTTCATGTGTGTATGGCAAGCACTTTATTAGCTGAGCTCTTCCCAACCCTTCCTTCATTTCTACCTAATTTAGTTCTTTAACTTAATTTTGCTGGTAGGTACAGCACCAGCAAATTCAGTTTCTATTGTAACCATAATACAGCTCTGTTCTTCTTGTTTTTTCCTAGATAGGGTTTCGTGTGGCTCAGGCTAGCCTATAACTTGCAGTATAACCCAGGATGGCCCTAAATTCCTGATCCTCCTGCTTCTGCCGCCTAAATGGTAGGGTTACAGGCACAAACCGCCACACCTGCCTCACAGTTCATTTCTAAGAAATTGTGCATACTAAGTAGGGTTGGCAGAAGAGGAGTCAAAAACATTAGCTGTTACACAGAGATAAAATCACATTCCATATGTGATCATTTTGAATTTGAACAATAAACCCATCTGTTTTGCCTTAAACAAAAGGTATATTTGAATACAAATATTTGTAACCTAGTGTAAGGAATTCCTATTTTTTAGAATGGAGTTGGGAACACACAAATTCTGTTTTATACATGGGTGGTAATTCAACATTTTGAAAGTGTTGTTTGTTGACTTTTTGTCGTCCCCCCCCCCAGGGAGAGAGCATTTTTTAATTTATTAATATAACTTAAAGGAACAGGACAGGTATTTTGTAGAAAAAGATCATCAAAAATATCCTAAGTCTTACAGGCAGTTTTCCTGTAGAATATATAGGCGAGGGGGTTAATTTCTCTTACAGGATTATTTTATATTGAAATCACAGAAGGGACTAGAGAGATGGCTCAGTGGTTAGCAATACTTGTTTCTGTTGCAGAGGACCCAGATTTGATTCCCAGCACCCACATGGTAGCTCACTGCCTGCTATAACTCCAGTTCCAAGGGACCCAATGCTTGCAAAGCATAGACCTCCATGCAGGCAAAACACCCATACACATAAAATAATAACAATAAATTTTTAAAAAAGAAATCAGAGAAAGAGTTGAGAAGAGCATTAGTAGTATTTACAGATTTATTGTCTGCATTTTGTTCAGTGTTAATATGTTTACTAGTCTTCTTCAAATAGATTCTTTAAAAATCTTTGGTAAGCCAGGCGTGGTGATGTATGTCTGTAATTCCAACACTTGGGAGGCTGAGATAGGAAAATTGCTATGAGTTGGAGGTCTGCCTGTCTCAAAAAAATGAAGCACAAACTAAAGCAAAACTTTGGTAGAACTCTCTTCCCTGCTACTTTCCTGTGTGCTTCTACTGTGTAATAACTAGACCTTTTACTTTTTCTTTTCTTTTTTTTTTTTTAAACTGAAATGTGGCCAGGAGGTGGTGGCGCATGCCTTTAATCCCAGCACTGGGGAGGCAGAGCCAGGCAGATCTCTGTGAGTTTGAGGCCAGCCTGGTCTACAGAGCGAGATACAGGACAGGCTCCAAAACTACACGGAGAAACCCTGTCTCAAAAAAAAATCAAAAATCAAAAAGCAAAAGCAAAAAAACTGAGATGTGACCTTAATGAGGTACTGAGTTCTACAGTTCAGAGGAGTCTAGCAGAATGGTGTGGGTGAACGTCCTCTTTCACCTGGTGTGACATGTTGGATGACTAGCTCTAGATGCTCTATTTATCTCTTGGCTCCAGTTTCTCCTCTGTAGAATAAGAGAGTTTTGATGGTTCTTTTAGTGGTGCTCTTACCCCCGTCCCCAAGGAAAAGTCATGAAACACGACAGGATCCACTAACAAGAATTTTATCAAGACAAAGAGAAAGGGGTAGATGTAATCAGGCCTGTGGAAGGACACGTTTGAGAAAGAGGGCAGGGGAACATGGGGCCCATCTTATAAAGGCCAGGTTGCAATAAAGGCCAGGTCGCACCTGTGCACACAGGCCCATTTGGCTATTCCACGCATGCACATAGATTACGTGGTCACGTCCGTGCGATTACGTGACCACATAGCCATGGGTCAATAGGATGTATGGCCCGGAAATGACTAGGTGGAAATGACTAAGTGTCCTGCATGCACGACCATGGGGGTGTGGTTGGAATTCCTATCAAGTTTGACCAGTCTCTTCTGGCTTAGAGACTCAGTGTTGTGATGCCACCAGAGTTCTTTGTTATTTTCTTGGATAGATGTTTGTTCCATAGCATTTTGCTTTCCTTGTTTAGTTCCACTTCTGATGGGTATGAGTAAAGCCAGGCTAAATATTCTTGAACTTGAATTATCTTTTCTTCTATGATTGAAATTAAGTGTCCTAACCAGATATTTAACTTAAAACCATAACCTTATTAACCTTTTGCTGCCAAGAGCATTTTTCTGAACTGAAAAAAATCTATTAGAATTCACATGGATGAAGAAGGCTTTATCCTAAGAATGGCTCCAGGTAGAAAAGCATTTAAAGCCTTCTTTATCCATGTGAATTCTAATAGACTTTTCGGTTTTTAGGAATACCTGGCATGCTCCTTCTAATATACAGTGTGGTAATTAGGAGCTTAAATGCTGGATCCCCATTACCTGGGTCCACATCTGGCTCCACTGAGTGTTATTTTTGTGATTTTAGGCAAGTTAGAAGGACAGTTCCTACCTGATAAGTGTTTTTGAGGAGTAAAGTCTGAGGAATATATTCTTGGCTTAGGGTTCTATGTATGTTTAGCTGATGTTTGATATTCTAAGGGTCAGATGCTCCTATGATGTGTGCTTTAGTTGCCATGGTCTATGAACATAACTCTGATATAGTCCTTATTGAATAGACAGAGGTTTAGAGAGGTAAATGAATTGGCCCATCACATAGAAAAGGAGTGCTAAAATTATGGCTCAGATTAGATGTTTCTGACTTACTCCAGAACCTCTTGCTTCTACATTTCTGCTACTCTAAGCCTGGTCCTTTGGAAATCTGAAATGCTGTTAACCAGTCATGAGGCTGTTAGTGTGAGAAATTTCAAGTCTCAGATAACATCTAAGTAAACATTTCTACCATTATCAGGATAAAATGATCTGACCAGCCGCCACCCTTTTATAGCGGTGCCTTTTAGGCCTCAGGGTTTTCTATGGCTTATATTTATACAGTGTGACTTTTTTGTCCATTTCCTCTACAGAATGAAGTAGCCTTGGCATCCAGTTCAAATATGGCTTTTCTCTTGGCATTGGCCTTGGGAAGTGTTGGACTATGCTGGGATAACAGGGGTGGTGGGGTTGAAGAGGAAGATTTGGCAGATCTACTTTTCTTAACTTTGGAGTGTGAAAATTTTAACCAAATAATTGCTATGAATGGCATGGCCATCCACATAGTTCCATTTAATTCATTGGATATTTATTGACTAGGTACATTGACATTTTAATTTTGAACTTAGTCCTTTGATTTATTGCTTGAGAATAAAAACCAATTGTTTTCTATTATAAAACTTCAAACTACATTTGTTTTAATCACCTCTAGTCATTTTTTCTTAACTTGAAAATCCTGTAGTCCAAACAATGGTACACAAATGGGCTTCTGTCATTATTCAACCTCCTATGACAATACCATGCGGAGTAATAGTAAATTATTTAGAGTGCTGCTGAGTTAGACATTACTACATTTTAAGTTCCACAGTTTACTTCACCTGAGTTGTTGAGTCAACTGTGCTGTGTTTAGTAGTTCAGGAAATATCTACACTGGTTTCATATATTGTAAATATTCAAAAGTTAATTGTATACAACAGTCTGTAAGAAATTCTGTAAGTTCTGTCATCTTCATTTACAAATGAATAGGTAAGGAAATTTTATCCAATTCTTTTTTTGAAAAGTTGGCAAATATCTTGATAAAAAGCCAGGTGGTGTGCTGTGATTACTCAACTGCTAATGTCGAACAAAGGCAGCCATAGGCAGTATCTTAGTTAGGGTTGCTGTTGATGTCATGAAACACCTTGACCAAAAGCAGTTTGGGGAGGAAAGGATTCATTTTGCTTACTCTTCCAGTTTACAGTTCATCATCAAAGGCAGTCAGGGAAGGAACCTGGAGGCAGGAGCTGATGCAGAGGCCATAGAGGAATGTTGTTTACTAGCTTGCTCCTGATGACTTGCTCAACATGTCTTCTTAATAGAACCCAGAACCACCAGCCCGGGGATGTCCCCACCCACAATGGGCTAGGCCCTTCCCATCAATAACAAAATAAGAAATGCCTACAGGCTTGCCTGCAGCAGCCCAATCTTAAGAGGCATTTTCTCAGTTGAAGTTCCCTCCTTTCAGATGACTCTAGCTTGTGTCAAGTTGACATAAAAACTAGCTGGAACAGGCAGTTTATATGATGGACCCCCTCATCTCTTGGGTAATAGTTCCAAAACCCTTGGTGGATGTCCCAAACCGTGGGTAGTCCAAGACCCTATGTGTACTGGTTTTTCCTTATTAGAGATTTTTCTTTTTCTTTCTTCTTTTTCATCTAAAGGAGGCACCCAAAAGCTTCCCTGTAGCATATCCAAATTGTTAGCATCACTTCTTTTATAGTTCAGGGCCATTATGAAAGCAAAGTACGGGTTACAGAACACTGTCAAGACGTTTATTACATGGTTAATGAGTGAGTAGCATATACAGTGAGGATACTGTGGAGAAAGAGCAGGAGTGGGAAGATGTGAGATTTCATACACAGCAGTACAGAATTTAAAATTCATGTATTATTCATTTGAGAACTATTATTTATTTGGCTCTATGTATAGATTTTTAGTAATTTTTTTTATGTTTTTAAATGATAAATTGAAAATCCAGTACCATTCAAGGGAGGTATGCTCAGTACTTCAGTAGATATTTGCCAAATTAAATTTTGGGTTGAGTTTCTATTTTTAACTGACATCCTGACTTACGTTTGCCAGAACCTGATAGGACTTGGAAGAAGAATGGCATTGTTGCTATTTCCGCTGCGTGAGAACATCTAAAACAGGTGGCTGGCACCAGGGAAGGGAAGATAAAGGACAAAATACAATCGTCTGTGATTTGCAGTTTCTGCACTAAATTTCAATCTACTTAGGTTTTGTTTATTCTAATCTAATACCTAATTCAATTAGTACTGAATTTTCCAATATATTTTTATTATTGAGGTAAACAATTTTAGAATTTTACCTGATTAAAGCTGACTACTATTTTTATTTGCAATCTATATGATATAAGGTTGAATCGTTTTGTTTGTCTTGCTTAAAAACTTTTTTTTTTACATTTTGTGTGTGTGTGTGTGTGTGTGTGTGTGTGTGTGTGTGTGTGTGTGTGTGTGTTGTCTGTCTGTCTGTGTATGTGTGTGTGTGTTTAGCCCAGGCTGAGCTTACTATCACTAATATAGTCCAAACTGACTTTGAACTTGTGATTCTCCTGCCCCCGCCTCTCTGTAGTGCTGGGATTCTAGGTATGCATCTTCACACCCTGTTACAGTTTTATTCTAAGTAAAATGACTGGTAGATTTTAGAGCTGGAGCCACTAAATTAAAGTATACCAAGTAGCTTTAGAAAATGCTTTTTCAATAGTGGGTTTGCAACCACCAGATCTTAGAGCTTAAGAAATAGAAAGGATTAGATTGATCAGTCATTTTGAAAAGCAAAGGAAGGTCTGCATCAGAGTCTGAAACCACACTTCTGTGTTTTTATTGAAATCAACTCCCTCAAATACTTATGACTATACTGTATATAGTATATTAGTTTCTTGTTACTCTGATAAAATACCTGCTGAAGCAACTGGAGGGGATTTCATTAGCTCACAGTTCGAGGGTTCAGTTTATCATTCATAGTAGTGAAGTCCCAGCAGCAGGAGCTTGAGGCAGCTGGTCACACTGTTCACAGTCAGGAGGCAGAGAGGGATGAATGCTGCTGCTCAGTTTGCTGTCTCCTTTCATTCAGTTCAATCCTGGTTCATAAAATGGTGCTGCCCAGTTAAAGTGGGTCTTTTCACTTTGGTTATCCTAATCTAGACAATCCCTGACACGTGTGCCCAGAGGCTGGCTGGCTTTCTTTTCCTTTCCTTCTTTCTTTCTTTTTCTTTCTTTCTTTCTTTCTTTCTTTCTTTCTTTCTTTCTTTCTTTCTTTCTTTCTTTCTTTCTTTCTTTCTTTCTTTCTTTCCTTTCTTTCCTTTCTTTCCTTCTTTCTTCCTTTTTAACCCCCTAGGTGATTCTAGATCTGTCAAATTGACATCCAAGATTAACTATCATGGTGGAATTGCTGTGGGTTTGAGGCTGTAGTCTTTAGATATTATTTTTCTTGAAGCTTCCTTTTCTTTTTACACTAATGGCCCAGAGATATTGTGTAAAAAGATTTCACCCAACAAAAAAGTAATTGGTGTTCCCAATGTGACCTCACTGTAGCCTCGGCTGACTATTACACACCAATGTGACCTTACTGTAGCCTAGGCTGACCATTGCCCACCAATGTGACCTCACTGTAGTCTAGGCTGACTATTGCACACCAGTGTGACCTCACTGTAGCCTAGTCTGACCACAGCACACCAATGTGACCTCACTGTAGCCTAGGCTGACTATTGCACACCAGTGTGACCCCACTGTAGCCTTGGCTGACTACAGCACACCAATGTGATCTCACTGTAGCCTAGACTGACCATTGCACACCAGTGTGACCTCACTGTAGCCTAGGCTGACCACAGCACACCAGTGTGACCTCACTGTAGCCTAGGCTGACCATTGCACACCAGTGTGACCTCACTGTAGCCTAGGCTGACCACAGCACACCAATGTGACCTCATTGTAGCCTAGGCTGACCACAGCACACCAGTGTGACCTCACTGCAGCCTAGGCTGACCACAGCACATCAGTGTGACCTCACTGTAGCCTAGACTGACCATTGCACACCAGTGTGACCTCACTGCAGCCTAGGCTGACCACAGCACATCAGTGTGACCTCACTGTAGCCTAGGCTGACTATTACACACCAATGTGACCTCACTGTAGCCTAGGCTGACCATTGCACACCAATGTGACCTCACTGTAGTCTAGGCTGACCATTGCACACCAATGTGACCTCACTGTAGCCTAGGCTGACTATTGCACACCAATGTGACCTCACTGTAGCCTAGGCTGACCACAGCACACCTCTCAGCTTCCCCAGTGCTGCAGTTATAGGTGTGCACCACCACATTTGGTTGTGAGCACCACATTTGGTTGTGAGCACCACATTTGGTTGTGAGCACCACCACGTTTGGTTGTGAGCACCACCACATCTGGTTGTGAGCTTCCTTTATATTTCAGCACTTTGATCATTTATAAGCCAGGGTATGAATACTTTTTCAAAATGGATACATAAATATTAAAAAATTTTAAACATTTGTTTTAGCAGTATTATGAATATTAATTAAAATTCATTTTAGGGGCCAGATGAGCCCTTTGAGCCTTACATGAAAAGTCTTCTGTGCAATCGTTTAATCTCCATTGGATTTTCTTTTAAGAAACTAGTTGCCATATTCCAGATGTGCTTAAAATTGTCTAGTGAATAGGAAGAACAGATAAAACAAGTGAAGAGCAAAACAGCAGTGCACAGAACTGAGAGCTAAATCATTTTGGTACCTATAATAGAGCAAGCATTCGAGAGTTTTCAAATTGACAATACTGAAAACTTTTTATTATTTTAAAAAATATTTATTAGGGGTCATTAGGAGGCGGGCAAGCAAGAGTGCCACATGAATATACTGAGGTCAGAGGTTAGTTCCCTCTGGTGGGGTCGAGGGATCAGACTCAGTGTCTCAAGCCTGCATAGCAAGCACTCTGACCTGCTGAGCCATCTCGGTAGCTACCCTCTGAGAAATTCCAGAGAGGTTTTTGTAAAGGAGGGAAAGTCATTTTACTTGTGTGATTAGAGGGGGGTATGTTTCAGGGTCTCCGATTTCTGAAGGAAGTTAAGTTGAATTTCTCACCTAAGCTGGGGAAAAGACTGGTTTATAAAGAAAAGGTGTAATGAGCTTCGGAATTGGAGCATGAGGGAGCATTAAAACCGGGTGTCTTTGCACATCAGTGGGAGCAGCTGACAGACGAGGGAGTGGGAAGTGGTGTGGGAAAGGATTGTTGGGCTTCAGATATTGAGTCTTGTGTACTAATGCTATTGAGTCCCCCCTTGGATGGTGGCAGGGAGGCTTCTCACACTTATTTATTAGGTGTGTCTGTTAGCTACTTTGGCCCCACTGAAATAAAAATAAATAAAAACAGGAGAGTGAAGCCTTGTTTGAAACTTCAAGTGATTTTTTTTGTCTTTCATTATTTATTTAAGACTACTTCTTCTTCCTTCTCCTTCTCCTCTTCTTCCTCCCTCCTCCTCTTCTTTTTTTTAATTATTAAGACATTTTCTGTTCATTTTATATACCAATCACAGATCCCCCTCTCTTCCTTCCTCCCACCCCCTAGCCTTCCTCCCAACCCACCCCCATTCCCAGCTCCTCCAAGGCAAGGTCTCCCATGGGGAGTCAGAAGAGCTTGGTACATTCAGCTGAGGCAGGGCCAAGCCCTTCCCCTGCACCAAGGCTTGTAAGATGTCTCACCATAAGCACTGGGTTCCAAAAAGCCTGTTCATGCACTAGGGATGGATCCTGATCCCACTGCCAGCCACCTCCTTTTCTTTTGGTGGGGATTTTATTGAGTCCAAGGTAAAGAATATATGAAGATTATCCTAAAGATCTAACATTAGGGGCCTGGGGATGTAACTCAGTTGGTAGAGTGCTTGCCTACCATGCATGAAGCCCTAGATTTAATCCTTAGCATTGCATAAACAGGAGGCAGGAAGATAAGGTGGAGGCCAGCCTGGGATACATGAGGCCCTGTCTCAAGGGAAAAAAAATAAAGAAATAAATAAAATAAAATCTGACATTAGATTTTAATGACTTTAGCTCTTATTCTAGTATCATTAATTTTGGCAAAGTGTGTAATCTCTCCTTTAGTCCCACTTCCAGGTCAGAAGAAATTAGACATTTTGATTGTGTTTTGCCTGGACTCTGTGAAGGTGGGGGTTAGGTGAGTGAATATAGGGGTGTAGGTAAGTGCACCTAGAGGTGAGGAGGTAAGCTAATTGCCATCAAAGCAGCAATAAAGACTAAATGAGTACCTCTAATTTGCTCTTAAAGTATTTTGGGAGAAAATGCCAGGAGAATTAGTGTAATTGAAAAAGATAATTTTCCTGGTGATTGAATTTGAAACACCCTGTAACCTGGATGAAAAAAAGGTGATCTATACGTCACAAGTGAACTCTTAAGGTTCCCCTTCTTCCATCAGACAAATTGGAAAAGTAATTACTCTACCCGTATCTACCTATTTCCAGTATAAACTGAATTGGTAATAAAAAGGGAGTTTGTTGGCCAGATCAGATTCTGCTCTTCTTTACTATCCTTAAAGCAACCACTTTGTTTCTTAATGTTTTAATCTTTTTAAAAAGGTTTATCCTTTTATTTTTTACTTATGTATATATGTGTATGCCTGTGTGAGTTTATGTGCATCACATGCATGCAGGTGCCTGCAGTGGTCAGAAGAGGGCGTTGGATCCTGTTGTAGAATGTCACTTTAACCGGGCAAAGATGTGTTACATTTGTTTATGCTGCATTTGTTTAACCATGTAAGGATGTGTGATTACTTATATAAAGATGTGTTGCATCTGTTTCACCTTGCCTGTCTAAGGCACCTGATTGATCTAATAAAGAGCTGAACAGCCAATAGCTAGGTAGAAGAGGGATAGGTGAGGCTGGCAGGCAGTGAGGATAAATAGGAAGAGAAACCGAGGTTCTAGAAAGAAGAGAAGGGGAGAGAACGAGGGATATACCCAGGACAAGAAGCCAGGCAGGCTCCAGCCAGCCAGACATAGAGAAGCAGTGAAAGTAGGATATAAACAAGTAAGAAAGGTAATAAGCCCCAAGGCAAAAGGTGGATAAAGAGAAACAGGTTGATTTAAGTTAAAAGAGCTAGCCAGAAAAGAGCTAAGCTAAGGCTGAGCTTTCAAACCCAACAAAAAGTCTGTGTCATAATTTGGGAGCTGGTTGGTGGCCCAAAAGATAAAGCCTGGTACAGGATCCCCTGTAACTGGTGTTACAGCCAGTTGTGAGTTGCCATGTTGGTGCTGGAAATTGAACCCAGGGCCTCTGTGAGAGCAGTAGGCTCTCTTAACTACTGAGCCATCTCCAGCTCCAAATGTTACTAATCTTAAGAAATGGTCTTCACGGTTTCTTCTTATTTCAAAACCCACAGTAGCATTCTGCTGTCTGAATTTCAGAGAACCTCCGGGATGGTCTCTGAAAAGGGAGAGGGTGGAAGTGGAGGCTTGGAACGGGCTTTGTAATAGAGTCTGATTTTCGGGCAGGCAGGCAGGATGGCTCAGGATGTACAGACATTTGTCGCCAAGCCTGAGTTGATCCCTGGGACCCACATAGTAGAAGGAAACAACTGGCTCCTGCAAGTTGTCCTCTGACCTCCACATGTGCGCCATGACACTGCCCGCCACACAAAATAAAAACTGACACAAGTGAAAAAATGAGTTTTAAGAATCTAAGATACACTGTGATTTAAGCTCTAGTCTGTTTCTAATTTAACAGCTATTTTAAGCTGGGCATAGTGGCACATGCCTTTAACCACAGCACGTGGGAGGCAGAGGATCTCTGGGAGTTTGAGGCCAGCCTGGTCTACATAGTGAGTTCCAGGACAGCCACGGCTATGTAGAGAGACCCTGTCTTAAAACAAAACAACCAAAAATCAGCCATCCTCCAAATCTGGATGATATTCCTTAATTTGCCCTAAATAAATACATAATTCTTCTTGCTTGAGACTTTGTCAACATCATGCTTTATAGTAGGGTATAAAACAGCATTATTTTTTTTTTATCAAAGATTAATGTTGGGTTAATGGGACAGTCTTAAAATTAGGTAGGTTTCTGTTGCTGCTGTTCATTCCAGCTTTGAAAAAAAATAATCTTTGTGTGTTTAAGTGCTCTGATGAAGGTGTCAGGTATTGGTTCTATCTTACGGAGTGGGCCTGAAATCCATTTAGAAATTTAGTGGTTACTCTTTTGACATTAGTGCCACTATGTGGGAACCAGTGGGCCTATCTTGCCAACTCGGTTGTTTATTGTAGACCACAGTCATAGCTGGATAAGATCATGATTGTTTTTCCCTCTATAGCATGCTTAGTTTACACACTATAAATTCTACCTAGTAAGAAACTTCCAGGTCAGTACCAGCCTGATAGCTCCATGTTCTGTGACTCAAGTATATGGTATTTTCAGCAGTAGGGTCTTACCATTAAGTTCTAGAGCATAACCAAGAGTAATGGCAAAAGTCTGTGCTGTTTTGGGATTATCTATGGGATCTCAGTGACCAACAACCTGGAGAAGTAACCCATTCCTGGCACTGAGCTTTTTATTTGTTAGCCTATGGTGTCTAGTAGGGGCGTTGTCTTCCTGTTTAAATGGAATGTAACTCCACTTAAACTCTTTTTCAATATGTATATATTTTTAGGAAACTTCTGCAGTAATAGACTTTCACATTACTTTTTAAAAAGGTCTTTAGAGGGGCTGGAGAGGTGGCTCAGTAGTTAAGTATACTTATTGCTCTGACAGAGAACACAAGTTTGGTTGCCAGCATGCACATTAAGTGATTCATAATTACCTGTAACTCAGTTCCATGGAATATGACACCCTCTGGCCTCTACACCTACCTACCTGCATATGATGCACATACATTCACATAGGCATACATACACATTAATTTAAAATAAGAGAACAACATTTCAGTCTTAAGGCTCTCTGAAACTCCCTACAGGCATGACTTAAAGATGCTTTCTCTCCTGGAAAGTAAATAGTTTAAAAATATTGTTATATTATCATTTTTAAATTCAGAATTCTTATTGGCTTGGCATGGTAGCATATACATTGATTCCAGCACTCTTGGAGGCAGAGGCAGGCGGATCTCTGTGAGTTCGAGGCCAGCCTGGTCTACATAGTGAGCACCAGGACAGCCAGGGCTGCATAGAGAGACCCTGTCTCAAAAAATAAAACAAACAGAATAAAACAAAACTTTTTTTTTTTTTTTTTGCTTGTTTTGTTTTTTGAGGCACAGTTTCTCTGGGTAAGAGTCCTGGCAGTCCTGGAACTCACTTTGTAAACCAGGCTGGCCTCGAACTCACAAGGATCTTCCTGCTCAATGCCTCCTGAGTGCTGGGATTAAATGTGTGCACCACCACCACCATCTGGCCAAAATTCTTATTAAAGGTACATATTTATTTGTGTTTCAGCTTCACACTTGTTTCCTTATGGCTTTTTTTTTAATGATTCTGTTGTTTCTTTAGTAATGTTCTAACTTGATTTTAATGTGATACATATTCGATTGATGACTTTCAAAGTAATTATTATATATTATTGAACATTTAATTATTAAATTATAAAGATAACTTAAATTCTGATTTTACATACTCAGTAAATTCCTATGATTAGAAAATTCTCTTGTGGCGTTCTATTATATAATTAATATACCAGGTAAAACTAATTAAAAGTATTTGAGGCCCCTAGCAAAATCTGTAATTAGACATGCTGTTTATAATTAATTGACTCTTCTCATTATTACCTTTTCCTTCTCCTTTGAATTAATCACTTATGTTCTTCTTTAGTGATACTTGTCTTCCTGAACAAGACACTGATGAGAGTTCTGTGATCACTATGGATGGTTATAGGAACTTAATATTTAAACTTTTCTTAAAAACATAAAAACATTAGAGTTATATACTCTATAAAGCAGCATATTGAAGACTTTTGTCCTTGTTATCAAATTAAGAACTTATTTTACCAGATGCTAAAGGCAGCATAGAAAACAGGTAGATATGACCATTTTTATTCTGTAGTTTTTAAGGATCTGGATTTTTCTTGCAAATCTGACTAATGTCTATCTAACTTTGACAGGATTCCAGTGGTCCTTGAGTCATTGGTAGGTCTAGGATGTCTTCATTTATTTTGGCAAAGAACTAAAAATCTACCATAGTAGACTATATAAAGGACAGTCTCCTTTGCTTTGGATATAAAGAATGAGAGTAATGTAGAGTATTTGTCAGTCAGTAAAACAGAGGCACCACCCAGCCAAGTTGACCCTAGCACTGAATCATGGTCTTGAAGGAGTCTTCCATCCTTTATTCTGTGTTATGCTTTCCTGTTTGGTTGCTGAGTTGTTGTGGTGGTAGATCATGCTTTCAGTAGGTACCTTATAGCTGGTGGGGTGTGAGGCAGTGACAGGACCAGGCTACATTACAAAGAATCTAGGTACTTCAGTCCATCACTTCAAGGTGTGCTATAGTATAGCATCTTAATGTTAGCTTCATCAGGATGTGTTCAAATACTGTCTGCAGAGAGCTTGCCTTCTGTGTCAGAGACAATTACAGCTAGTTTGTGAAGTACTTTATGGAAGTTCATGAAAAGTACACAGGGCAGATGAAGATTGAAATTATGTTGTTTGTATTAAAATGAGTGGAACTTGATCATTTTATGTGAAATAAGCCAGTTTCAGAACAACAAGTATTGGACATTTTTCTCATATGAATAATCCAGCTTTTTATTTATTTATTTATTCGTTCATTCATTCATTTTTTAACATGAAAGTAGAAAGTAGACTATTTTGGAAGAGGAGATGAACAAGGGGAGAGTGCAGGCAGGGGAAACAAAGGCGAGGAGGGATGTGAACATAATCAAAATATGTTATATGCATGTATGAAAGTGTTATGGAGAAGCCTCTATTCATCCGTCTGTCTGTCCATTTATCTACCTACCTATGTACATAGGGTCTCATTGTGTATCCCGTCTGACCTGGAACTTGCCGTGGAGACGAGATTGGCCTCAACCTCAGAGATCTATCTGCCTCTGCCTCTGAAGTGCTGATATTGATCCCATGATTTTTGAAAACATTAACGACATTGATAAAGAAGGGTTAAATAGCTACAAGAAAGTGTATAGGACGAGAATTTTGGGGTGGGGTAGTGACCAGTATGACTTCTGTTACAAGTAAAATTTTGCCAAATATGTTTGAGGAGATTCTAAATGGATTGGGGTTGAGATAGAAAGGCAAAGGCCTAAGAACATGAGAATGTACAATGCAATGAGTTCAGAGATGGCAGGAGCAGAAGATTGTTTTAGTAACTGTTGTGTTTTGAAAATACACCATGAACAAGGCAACCTTTTGTTTTTGGTTTTGGTTTTTCAAGATGGTTTCTCTGTATAGCCCCATCTATCCTGAAACTCGATCTGTAGACAAGGCTGGCTTTAAACTCAGAGATCCACCTGCCACTGCCTCTTGAGTCCTGGGATTAAAGGCATGCGCCACCACTGCCCAGCAAATAAGGCGATTTATAAAAAGGAAGCATTTAATTGGGAACTTGCTACTATTTCAGAAGGTTAGTTCTTGATCACCATGGCGGGAAGCATGGTGGCAGGCAGGTAGGCAGGCAGGCAGGCAGGCATAGTCCTGGAGAGCTTACATCTGATCCACAAGCCTTAGACAGGAGAGAGAGACTGGGAATGGTGTGGGCTTTTGAAGCCTTGAAGCCTACTCCAATGACACAATATGAGTGTTACAGCTCCGAAGGGAAAGGTACTCTGACTTGTTGGGAATCCAGGTCATACTTGGAGCTGCAACAGGACAGCTATGGAGGGAAAGGTATCCTTGACCTGTTGGGAAGTCAGGCTATACCTGAAACTGGGGTGCAATGGGGTTGGTCTCCCCACAGGCTATAACAATCCTGCTCCTCCTAGAGAGAACTATTACAGCTGAGCTTTACTGGGGGAGGGGGGAGAGGAACCCCCACCCCCATCCCCCGCCTCCTTAACGGGACTTCCCAGCAGAGCTCTGCTTCTTCTCTGGCCCAAGATGTTGCTTCTTCTGCTTCATTCTGCTAAAGTGGAAACCCTTACAGAAATGTAGCAATCTCCTCCAGCTCTGGTGAAAAGTTGTTACTTTTTTCTGCTCAGCCCCCCCACCCCCACCCCAAGAGAACATCTTAGCCAGTTTTTTTCTGCTCAGTCCTCTTAAGGGAACATCTCAGGGAAGGTTTTCTCTGCTCAGCCCCCTTATGGGAACATTTCAGCAAAGGTTCTTCTGTTCTGTGCCAGTGAAAGAAGATCTTCACCCAAAACTCTTTTAAGAAAGAGATTTATTTGGGAAGGAGGAGTCCAGGAGAGTGGCTGCCTCTGCCAGGGTGGGAAAGGACAGCCCACAACTGAATAGGCAGAGGGGCTTTTCTAGAGTTCCTTAGGGGTGGAATTTCTCCAGGGAGAAGATTTTCTGCTCAGGGATTGGTTAATTTTCCTGCTCAGGGATTGGTTGGTTTAATTGGTCAGGGGCAGAGTTGACTCTGGTTTCATGGCCAACTGTGTTTCTTTCACTGGTTCCTTTTAGCTTTTTGGGTCTAATTTCAAGGCCAGGGTGTATTTCTTTCACTGGCTCTAGTTCTAGGGCCAAGGTGTGTTTCTTTGATTCTGGTTTCAGGGCCAGGGTATGTTTCTTAGGTTTTGGGTTCCGGGCTAAAGTGTTTCTTTCACTGGCTCTGGGTTCAAGGTCAGGGTGCTAGAATTTGTGCTCAAGGATTGGTTGGTTTCCTGCTCAGGGATTGGTTGGTTTCCTGCTCAAGGATTGGTTGGTTTCGTTGGTCAGTTTGTCAAGAGCAGAGTTGGCTCTGGTTTCGAGGCCAAACTGTTTCTTTCACTGGCTCTGATTCTAGGGAACAAGTGTGTTTCTTTGGCTCTGGTTTCAGGATCAGGGTGTGTTTCTTAGGTTCTGGGTTTACAGCTAAAGTGTTTCACTGGCTTGAGTCTCAAGGCCAGGGTGTGTTTCTTTCACTAGCTCTGGTTTCAAGGCCAGAGTGGGTTTCTTTGTCTGGCCCCTTTTCCCTACAGGCCACGCCTCTTAATCTTTCCTAAACAGTCCACCAACTGGGAACCAAATATTCAAATATATGAGCCTATGGGGGCCATTCTCATTCGGACCACCAGAAAAATCAAAATACTTTTTCGGATACTTACTTTTTAAGTTGGATAAATAACACCATATTTGTACTTTTGAAATTGCTTCCTTTGGTTAGAGAACTACTAGAGTGTTTGATATGGAAGTTTCTTCAACTATATCCGAATTCACTTAGACATAGGGAAAGGAGGGACTGTAGGACTTTGTTAGTGTTCAGGGCTGGCCTAAGTATTGATAGAGCAAGAGTATAGTTAAAACCTCTCCGGTTCACCAAGAGGCTTCTAATGAGCAAACAGATTGAGGATGCTAGCTTTTTTAATGACATCAAACTGTTGACTGTGAGACTTTTTGGCTGACATCATGAAACTAATTTTGCTTAATGGCTATAGAGGCCTACAAATTCAAATGTGCAGAAAATGCAGTAAATAACTAGCTTGTCAGATTCCAGTTGCCTGTCATCTTTTCTGTGAATAGCAGCTTTTGTTTCCAGATTGTCAGAAGCAATTACTTGGACCCCTTCAAGATTGTATTTGTATGTGCTGTATAATTTAATTCAAAGCCGTCTAAATATAGCAGACAGCAACAGCAAAACACTGCATCATCTTCTACGTGTGGGATTGGGGAACACATCTCTGCACATCTCTTTTATTTCAGAGAACTCTTAAAACATTCAAATATTTGCTGTTGTGCAGGTTCTGGTTTTATTGCAAGAATTGACACACATCCTTAAAATACAGTAAAATCATGGAAAATAGAGAAAATGTTTTCTCTATGATAGTGCAAGCTAGTTTTATATCAACTTGACACAAACCAGAGTCACTGGAGTGGAGGTAGCCTCAACTGAGAAATGGCCTCCATAAGATTGGGCTATAGGCAAGTCTATAGGGTATTTTCTTAGCTTAGTGATTGATATAGAAGGGCCCCGCCCATTGTAGGTGGTGCCACCTCTGGGCTGGTGGTCCTGAATTCTATAAGTAAGCAAGTTTAGCAAACCATGAAGAGCAAGCTAGTAAGCAGCACCCCTCCATGGCCTCTGCATCAGTTCCTGCCTCCAGATTCCTGCCCTGTTTGAGTTCCTGTCCTGACTTCCTTCATTATTGAACAATGATGTGGAAGCTTAGGCCAAATAAACCCTTTCCTCCCCAAGATGCTTTGGTCATGGTGTTTCATCCTGGCTGTGATAATCCTAATTAAGACATTGACTACTTAGCTTACTGAGCCATTTGAAAGCATCTTTTCTGTCCTAGGATTTGTGTGAAATACAAAGGTAAGCAAGTGATATTTTTCTTTTTCTTTCTTTTCTTTGCTATTGAGACAGGGTCTCTATCCTGGTCGTGGCTGTCCTGAAGCTCACTATGTAGACTAGGCTGGCTTGAACACACAGAGATCTACCTGCCTCTGCCTCTGAGTGCTGGGATTAAAGGCGTACTCACTAAGCCCAGCTGCAAGTGATATTTTTCTAGGCATCTAGTTAAGAATTTTCTCTTGAAACTATGTACTAAAATTTTTTTTTGATGTATGTTTATATCTAGTGTTAAAGGCGACAGTAAAGATTTGAGTTGCTAATAGTTTCAAAGATGATTTTGAATAGAAGTGTTTTTAGGTTTTCTGATGGCTTCATTTTTGTTCATCAATGTTATTTATTTCCTAATACTCTAATTAGTAAAGACTGTTTTCAGTGAAGTGTGTATCATATTCTAATTTTATTGAGCACATATTTAGATAGCACTGAATTAGGTTAGATTGAATGGACTATCAGTTGTCACTATTTGTAGAATAAATTTACTCAGTAATAAGAAAACAGTAATCAGCATGTGAAAAGTCTTAGTTCTTTTAATGTGCTTAATGTTATGAAAAGAATAGTTCAACCTTAAATGCACAGGGTTTGTTTGATTTTGCAGCTGCATTGCATTTTTATGTTAATAAAAGCTCTCAGAACTTAAGCAGAAGCAATTCAACTACTTTGAGTCCTGATAATTAGCATATTAAATATAAGGGTTTTGATAACTTAAAATAGTATTTATTTTCAATCCATGCCAGCTGCTATGGCCAAAATGTCTGCAGGTATGTATGCAGGTTCAAGTGTTGTTGATGATAATAATCGGCAGACGCAAAAGCAAGTAGATGAGGTGACTGATATCTTGAGAGTCAGTGTGGATAAGGTGTTAAAAGAGACCAGAGCTCTCTGTTAAATGACTGAGCAGATGCGCTTCAGGCTGGTACTTGTCATTTTGAAACAAGTGCTGCCAAGTTGGAGAAAAAGTATTGGTGAAAGAATTGCAAGATGGGATGATAGGGATCAGCATCCTGGTGATTGTCATCGTCATTGTTGGCATCATCATCACCATCATATCATATCATCATCATCATCATCATCATCGTGTGATATGTCTCTTGAGGAAGAACCAGCAAAACCTTAGCCCACTGTTCAGGAACATCTTCAAGACTTTCAGCTTCCAACCCTCTATGTTATCAAGCTTACTGTCTTAGGGTTTCTATTGCTTTTCAGACACCATGACCACTGCAACTCTTTTAAAGGAAAGCATTTAATTGGGGCTGGCTTACAGTTCAGAGGTTTAGTCAGATCCACAGCAGGAAGGATGGTGGCACACAAGCAGATGTGGTGCTGGGGAAGGAGCTGAGAGTTCTACATCCAAATTGGCAGGCAGCAGGACGAAAGAGTGACATTAGGCCTAGTTTGAGCATCTGAGACCTCCAAGCCCACCCCCATTGACACCCCTCCCCCAACAAGGCCACACCTAATATTGCCACTCCCTGTGAGCCTGTGGGGACCATTTTCATTCAAACCACCACACTTACCTACTATTATTTTCAAATGGTTACTTTGGTTATTTTACATACAGATCAATGTCTAAGAAATGTGCCTTTGTTTTTAATATACACTCAAAGCCTGAGGTGTGGCCAACCCCGCCCACAATTTGCACAATGCTTTTACAGGTTTATGGATTGACTGGGAAAGAAGACTTCTGGTGCTCCATTCTGGCGTTTAGAGTCTGTTTAAAAGTCAGGTGTTATTCTGTGGGTCTCCTTTTATATGTTACTTGATCTTTTTCCTTGCAGCTTTTACTATCTTTCTTTGTTCTATATGTATGGTGTGTTGATTATTATTTGTCATGGGGAATTTCTTTCTTTCTTTCTCTCTCCCTTCCCTCCTTCCTTCCTTCCTTCCTTCCTTTCTTTCTTTGTCTCCCCCCACACCGCTCCTCGCCCCCCATGGTTTCTCTATGTAACCCCAGCTGTTCTGAAACACCCTATGTAGACCAGGCTAGCCTTAAACTCTGAGATCCACCTGCCTCTGCCTCCCGAGTGCTGAGATTAAAAGTGTGCACCACCACCGCCCAGCTAGGGAACTGGTGTTCTGTATACTTTCTGTAGTTTAATAGCACCTGCCTCTTTAGGTTGAGGAAAATTTCTTCTGTGATTTTGTTAAAAATACTTTCTGTGCCTTTGACCTGGGTTTTTTTTTTTTTTCTCTTTCCTCTATTCTTATTATTTATAGACTTGGTCTTTTCATAGTGTCCCAGATTCCTGGATGTTTTGTACCTGGACTTTTTAGATTTTTGTTTTGTTTTGTTTTTTTAAGACAGGGTTTCTCTGTGTAGTCCTGGCTGTCCTGAACTCTTTAGGTCAGGTTGGCCTCAAACTTGTAGATCTACTTGCCTCTGCCTCCTAAAGTGCTGGGATTAAAGGCATGCACCACCACCACCACCACCACCACTACCACTGGGCTTGAGTTTTTAGTTTTAACATATTTTTGACCGAGGCATCCATTTCTTCTACCTTGTTTTCAATGCCTGAGATCCTCTTTTCCATGTCTTGTACTCTGTTGGTGAGGCTTACCTCTGAGGTTTTTGTTTGACTTTAACTTTTTAATTTCAGTTTTATTTCAGTTTGGATTTTCTTTAGTGATTCAATTTCTACTTTCATGACTTCAACTGTTTTTATTATTTTATTGCATTGTTTCTTTGTGTTCTCACAGACTTCAATAGGGGATTTATTCATGTCCTCTGGAAAGTCCTTGAACATATTCATAATTGGTATTTTGAAGTCCTTGTCTTGTTCTTCAGCTGTATTGCATTTTGCAGGGCTGCTGTAGTAAGGTTACTGGGTTGTGCTGGAAGCATATTGTCTTGGCTGTTCATGTTTATGGTTTTGTGCTGGTGTCTAGGCATTTGGAGTCATGATGATTAAGGTGATTGTAGGTGCTGATACCCAGTCTTGCCTTTGTTGGGTGTTTAGAGCTGAACATTCAACAGTCACTTATTCTCATCACTTTGAGTCTTTGTATTCACCACTGCCCAGTGCAAAAAGAAATTTTTCTGACCAATGCTAAGCTCAGCACTAACCTGTGTGTATAAAGTAAATATTTAAGAAGGCAGCTTTGAAGGGCTGGAGAGATGGCTCAGAAGTTAAGAGCACTGACTGCTGGCTGGCAGCTCTTCCAGAGGCCTTGTGTTCAATTCCCAGCAACCACATGGTGGCTCACAACCATCTATAATGAGATCCGGTGCCCTCTTCTGGCGAGTAGGCATACATGCAGACACAACACTGTATACATAATAAATAAATAATTTTTTTTTTTTTTTTTTTTTTTTTTAAAAGAGGGCAAGTTGACGAATGTTACTTAGCCAGACATCTGTAGTTGGTTCCTCTAGGGCCTATGACCTTCCCAGCTATGGGCTTTTGACCATGTTTCCGGTGTCAGATAGGTTTTCTTTCCCACAGAGTAGGCCTCAAGCCCAATCAGAAAGTTAGTAACATTCATACCTATTGTACTAGTGGGTACATCTTGCCTGACAGGTTGATATTGTAGCATACAAGGTTCTCCACTGGGTAAGACTTGATGGCTTTTCTTCCCTAGCCAGCAGGGAGGAGGCATCCAACTCAATCCTAATTTTGCTATATCTTGCAATGGTAATGTGTAGGGTCTTGGTTCTTGATCAGTAGGGCCTTCCCATTTATTTCTGGAGGGCAACCAAGAGCAATGCTAATAGTCTGCATTGTTTGGGGACCCTTTAGGGCCTCCCTGACCAACAATTCAGGAAGGTTCCCATACCCAGCACTGGGATTTCTGTCTAATAACCTCTGGCTTCTGGGAGCAACGTTATTTGTCCATGTGGGATACTTCCATTTTCTTTTTAATTATATTTTTAAATTAACTATGAAGCAGTTGATCTCTATAGGATTTTTAAAATACATCTTCAATATTGGTTAACTCTTCCCCTTCCCCATTCCTTTCCCCATTTCTTACCTTACTCCTGCTCATTTAAATGATTGCTGGAAAAGTTACTGTTTTAAAGGACTTGAATTTTGAGTGTTTGTGTGTTGTGTCTGTGTCTATGGTAAATGTATGTGAGTATGTAGGTGTGTGTCCACATGCATGTGGATGCCAGAGCAGGACATCAGGTGTCCTCCTCTTGCTGCTGGCTTTATTACCTTGAGATAATGAGCTCTGAATTTGCCTGTTTCTGCCTGTAAATGCTGGGGTCATGGGCACATGGAGGCATGCCAGTTTTTTTATGTGTGTGCTGGGATTCTAACTCAGGACCTCATGCCTGCAGAGTAAGTGCTTTTACCCACTGAGCCATCTTCCTTGCCCCAGGA
Source organism: Peromyscus californicus insignis (assembly GCF_007827085.1). NCBI lineage: Eukaryota > Metazoa > Chordata > Mammalia > Rodentia > Cricetidae > Peromyscus > Peromyscus californicus. The sequence goes on along the minus strand of NW_026294402.1, from coordinate 50,855,982 downwards.
CTTGAACTTTTTAAAGCTCTTGTTGACTATTAGAAAAATTGCTTCCCAGAAAGATTTTTTACTAGTTTACTTGATCAAGAACGGTATACAAAGATAACCATTATATATATTATTCTAATATTTATTGTGGTATATTACATTATATAATCTGTAGCAGTCGAACAGCCTAGATTATGTTATAATAACAACCCCCTAAATCTTTGTGCCTTATTACAACAACAAAGTTTCTTTTTTCTCTTTTTGTGCTCCGGCTGTATGTTTCAGCCAGAGAACAGACCCTTTGTGAGTCATTTAGGTCGCCTTCATCTCTGTAAGTTTCATCTATCCCATCAGTTGCTTCTCTAATCTCTGTGCTGGTCTTCTAGTTAAGCAGTGGCCTAAAGTTTATTCCTAGAAATGTCTCATGTCTGTATCCATTTAGTAGTTAAGATAGAAATACCAAACTTGAAGGAAGGCCATGAAGTGCAGTCTTACCATGAATTAAAACTTTTTAAAATATTTATTTATGGTAGGGAGCTCAAGCATGCCACTGTGGATGTGTGCAATCAGGGACAACTTGTGGGACTCAGGTTTCTCCTGCTATGGAGGTGACAGGGACTGAACCCAGGTCATCAGGCTTGGCAGCATGCACCTTTACCCATCAAGTCATCTTGCCTTGAATTTTAAGATCTGGGCAACACAAATGGCCAACATTTTTTAAAACAACTATAATTTCATTGACAAAAGATGATGATACTTCATTTTAATTTGATTTTTTTTGCCAGTATAAAGAATTGTTTCATATTTATAAGACTTTAAAATTTAAGTTTCTGTTTTACTTAGCTTTTATAAATATGTGCTGTTGGCTTGCTTTTACATTTCCTAGTTTTTAAATTCTGTTTTGTCTTTTTTGTGTGTTTGTGGCTATAGTAGTCATGGTAGTGCTAGTACAAAAGCCAATCTGTGTGTGTGTGTGTGTGTGTGTGTGTGTGTCTGTCTGTCTGTCTGTCTATGTGTCTGTCTGTGTCTGTCCGTCCCCAGAGAAGTATGCTGGTGCTCTCTGCTTTAGTCCTTTGAGAGAGGGTCTCTCCCATAACTTGTAGCTCACAGCTGGCTGGTCACTGAACTCCTGGAATCCATCTGTTCTTGCCCCATGCTGGGGTTACGCTGTATCTGTGGCCATAATCTGCTCTTTTGTATGGATGCTAGGGATTCACACTCTGGAGTTTGTGCTTGTACAGCAAGTACCATGCCTTAGTGTTTTCCATTGCTGTGACAAAACACCATGACCACAACCAACCCAAAGCAACTTGAGGAGTAAAGGTTTGTTTCACCTTATAGCTTATAAACCCATCACTGAAAGAAGCCAGGACAGGAACCTGCAGGCAGGAACCTGGAGCCAGGAACTGGAACAGAAGCCATGGAAGAGTGACTTACAGACTCCCCATGGCTTGCTCACGCCTGCTTTCTTATAGCTCCCAGGACTACCAGCCCAGAGTTGCACCACTCATAGTGAGCTGGGCACTCCCACATCGATTGTCACGAAAATGTCCCACAGGCTTACCCACAGGCCAATCTGGTTGGGCATTTTCTCAATCTAAGTTCCCTCTTCCCAAATGACTTTGGATTGTGTCAGGTTGATGTAAAACTAGCCAGCACATGCTCTAACTCCTTGAACTATCTCCCCAGACCCAAGAGTTCTTAATTCTTGACTTGGAACAAGATTCTCAAGAACAAATGATTACAAAAGAATTAGGGAGTAAAATAATCAAGTTAAGATTTCCCGATGTGAAAAATTAGAGTGTCAGCTCAGATTTAGTTTTATTGACCATGTCCTTTTTTCCTTCTTCATTTCAGGTGTCTGTCTCCAGGACTTATGCTCTAGATGTTTCTTGGTGGCTTGTCTAAAAAAACCTAAGGTAAGATATTTATGAATGCATTTGACACTTTAAATACATTTTATAATGAGAATGAGTTGCTTCTGAAAAAGTTAAGGTGACACTTAATGCATTTTCCTAAGTGTTTTTAATAGGTAGCAAAACTTGTTTATAGTTTTTAGTTATTTTTAGTTTATGGGCTGTTGGGGACATAAACTGATTCCATTGCTAAGATGCTTTGGAGTGTCCTTCTTTCCTTCCTTCCTTCCTTCCTTCCTTCCTTCCTTCCTTCTTTCCTTTCTTTATTCTTCTCTTATATATTACATCCTGATGCTATCTCCCCTCCCCCTAGTCTCTCCTCCCTACCTCCCCTTTCTCCCAGATCCACTCCCTCCATCTCCCCTCAGAAAAAAGCAGGCCTCTCAAGGACATCAACCAAATATGGCATAACAAGCTACAGGTAAGAACAGGCATGCCAGGCAGTGGTGGCTCACGCCTTTAATCCCAGCACTCGGGAGGCAGAGTCAGGCGGATCTCTGTGAGTTCAAGGCCAGTCTGGTCTCCAGAGAGAGATCTAGGACAGGCACCAAAACTGCACAGAGAAACCCTGTCTCAAAAAACCAAGACAAACAAACAAATAAACAAAAGACCAGGCACATACAATCATCACATCAAGGCTAGATTAGTCAACCCAGTAGGAGGAAAAGGGTCCCACAAGCAGGCAAAAAATGTCAGAGACAATCTCTGCTCCCACTGTTAGTAACCCAACAAGAACACCAAGCTACACAGCCATAACATATATGCAGAGGACCTAGGTCAGAACCCTATAGGCTCGCTGATCTCTGCAGCCCCCATGGGTCCTGATCAGTTGATTCTGTGGGCTGTGTTCTTGTTGATCTTGATCCCCCTGGTTCCTCTGATCCTTCTTTTCCCTCCTCCACAGGACTCCCTGACCTCTGCCTAATGTTTGTTTGTGGGACTCTGCATCTGTTTCTGTCAGTTGCTCTCTGGTCTCTTTGGTGAGGATTATGTTAGGTTAGAACCCTGCAGGCAGATCAAACTTTAGGTTTAGTGGCTGGGTTGGTGTCCCAATCCCTTCACTGGAGTGTATTTTTTAAATTTCTTTCTCCTCTTGAAAAATGGAGTTTAAGTTCATGCTGATGATCTGACACACTTAAAGAAAATTTTGGCATTAAAATCTAATGGTTTTGAAGAGTTTCATTTGTATTTATTTTATTTATTTTGAGATAGTCTCACTATATATCTCTGGTTGGACTGGAACTTCCTTTGTATTCCAGTCTGACTTGAACTCTCAGAGATCCATCCACCTGCTTCTTGCTTCTGGGGTGCTGGAACTGAAGGTGTGTACCATCACACCCTAATCTGATATATTTAAAGATAAATCCTGTATTAGTTAAGTCAGATTAAAACAACTGCTATTTTAAAAGGCCAGTTAGAAGGGGTTTCATATATCTCTACTGTCTTAACACTCAATTATGTTCTATAATTCCTTCTATTTGTAGGTTTATGTAATAAGGTGTATCTATTCATGTGCTATATTGGTTTCCATACAAAGTTTCCCTTTTACAGAAAGCTTCTGAAGATAACAGTCTACTCTAAAGCTAATACTAAAGTCTTTCCTATTTTCTTACCTTTCTTGACTCAAGTCCTCTTCATTTCCAAATTTTCTATTTAAAAAAAAAAATCTGCTGGGGGTAGGCTGGAACTGGAGCTCAGTTGGTAGAATACTTATCTGATGCTCACCAAACCTAGGGTTGACTCCCCAGCTCAACATTAACCTGGCCTGGCAGTGCATGCCTTGTAATACCAGCACCTGGGAGGAAGAGACAGGAGGACCAGAAGTTCAAGGTCTTTCTTACCTTGTGAGCTTGAGGCTAGACAGATTAATACATGAAACCCAGTCACACACACACAAAAAAATCCCCTTTATTTAAAAATTTTGAAGTGGACCATTATATCTCTAGTCTAGTCTCCTACTGGGAGTCCAGCTGCTCTAAGCCATTCTTGTCACTGTCAGCATGGTAATTCTTTCCCTCAAAGATAAATGTCAGTGTGTCAGTCTGATTTTCAGAATCCTTCAGTATCTTTGGATTCCATGATATTTTAGACTCCTTCGGAAGAAAGCATTGTAATCTAGTCTTTCTCCATGTTTCCCTCAACTCACTAGCATCCTAAGCATGATTGTTTAGTTCATGTCACAGCTTTACTGAGAAATAATTTACATATCATAGAATTGACTCACTTAAAGTGTACAATGTAATAATTTTTGTGATATTTCAGAGATGTACAATCATTAACACAATCTAATTTTGAAATAGTTCAGCACTCTTTTTTTTTTTTTCTTAGTTCAGCACTCTTAAAAGTCACAAACAGTGGTCATCTCCTCCCTGTTGGCTACTGATGTGCTTGCTGGCTTCTGAGCTGTTCTGGATATTTCTTTCACATTCTATGAAGTTCACGGTTCACCCATGTTGTAGCATGTATCAGTACCCCATTACCTTTTGTAGGAGAGTGATAGTCTATTTGCATTTGGCCCTGGGCTAGAGAAAGAGTTTCTGAGTAGTCAGTTTTTCATCTTTTGTTTTTCAAGGGTTAAAATTAAATTCTTTACTATTTTGGCTAAATTAGGGTAAACAAGAGGCTGAACCTAAGAAAGTAGAAGCCCCTGCTGCTAGGCAGCTCAGCACAGAGGTGGTGGTCCTCCCTCTCAGTGCTTAGGACCTGAAGTGTTCTGGATCCAGGGCAGGCTGAAGACCAGATAAAGGAGGTAAGAGTGGAAGTGTGCTGAGGGAGAGTGCAGAACCAGGCTTCGTATACTCCAGCTTGTGGTGAGAGGATCTCAAAGGGCCTAAGGAAAGGCCTCAACTGACCAGCCATAAAGAGACTTGTGAATGAGGCCACCTCATATCAAGTTTGCTCCTGTCACCAAATGTCCAGGTTATTGTGTGACAGTGAATCATCTTGACTAAGTACAGGAACTGATTGACCTATTGGCAGAAGAATTAGCTTAAATTCTGAGCATGAAATAAAGAAGAGCAATTTAAAGGCTTGATTAGGGAACTTATAGTAGATCCATTAATGATAGAAACAGTAAACTTTTTTATTATGATGGAATACCCAGCAACTCAGTGCCCAGATGTGTGGTTGAAGTCTATGAATAAAATAACCACAATAAAAACAATTCTGTCTACCTTGTCCTAAGTTAATATTAATTAAAGTTTCAGTTAGGAAAATACATTTAAAAAACTTGTCTTTGGAAATTTATTCTTATAATAAACATTTTTACATCAAGAAGCTGATTTATTTTGCTAAATACAGCAAGAGACTGTATCCTTGAATGGGACTAGATTATTGGCTGAATAAAGAAGTACTTGCTGAAGCATATTTCTTTGTGTACTCAAGTTTTGTGTAAGAAAGGCTTTCAGTCGCTGTTTTAAGGGATGTAGGAGGAAGTGTCATAGGTTTTAGTCATGATTCCAGTTAGGCTGCCTGACATTCGGTGACTTCCGTTTCCTTCTGACTCAGTCTTATCGTGAAGACCAGTTTGTGTACATGTGAAAGTGCTCTATAACCAGAAGTCCAGATTCAGGGCTGAAGCAAGATCTTAGCTCCTTCTCTGCCATCGTTTTAACTCTAGGCTGGCAAAGCTCTAGCCGGAGCTTTTGTTATAAGTAAGTACCATTAATTAACATTATGTTCAGTTCTTACGACTTAGGACTTAGAATTATTTTTCCTTTTATTTTCTGCTTACTCTCATTTCTCTTGCTGATACACATGACTGTCAGATAGTAAGCATAAGTTCCATTAATTGTTGCTGATTTTGTTTCATTTAATAATTAAATTTTATAATAATAATAAATCTAGTGTGGTAGGTGGTATTGCCTCATTTTCCTGTTGAGGAAAACTCGAGGATTGGGGCGATTACATCACTACCAAATGCTAGAGGTATGATTCCAGTCAGTTTTCTGAAGACAGTGTTTCCTTTTTTAAAACATGTGGCTTAAGCGAAGACCTATTGCCATGTGCCTCAGCTAAAGCAAGCTTTTTACCTCTATTTTCCCTCTTTGCTTCTTCTCAATAATGGTTAGTGTCTAACCAAAATGCTATTATAGAAAAAAATATATTTGGTAGCATAACTTGGAAATGTTAACATTACAACACCCTAAAATGTCATATTAATAATATATAACATTGGGTATGCATCTGGGGAGCCTTCAGTGCTATAAAATAGTTGTCTTTCAAGTAAGATGAGCTCATTTTTTTCCTTTTAAAATCAGTATAACTAAGTAATAGGTTTTACCCTGGCATTTCGTACATATATGTCATTATATTTTGTTCTCATTAATCCCCAAGCTAATGTTTTTAATAGGTATATTTTATTTTTAAGGTATAGCACTGTTTATTATAGGTGCTTATAAGCCAAAAGTGCTTGCTTTAGCACTGTGGGTTGCAATCCCTTTGGGGTCCAATGACTCTTTCATAGGGTTGTATATCAGGTAGTTACTTTCCGATTCATAACAGTGGCAAAATTACAGCTATGAAGTAGCAATGAATATAATTTTATGGTTGGGAGTCACCACAACATAAGGAACTGTACTAAAGGGTCTCAGCGTTAGGAAGGTTGAGAACCACTGCTCTAGCAGGAAAATGGGAGAATAATGTTTTTAATTTGTCCAGGTGTGGTGGAGACTGAGGCAGGAGGAAGCTGAGTTGGAGGCAAGCCTGCCTGAAAGAAATATTTCAATCTATTTCTTAATTTAGGAAAGGTATTAAATAGGGAAAATATTTCTATTGTGTCTAAACATTTATTTCAGGAGGATGTTTTTGTAATACGTCTGGTGTACATTAAATAAGGAAAACCTCTAGGGTACCTGAGAGACAGTTGTCAAGAATGAAGCCAGGCTCTAGGTACTGATCTTACTTAGAATGCTGTTCTTTTGGGGTGAATGTCAGTAGGGACACACCAGAACCTTCACACTGATCTTTTCTCACTCACAGACCTTTTCCTTGGAATCACTCGTGTTTTCTTTTCTGTTAAAATTTCCCAGTGGTCATTACTGTCTAAAAGTCTGTATGAGTAGCTCATTTGTCATAGTTTTAGTTTTGTTTTTCCTCCAGGTGATGATTTTGAGATGGTTGTGGTACATTGAAATCTTACTTGCTGCTGATCTTAAAAACATCAGAATTCATAAAACTTGAACAGTGCTGGATTTCTTTTCTGTTCTGTGAGTAGGGAAAGTTTATTCCAGCATGAAAGTCATCTACTACCTAACCCCTGTGGGAACTAGTTTGCCCTCAGCCTGCTTATTTGCTGGATCTTTCTCATTCCTTAGTGTCTGTTCTTCTATGAATTTTCCTTGTCTGCTCACCAGAAATTAGTGCACCCCAAACTGGTTTGTTTCAAGACTTGTATATTGTTTTCTTAGCACTTAATCACTAATTAATTTATTGTCATTTATTTTGCATTTATCTCTCATGGGCTCAAGGGACAGTGTGTCTTACTGCTGCAGTCCTAGGATCTGAAACAGTGTCCACCATAATAGTGATCCTAGTAAATGCATTTTAAGTAGCCAAAGAGTGAGCACATTGTGTATTTGTTATGTATCAATGTCTTCTTCCTTCCTTTGATTTCTTTGTGCCTGCCTGCCTGCCCTCCATCTCTTCCTTCTCTTTCTCTCTCATTCCCTCCTTCCTTCCTCCCTTCCTTTCTTGGAAAATACAATCTATCAATGTTTTCTTCAACTAATGTTTATATACCTTTGATATGTTTCCTGTTGTTTGTTATTCTGTCCCTAGTAGGGTTATTTTGGAGGAAGGGAAAAACTTAGAGTTCAACTCCTGAGAAATGACTATTTCCGTCTACCCACTGCTTTCTGGGTGGGTGTCAGAGCTGGGACAGTCTAGTCACAAAAGCAGTGAACAGGTAAGAAAACTGACTGCTAAAATCTGCTTCCTTCCTGCTTGAGTTGGCCTTTCCCCAGGGCCTTGTCACTGTCAGCTCAGCAAAATGAAATCCTCTTCTTGCAAACACCTTTCTACAGGACTGTGGGACAAGAATAATTGCAGGTTTACTAAGTAAGCTAAAATGTACCACCAGAACAAAGCAGAACAATTTCCTGCTGCTCCAACCTGAATCCCGAGTCAAGACAGCAGCATGTATTCTCAGGAGGGATGACATTGGAAGTTTTGTCATGTCAAAAGGGTAGATTTAATGACATATGTGCCGGGATGGGTAAGGAAAGTGACAACTAACTGCCCAGCATCCAGTTTTGATTCTAGAGCTTCTGTTTCTATCGTAGTCCTTCTTTCTGTATTTGTTTCTTAAGTTAACTTTATGAAAAAGAAAAAGCATTTTTGAATGAAAGACTGGTTTCTTTGCCAATTCATTCTTTAAGCTGTTACTTCATTCAATATAAATCTCTCTCTTTCTCTGTGTGTGTGTGCACACGCATTGCACATGCATTGCATGCATGTAATTGTGTATATGCTTGTGTCCATATGCACTCACGTGGAGGCCAGAGCAGGATGTTGGGTGTCATCCTCTATCATATTCTCCTGTATTTCCTTGAGACAGGGTCTCACTGAACCCGGAGCCTGCTGTTTTTGCTGGGCTGGCTGGCTAACAAGTTCTCTGGATCCTTCTGTCTTTGCTCCCTGATGGTAGCTTTATAGGTGTGTATAGCTATGCCCAACTTTTTACATGAGTGCCTGGGATTTGAACTCAGGTCCTTATGTTTGCAGAGCAATCACTCTTGCCCTCTGAACCATCTTTCCAGCCCCATGGATTCCTTTGAAATATGACATCTTGATCATAATATGTTCCATTATCAATATATACATAGAGGCTTTAAAATGTATTTAAAAAAATTGTACATTATGAGTATAACAATTATGTCATGCCTCAGTGATATTAGATATGGTGTTGGTCTGCCTTGATCCATTTTGGTAAATTTTATTTTTGAAATGATTCTCGGTCTGAGTTAGTTTTGAAATGTGCTCCTGTTAAAAGTTGTTATTTATTCAGTATCCTCTTGTAAAAATTCTTTCTTGAAGCTCTGATTGATGTCATTAAATTCTGCTTTAAGTATTTTGTTTCAAAAATTAAGAGGAGTTCCATGCAAAATGAGGGTACTAAATAACTTTTTGGTTGTGTAAGGTGCATGGTAAAAGGCTGCACCAGTTGTTTAATGAATGGCCAAAATCACATAATCATCGCAATTAATGGAGAAATTTGTTAAGATGTAACACCCTTTCATGATAGGAGCAGTCACCATCACACTAAGAATAGACAAAAAAATATTTCACCTAATGAGGCCCATTTATGCAGTGCTCATAGCCAGCCTTATGCTGCTGCGTGAACTGTGAGCTTTTCCTCGGACATCAGAATATCGTGTTAGGAATCCTAACCAGAGCAATCAGAAAAAGAAAATAAAAATGATCCAAGCTGGATAAGAAAAAGTAAAATTATCTGTTTGCAGAGAACTTAATGTTATAGGTAGGAAATTCTAACATTATGCAAAAAATTGTTAGAACTAACAGACTCAACAGTTTGATGGATCCCATCCCTGTTAGCCTGGAAGCTCAAGAGGCTCAGTGCCCTGGAATGTGCAGAGTGGCAGAAACAAGAGAGACCCCATCAACAAAGGGGAGGAAGAGAATTGACTTCTTAGAGTGGTCTGTCCTCTGACTCCCACATGTGCACCATGACACACACATGCCACACTCACACACAGTTCCAACTGACTTCTTAGAGTGGTGTGTCCTCTGACTCCCACATGTGCACCATGACACACACATGCCACACTCACACACAGTCCCAATTGACTTCTTAGAGTGGTGTGTCCTCTGACTACACATGCGCACCATGACACATACATGCCACACTCACACACAGTCCCAATTGACTTCTTAGAGTGGTCTGTCCTCTGACTACACATGCGCACCATGACACATACATGCCACACTCACACACAGTCCCAATTGACTTCTTAGAGTGGTCTGTCCTCTGACTACACATGCGCACCATGACACATACATGCCACACTCACACCCAGTCCCAACTGACTTCTTAGAGTGGTCTGTCCTCTGACTACACATGCGCACCATGACACACACATGCCACACTCACACACAGTCCCACACACATACACAATAACAATTTCAAAACTAAAACAAAGCTATAATAATCCACATTGTGTGGTACTAGTATAAAGACATGTATGGAGCAATGGAATAGAAGAAAAAGCCCAGAAGTCAGCCTTTTTTTGTATGTCAAGTGATTTTTGTATAGTGAGACCATTCCTGGGGAAGGTTAGGTTTATTTGTTTGTGTTTTCAATAATTAGTGTTGAGAAAACTGGATATTCAAAGATAAAAATTGAAATTAGAACCTAACCTTATATTGTATATAAAAGTTAGCCCAACACAGCTTCAAGACCAGGTTATAAGAGCTAACAGAAAACTTTCAGAAGAAACTACAGATGAAAAGCCTCATGTCTTTGGTTTGGCAGTTACTTCTTGGTTAGTACACTGAAATCATAGGCAGTAAAGTAAATAAGGGTCAGTTGGGCTTCATTAAAATTAAAAACCTCTACTTCAAGTGAAACAGCCAACAGAGTAAAAAGGCAACCTAAGAAGTAGGAGAGATATTTGGAAATCATATGTTTAATAAGGGATCAATAATAGAATGCATAAAGAATCTACAGTGTGTCTAGAATACGAATAGGTATACAGTTGGGCAAAATCATCTAACACAAAATATATAACAGTGTTCAACAGCTCATGCGTTCAAATAAGTGCTCATGTGACGTAATGGGATGTGAAAACATACTCAGGTAACCATCGTAAACCATTACTTGGCTGTGAGCTGCGGCTCACTGCCACTGCCCAGCTTCATGGGTGAATTTCATACCACATACCACTAGTCTGGGAAAGATAAGAATTCTAAACTGGCTATAGAATAGGTATCATTTTCACACTAGTGTAAAGTTTAAAAATGTATGTCGAGATCTGTGACACACACATGATCTTTGCAGATAGTCTGCTTTTAAACTCAGCATTAGTGCTGAGATTGAGGTTTTTTTAAACAAAGAGAATTTTTTTTGAAGTAGTTTAATTTACAGTAAGTGCTAATATTCTTAAGAGATAAAACTTCCATATTTTTCTCTGGAATCTACTATGATTTATTTATGACCTAAAGGTTTTATTAAGTTCTTTTTACATCTGTCTGTTCAGGTGTATGTGTATATCTGTATGTGTATTGCAGTCAGAGGACAACTTGGGAGTCAGTTGTCTCCTTCCACTGCGGGTTCCAGGGATTGAACTCAGGTCATTATCAGATTTGGTGACAAGCACCTTTACCTGCTGAGCCATCTCACTGTCATCTACATTTTCTTTATGGGATTTTAAAAACTAATTGATTTATTTGATTTATTTTGAGGCATGGCTGGCTGGAATTCACAGAGATCTGCCTGCCTCAGCCTCCTGAATGCTGGAATTAAAGACTGTACCACCATGACCAGCTATTATAGGATTTTTAAAAAAGAGGTTTTATTAAATTGATTCTGCTAATAGCTTTCATTTTTGGAGTTGTGCACACGTGAGTGTTATGTGGATACGTATTTTGCATTCACAGTTGGTTATTAAGTATATAGTGTGCTGTAGCTACACCTTTTAAGGAACATCAGCCGAAGCTTAGGAAGACTAAGTTATATCACATATGTCTCTTTTTGGAGAGCCTACCTTTTATAGATGTCTTTATAGGTGTTACTTTTTTATATTTACATTTATTTTATGTGCACTGATGTGAAAGTGTCAGATCCCCTAGAACTGGAGTTAGACAGTTGTGAGCTGCCATGTGGGTACTGAGAATTGAACCCAGGTCCTCTGGGAGAGTGGTCAGTGCTCCTAACTGGTGAACCATCTCTCCAGCCCCTATAGGTGTTACTTTTAAGTTAGAATGTTTCTTTTATAAGCCTCAGCTTTTTTGGGTGAGCAGAAGTTGTCTCCAGGTATCTTCCTGGATTGTTCTCCATCTTTTTTTTTTTTTTTGAGATAAGTTCACACTGACTTGAACATGAACATGTATGTACAACACACAAAGGAAGAAAGAACACACCTTAAAAATTGAGATAGAGGTAGACATGGTAGCACACACCTTTATTTCCAGCATTCCGGAGGCAGAACTCTGAGTTCCAGGCTAGCCAGGGCTACACAGGGAGTTCTAGGAGAGCCAGGAATACATAGACCCTGTCCTGTTGTGTCCTCGTACCCCGACTCTCAGTTGGGGAGCTGGAGAGATGGCTCAGTTCTTAAGAGCACTGGCTCCTTTTTCAGAGGATCCAGGTTTAATTCCTAACATCTGTGTGGTGACTTACGAGAGTCTAACTCCAATTCCAGGGAATCTGATGGAGCTCTCTGGCACCCACAGGCGCCAGCCATGTAGTTGGTGCACAGACACACGTATAGTGAAATACTCATATACATAAAATAATGAAGTCCTAAAAATTGAGTTGGTATGGCATCTATTCCAGACTATATTTGTTTCCGGTTTGATATTTTGTGTTCAGGATATTTAGGTGCCAGGATGATGCTAACAGGCTATTTACTTCAAAAAAGCAATTGTATTCTCTCTTTGGTCATGCACTTTACATTATTGATTATAAATTTCAATGATCATTCTTTCTTGATATTAAAATGACTACTCACTGAACTTTTTTTGCTTGTTTTTCAGTGGCATTTTCTTTCTTTCTTTCTTTCTTTCTTTCTTTCTTTCTTTCTTTCTTTCTTTCTTTCTTTCTTTCCTTTCTTTCTCTCTCATTTGTTTGCTTGCTTGCTTGTTTTTATGGGGCAAGGTTTCTCTGTGTTACAGCCCTGGCTGTCCTCAAACTCGATTTATAGACCAGGCTGACCTTGAATGCATAGAGATCTGCCTGCCTCTGCCTCTGCCTCTGGAGTACTGGGATTAAAGACATGTGCCTCCATGCCCAGCTCAGTGACAATTTCTTTATTCAAGTGTTACATTATTTTGAATCCTTTCAAAATAAAATATTAACTTTTCTCTTACAGCTTTTATGACTCTGTTATCTTAGTTCAGTTTATGTGGACTTCTTTTATTATTCTGTTTCTCAGACTTTAGGGGTACCTCAGACTCTAGGTTGCCTCTTATTGCTGGCACCTAAGTTTCTTTTATTGTCCTTTTTCTCACTCATTTCCTTATCATTTCCTTTTCCTCCCCTAAGCATCAACTCTAATCCAGTTTGTGTTTGGATATTTGTTTAACATTGGAAAATGGGTAGTGCTTCTAATTTCCATAAATGGCTTGTGTCTGTATATTCCATCTTATGTGTTAGGAGTGGTGGGACCAGGAGATTCAGCTTCATGCTGCTGTCTGTAGCAGCCTGAGTTCTCTTGGAGACCTCTACTCAGGTGAAGCTGGATTCTTGACTGTACTGCAGAACTTGGGGAAGCAAAGCTGGAGCTACTAAGGAACAGGTGTAAGTAGATTCATACATGAGAGTTAGTAAAGAGAAGTGTTTAGGGAAAGAATAGCACACATCTAAGCATGGGTGTGGGCTTTTCAATTGTCCTATGCATGGTTTTGTGGATTCTAATATCTATCGTTAGAGGGTTCCTAAGGGGCCCGCTTTCCTTTTCTCTTTTTTCTGTAAATGAGATTGTAGGGTGCTTCCTGAGGTGCACTGGGTGGGACTGCAGGCTGATGGGCTAGAGCCATAGGCTACAAAAGGTTATACAAGGAAGTCAGGTATGTTCTCATTGTAATCCAATTTTATTGTCTTGTTTGTGAGATTTTCAGAAACCAGATTTACAGCTGGGAAGGGAGCAAGGCCATACTCAAGATTGTGTGTGCTTAGACCTAAGCACGGTTCATTACTGCTTTGACATTCTTATTTGAAATGTCTCTATATAAAAGGATCATTGTCTCTTTGTAGATAACCATAAAAACAAATTGAGTTAATTATGTTGGCATTCTTTATTCTGAGCTGTCGAGACTTCAGACAGACTCTGGGGTCTCTTTATCACACCTCACTATACTTTATCAATACTGCAACGATAATCTTCATTTTATCTTAAGGAGACATGCATTTAAGAGTAAAATTGGAGGGTTGTTGGATGTCCGTTATAAAGTTCATTAAGAATTGCCAGGTTTTCCTTTCGAATGGCCGTACAGTTTATATTACTTTGAGCACTGATTAAGGATTCCTAGACTCCAACTCCATTTCTTATGTATATAATTGGGCAACCAAACTGAACCAAGGAGTTGTTTTTATAAGCCTGGTGTGGTGGGCGCATGGCTGTGATCTCTGCCCTTACATAGTGGATATAGGAGTATACTGAGGAAGGTGGAGATAAGAGGCCCTGTTTGGGTAAGATGCCAAATTGTTACCAATGAGATAAAGACAGGGTAGGCTAGGATGGATCCTTCATTTAGAAGAGATTATTAGGTGGAAAAGCCTTTGGTCTTAGTCAACTTTCCTAAAGGGCACTTTGTGGTTAGAGAATAGTGAGGACAATCCCTCCTGGACAAATGAGGGCTGCCCACCAGCCATGAGGACCGTTTAACTTTGAAGCTCTAAATGGTTAGGTTTTTGTGCATGCTCATTATGGTTCTTGCAAACATGAATGAAACTGACTGCCCTGGAAGCTTTGTGGTTACAGACAAGTGGGTGCAAGATTGTGCCTCATTTGCTCTTTTGGAAAACCTCTTTCATTGTCTGAGAAGTTGACTCTTGCTGTGTAATATTTGATGGCAGCCAACCTTGTGTCACTGTTATTCTTTCTATTTTATTTTCTAAAATTAAAATCTGTATTAACTGTATATTCAGGATCCCATAGCCATCATATCTAGCCTAGTGAAAGATTCCCCAGGACATGATAAGATAGACATAGTGTTTGTTTCTTAAAGTGTGATGATTGGAGAGGGAGGATACAATATGCTGGCAAGTTTCTTTGAACTGGCGAAGTAGACATTGGAAAATACTACCTAGAAGCATGAAGCAATTAAGAGTAATAAGCTATATAATATATAGTGCTCATAATATAGAAAATGGTGTTGGGGAAAATAGAGTAAGTGTGGTTTCCAATCGTTTTATAACTAAATTCCCATAGAAAAGACTAACAAATTACAGCCTATGCTATCACCTTTGGTTGCCCCCAGAGGTGGAAGGTAAGACCCTACTGCTGAAAACACAATACACTTTAGACACAGGGCCCAGAAGCCCCTGACCTGAAAGCCTCTTTGTGAGGAGTAGCTTACTTGGTCCTGAAGGTACCATGCCAGCTTCCAAAGGAGGAAAGCAACCAACAGTTCTACCCGGTGATGACACATAGGAACCACAACGACAAACGTGGCCCAGTAACCTCACGGGTGCAATAGTGGCACTCATACCCTGTCGGTAACCAAAGCTCTCTAATTGGGATTTAGTCCTACTCAACAAGGGAGAAATCAAATGGAGAGTCTGGTGCTGTGCTCTAATAACAACCTCTCCAGATATATTTGAAGAGTGTGCTGGCCAAGTTTACTTGGCATTTTGTTTCCAAATTATTTACAGATGAATTATGGATTTGTAGTGGCAATTGTTTTATAAATAGAAATACTATTTTGTGGTTTGTTGGGTATACTTTAGTCCACTAATAAAAAATAAAAGTGATTTGTTTTATGAAAATAGAATAATATTTTAAATTTTAGATTCTAAAGAGCTTGAATGCAGCCTAACATTAAGCCTTTCTTTATCATCTGTATCTTTCTGTACCCACTGTGCCTCACCTTGTCATGAGTACATACTTTTTAGGTTTGGCTTGTTTTTCTTTCTTTGCCTACTTGGCAGTTGTCCAGTGGTGCAGAATAGGTGTTTTTACCTAAACATTTAAGAGACAACAACTCCTGTGTTTCCAAACCAGGTATTTATAATACTTATAAAATGCTTTATCAGTTTCTTAATTATTAGCCACAAATTGTGTGCGAAAGAGCCATCTGCAGAAAGAACCCTCTCCTCCGACCTCATATGTGAGTGTTTTGCCTGCATGTATTTGCATTTCATCATGCGTGACTGGTGCCTGGGGAGGCCAGAAGAGAGTGGTGAATCTTCTAGAACCAGAACTACAGACTGTTGTGAGCCACCGTGTGGATGCTGGGAATCAAACAGGTCCTTTGAAAGAGCAGCCAGTACTTTTAACTGCTGAGCCATTTCTTCAGCCCCAGAAAGAGCAAGTTTTGATGCCATGCAGCCTGAAAGGGATCTCAGGATGGACAATGACTAGCAGTCAGTGCCTCAGTTGCCTCGTCAGTAAAACTATCCACTTCTAGATTTCTTGTGTTGTATCTGTGGCATTGTGTCTACCCTACAGCAGGTAGCAAGCAAGTACAATGGTTGTCTGTGTTTTAAACTTGTATTTTAAATTTGGGTGATGTTTGTTTGTTTGTTTCAGTTTAAGGTAATTTTACAGCAAGCACTTTTAATGGTGAATAAAGCTATCTGATGCCAGACCTTCAGTTGAGGTCTTTTTATTTCAAAAAAAAAAAAAAAGTGTCTGTTATCAATTTACCTTTTTTATTATGTCTTATATAGTTATCTCTTATTTTTTAAAATGCTTTAGAAATATGTTTATTATATAGCTTTATAGTATATTAAAATATGTAATTGTACTAGAAATCCTGCAATAGTATTATGGCTAACAGCTTTGTACATATCTGCATAAGATATATGTGTTCCCCACACACACACACTGAAAAAGAAATTGAGGATCATACTTGGAAAGTGTTTTAAGAATGTGCATGTACTAATGGGCCAATCAGTGGATTAGAGTCCATGTGGTATATTGTAAAGTGATCTTGAGCCTGTTATTGGAGAATGAAGGTTCCATTATCCAATTAGACTCATCTCCATTGGGACTGCAGAGTAGTTAGTGCTCTTGGAGCAGCTGTGAGGGAGTTGAGCTGTTTTTGTGATATCCAAGCATTCTTGAAGGCAGTGTGAACTATTGCTGTTTGAGGGTATTGTGTCCAAGGTGAGTTTCTTTCTTCATAACATTCCTGTTGATTTTCAAACTTGAAAGTATGAGTATGAATACTTAATCATTTTATCTTTGGATTTTTATAATAATACTGCTTTTTCTTAAACAGTGTTTAATTACTGATATTTTTTCAACAGAAAAATCTAGCATTTGTATAGATTTTTTTTCCATTTGGTATAGTATGTAAAAGATTATAACACCAATCTGTTTCTGTTAAATGGAAATATTTCATTTTGGTGTTGGTGTACTTTATTATTTTTAGTGAAAGGTTCTAATGTTTAATATTAGTGTCATATATGTTTATATGCATTATAAAAATGAGTTTGTCTTACAATTATCTGTGCCTTATTGATATAAAATAAGTTGATGGAGGAATTCAGACAGACATTTAGAATCTATTAACATCAGGTTTGAGTTATCTTATTGGCATTGGAATTTAGAGTGATTTGTCAGGTTCTTTGAGTGGCTGGATCAGACTAAATGCACTCCCACTCTGACAGCAGTGGAGCTGGCTGAGAACTGGAGTCTGGGGTTGCAGTGAGCAGTTCAGCCTAACCCTCAAAGTGCAGCTTTTATTACCATGGAAAACAGTGAGCCTCCTTAATAATGCCTGGATTTTCTTTGAGTATCCAAAGGCTTCCTTTAAAATTAAATGACACTCAGATAATATAGTTGGTAAGTAGTCCTGAACATACTTTGTTGTTGAATATGTTTAATTGAGGAAAATAATGGGATCAATTTCTGAAGCTTTCAAAATACAGTACATGAAATAGGCTTTGTTTTGTCTACCTATAGTATGAGTTCATTTGTCACCAATAATTTTTATGCATTTCACATGTTAAATTGCTTTTTAAATAGAATATGATTAAGAATCCAGACTATATTGAAGGGAAATGTCAGACTGTCAGTTTCAGAGCACTCCTCAACATCACAGGCACTGGTCCTTCTGAAGACTGTTGGACCTTGATCCAAAAAGGAAGCTTTTGTGGTGAAGGGAATCTCTCCTACATTTAGAGAATTCTGTCATCAGCTGCAAGTGCAGGCTGAACAAAGAGGGCTCGCTGGGCAGTTTTTCATCCCTTTATTTTGTTTATGGCAGGAGGAAGTGTAGACTGAGTTTTCATTTTTAGGAAGTGAGTCTAATTTTTGAAGTGATTCTGAGATTTCTGGTTTTGTTGGAGACATTTTGGGTCCTTTATTTCTCCTAATGTAAAATCTGCTTGTTTACTCTTCTGTTTGAAAGATTAGCAAGATCAAAAATTTTGTGGCTTATCATGAGAGAGTAATTGAAATGTTTGTCAATGAGTCTCCTTATCTAAGTTCATAGTCTAGTCATTTTGATATTTGTTACATCATTCTGTAAAATCTACAGTGGGAATGATGGAAGCAGGTGGGGATGTTAAGTACTCCAAGACTGCAGGCTAAAATGACTTAGTAAATGGAGATACTGTATCACCTATAGTTTCGGGGAGCATTTTGAGGTCTGATTGCTCTTATAATTTAGAACATTTAGTAAACAAATTGAAATTACATAGTGTTAGATTTCAGGCTATTGAAGTTAGTCTGTGGTTATTGCTTTTTTAAAATTACAGATTATAGTAGTTCTTTTGTTTATACTGAATGACCTTATTTTTTGCCCATTTTTACTCTTAATTCATTCTTCAAAGTAATCTATCTTCATATAGCATAAGTAAAATTTAAATTGAATATGTTTCAGGATGAATAAATTATATTGAAGCATCTTAGAGTGAGGCAGAGAGACATAAAAAAAGCAATGGGTAGGACAGAGCTGGATTGTGAGATCTCAGTTGGGAAAAACTATCATTCATCTTTAAATTGAAAAGTTTGATTTGTGTATTATTGAGGAAACGTACATCAAAGAGCTCAGAAACTTCTCTTTACCATTAGTGCTAAAGTTGAAAGGTAGCAAATAGGGAAAGCTTGACTTCTTCCTTTCCAATTTGTATCCCCTTAATCTCCTTATGTTGTCTTATTGCTCTGGCTAGAACTTCAAGTACTATATTGAATAAGTATGGGGAGAGTGGACAGCCTTGCCTCGTTCCTGATTTTAGTGGAATTGCTTTGAGTTTCTCTCCATTTAATTTGATGTTGGCTGTTGGCTTGCTGTAAATTGCCTTTATTATGTTTAGGTATGTTCCCTGTATTCCTGATCGCTCTAATACCTTTATCATGAAGGGGTGTTGGATTTTGTCAAATGCCTTTTCTGCATCCAGTGAGATGATCATATGGTTTTTTTCTTTGAGTTTGTTTATATGGTGTATTATATTGACGGACTTTCGTATGTTGAACCACCCTTGCATCCCTGGAATGAATCCTACTTGATCATGGTGGATAATTGTTTTGATGTGTTCTTGGAGTCTGTTTGCCAGTATTTTATTGAGTATTTTTGCATCAATGTTCATGAGGGAGATCGGTCTGTAGTTCTCTTTCTTTGTTGTATCCTTGTTTGGTTTAGGAATTAGGGTAATTGTAGCCTCCCCAACTGACCTACTCTGGTGATGGGATGGCCAAACACCCTAATTGTTGTGCTAGAAACCTCATCCAACTACTGAGGGATCTGGATGCAGAGATCCATGACTAGGCCCTGGGTGGATCTCTGGGAGTCCAATCAACGAGAATGAGGAGGGTTTATATGAGCGAGAATTGTTGAGACCAAGGTTGGATAAAGCACAGGGACAAATAGCCAAATGAATGGAAACACATGAACTATGAACCAATGGCTGAGGGGTCCACACTGGATCAGGCCCTCCGAATGGGTGAGACAGTTGATTGGCTTGATCTGTTTGGGAGGCATCCAGGCAGTGGGACCAGATCTTGTGCTCATTGCATGAGTTGGCTGTTTGAAACCTGGGGCCTATGCAGGATTGTTTGGCTTGGCCTGGGGGGAGGGGACTAGACCTACCTGGACTGAGTCTACCAGGTTGACCTCAGTCTGTGGGGAAGGCTTTGCCCTGGAGGAGATGGGAATGGGGGGGGGGCGTTGGGGGGAAGGTGAGGGGGACGGGAGGGGGGAGAACAAGGGAATCCGTGACCGATATGTAGAACTGAATTGTATTGCAAAATAAATTAAAATAAATTAAAAAAAAAAAAAAGTTGAAAGGTAGCACTTCTCCCTGGGACTTTAACTTGCAAGAAAATGCCAACTTTACGGGGAGGTTAGCTGCTTCTGGCTTTTCAGTGGCTCTATCACTGCTCATTTGTCCCCTTTATATAAAGTGCTTGACTGCTCAGCTCCACCTGCTTGCCAAGGCCACACTCAGAAAAGCATTTCAGGAGAATGTGTTGTAGCTGGCTTTCCCTTCTTCATATTGTCTTCAGGTTTCACTGTGTGGGGGACTCAGGAACTGTACTCAGTTTGATACATCTTTGCCCTGTGCCAAATTGTATTACAGACACTAGCAGACATATATTTCAGTGCTGTTCTATGGAGATTATGGATTATAGTATTAGAAATTATTTTTAGCCACTGTGAAAAACAGTATGAAAAATACACGATGGATCAATTTAATAATGCATTTATTGAACAAAAATTTATTGTACTCATATTCCATAACTAGATACTAGAAGGATGGAGATAAATAAGATTTGATTCTTGCCTATAAGGATATCATTGTCTGCTTTTTGAGTTTTAAAATTTGATACAGAAAAATAAGAGGCTCAACCAGCTTCTAACTGAGGTGGTTTAATTCCCAGCTGTGAAAACCAGTGAAATGCACAGACAGAGCATCAGTTGTTGGTGTGGATAGTCTGCTTGCTCTGTTTAACCCTTCCTACCCTGAAAAACCCCAGTGGAAATAAAATTCTGGTAAACAGTGGAATTATTCCTCTAGATGATTTTGTAGTGATTATTAAATGTTTTTGTAAACATTTCTCTAGGGGCTGACTACATGCAAGCCTCATGCTCAACCCTGGGGATATGAAATGAATGCAACCAAGCATTTTATTCTTGAAGAGGTCAGTGCTAAAAAGAGCTATGTATGAAATAATTGCACTGTGCTGGTAATAACCATGCATTTTATTGTTGAATTCTCTACCAAGTGATTTCTCTTGCTAGCAGTGACCCTAGGGTGTACATAGAGACTTGGAGTTTTCTTGGTAGCAGTGAAAACAATGAGAAAACTAAGATTATGAAGCCAAATTCATGAATGAACGAGGGGGCCAGTCTTGCCATTTAGAATCTTTCATAAGCTCTTTTTTATGTGAAATTTATATATTAGCAATCTCAGTGACAAGGAAAAAGGAGAAACATATTCTGCGGGGCTGAGAGGTTAAAAGCAAATGATGCTCTTCCAGAGGACCTGATTTCAGTTCCTAGCAGCCATGTCAGGTGACTCACAACTGTCTGTAACTCTTATCTCCAGGCCTCTGATGCCCTCTTCTGGCTTTCATGGACACCTGTACACAAGTTGCATCACATGTGTTGCGTACACATACAGACACACTAGATACACACAGATAAACATAAGTAAATCTTTTAAATTGGGTAGTGGTGGTGTATATTTTGTTAAAAGAAGGTACTTAGTATTATTTTTTTATTTTTTTATTTTTTTTTTTTTTTTGAGACAGAGTTTCTCTGTGTAGTTTTGGTGTCTGTCCTGGATTGCACTCTGTAGACCAGGCTGGCCTTGAACTCACAGAGCTCTGCCTGGCTTTGCCTCCAGAGTGCTGGGATTAAAGTCGTGTGCCACCACTGCCCGGTGGTACTTGGTATTCTTAGTAAAACCTTCTATTGGCCCTGCTTTTTTGTTGACCTTTAAGGGTACTTTCCATTTGCTTCTGTTTGTAAATGAAGAAAGTCAATAACAGCAACAAATAGTAAAGCTCATCACAGTGATGCAGACAGCAATAGAATTTGCTCTGCTCTGATTTGAGTGCATCTGTTACTTGGTATTGAGAGGCCTGTTCTCTCAAGACAGTTAAGACAGCCTTGTGGGTAGAAGTAACCATTTGAGGGAGATTGATGTTACCCAGAGCTGTAAAGGTCTCTATCCAGAATTGTTATTTTGTATGTTGGCTAGTTGAAGTGGTTGATATTATCCTTTATTATTCTTTCAAACATCTCGAGGTGAAATACTTCAAAGAACCTTTTATCTCTATGTTCTGGATTTCTCAGCTGAAGTATGCTTTTCCCATTGGATCATAAGCCCTCCTGGAGTTTTCTGTGTACCCATCAAAAGTTCCTGGTCTGGCACTTGCAGCCACTTTTAGTTTCCTTTCCTTTATTTAGGAACTTTCAAAATAAACGACAAACTCTTTGGTCACTTCAGAGCTAATGATTGTGTTACTAAGTATAATCTTATATACCAATCTCTTCAATAATTTTGCTTCTTTTGGAATAAAAATAATTTTAGATCACTAAAAAATTCAAAGCCTTGAGTTTTATGATAGTATATGGATATGCTTTGTTTTGAAAAATCTCCTTGGGGTAAATTATTGCTTATGTTCAATTTGTTAGAATTGGACACTGCCCCCACATTTTCTTTTTCAATGTGTGAGGTTTTACGGGCTAAAGAGGAAGTTTAAAAGGCAAGTCTAATTTATTTTTAGAGATAAAGTGAGAGGAGATCATTAGGTCAGGGTGTTTGTTAAATTTTTGAGTGTTAGGTAAAATGATTAAGATTTTTGTCACAACTGAAGACTATCCTACCCAGAGCCCATTAGTTATTAGTCTTCTTGATTCAAGGTCAAGGTTTGGCAAATCATATTAAATTCAGTTTTGTTATCTTCAGAAAGCATATAGAGTATTGGCCGCATTGTTAGGTGTTTTCTAGTCCAGGAAGCCAAAAACCCACTCTGATAAGTACCTGCTTGGAAGGCCTGTTGGCAGTAAGAAGTCTTCTAGGGAACGTATGGGAAGAAGTTGGTACCTGCGCCCCCCCCCCCCACACACACACATTGGGAAGGGAGGGGATAGATTTTGAATTGTGACATAAGTTTGGTCGAGTCGGAGAGTAGTCTAGGAGTAAGCCATGAATCATTCTTAACCATATTGCACTTAAGAAAACCATCTTTCCTGTTCGAATCTTCCAGTTAGGAGTTCACTGCCTAAGATTTCATTCCACTGGTGAACACCTGTGTTAGAAATTCTCTCCTCCAGTATCACTTTCCATTTAAGAGTTACTATTCTGTATTAAACATTTGTGAACTCCTAATATAAGACGTTTCCTTATGAGATTTTTTTTTGTGTGTGTTTATCCTGCCTTTCTGAAATTTTGTGATTTTGAGAATGCAACAATATAAAAGGGGTTATATAGTGACTGAGTTGTTACATATATCTATAGTTATACTGTGGGATTTCATTGTTTGTTTTTGATCACTATTGAAGCATCCTATCTTTTTCCCTTAAGACTACAGAAATACTTGCCTAAATCTACTTAAACAGTGTTTGAAATGTTATGAAAATGGTTAAAGGTGGGGTTGGAGTGATGGCTCAGTGGTTAAGAGTGGGTACTACTCTTGTAAATGAATAAAGTTTGGTTATCAGTACCCATATCCAATGGCTCACAACTGCCTGTATATAATTTAGCTCCAAGGGGCCTCTGGCCACAACTATGAACTATTGTGTGGTTATTTCCTTTTGTTTTGTTCATACAGTAAGTTTGTTATTATTGAAACAAAAAAAGCAGGAACTTGATATGTATCTTGTTTTACACCTTGCTTTTCCCCTTAGATATCTCAGACATTTTCCATAGCTGTACTTAAGGTCTTAATAGATACATAATTATTTTAATATATATATATATAATTTATTGAGTTACCATCCAATAAATGCTTGTTATGTTCAAGATAATACCATACTGAAGAACCTGTAATGATATAATACTTAATTTTATGGGGAAGACAGACATTAATAATGATTAATTTCTCAATGTATTATTTGATTGCAAATGGGATAACTAGTAAGAGGCATGCAAGTGCCTAGCAATGGGATGTAACCTGACCTGAGAACCAAGAAAAAAGTAAAGTTTTGCATATGTGTGTGCACCTGTGCATCTGCTTTTTTGCATATGCATGGGTGTGTGTGCACTTGTGTGCTAGTGTGTGTGGAGGCCTGAGGTTGACATTGGGATGTCTTCCTTGATTGCTCTCTGCTTTATATATTCAGGTCGGGGTCTCCTGAACCCAGAACTTGCTGTTTGGGCTAGTCTGGTTGGCCAGATTTCTCTGGTGATTTCCTATTTATGTCTCGTGTCTTCTGGGATTACAGGTGGGCTGCCACACCCTGCCAATTTTGATGTGGGTTCTGGGGATCCAAACTCTGGTTCCCCAGGCTTGTATGATAAGCACTTTACTCATTGAGCCATCTCCCCAGCCCCAGAGATAGTAATTTTTGGGTTGAAATCTAAGAATGTGTATATGTGCATTAGGAAAAGGTGATGAAAAGGTGGAGAGATGAGTAGATATACATATAACTGGAAGGCTGCAAATAAAAACACCTAAAATTTTATGGGACATGACATCACACAAGTTTATCTGCATTGTTTTTCCTATAGTGGACATGTATTTTGTTAAAATAGAAAAATACAAAAAACCTATTGGATATTTAATTATAAATGTCCTTAGAGGAAATAAGACAGGTTAAATATATATATATATATATCAGGTGTTAATCGTATTGTAGCATTATAGCTGAATAGTCTTATGTATAATGAACCAACCCTAGCCTGTTTACAGCTTTCATGCCTTGGCTTGCCACTGTTTGAAATGAGAAATCACATATTTGAAGATAGCCACTGTGTTCTCCTCACTAAGTAGATTCTTGCCATGTAGAATAGACCTAGTTACTCATATATCATGGCTTAAGTTCTTTAAGCATTCTATATACATACATATATATATATATGCTTGTATACATATACATACATATATAATTGTGAATTTTTTAATTATATTTTTGAAGTATTGTCTTAGGGTTACTATTGCTGTGAAGATACACCATGCATGGCAACTCCTATAAAGAAAATATTTAATTGGTGTGGCTCACTTACAGATTCAGAGGTTCATTCCATTATCATCATGGCGGGGAGCATGGTGGTGTGCAGGCAGACATGGTGCTGGAGTTGAGAGTGCTACATCTTGTAGGCAACAGGAAGTTGACTGAGACACTAGACCATATCTTGAGCATAGAATACCTCAAAGCCTACCTCCACAGTGACACACTTCTTCCAAAAAGGCCATACCCACTCCAACAAAGCCACACCTCTTAATAGTGCCACTCCTTATGAGATTATGGGGCTTATGAGATTATGGGGGCTAATTACATTCAAACTACCACAAGTATTGTACATGTATAGGTTGTATTTTAAGCATATTCTTCCTCCATACTCCTCTATCTCTCTTTTTTCCACCCCTCCAAAAGGTGCAATTTTTTTATGTTTTAGATTATTACTATGTCCTCTTCCATTAGTACAAATAATATTGAATTTATATCAAGCACATTAATAGGTTTTAATGGCAAATCAAAAATATACAGGAGCAAATTAGCTGAGAAAACCTATGAAATACTGTGATGATTAATGTCAACTTGACAGGATCTTGAGTCACCTAGGAGACAAAACTCTGGGCTTATCTGTGTGGGAGTGTTGTTTGTTTTTTTTTCTTTTTGTCTTTTTTGGGGGCCCGCCACCCAGCTCCCAAATAAATCACACATGGAGGCTTATTTTTAATTATGAATGCCCATCTTTAGCTTGGCTTAGTTTCTAGCCAGCTTTTCTTATCTTAAATTATCCCATTTGTCTTTTGCCTCTGGGCTTTCCCCATTCTCATACTTCTTACACTTACTCCATGGCTTGCTCTGTAACTGGGTGGCTGGCCCCTGGAGTCCTCCTCCTTCTCTGACTCCTAGCTCTCCTCCTATATATTCTCTCTGCCGACCAGCCGTGCCTATCCTTTCTCCAGCCTCACCACTGGCCATTCAGCTCTTTATTAAACCATCAGGTGTTTTAGACAGGCACAGTAGCACAGCTTCACAGAGTTAAACAAATGCAACATAAACAAAAGTAACACACCTTAAAATAATATTCTACAACAAGGGAGTTTCTAAAGAGCATTCATTGTAGTGGGAAGAGCCACCCTAAGTGGCCATAACACTGTTCCGTTGACTGGGCTTTGGGGCTGGAAGGCTGAATAAGAAGAAGCTATCTCTACTCTAGTATTCATCACTCTGCTTCCCGACTGCTGGTGTCATGTGACCAGTTGCCTTACCCTCCTGCTCTTGTGCATTCCCCACATGACGAACTGTATCCTAAAACTGTGAGCCAAGACAAACCCTCCCTCCCTTCAGACGCTTTTACCAGATGCCTTGTTTCAGCAATGAGTTTTCTCATTGCTTTTGGTAATTAGTTACCTTTTGGTAACTAATACAGATACTATTTTGTATTTGGCTCACAAATCAGAAAAGGCTATTTATGTGAGTTCTCCTGGTGACCTAAATGGGGTTCAGATAGGGAATAACTGGATAATAGAAACTGATATGTGATGACTAATCTGCCATGTGACCACTTCCTTCACTTCATTACACTATTAAACTTGCATATCGCTATCATTTTCAATCTGATCAGCTACTCATTTTATACATATAATATATTTTACATTTGCCACCCATTACATGTAGATTGTTGGTTTAGGAGTTGTAAAGGTGGAGAGTTTTATTTACTAGAAAGCATAGTTTCTGTACGAATTATAGTTTATGGTAGCCTCATAAGTCATTTTTTCGATCTCTGCAGAAGTAAAGATTTCCCATTTGCTTCTTTTCAATTAGGAGAGTCAAAAATAATGGTGGCAGCTGAACTTTGTATGAACCACAAAGACTCGAGGATAATTTCTCCTTTAACTTTTTTGGTACTCTGGGGTATAAACAAGACAAGATGTAATCTGTCTTTATTGTGATACACTTTTCTGCTTTGTGATTTTTTGCTAATTGAGTACTATACTAATAGTATCAAAAGAAAATTATAACATGATTTGTAAATATTTATATATTTCTAGTGAAAAATGAGCTAGAGATGTAGCTCCATGGTAAGCACTTGCCTAGCATGTGTGAGGCCTGGATTCTATTACCACCATAGCAAAAAAAAAAAAACAACTCAAGAGAGGCTAACAGAAAAATGAAAGTGGCTGGGGAGATGGTTCCGTTGGTAATGTGCCTTCCACACAAGCATGAGGACCTAAGTTTAGGTCCCTACACTCACATAAAAACTGGATGTGGCAGCATTTGTCTGTAACCTTCAACACTGCAGGGCATAGACAGGCAAATCCCTGGAATTCACTGGCCATAAAACCTATCTGAATGCTTGAGCTCCAGGTTCAGTGTGACACCCTGTCTCAAAATATAAGATAGAGTATAAAATGAGCCTGATATTAACCTCTGGCTTCTACATGCATATTTGCATGTACACCTACATTCATACACACATATACCTACACAAATGTGAATACACCCCCCCACCACACCCCCCCCCCACACACACTGAAAAGGAGTCTTCTTTTATCTAATATTTGCAATTTCATTTGTGCTGAAACTCAAACATTTAAGTTAGAATTTCAAAGGAGAGCTTTTTTTTTTTTTTTTTGGTTTTTCGAGACAGGGTTTCTCTGTGTAGCTTTGCGCCTTTCCTGGAACTCACTTGGTAGTCCAGGCTGGCCTCGAACTCACAGAAATCCTCCTGGCTCTGCCTCCCGAGTGCTGGGATTAAAGGCGTGCGCCACCACTGCCCGGCTCAAAGGAGAGCTTTTGATGAACTTTTTTTTGCTTTGATTTTTTTTTTTTTTATCTTTTACATGATGTAATCTTGTCTTGGCTTTGAGCAGACGTTTCAGCATTAACAATATCTCCTCCAGTACTTTGGCTTTCCCTGCATTGCAATATTTGTTGTCAGGTACAGGACTAGAAGAGGCCTCGGGTAGCATAAATAAGCATTTAGTTAAGAGGTAATGTCAGCGGTACCAGAATATGTGAAGTGAAACAGAAATACTTGATCAGCCACAACAACTATTTACTGCTTCATAAACCTCAGTGTTCAATGCCATAAATAGTGCCATTAGAAAAGCAACGAACTATCAAAACTGGGTTTTCTCTGTCCTCAAAACACTGAAGGTTTTCCTTCTCTTACCACTTACAGTGAAGCTGATATTTGAGAGACGTATACATTATTAACTAGAATGTGATCAGGGCCTTCAATACAAGTGAGAAGTATGTTGAAAATGAAGCAAAGTGGAAAAGGCCTTATCTCTATTACGCCTGATGTTACACTGAGGAATAATGGGTCACATGGGTAGTGGACACTGCTTTCTTTTATAGCAACTCTGTAAAGTTGGTTTCAGTTTTACAAATGAGGTCATAGAGCCTCAGAGAGATTAAGCCACGCTGGTGTAAACTTATGCCTATTTTTTCTAATAGATGAAAGCTTATATTAAAATAGCCATTTTAAATGTAGCATACTTTGAAAGTTAAATTATACTATGTTAATACTTACATTTTTAATATTTGATTTATGTTTTGTATATGAATATTTGTTAGTTACTTTGTTTCCAGCACTAAGTTTTATGAAGAATATAGTAAAATAAGAAAATCTAATATTTTCCATCATGTTTTTCAAAATAAATGCTCTAATCTTCTGTACACAAAATGCAAGAGCCGAGTGATGGAATGTCTACATTTTGTATACATGAACCCTTGATAAATTGCCCTTCTGTTGAGGTAGGGAAGTTTGCGTAAAAGCTAAAAGGCACAGTCAATTGACATCTTTTATGCTCTGACTTAAAAAGATAATATAGAAAACAAATTTCATTGCCTCTTCAAGATGTTTGTTTGTTTTTGTTTTTCAGGACAGAGTTTCTTTCTGTTGCCCTGGCTATCCTGGAACTCACTCTGTAGACCAGGCTAGCCTCAAACTTACAGAGCTCCCATCTGCCTCTGCCTCCTGAGTGCAGTGTTGTTGTTTTTTTAATTTTTTATTTCATGTTTTTAAAATTATGCATATGTGCATTCATCTTAATATTCACACATGAATCAGGTACCCATGAATGCTGGAGGTGTTGGATCCCCCTGGAGCTGGAGTTATAGGCAGTTGTGATTTGCCCCATGTGGGTGCTGGAAACTGAACTCTGGTCCTTTGGGAGAACAGTGCATGAATGTTCTTAACTGCCAAGCCGTCTCTCCAGTTCTGTGAAATGCTTTTATGGAAAATAAATTTTGTGCAGCCATAATCTGGAAGACATAGTTAACAGTAAACTTCCTCAGAAAATGATATTTGGGCTGAGGGAAAGGGAAGCTGTTTACCACAGAGTCCAAGGGAATGTTCTTACTATGGTGCCAACATCTTATTAACTCAAATATCTGATGCACAGATTGCTTACTTCACTCTCTCCTTAATGATCTACTGCGACTCTTTAGATCCTTTATTTTGGCAGTATTTCTATAAACGTCCTTCTTACTTTGTGAAAATATCACTATTAGAAGCTAAAGTTTTGATTGTTGATCTTGAAACAACTTACTGATGATCCTGTCAAGTTTCCTCATTTTACAAAGAAGTTAAGGCCCCAGTAAGTCATGATGTACTTAATGCTATAGACTGACTATCAGACCTGGGACTTCACTTGGCTATTCCTCATGATTCTAGTCCTCCAGTGCTAGTTGAAAAAGGCAGGAAGGTCAGTGGTGGCTTAGTAGTAAAAATAATTTATATTCCTGTTTGTTATTTTTCTTCATCGGTTTTGGGAAGTAATTAAAGAAATATGAAGTAATAGAAGTCTTTATGATAGACTTGGGGAATTTTTTAGGTGGAATATGTAAAACCTTTCTTCAGAAACTTGAGTTTTATAAAGTCACTTAATTTCTGAAGACACATACTTGTCACCTTTATAGTGTATAATACAGTGTGAAGACAGCAAATTTAACAAAAAGCCTTAAAGTGTGAGGTTGTGGTAGCCATAGAATCTGTAAGCTTAGATTTATTGACATATTCTTCTTGTAGCTGCCTATTAACTGAAGCAATAGACAGGTGAAGCATGAAGTTATGGAGAGCTTGAATTGGGATGCCTTTGGTTGGCTGTGATTACGATAATATATTTCAACCTTGAAACTGAGTTTCAGATGCCAGAGGAAAACAGCTAAGATGTAGGAAAATGCCAGTGAGGCAAAATAGTATTCATTTAGTCTATAAAGGGATGATTAAACAGTTCAAAATACAAATACCAAATTCTATCACACAACCATTTCCTAGGATTTTAAACAGCCACAACTATTCTTTTTCTGGATGTACTTGTATTTTTAATGGCATAGGAAAATATTTGGTGCCCGTGGTCTACCCTTTTCTGTTCCTCACAGGCTATTTGGCTGTATGTAGGTAAATCAAATGATTTATGAAAAACAGTGAAAACATGTCCTCAGAATTCCCATGAAGTCCAACAGAATTTAGGCTTGAAATAGTTGAAGTCTATTGATTCCTTCTAGGAATGGCCCCCTTCAGGATCTTTGTCATTCATCTTCATGATCATGGTGTTCCTCTTAGCATCTGTGGCCTGGTGAAGCTCTTCTGTCACAAGTGCAGAGAGCCAGAGCAGGACCCCATGATGGATCATCAGCGACCCCACCATCCCCCTTCCAATTTCCCCCTAGAGAGGATCTGGACCACCACCCTACAGTGAGGTTACTCTGAAGCCCACCACAACATAGCCACCACCTTGCACTGACAACCCCGTCTTTTAAACTACTTCACCCATATGCCTCCAGGTCAAGTCTAGGGCTCCTGGGATTCTGGAATGACTCCACCATCCTGCTGTGCCTCTTATCCTTCTTTGATTTAGCTTAATGCCTTTTTTGTCCTGTCTTCTTCATTTGTTTCTTGTCCTGAGGGCTGAGTTGAATCTGTAATCTCTCTCCCAAGTCCAAGTTAAAGGCTGTGCAGGAAGAAAATTTTAAGAGTTAGGGTGCCTGCAGTGGTATGTAGAGCTCGATGACTGGAGGAGTGCAAGTCTTGATAGCTAGCTTTGCTGTACCACAGAAGCACTTCTGTACCTGTAGAAGATTGAACGGCATGGACTCTGAGCCTCCTCCTGACTCTGCTTGTACAGAGAAGACCCCATTGTACCTCCACAGTGCATGTACTCATTAAAGTTTCACTGATGGACTGAGTTGCCTGTCTGAGAAGAGGTATTAAGATGAGCTTGGGGACAAAGGGGACATTGTGCTAAACTCCCACCATTGGTGACTGAGTGCATTGTTCACTAGCCTGAGAGGAGTATGCATCCAGGGTGCAAATGCTTTGACCTTCAGTCCCCAGACATTTGTGCGTACTAAAAAAAATGGACTAGAACTTCCCCATCCCATCCTCACTCTATGTTCTGCTTTCTCTCTATGAGACCATAGCTGAATCATCATGTGACTACTAGGTAGACACCATCCTGGAAGCAGCCTCCTGGGAGAAAGTAGTGTAGAGAGGAGGTGGGGTTTGGGGACATCGGTGGAATGGGGCCTAACAGTGTTTCGTTCCAGATTCTCCCCAGGAATCTCCTGGAGAGAGATGGCAGATACCTTGTTCTTCCAGCCCAGCCTGGGTCCAGGACATTAGCTCTACACCACCCAGAGTGTAGTTAAGCCTCAGGGGAAGAAGATTCAGTCGTGTGGCAGAGGAGCAGCTTTCCTGGGCTCCATTCCTGGGGCGGGGGGGGGGGGGGGGGGGGCTGCAGTAGAGCTTGTAGTTGGCTGCCTGGCTCAGGCCAGGATTGTGATTGATCCTGGGGCCAGTAGGTTCAGCAGGAGTGTTAGGTACCACCCAGTGGATCTTTACTGTGTATGCTGCAGTGAGCTCAAGGACAGCCTTCTTCTCCAGACACAGGACACTGTGGCAATACTGCCAAATCTCCTGAGAGGACTAGAGGGAAATGTGGTCCTGCTGTGTAGACAGGGTGCCTCCTCCAAGACTTAATACTCACCTGGGGGCTGGGCTGGAGAGCTGCTCAGCGGTTGAGAGCACTGGCTGCTCTCCAGAGAACCCGGGTTCAATTCCCAGCACCCACATGGCAGCTCACAACTGCCTGTAACTGCAGTTTCAGAGGCAGTTCAACACCTCATTTACATACATGCAGGCAAAACACAAAAGCACATGAAATAAAAATAATTAAAAAAAAAAGAAAGAAAAAATTCACCTGTGGCATCAGGACTCAGGCAGGTCACAGAACCAGAGCTTGTCATCACCAAAGATGCCAGGATGAGGGTTCCTGTTAGAGACAGGTCCCTGAGAATTAGGAGTAGGTGCTGACAAGGTGGTGCTGGAGGTGACAGGGAAAGAAAGAAATGGCAATCTCCTAGCAGTTCAGGCTTGGGAGAAGGAACATGGGGTGCTTGTGTTGATATGGCTGGTTCTTATCAGAGCAGTCCCAAGCTGGAGTCATCCTCTGTGGCAAGCCTCCTCTGTAGGAGGTTAAGCAGTGGGAGTCAGAGTTCTGAAGGAAGAGATTACCTTCAGCCTGGGTGTCGCCTGCCTGTCATTGAAGACGGCATAGGGCTTTGACTTCACCACAGCAGCAGTGGTGTGGCCTGAAGCTCATCATTGCTGGGACCCAGTGGCTGAAATGACCACTTCTGTCTGCCCTGCCCCTCCTACACCCCTTGTCACTGTTGGTGGGAGGAAGGAATATTCCCTTTCAGAGGTGATCTGCCACTCTCCATTCATGTTATCGGTATTTATAAAGCCACTTCTACGTTGGTGTGCAGGCCTGGCCTGGGCATCCAGGAACAGGTAGATGCATGGGACCTTCCAGTTCTGATTCTAAGGCTAAGTCTACAGAAAGGCCCATACACTAAATCTCATGGAAATGTTTGTCTCCTGCTCCACTGGGAATGGGGAATGAAACCATAGTCTATATCCTTTATCATATGTGAGCCTGTTCAGTACGCCACGTTGCACCCACATTGAATGAGATGCATCCTTTAAGGAGTGTATCTGCAGTACCAGCCTGGCACAGTGTCCATCACTTACTGTTGGGAGAAAAGACAAGTTCAGAGCAGCTTTAATTTGTGAAATAAACTCCATTGTTACATTAAAAAAATAATAATTAGTCTATAGAAATAGAAGTGGTTAGGTTAGAGTATTTATAAGTCGCTGTCTTGTTCTAAGTCCCTGCAACCTGACCCTTCTCTATATTACTCTATCCACTATTCAGATTAATTTCCAGAAAACTCCAACAATTATCTCTTTGTCCTTGTTGGGAACTTTTGTTGATGTCAAGCTCTGGTCTTGCCTCTAACTTCTGCTAGAAGAGTCAAAGGATGATTCTTCCCTTGAGACTTCTGAGGCATTATAGACAATATTGTGTGTAGTGTATGTGTGTGTGTGGTGGGGGGGACCTTTAGCCCTCTTTTAGTGTCTAAAGATACATTTTTATTTTCTAAGACACTAAATTTTTGGTAATTGTTTCAAAAGCCACAAGAAACCAATGAAGTCATGAAAACCAAGAAAGGAAGCTGGGGAGATATAACTCGTTGGTAAAGTGCTTGCTACACAAGTATAAGGACTTAGTTTGACCCCCAGAACCAAGCAAGCATCTGGGTGCTCTGGCATGCACTTGTAATCCTAGTTCTTAAGATGCAGAGATGGGCCTGATTGGCAAGCCTCAGGTTCCAGTAAGAGACCTTGCCTCAAAAACCAAAATCAGTGGCTCCTGAACAAAGCACCCAGTGATGATCTTTGTGTATGCACACAAGCACATGTGTACAACATACAGACACCTACACCCTCATGAACACACCTACATATACACACACACACCTCCACAGACACAAGAAAAAAAAAAGGAAAAGAAAGATCCGAGAAACTGTCACAACCAAGAGTAACCCAAGGAGTTTAAATGTACTTACTAAATATAATGGTAACTCCTGGCTAAGATCCTATAACAGGCAAAGGATATCGGGAAAAATGGGGAGGTTTAAGTAAAAAAATATGAACTTTAGTAATAATATATTTATGTGGCTTCATTAATTGTGACCAAGGTGTAGTAGTATAAGTTGTTGATAGTGAATAGGGGATTTGAGTGTGGGACACATAGAAATGCTATACATTGTTTTCACAATTCGTTAATGTGTTTAAAACAACTCAATTTTATCTGAAGAAAAAAGGAGAAGATGCTTTTATTGAGAATAAAAATGATCCCCAAATATTATAACTCCAGATTTCCTTTCTTTGGCAACTTGTTGTGGGGGAAGTCTGCCTGTTGATAGTGCCCTTCTCTTCCTTCAAGAGAGCCAGCCTCACTGATTGAGGTAAATGACACTAGTGAGAAAATACACTCGTCTTAGAAAATGGGGGAAGTGAGTGCAAAGACATCTGTTAAGTTACCGTTTTCAACAAAGGAGCTTTTTGGCTCTCTTCATACTGTCCTTCCTTCTGGAATAATTCTGAAAGTCTTGAAAGAGAGTTCATGCATGTCTGGGCTTGTGCTTGAAGAACTTGATTAAGACAGGGAAAACTGGGATAAGTATTAGATGCATCAGCTGCATCAGAAGGTAAGGAAAGACTCAAAGGAGGAAAAAGGGTTTACATTAAAATGGCACAAAAGCTGCATTGATGGTCACACATTGAGTACCTCTTTGAGTGTCAAGTAAGTCAGTATCAAAGGATAACTCAGTGTCAACAAGTCCATAGTGATACAGTAAACTAATGGGCAAAGAAAGGGAATAAGGGCATTAGAAAAATCATTTGGAAGCCATTGTAGTATTACCAGCTTATATATAAAATGATAATAGATATAAAAATAATGGATAAAATTTGTTGGCTTTGCATAGGCATGAATTTTCTCACAAAATATCAATTATGAAAGAAAGACGAATTTGTCAGAGGAAACTTGGAAAATACTTCCCTAGTCAGGAACAAAATGCTGTATGTATTACTTGAAGGGATGAAGTGTAGGAATATAGTTTTATTTCTCTGATACGTCTCCCTAAAAATGCATAGCCAAAATCTAATCTTGAAGAAAGGTTAGAGAATTGCATTCTAGCCTGTAGTCTTCCAATTTAAAAGATTATGAAAATCCAGAATGATTTTAAGAACTATTCCAGGTACAAGGAGGCTACAGAAACATGATGGATAAATGCCACCCATAATGATTGACCAGATCCTTTTCTTACAGAAGACATTAGTAAAACTTGAATGGGCATATCAGTTACAGGGTAGGTTAATGTGTTGACTTTAACCTTAATGTCTTACTGATATTGGGGAGAGTATCTTTATTGGAAGAATGAGAAACCTAAGCTTTTAGACTGATAGGGTGTAATATCAGCAGCGTGCCATTAAGTGGATCAATCTTCATACTTCATATGAATTCTTGATACTTTTGAACTTTCATGTGTTTTTAAAATTGTTTTAAAAGTTTTCAATAAAAGCCCTTATGAGTTGAGAGAATAAGAGGCAGAAATCATTAAATATATGATTATGTAAAGATCCCTAGACTTTGATGAAAATTGAAGGATTTTAAAGGGAAATACTAAGATAATAAAAATCAATTTAGAAAAGATTGTGACAGATTTTTTTGTCAGAAAAATTATGCAGAAAATCTTTAGGACTTTGTGTCTGAGTTTTAGATGTTACACCTTTTTTGTTGGCTCACTGCATTGTCACAAGTGGAAGGGAAAGTTTGGCCACTACCTGAGGAGCCAGTGGCGTAGGGGAAAAGGGTGCAGGAAAGGATGCATGGTGTCAGCCAGCACCTTCTTCCACCCTCTTCCATCCTGCCTTGCATTCTGCCCAGGTGCTGCTGCCCAGTGGCCTGGGGGTGCAGTTCCCCACCTGCTAACATCAAGGGAGCATGGAGGAGGGAGGTTTTAGAGGCATGGAAGGAACTTCAATTTGACTTTGATTTTAGTACATTAATTGAGGACAGTGCCCAGTGTCAAATAAAATAAATTTATAGAAAGTCTATGTATACCATTTCTGCTCTCATCCATTGCTCAATGCATATAGATTATAAAATTTGAATTTAGAATTGTTCACGCAGGTTGTATATTGAATATATCCATCCCATTTTCCCATTTTCTCACCTCTCCTTCCTCCTGTTTGTCCTTCTTGCCCTCTATACAATTTCACCTGCTTCCATTTTGTGTTTGTGTGTGTGATACACACACACATATATATACACACATACATATACACATATATGCATTATTCTCAACCAGGAACAGCAAAATATATAACATTTATTTTATGTGTATATGCATTATACACACACATACACACACACACACACACACACACACACACACACACACACACACACGATTTTCAACCTAGGAACAACAAGTGAAAGGATTATTTTATTTTAGAATTTATTTTATTTTATTTTAGAAAGGATAGTTCACTTTTTATTTATTTTAAAATTATTTTTAGTTGTATAGATGGGTGGGTGGGGTATGTGCAGGTAAATGCAAGTGCCTGTGGAGGCCAGATGCTTCAGATGGCCCGTGGAGCTGGAGTTATAGGCAACTGTGATCCATCTGACATGGGTGCTCGGGTCCTCTGAAAGAGCAGTACAGGCTCTTACCTGCTGACCTGTCATCTATCTCTCCTGCCCTCCAGAAAGGATATTTTTAAAGGACCATTTAAGCCATTATATCCCATTTAGCAGTCAAGAAAGGACAGTTACTGGTGCTCTTTAAAGTTGGAATTAAGATATGACACTTTTCAGAAATAATAAATATGCCAGGCAGACAGGTTGAGGTAAAATACTGTTGACATTATGTTTCTCGTGTGAGAAAAACAAATGATAATGACTATTCTCTCTTAATCATTACTAAACCAAGAATATATCTTGGCTGTACATTAGCTTTGTTCAGCTGCAACTGAGGATAAATAGAATCTCTAACAAATAGTAACACTGCAATTGCTTGCCCATTTTTAAATGGCTGATTGTTCTTACTACTTTATTTTGTTGAGACAAGGTTTCATTATATAGCTCAGGTTGGTCTGGAACTTGCTGTATTGTCTGGTTGGCCTTTACCTTATGATCCTCCTGCTTCATTCTTTCCAGTGCTAGAATTACATATGCTCCCATGCCAGGATGGCTGAGTTTTTAATATTTAAGATTAGAAAGCCTAAACCATAGTAACAAAAATGAAATTACCTCTGTGAAATAATGCGATTAATAGTGCCTTAAGATCTTAAAAATTACAGTGCTTACATTCTTTAAATGACTGAAAAATCAGTTCAAGTACCTAGAATTCGGTAGAGTCAGTAAATATTTGGAATGCAATAAATGTTGAATAACCAAAAATTGATAATTGCTTATTAAGAGGGAAATAAATGTCCTGCCTGTATGATTCAAGTCTTATTCTCTACTCAACAAAGTGTTTGAAATACAGTATAAAACTCATATTAATCTTGAAATCGTATAAAGGGGAAGGAACATAATAATCATTCAATATATGATCAGTTTCATTTTTCTTTTCCACAATTTAAGAAAATTTGGCATGCAGTGTCATTGCCATGATTACTGGCCATTTTAAGACCTATTACCATTTGAAAAGCTCTCACTATATGCTCTGTGCTTTCAGTATCTGGTTACAAAGTAGAAAGAGATTGAGATTCTATATTGCCTTATTTATAATTTTCAGTCATAGGAGAAATCTTTTGTTGTTGTTTTGGTGTTTGGTTTTTGTTTCTTGAGACAAGGTCCTCTTTGTAGCTCTGGCTGTCCTGGAACTCACTCTGTAGACCAGGCTGACTTCAAACTCAGAGATTCACCTGCCTCTGTCTCCCAAGTGCTGGGATTAAAGGTGTGTGTCACCACCTCCTGCAATGAAATCATTTTAATCTAGAACAGTGATTCTCAACCAGTGAGTTGCAACCCCATTGACATTTCTCCGTCTCCAAAAATATTTACATTACAATCATAACAGTAGCAAAATTATAGTTATGAAGTAGCAGTGACAATAATTTTATGGTTGGGGGTCACCACATCATGAGGAACTGTATTAAATGGTCGCATCATTAGGAAGGTTGAGAACCACTGCTCTAGAGGCACAGGTAGGTGAATCTCTGTGAGTTCAAAGCCAACCTGGTCTACATAGTAAGTTTCGTGCCAACCAGGCCAACATGGTGAGACCCTGTCTTAAAAAACAAACAAAAACCCATATGTTTTTTAAACATCCAACCCCCCGCCAAACCCCTTTCTTTAATAATCTAGATTCAACACGTTTATTTTCTTTTCAAATAATTGCTTGAAATTTATCACAGAAAATGAGGAGCAAGAGTAATTACAGTCTCTGAAACAGCTGTCTGTTAATACACTTGTAATGAATACCTACTTCTGTTTGTTGTCTTGTCACAGTTTATGAAGCACCAAGTCTTAGAATCCTGTGCATTTTGCTTTCTGTACAATAATTATCACCAGGACTTTTTAGGTTAAAAACCTAGAAGAGAGGCCGGGAGGTGGTGGTGCATGCCTTTAATCCCAGCACTCGGGAGGCAGAGGCAGGGGGATCTCTATGAGTTCGAGGCCAGCCTGGACTACAGAGGGAGTTCCAGGAAAGGTGCAAAGCTACACCAGAGAAACCCTGTCTCGGGAAAAGAAAACAAACAAACAAACAAAAAAAAAAAAAACCTAGTAGAGGGACTGAAGAGATGGCTCAGCAGTTTAGAGTGCATACTGCTCTCGCAGCGACCTGATTTGATCCCAGAACCCAGGTTGGTTGGCTCACAACCATCTCTTAACTCCAGTTCCAGGGAATCCAATACCCTCTTCTGGCCTCCACTCTACACTCATGTGCACATTTCCCCATACAAACATACATATATAATTTAAAAGTAAAATATAAATCTTTTAAAAAGAAAAAACATCTAGTAGTTTTTCAACTTCAGATTTCAAGTCAGCTGCTACATGGAAGATTTATCATTCTGTGTACATCTTGAGACTTAATTTTAGCAACTACGAATCATTTAAAGTTTTTCAAGTTCAACTTGTTATCCTAATATCCTAAGTAGAAATGACCATGGAGCACAGTCTGATCCTTTTAGATCTGCCGTTTTTAAAAAACACCTGGTTGCTTCTGGTTATGTCTAATTTTGGCCATTTGGGACTAAGCTGAAATTTTGATCTTTGATGACAATAATCAATCTCGTTAGGTATGTTTTATGCTGTAGTACTTGGTGCTTGAGCCAAGGTTGAAAGTGATGGGGAGAGGGAGGGATGTGTCCTTTCCTTTCTTTGTAATATCTTCACTTTTTCAGTTTTAAGAAAAACTTGGTCCCATTAATTCATGAGTCTTTCCATGAACTATTAAACAGTTAAACTTGTTTTAATTTAAAGTTACTGTATAACTTTTCAGAATTTTTTACATGAGAGTATAACTCATGTGCCAAAGAAAATAAGGCATCCTTGTTATTTCCCCAGTGGCCCATTTGCTTCCTACCGACTCTAACTTATTCCCTTGGTACCCACCTGTCCTCCTCTCTCTTTGCTATTCGATGATCTAGAATCCAACACACCGTAGGTAAATGTTCTGTCACTGATGTATCCCTCAGCCTTCTCTTAGTTGTTTGTGTCTTACCTGAATGTATGTGTGTGCACCATATGTGTGCAGTGCCCTCAGGAGTCAGAAGAGGGTATCACATATCCTGGACTGGAGTTACAGATTGTTATGAGCCACCATGTGTATGCTGGGAACCGAACGCAGGAGGTCCTCTGCAAAAGTAGCAAGTACTATTAACTGCTGAGCCAACTCTCCAGCCCCCTCTTAGTTTTTAACGAGAAAATAAAAAGTATTTCAAAAAAGCAGTGTCTTTACGTTTGTATATTTCCCCTTTCATCTATAAAATTAAATATTAAAATAACTTTTACACTAAATGTATCACAACTTTTAATTTTATAAATGTTAACACATTCACAAATAACTTATTTATTCCAGGTACTCCAGATTTTCATTGGAAGAAAAAGGCTCATTGTTTAAGTTGTAGCTGACAGAGCTCTGCATACAGATAAAATAGGAAAAACTTTTCTTTCTCCTGTTTTAAAAATAAAAGTCTATGCAGTTGAGACTGGGTGGCTCTGACTCTGAGACATATGCTTAATTGTACTTTCATGACACTTTTGACTTGTTGAAACATATGTTCCTCTTGCGGACATACCTGTCAGATAAGTCTCCTCCAGGGTTTGGAGTTCTTCAGATCTCTTGTGACCTCATGATGCTTTATGTAGTGCTGTGTGCGCTGGTTTGCAGTCTGTTTCAGGGCTGAGTTTGCATTAAGGTGAGTTCATTTGAACATTCCATAATTCCATGGTATTCTATACAGAGAATAGT
The DNA here is from genome assembly GCF_007827085.1 of Peromyscus californicus insignis. Lineage (NCBI taxonomy): Eukaryota > Metazoa > Chordata > Mammalia > Rodentia > Cricetidae > Peromyscus > Peromyscus californicus. Next base: position 50,815,765 of record NW_026294402.1, on the reverse strand, counting down.
TTCCTCTGAAATGAATCAGAATATATGGTGAGTCTTTAATAATAAGTTAAAGTTCTTGACTTTCTGTGGACAGGGGACTGAGTTTTTCTTGAAAGCATCTGTGTCCAAATCCAGTGAAGCGAGCTCAGTCCTCACTACAGTGCTCAAGAGAGAATTTATTGGTTTCGAGCTTTTTTTTTCTTTAGCATTAGCTCTTGTTTATGTTATAAGCACTATGCTTATTTTAGTATAACATTCTTTTAGTTGAAGAGATGTATAGCTTAGTTAAAACTTGGAGAATAGACCATTGAGATTGTTGTTTATGAGAATAGTTCCAACGGCCACTGTGACCTGTGCGAATGAGCCACGAGGCCACGCTGAGAGTTGCTCTTTATACGCTGGTCAAGTGTGTTCAGGGCATAGGAGAACTTGTACTTGAGTGGTTTTGCTGTTTTCCTTTTCACTTCATGAAACCTATGAGTGCTTTAGAACTTTGGTCTACTTTATTACTATTCATTCCTTATTATTAACTGATGAATTGGAACTTAATAGTTCTCTATTAACCTATTTGTTTTTCATACTCAACTCTAAAATTGTGCTGTGCTTTTATATTTAACTGCAACAAGACACTGACCTTATTTTGTGAAGCATTTTTTCCCTTAATGAAGTGTGGGTATAAGGTAAAGCTGATGTAGTTACCTATAACATGAAAGAATGGAGTCCCGGGCGGTGGTGGCGCACGCCTTTAATCCCAGCACTCGGGAGGCAGAGCCAGGCGGATCTCTGTGAGTTCCCAGGAAAGGCGCAAAGCTACACAGAGAAACCCTGTCTCGAAAAACCAAAAAAAAAAAAAAAAAAAAAGAATGGAGTCCAAGGCTCAGAACACATCTAGCCATGATCTGGTAGTATCTAGCATTCATACTAGACATTGCTAGTCTTTAATCACTAATTCATGTTGCTGGTGTGCTAGATGCTTTATACAGGCGATATAAAGAGCTGTGGGTTTCCCTTCAAGACTTAACAGCCATTGTGTTTATAATTCACATGTTATAGCATTTTATACATTCCTATATGTATTTCTATTGTTTGTATTTCTTTTATCCTTAGAAACACCTTGAGAAATAAGCATTGTCTTTTACATAAACTGAGAGTCAGCAAGATTGTTTTGTATAGACAAAATTTCAAACCTCCTGATTCCTTTTTAATATTCTGTTTGGTACTCTACAGAGACACCAATAATTGTATTATTTCATGGTGATAGATGACAAACTACTAGAATAGTAATAATTCCCTATTTATAGAGCACTAGCAATTTTTAAGTCACATTTAAAAGTCAGGAAGAAGACTCTCTGTACCTGCTGCACTTTCCTTCATTAGAGTTACTCAGTCCATAGACCACACGCCTCTGTGGAGGTACTGCATCAGTCACTAAAGAATGGAAATGGTCTCCACCTTGGAGGAAGTTAGCTATCAAGACTTCCCCTTGATGTTGACTTCCCCTACACATGTGGACAGTGACAGGCCAAATTGGCTGAGCAGACTGGAAAATACTTTTGTTTTTCCTGTTAAAAGAAGAATCCTGTGAGCAATCCCATTCTTTGTCCTCCATGAGTATAGAGTCAATGCCTGAATCTGCGGTAGACTATTTTGAAGTAGCAAATTAACACACATGAGCGAAGACAAAGAACCTTGGACTTGCTGGCCGCCTTGAACCTTTTCACTAAGATGAAAAACTACTTACTAAGAGCATCCTGTGTGGGGTAATAGCCATATTGTTTATGATGTCATATTGTTTATGCTGCACTTATATCTGATTTTCAGTTAGCTATCATGTTTATTTCTAACTAAATAACTTACTTTCTATGAAGAAAATTTAGCATGGCCTGGAAGATAGTATAAGGAATTCACAAAGCTACTTTGTACTTACCCACTTTCTTAATCAGAGCTAAACTTAATAGCTCTGTAACTAAGTTTGTGAAAATACTGTGAAAGCACTGGGAAGAGAATGAATAAGTTGATAAGTGGTGGAGACTTGATCAGGAAAGACTATACCAAGGAAATAATAACAGCATAGGCTTTAGGACAAGCAGAAAATGAAAAAAGAGCCACAACAAGAACCTTTGATATTCCTGGTTGGAATAGCAGCAGGTATATAGGGTTTCCAAAAGTGCATAGGATCCCTGTGCTTATAATATAGTTTATCAAGACAAGCGTCAGTGATGAGTATACAAATGTGGTTTGGGGTCAAATCATGAATGGACATATATCCCATAGCAAAAAACAAAAGAAAAAAGAAGATGATGACGTAAGGACTATGGTTGGTTTGGGGTTTTAGAAAGAAAATACAATATTACAGCCTGTAATTTTAGAGTATTAGAGAAAGCATGAAGCCAGAATTATAGTAATGGTTCAAATGACAATGAAGTCCTTGGTGATAATTTTAGCACATCAGATAACTGTAGGAGATTTTTTACAGGAAGAATCCATGCTTTAGTACCCAACTAGGATATGGAGAAGGGAGTGATCCACATATAGCTTGAGTGAGTAAATGATGGTGTTACTGAGGAACAAATGTGGCAGAAAACATACCTGGCATAAGGGTAAATGATGAATTAGGTTAGGTTTGATGTATTGTTGGGGCATACAGGTAGTTATCCAGTATGCCAGTATGAAGACATGGCACATGCTCACACATGCCACACATGCCACACATGCCTGCATATTCATGCACAGTCAATTCTCACTCAGACTCTGTGTTTCCAAATTTACTTATTTACTAAAGTGTACCAATAATCCTCAAATCTGTACTTCCAGTGTTTTTGGAGGTATTCATATACATGTTTAGAAAGACAGAAAATTTGAATCATCCTTAATGGCGAATTCCCAGCTGAAGTCAAACAAGATGGCAATCTGCCTTCTGTTTTAGTTCTTACACAGTAAACAGTTATTCTTTTTGCAGTCTAATTAATGTCATGTATTCACATTTGTGTGTGTGTATGTGCTTGACAATAGTGATTTTGCTGTTTAAAATGGCCCCAAGGGGTGTGCTGGAGTATTATGCAGTACTACTTACTAAAGAAAACTATGATACATCTCATGGAGGAAACACATGTATTGAGTAACCTTTGCTCAATCATGTGGTAGGCTCTGGCTGTGGGTTTGGTTTTCATGAATCAGCAGCATGGATTGACTAAGACATCTTTTTTTTTTTTTTTTTTTTTTTTTTTTTTGGTTTTTCGAGACAGGGTTTCTCTGTGTAGCTTTGCGCCTTTCCTGGAACTCACTTGGTAGCCCAGGCTGGCCTCGAACTCACAGAGATTCGCCGGCCTCTGCCTCCCGAGTGCTGGGATTAAAGGCGTGCGCCACCACCGCCCGGCTGACTAAGACATCTTTAAACAGATACACACATAAGATCAGCAGCTCATAGGAACCTAATCCTCTCCTCCTATTTCACAGGTGCCTTGGTTTGTTATTACTACCTCAATAACAAGAGGTAGCTGTGTAGATACATAAAATGTACTTTTTAAATAAAATCACCCTCACATTTGTATATTACTGACATTAGTCCTAGTTTATACTCAAGATGATGACCAGAAGAAATGTGTGACTCATTCCTAATAATTTATGGCTTCACCTCATGTGAATGATTCCATATGCTCTGAGTCAGGAGAGGCTTCATAAAACAGAATACTGAAGACATGACTGGCAGCATCTGAATGAGCATCCACAGTGTCCTTGAGCCTAACATGTCAGTGTCACATTGGTGGACTGCCAGTTTCTTTTCTGCTTGGCATTTCTTTAGAAAGCTTGAAATATTATTCCCCATTCCTTTACTAAATTTATTTTATAATGATGTTTATGTACAAGGAGATTTCATAATCTAGAACTAGGATGAAAGCATTCATATCTATCAATATGCTTGAATGCAATAGCTCAAAAGGATTTTTAACCTCTCATTCATTGATTTTGGCTCATATCAGTAGGGGTGTTTTAAAATGCAAAATGAGAATTACCCATACTTTCTGACATATCCTGTTATACTGAAAGTTACATTCAGTTTTATATCTTTTTTTTTTTTTTTTTTTTTTTTTTTTTTTTTTTTTTTTTTTTTTTTTACTTTCTGCAAAGCTGAAAGAGAATTGGCATCTTCAGTATCAAAAGCGAGAAGACAAAACCCACCTGATCCTACAGGATCCAAAGTGATCCTGTCGTTATTAGCATGTGTGTTTCTTTAAAATTGTGTTTTAAGTTTATTACATTCATGGTGGAGTGGGGTCACAGACATATGTGTAGGTCAGTGGACATCTTGGTGGGAACTGGTTCTTCTTCCACCGTGTGAGAACCTTGGTTCTGATTCTTTCAGGCTTGGCATGACTCTTTACCTGCTGAGTTATCCCTCTGGCCCAGTGTGGTGGCTAGTTTTATGTCATCTTGACACAATCTAGAGTCATTTGGGGAAAGGGACTGTCTATTGAGAAAATGACCAATTCTCAATTGAGAAAATAAGATCAGACTACAGGCAAGCCTGTAAGGTATTTTCTTAATTAGTGATTGATGTGGGGAGGGCACAGCCCACTGTGGGTGATATCACCCCCACTCCACCCCCAGGCTGCTGGTCTTAGGTGCTATAAGAATTCAGGATGAGCAAACCATGATGAGCAAGCCAGTAAGCAGCATTCCTCCAGCATTTCCCCATGGCTTCTGTATCAGCTTCTGCCTCTAGGCCCCTGCCTTGAGTTCCTACTCTGACTTCCCTGGATGATGGACTACAAGCTGTAAGCTGAAATAAACCCTTTTCTCCTTAAGCTGCTTTTGGTCATTTTTATTTTATTTTATTTTTTTATGGCAGCATTAGAAACCTAACTATGACACCCAGCATATGTTTCTTAAAAACCTTTATTCTCATCTGCAGTTATATCTGAGAACAAAACAGAGTTTAGATTATGAAGCACTGAAGTTCTTCCATTGTTATTGTTTAGACAAATTAAACCAATTAAGGAAGTCAATAAGTTTTCCCTCAACCTTCACTTAAGTTCATTTTAAACATTTGTGAACACTGATGGGAAGTGAGGTGAGTTTCAGGTTTGAGTTGTTTTCATTTTGTTGATGTTTGAAGGAATTCCTCCTTTATTGATTTATCTATCTATCTATCTATCTATCTATCTATCTATTTATTTATATATCTATTTATTTTGAAATAGGGTTCCCTGACATAACTCAGGCTAATGATACTACTATTTAAGCTTCCTAAATCCTGTAAGAATAGGCAGATGCTAACAGGTTATACCAGTTATGTTTTATAGTTCTTATTTTGAAAATATTTTATACAGTTTATTATGATCATCATTCCCCTGGGGTTTTAAGGGTTTTTGTTGTTGTTGTTGTTTTCTTTTGGCTTTATATTGGCAATCTATCATTTCATTTGAAGATTTCTGTCTTTCATTGAAAAGACTTTACTGTAAATATACCATCATAATATTTATTTTTTCTCACTTGTCTTTAATTAGCTATTTGAAATTATAAATTGTATTCCTAACAACTACAAAAAATACAACATATTACAATCACTTAATAATTTTTGAACTAATGGATATCCTGGCAACATTAAAGTTGAATAACATGCAAAACAAAACAAAACAAAACAAAACAAAAAAACCTTTATTCTCGGTATAGGAGATTTGCACTGGGCACCTTACTAAGCAATGTTTAAAATAAATATAGAGAGTTCTATACTTAGAGATGCTTCAACTTGAAGTAGCTGATTTATTTGTTTGACTTTAGGTTATGGTGAATAGTATGTATCTGTTTTCATTGCAAGCAGTATATTTTCTGTGAAAGCATTTGTTTCTTCTTATTTTTTGGTAAATGGCCTTAATCTTTATCTTTCATGGTCTGTTGTCCTATACTCTGGGTAGTGTATTAAGGATCCATATGCTTCACTTATACTGCATTCAGAATGCAAATTATTTGTAGTTAAAGTCCCCAATAAACTGACAATTAAGCTTACTATATTTTTATTTTTTGCCGCTGACTAAGCCTCTCTATAAGGATAGCTGTATTTGTGTTCACTTTTGCTCTGCACCATCCCTCCAGACTTTGCCATACATCTTCATGATGTATTCATCTACTTTGGGGATTTTTTTGTACTCAAATATTTATTTCCTGTCTTTAACAATCTGAAAAATTAACTGACTAGATTCCTCAGACCAAGAATTTTTCTCCTATGAAACTTTTAGAAATCTTAGTTTCCTTTCTTACTGGCTTCATGTGTGTAAATTCTTCGCTGCTTTGGCGTTAGTTTGCCTTGTTTTTCATTCCATTTATTGAGGGTCTCGAGTATTTGTTGCAGTGATGTGCGAGGTTAACAAATAGAGAAATATGCTATGATCAAGGGTTTGTAGAGGAGAGGAAATTCTGAACCTGAAGTTTGAAAAACAAGAGTTTCCCACTAACTGAAGGGATGTGTGATATATTGGCAAAGAGAACAGTTTGAGGATAGGTATGTGGGACTGACATATGATTCATTGTGGTTGAAGTATGATGAAGTAGGAGATGAGAAATGAAACTGAAGATACAGGCATGAGCCGAGTCGGCTGGCATTGAAGGCTTTAACGTATGCTAGTGCTTGACGTAATAAAAAAATTCATTTTAAACTATTGATTTTCACAACTGTATAGTAAGTATATTTCGGATGAGATGGGTAGATGTTGTAGGTTACTAGTCAGTATATTTTTGATAACACTTTGAATAGTATGTTATTGCTTAGTACTTGATACTGAGTATGTTTAAATGTGCCAACATTTATTTCACCTAAAACATGTCTTTATTATTAGATTTTGTTTCCTAAGTTTGGTAAGGACTATTTTTCAGTTCATATAATTTCTTGAGCACTTAGTATGAACTAGACACTGTTAAATACTTAATTTCCATTATCTTATTTCATTCTTAAAATAATCCTGTAAGTAGTTTTCTTTTTCTTTTTTCCATTTTGTATTTGTAGAACCTGTAGATAAGAAGATGAATAACATGGGCATGGGATATTTCTGTCTTGAATAATGCAAGGCTTTTCTTAGTTCTTTTTTACCTTTCTTAGCTAGTTTCTTCATTATTTGATTAGCAGTTTGTATTACATGGTTCCCAAATTGCTAAGGGCTCCAGAATTTTAAAACTTAAATTCTATAAGCTTACCTGGAATCTACTAAAAGGCTTTAGAGATACACAGCATACATGACTAGGGTTTCATGACTCAAATAAAATTACATGTGAAACTTGATTTGTTTGTGCAACTTAGGACATGTGGTTCATAGTTGTTGTCCACTGTGTCCTGCCCATCCCTGATTTATCCTAGTTTCAAAAAATTTAACATTCACCCCTTTCCCTGGAAGTTAAGAAGTTTAGCCTTAGATTTTTGTAAAATCTGCGATTAATTACACGTAGCTCTGGGTACTTAAGTCATCTTTAGCAAAGTCTTACTATTCTTTGAATGAGTTTTGTAAAGTAAAGAATGATTTTTATTTATAATAGAGAAAATGATTACCTCTTACTTGCCTAGCCTATATTGTTTTGTTTGTTTTATTAACCAACTAAAATACCTCTTGGCTTAAAAAACAGGTCTAGCCAGGTATGGTGCCTCTCACCTTTAATCTTGGCATTCAGGAAGCAGAGACAAGCATGTCTTTAAGTTTGAGGCCAGCCTGCTTTACAAGGCAATTTCCAGGCTAGCCAGAGCTACATAGTAGGAGCCTGTTTCAAAAATAAACAAATGGATAAACAAGACAAAACTAAGTCCACAGTAAAGTGTTTGCACAGTATGTACTGAGTATGATCCTTATCTCCAAAAAAACAAAACCAAAGAGTAGGCAAAGTTTCTCAAGTAGAAAACGCAAACATTGGATTCTGCCTATAGTAAATTAAAGAATGTTCAGTTTTAAAGAGTAATTCAGCCATCTTTCACTTATATATGTTCCTCAGTTCATCTTCCTATAGGAAAAGAACATTTGAGGTCTGTTGGCTTAAACGAGAGATGGAAGGAAGGAGTTTGGTCCAGTTAATAAGTTGGTTTTTTTTCTTTCCACAGTGTAGCCTTTTTCTTTCAGTCTTGAATCACTTCTTATCAGTTTTCCGCTTTATCCTAGCATTGAATCTTCTACTTTGAGTCTTTCCATAGTAACACGGAAAGGACAAAGATAAAGAAGACATGCCCTTTTCACAGTGTTTGCAGGAGACCTGTGAATGGGAAAGACAGGATGATAAAAAGCCAGATAAGGCCTCCATTTTATGATGAGAGTTTTGTAAGGTCTGGCAAATTGCTTAAAGTCAAAAACTCTTAGTCACAATGGGATTCAGACTGAGATCTGTTGACAATGAACCACGTTTGCCTTCTCTTGTGTCACAGTGCTTTTCAGTTTATTTAAGTTTGCTACTGATTACTGAAGGTGAGGATCAGGACCTAGATAGAGAGATAGGACAGTTCATTTAAGAAAGCTTTGAGTTAAAAGAGAAAAGCACCCCCTATTCTCTGAAAGTTTAGAGAGCTAGAAAGGTGAGCTAACATTTGCAAGGACTTGATATGTGCCAGACTGTTATGCTGTCTTAACATGGGCTAGCCTCTTCAAGTCTCTAGCCAAGTGACATACTTGATATTATCCCTTAACTTTAAGACAGGAAATAAAGTAAATTTCCCACCATCACATAGTTAATTCTTAATAAAAGCAAAGTTAGATCCCTTTCTTGGAAAGATTAGACAGGTTACATCATGCCTATTTGATGAAGATTTAACATCACAAGAGCCAAGTTACTGGGCAGTTACTTGAGTCTGAGCGTCTATGACCATTAGTATTTATGACTTGTGAACATTCTTAATTTGACTATTAGTAACTGGACCATCTGACCAGTATAATATTTACATCATCTTAATAAGATCTTCCTCATAACAAGTTATAACCATAATTTTTGAAGCTACATGATCCTGTGAAGAGCTTTTGATAGTGAGCATGGATAACAGCTATGACAGACATGGCTACAGGTGATGGTAAGAGCGTTGAGACAGGAGGCAAGTCTGAGTCTTGTCAGTTCCGATTTTCCCACTCTCTTGTGTGCTGTACACATCTCCTACTTTGCTTCCTGATTCATTTTTGTAACATGAGGTTAATTGTTTTCTTAGTCTTATAAAATTAACTTGCTTTAGGTGCTTCCAAGTAAACATGAAAGATTTCTTAGTGATGAGAAGCCTTTTTTTAAGAGATCATTTCATTGAATCTTCTCATGGAAAATAAGGAAACAGATTTCGCATTTGTATATCACATTAAACATTTCTAAGTTATTTTGCATATGTTAACCTCTTGTGAGCATCCTCCTGCTCTGCTGAGTTAAATGTTATCACTGTCTTTGTACCCATAACCAAACTGAATTGGCTTAGGTTCTCATAGCTGGGCCTAGACTGAGTGACTTAGTAACTGTCTCAAGTTTAACATGCTTTCTTGCTTTAATAAGATAAATTACATCTTTGTTATGAAGCCCTTATGTGAGAAAGAATTTGATGGCTATTAAACAGATTTAAACAAACATAAATGTTTCTTACATTGAAAGAAGTAATGGGGATAGATTATAAATAACAAGGGTAAAGACTAGTGTCTCTGAGTTGATCATTTTCTTTTTTTTCTGTATGATTAAGAATAATTGACTTTTAATATCCTTGTATTTATCAATAGTGTATTACCAGAGCTGCTGTATCTTTACCAAAATCATTTAAGAAGACTGTACTTTATAATGAAATGCATATAAATTGTACTTGAGCTGAGGAGAACTTAACTCAAAAGTATACAGAAAAATTAAAAAATGTGAAAAGCAAATCTTTACAGAGAATTCCTTCTTTCATTGCCTCTTTGATATACTTTGCTTATATTCCTATTCTAGTTATGGATGCTGCCTAGAACATGACCTGTGTGCATGCCATTAATCTTGCTGTAGGGAATAGTAAATTGCTTTACGTTGGTTAGCTTTCTGTAAGTAATACCGTGTTTCATTGAAAAGGGAATTTTCTTAAAACTAATATGTATACATGAGTGATTTTTCATTTCCATTTTTTTTGTCCCAAGTTTGTCCTTACTTTAGAAGGAATTGATTATGTGAAATAATGGTGCTTTATCTATAAATGCTTGATCATCCCTAAATATTATTAGTCTTCGCTGATGTCTTTAAAGATGCTAAACTACATATATTCTATAGAAATGACAGGTGGATCTCAGCTGCTTCTAATCCAGTAAGGGAAGCAGTGAAGGATAGAGTTGGTTACAAAGTCAGAAAACAGCATAAGACCTGACTTAGAGATGAAGAATGTGTTGGGTCCTTCCTGAACTTTGTTTTCCTTGAGAGTCCTTTTAAACATTGTCTTGCCAAGCTACTAATGTTCTTTTTACATGCCCTGCTCTGCCTCCTCTCATTCGCCACCATCACAGATCCATGGAATTCAAGCAAATGGCATTTGATGCAGACTTGAATAGTGCTACCTTTTAATTTTCAGCTTTCTATTTGACCAGAAAGTGTGTATAAAGTTGCTTTATTTTTTAGACTATTGTTGTATGGTACTTGAATGTAGAAAATGAAAAGGCCTCTTCATGGTAGTTGATTTTTAATTTTTGAGATAACTGAGGATCTAATTTCTGTAAGCTTCAAACACCTGACAGTCTTAATTCTATTGTTTCTGCTGTATTCTGTGTCTTCCTTTACTGGATGACAGTTTAAAGAACTACTGTAAGTTTCTCATTAGTCAGTTGTGACTTTGTAGTCATAAAATAGTTGTGATAATTACCTGAGGGATTAGAGTTTTTAAAAAATGACTGGACTTCTTCCTGTGATATGTGAATTTCATTTGACTTTTAGATTAAAGAGTTCTTGATCTAGAGTTAGCTGCATGCCAACCAGGCCTCCAGACAGCTCTTCATTCAGATTAAAACATTTCTTTGAAAGCTAGCTTTGGTGGTACTTGCCTGTAATACAGGCACTTTAGAGGTTAAAACCTAAGAGTTCAAGGCCAACCCAGATAACATAGGTAGTTCCAGGCTAAGTTGAATTACACAGTAAAACCCTGTTGCAGAAATAACATAAAATAAAATCTTTTGGTATGCATTTATAGTAATTTAATTGATTAAATAATCATTATCATTATTATTTTGTTATTGTGTTGAGATAGGATCTCACTGTGTAACCCTGGCTGGCATAAAACTTGCTATGTAGACCAGGCTGGCCTTGAACTCACACAGATCCACCTGCCTCTGCCTCCCAAGTGCTGGAATTAAAGATGTGTGCCACCACTTCTGGGAGCCTTTAGATTTAGATGACATAGTTTTAATTTATAAAGGCTTTACTTTTAAAATACTTATTTTTATAAAAAAATATTGAAATACCTTTTTCTATTTCATTGATAAATCTAATTAGCATTAAATAAAGTACTTTACCTGGAAATTGATTATGCATTACAATAGATTTATTTCTGTCTGTGTGATTTGCTTTTTGTGGCAGGGTTCTTTATAAAAGTGATTACAGTTCTTAGTGAACATATGGAGCTCTTCAATCCTTATTTTCAAATGTATGTGCATGTATATGTATATGTACGTGTGTGTGTGTGTGTGTGTGTGTGTGTGTGTGTGTGTGTACATGTGCATGTGTACATGTTTGTGCATGTTTGTGGAAGCCAGAGGACAACCTTGGGTTTCATCCTCAGTAATGCTATCTACCTCCTTTGAGGCAGGGTTTCTTAGTGGACTGGAGACTCCTTTCTATGCATTCCCAATACGAGGATTATAAGCACATGCCACCATGCTCCACATTTTTATGTGGGTTCTAGGGAGCAAAGTCAGGTCCTTGCACTAGCAGTGCTTTACCAACTGAGTCATTTCCCCACTGTAGCTGAAAGTTTTCCTGGTCCTGACCAGCTCTTAGGACAAATCTCCCTCACCCACCAGTCCTGCAGCCGCTCGAATCTAAATAAACACAGAGGCTTATATTTATTAAAACTGCTCGGCCATTAGCTCAGGCCTACCACTGATTAGCTCTTACATTTAAACTCAGCCCATTTCTGTTCATCTATATGTTGCCACGTGTTCCATAACTTTACTTGTGTGCCATTACATGCTGCTCCCTAGACGATAGGCTGGCGTCTCCTGATTCAGCCTTCTTCTTCCCAGAATTCTCCTCTCTGCTTGCCCCGCCTATATTTTCTGCTTGGCTACTGGCCAGTCAGCATTTTATTTATCAACCAATCAGAGCAACACATATTCACAGGGTACAGAAAGACATCCACAGCACCCCACACTTTTAGTTCTTTTTTATGTCATTCATATTCAGTAAATCTGAGGGTGGCAGTGAAGGAATAATGGGATGCTTGTTTCTATCTGTATGCATGTTTTACTATGTTTAATCTAACACCAAAGCAGCAAAACAGTTTATCTGATTTATAGCTTACTTTCTGAACAGGATATTATAAAGCTTAACATGATACTAGAGTGTGGGGAGCAGAGGAAACTGAGTCAGTGATGTCCCAAGTGAGCGTGTGTTATTAACATAGGCACAGCCATGTTACAGACTCCAGCCTCAGCCCCCTCCCCCTGGAGGCAAGGCTCAGAGGGATGGCAGAGCCTTCCTCTGGAACATGTGCAGTTGTTGATTGTATGTATAGAAAATGTCCACCATAGCTTTCTCCCTCCGGTTATTTACAGCCTGAAGACTGCTTCCCCACAGAGACTGCTACTGAAGTTACTTAAACCTGTCTCCTTGTTCAGCTGTATATAATAGCCTGCTCCTTCAGCCTGGAGGTGTTGGCATATGCCTTTAATTCCAACAGAAAGAGGCAGAGGTAGGCAGATCTCTTTGAGTTCGGGGCCAGCCTGGTCTTCAGAGTGAGTTCCAGGACAGCCAGGGCTACAAATAGAAACCCTGTCTTGAAAAATGAATAAATAAGTAAGTAAGTAAATAAATAAATAAACAAACAAATAAATAAATAAATGGTCCTGCTTCCTTGTTTATCTGTATACAGTAACCCCACCTCCATTGCTTAACTGTAAAAACATGCTGAACATCCAGCCTGCTGCATTTTCTCCATCAGAGAACCCCTCTCCACCCGAGTCAGGTCTGTCCTTGGAGCTGTGCAAGGATATGGCAATGGAAGTTACAGAAAAACCTTGATTGGTTTTTCCTCTTTCAGATATAATTAACAGTTAAACCATTCATATTACTCATGACATCATTTATATCTTATTGTTATGTTTGCAAGAATTAAACGGGTTGAGTCCTGTTTTCAGAATTGAAAAGATAGGCAATAAACAAGAATTGTAGGATCTATTGACCTATATTTTGTAGCTCATTTTATAACTAGTTGCTCTGTTATTTGAATTTAGCAGAGAAAAAGAATATCAAATAACTAGAAATACTGAAGATACTAATTCAATATTTGGGCATCATCTATGTCACATTTGTTTTTTTTATTTCTCAATGTGAAATTAGATTATTTTCATAGATACTTAGAGATTATTCTGCTGTATGCAATTGAGAGTTATTGAAATAGATAATCATTTGCTCTTGGGCCTTTTTTTAAATGAAAAATCTAGCTTCAAATCCCAAACATAAACAAACAAACAGAACCTCCAAAGGCCATTAATGCAGTTTGTTTTCCTTGAATATGAATAAATTTGCATTGAAAATTTTATAAATTATCTTGCCAGCTTTGCTTGTTTTTATACACAACCAGAGCATTTTGATTCAAGATTTGGTATTCTGAATAGTGGTTTATATGCAGATCTACAAGAACAATGAAAGATTGTAAAAAGATCAGGGAGTCCAAATCCCTAGTTCTGTTAGGATTCATTCTTATTGTCATAGAGTCCATGGGCTTAGACAAACTTATAATGATACATTATAATATGTACTTTATTATAATGTCAGATAGAGGACTTTCACGACCTGAAAAATCTTCAGTGTCCTATTTAGTCATCTCTCTGTTCTCTTCTACTGTTTTGGTTTTTTTTTTTTCCTGTTTCATAGTTACATCTTTCCAGATTATATAGTTGAATTCATACAATACGTAGCCTATCCAACTTGACTCATTTTACCTATTATAGGTAAAGATACTATGACTTTCCTTTTTAGAAAAAGATTCTTATACATAATATAAGTAAAGCTTGTAAAAGAATTCACAAAGTTAATTAAGTTACAGACATAATGCATAGAGATCCATTAACACTATTCCCTTTATTAGTTACATATTATGCAACTTATGCAACAATATCAAAGCCAAGAAACTAATATTGGTTTGAAGGAGTATCTAGTTCTTTGGCATTAAATTACACCTAGATTCCTGCAGTCATGGTGTAGAACTGTCCCGTTACTACCATGTTATCCCGTGAGTTGCTTGCCCCTTGCCCTTGCTTATAGGGGGCACTGTGCATACTTAGGATTATTCCACCTTTAAGATAAATTAACTTGTAAACTATAAAATGCTCTTCTATCTCTGACAATAATTGTTGTTTGACCTAAATGAAGTTCTCCCAATTTAAGATTGAAGGGTTTTTGCCTTTCTAATTTTAACCTGTTGACTTATTTTGTGTGTGTGTGTGTTGCGGGGTGGGATGTAATATAAATTTGGGTCTTACTTTTTATATGTCTTATTTATTTATTTGGGGATTTTGTTGTTGTTTTGTTTTGAGAAATACTCTTACAGTGTAGCCCAGGCAAGCCTCAAACTCAAGATTCTACTAACTATACCTCTTTCATGTATCACCATGACCCATTCATATGCCTTTTAAATTGAATATTTAGCTTAGATAATGTACGTCTGTGATAGAGCACTTGTCTAACATGTACAAGGCCTTGCATTTAGTCCTATCTTGATAAAAGTGAACAAATGGAAGATAATTTATATTTAACATATTATTAATATGATTTGTATTGAATCTGCCATCTCACTAGTTTGTTGTCTGTTAATCTTTCTTTCAAAATAATTGTACTTTTAGATTCCATTTCATTTCTTCTCTTGGTTCATTTGGGATCCCATTGGTTTATTCTTTGTTCTGTTTACTTATTGTAGTTCTTGGTCTATGAATACAATATGTCTCTTTCTTAGAATGTTCAGTTAAATGTTATCATATCACTTCTCAGAAGGTATGGTTTTCACGAGAATGTTTTTTTCCACTGTGTCAGTTTTCGGTTTGCTTTTGAATTTTGGTGTGTGTGTGTGTGTGTGTGTGTGTGTGTGTGTGTGTGTGTGTGTGTGTGTGCGTGCGCACACGCACGCTGTGGTATACTTGTGGAGGTCAAAAGACCACTTTCTGAAGTAACTTTGTGGAGTCCTCTACCATGTAAGTCCTGGCCATCAAACTCGGATCGTCAAGCTTAGTGGCAAGTGCCTCCACTCCCTAAGCCATCTCTCTATCCTGCCCTTAAAAAATTTTTTTCCCCTTCTTTCTCTCTGAACTTCCTTTAGGGTAAATTCTGTTGTTCTGTTCGTAAGTTCACTAATGTCTTTTTTCTTCACACTACTACTTTTCCATTTCATGCAATTTCATATTAAATCTTAAAAATTTTATCTTTAGAAGTTCTGTTTTGAAAATCCAATTTTACTTAAACCCATCGTATTCCTGTTTTCATTTATATCCTGGACTATATAAAGAACATAAGTAAAATATTACTCTATATGTTGTTGCTTGCTAATTCTGTATTTCTCAGTCTCTACAGATTGATTTTTTTTTTTCTGGTTTGAATCACAATTTTACTGCCTCTTAGAATATCCAGTAGTTTCATTAAATGAAAAATAGCTGTGAATTTTATATTCCAAAGTTTTAAATTTTGTTTCCTTAAAGAACGTTGAACTTTCCCTAAAAGACAGTTTGCTAATTGCAGACGACTTTGTTCCTTTCTAGACTTTCTAATCTTAGATGACTTCCACACATGTGCAGAGTGGTCTTTTTTTTCTAAGGCTGCTTTCCCCCTGTTTCTGTGATGTGGCCCACTTGGGGTCCTCCTGGTTGCCTTTTGTATTCAATAAGTTTTTCCCCCTCACAATAGAGAGAATTTGATTTTCTGCCCAGTGTCAGCTTTGAAAATCAGTTGCTTTTTTATTTTTTATATTTCCTCGGATTCTCATCCTTTCAGGAAACGCTACCCTTCTTATGTACAGGTGTTTGTGTAGCTGACACTCAGGGAACCTGGTTCCAATTACATGAACTCTGTGAAACTCTGCTACAGAATTCCAACCACCTTGGCCTGCTCACCTGTTCTGCGGAGTCAGCAGGATTGCGAGGCTCTGTTGGGTTCTTCCTCACTGTGTAGTTAGTGGAAATTGCTTCCTGCCTGAGAACCATCTGTTTCCTTTTTCTCTGGTTCACGGCCCCCACACCTGTGTCTTAAATGGTCTTTTCCTATATTCTGTCCTGTGTGGTGGTCGTTTGCAGTGGGAGGATTGTTCCGGACATGTTTACTCTCTCATGGTCTAAAGCAGAAGTTAAACCATTCTAGAATGAGTTTTAACACCTTTGCAAAATTCCAGAGCTCTCAAGAAACTACGTTTTCCTCACTATTGCTATGAATAATCTTGTGTCTACTATGGAAAATATTATTTACATTTTAGCTCAAAGAACTCATTACAACCTTAAATCAGAACTGGACAGAAAAAAATGTTTTATACCTAACAAATTTTATAAATTAAGGAAAAAGTTTGCTTGAGAATATAAAACTGACTTCATATTATTGGATAATAACTGTAAATATAAAAATTCTATAAATATAAAAATATTTAATATTTTCATAAAAATATAAAGGAATAAAGTGACAGGGGTAAGGACTAAAATAAACTATTTGATCTAGAGTTGTATTTATTTAAAGTTTTTTCATACAATATATTTTGATCATGTTCCCCCCCACTCCTCCCACATTTTCTCTACCTCCCCACCCTCCTAACTTCATGTTCTCTCTCTCTCTCTGTCCCTCACTCTCTTACTCTATCCAAAGAACAAAAAAAAGAAAGAAAGAAAAGAAAAATTAAAGCAAAAACCCACAGAAGGAACCAATGAAGGCCATTAGTATTTGAAAATACATTTCTTGTGATGTTAGAGGGTAGAGATGTTGAACTTAGATTATGTCAGGAATGGGCAAACATTAATTATAAAGGTAGGCTTCATAGGCAGTTAACTTACTATGCTGTCTTAACTACTCACCCCTTTCCTTATATAGTTCAAAAGCAACCATAGATGATACATAAACAAAGGAGCTGGCTGTGTTCTTAGAAAACCTTATTTATAGACAATGAAATTCAAATCTCATATAATTTTGATGCTCAAAATATTCTCTTTTTGCTTTTTCCAATTGTTTTAAAATATAAAAACTATTTTCAGCTTGCAGACTATAAATAAACAGGTGGCAAGTTGGCTTTGGCTCATAGTCCATGGCTTTGACAACGCCTGCCCTATCTGATTAAAGTTTCCAGTAAGATGTTGGATCCCCAGTAGATTGATGTGTTGTATTTTAGTTGTGATATTTTTACTTGAAATTATTCTCTATTATTAAGTTGAATAGTAAAATAAAACATGTTTGGACCTGTAGGACTTTTGAGAGAGAATATAGTGCCAAAGGTTATATTATGGCATGTGCCTGTATACCCAGCTACTCAGGTGAGCTGAGGACTTCGATATCAAGTCAAAGCATAGTGAGTCAGTCAGTCAGCTTCTGTCTGGCTCTGTCTGTCTGGCTCTCGCTCTCGCTCTAAGCTAGAGAACTGGCACTAATATCTAGCTCATCTCTCTACCAGCTTGCACCTTGTCTCTTTTTAATCATGCACGGCTAGATTCCTTCCTCCCTGTTGTGTTTTAGTGTGCCTATTAATACAGTTCTGAAATTAGCACATATACATGTTCTAAATTTAATTATCATGTTAGTTACTTTTATCACTGTACTGGCAAAATACCTAGTGAACGCTGCTTGAGGAAGGCAGGGCTTACTTTGGCTCATTTTTGAGGGTATAATCCATTGTGGCAGGGAAGGCATGAAGGCAGAGCATTTAACATCTGGTTACATTGCCTCTTCTGTCAAGAAGAGAGGTGAATCCTGGTACTCCGTTCGCTTTCAGTCCAGGACCCCACTCCTTAGAATGAGGACATGGATGTTTTGAGTAGGTCTTCCCACCTCAACCCAATCTAGAAATTTTCTTACAGATTTGTCTCCTGGGTGATTCTAGATCTGTTGAGTTGACATGACAATCACTGCTAGCCATCACAATTATTTTGTGGTGAAGTTGACCTGGATTTAATGAACAAAAAGTTCTTTTTCATATGATTTTTAACTTCATGTTAATTGCAGTTACAAGATTCTGGATTTTTTACTCTTGGTTTTCAATCCTGGACCAAAGCTTCCTTTTATCATTGCCTGCTCTTCTGGAATGTCTTCCACATAACTCTGTTGGCCTGTTAGATAGAATAGGAAATATATTGGCTATCCTGAACTGATTTTGTAGACCAGTCTGGCTTTGAACGCAGAAATCTGCCTACCTGTGCTTCTCGAGTGCTGGAATTAAAGGCATACACTACCACCACCTGGTTTACAATATGTCTCAAACAGAATTAATATTTATAGGCTTATTTTATTTGGTGTTCTGTCCATAAAGTTTTTTCAACCCATACTTTTGAAAGCATAATTCATTACTGCCTGTTAACATGTATGTCCTCCATACAAAATTCTTATAAAATGGTTTCCACTTATGTTTGGCTCTTTTTCTTCAGTTCCAACTTGGGCATCAATTAATTAGAAGGCTGTTTTTAATGCACTGTCCAAAGATTGCATCTCTAGCAGGCTGTGTTGGCTCATGCTTATAATCCCAGCACTTGAGAAGCAGAGGCAGAGACAGAGACAGAGGCAGAAACATAGCTGTTAGTTCAAGGCCAACTTGGTCTGCATAGTGAATTCTAAGATAGCCTGGAATTGCATAATGAAGCCATATCATGAAAACCTTAAACAAATAAATAATGCACCTCCATTTTATAATTTATACTTGACACCCCCAATTTCATTTTTTCAGAGCATTTATTACCATCTGAAACTTGTTGTGATCTTCCTCTTCCTCCTCCTCCTCCTCCTTTTCTTCTTCTTTAGAATATGACTATGAGAGAAAAGTTCTTGTCTTTACTTAAAACACTGACTTTAACCATAGCTGGTCCTAAGTATGTAATTTATTTATATGTGGTTAGTTGAAAAATGAATGAGTAAAATTTGTACTGATATCTAATATGCTAACATGCATTATAAATCTTCAAACAGTGCAGTGAAAATAACTGTCCACAGAAATGCTTATTCTTTAGTTATTTTAGAACTGCTAGAGTTTATTTATATTTTTTCTGTTTTATAATATATTTTCACAAACAAGTTACAAAAATAATTTATTTCCTGAATCATTTAAGAGTAACTTACTACCTTTTGGCCCATTACCTCTGAATACTTTAGAGCAGTGGTTCTCAACCCCTGGGTCAGACCCCCTTGACACACTTATCTCTGAAAATATTTACAATTTATAATAGTAGCAAAATTGCAATTATGAAGTAGCAACAAAATGTTATGGTTGGGGGTCACCACATATTTAACTGTATTAAAGGGTTGCTACGTTAGTTGGGTTGAGAAATACACTCCTTTAGAGTATATTTTCTATAAAGACATTATTGCATATATACAATTACATAATAATTTTTTTATAATAAAGTTTGTTTTGTTTTGTTTGTTTGTTTTTTGGTTTTTCGAGACAGGGTTTCTCTGTGTAGCTTTGCACCTTTCCTGGAACTCACTCTGTAGCCCAGACTGGCTGCCTCTGCCTCCTGAGTGCTGGGATTAAAGGCATGCGCCACCACCGCCCAGCTATAATAAAGATTTTTAATTCTACATGTTTAGGTTACTCCTGTACAACTCTGTGCAAACTCTGGAATTTAGTGCTGTAAATTCCCAGAAAGCGGGGAGCCTCAAAAATCTACATATATATTCCTTTTAATTCATTGGCTGACCCTTATCTTCATGTGTACTAAAGGGCACTCCTAGAATATGATGGAAAATAATATATTGTTGTTTTGTTTTGTTTTTTGGTTTTGCTTTGTTTTTCAAAACAGAGTTTTTCTGTATAACAGTCCTAGCTATCCTAGAACTTGCTCTGTAGACCAGGCTGGCCTCAAGCTCACAGAGATCCACCTGCCTCTGCCTCCCAAGTGCTGGAAAATAATGTTTTTAGTGGAAGCTCTTAAACACATATTTCTGATCAGATATGGAATTTGAGACCTTCCAAGATAGAATTATTTTTTGTTTGTTTTTAAAATACAACAGATTTTTCCAGTTCAAGCTCAGAATGTTCTACTTTAGAAGTACTATGTCCAAGGCTTTCAGGATTTATCCCAGGATTAAGGGAAATACTTAAAAATATCCTCCCTAATAAAATAAAACTAAGTTTCCAGAAGCTGAAGGTGTCAGCTGTTATTTACTGCATTTTAGAAGAGAAATGAGCATCATTCACAGAAAGATAAAATCTGTGGTGACTATAACATATTATCCATATTGTTCCATGTATATTAAAAGTTGCCATGCATGTGATGACACAAAAATAAATTATCATATAAGAGAAAAATGAAAAATCTATATGAATGTCAGTAACCATAACTTAGAAATCAGCTATTGTAAGTATGGCTAAAAAGCTTAAAGGGGACCTGTGAAATGGCTCAGTGGTTAAAGGTGTTTGCTGCCAGCCCTGAAGACTTGAGTTTAATCCCTGGGACCCGTGCAATAGAACAAAGAACAGACTCATGCATGTTCTCTGTGACCTCCACATCCAGACTCTCTGGTAAAGGTGGAAGGAGGGGAACCAGTCCAATGAAAATATTGTCTGACCTCTGCTCAGCTGTGTTTTGCAGCCCTTTATTTTGACACAGGGTCTCTTTATGTTGCCAAGGCTGGTCTCAGATTGAAGCCTTGAACTTGAAGTCTTTGTACCTCAGTGTCTTAAATAGTGGCACTACCATATCCAGCTTTAAAAAGGTCTTACCTCAAAAATTTGTTTTCAATGAATGTTTCCTTTGGAAATAAAGATAAAACAAATTCAAATTCAGACAAATGAAAAAGTAGGTAGTCCATTGTACACTATTAACAATGTACACTATTAAAATGCTAAGAATTCTTAAACTGAGAGACAACGGTATTAGATAAAAACTTGGGTCTATGGAAGAGATGAAATATAAAAGATCTCTCTTTTTGTTGCTTTGTTAGATTGTGGTTTTATAATGCACATAGAGTTTAATATGTGATTGCAATATACAAAGGAAGAATTACGGTATATGGCTGATATTTCAAGATTCCAATTTGCTCGTTTGACTTTAAATAAATTGTGATAATTTGAGAATGCATGTTGTAATCTTTATGCCATTAAATTAAGACACTGAAAAATACTAAGATTAAGGCAGTGAAAGAAACAAAACAAAAAAGGAACAGAAACAGAAGAAATAGGAAACATTTAAATGGTAGTTTTGAACCCAAGCATTTCAATATTAAATATAAATGGACTAAACTCTCCATTAAGAGTCAATTTCAGACTGCATAAAGATTAAAGATCCTAACTATATCGTATCTACAAATCAGACATTTAAAATAAGAAGATTAAATTATTCGAAATTTTTTGCACTTTCCATTTTATGTTTTCAGGTGAGTGTTCCTTGACTATATTATAATAGGTCATCTGCAAGTCCACGAATAAAATATTCAGCAAAAATAATTTGGGAAACTTATTGGCAGGTACTGTAAGAGTAACCAAAACCTATCCTTGGGGAATTATTTTTCTGTCACTGTGTACTTTTTCATACTCAACCCTAAAAGTAAAATAGCATGAAGTACATTTTTCATTTTTCTTTTCTGAGGACTTACAGTGGAAAGAAGACTGAATAATTTTGTCACTGTTCTTCAAGACTTACATATTTTTTTACATATTTTTGTAATCCCGACATAGTGCTTAATGTTGTGTCACATTAATGTTATAAACACTATAAAAAATTAAGGATACTACAGCTATGTTCAGTTTAGATAACATTTGATAGAGTACTTTCCAAAACTTCTCTTTTTTAAAGTGCTTTTTAAATTTTAAAATGTATTGGAGGATTTAATTTTATACTATGTAAACCTAGCCTTTAATAGCTGAGCCATCTCTCAAGCCCCAGGAATCATTTTAGAGTAATAATATTCATCTTTCAGTTTCTCTTCCAGTCATTTTTCTTTTATTGATGTTGTGCAAAAACTATATTGCAAGTTTGGAACTCTTACATTAGATTCTTCAGCCTGTTCTTAAATATATTTTATGCTTGAATTTCAAATTGCTAACTGGCTATACTTGCATTTGGAGATAGCTGGAACAAATATTTCTCAGTCAATAAATACCAACATGTTTGTTGTAAAATGAGTCTCAGGACAATCAAATAAAGTTTTATAAAATCTTTAACATCCGTATTTTTTAGGTTCTTTAAGATATTTGGTTTGTAATAGGGCAGGGGAGTTCTCAAGTGTGTAAGGTTGTATGTCTCCACCTAAATAAGAAAGTTACTTGTTATGTTAATTAGATGACTTATAACTGTGCTTAGTGAGGGTAAATTCAGAATATCCAAAGACAAAGAAACAAATTCACTGTCTTTTAAATGACTTGGCCCTTGGCTTACATGTTTTATTTTTTTTTCTCTTGCAGTAAACATTGGTATCTATAGAATACAGGAATGAGAGGCAAGGAAGAAAGGACATTCATCATAAGAAGATTTGAATCACTTGGGAATTTTAAAGAAATGTAACACTCACTGCTAAAGTACCTTGGTCACCAGAATGAACGAAGTGCTTCAGAGTTAAATGGTAACCAGAGTTCTCCTTTCATGTTGTTCCACAAAAGTTGTAAAGTGCTGGAAAGGACTCCTTTTTAAGTTTGAATATTGGCCGTACAACTGCCAAACTGTGGAAGAAACTGTTGTTCTTTTTTCTTTTTTGTTTTTGGTTTTGGTTTTGGTATTTTTGAGATAGGGTTTCCCGGCATAGCCCTGGCTGCCCTGGAACTCTCTTTGTAGAGCAGGCTGGCCTCGAATTCATAGAGATCTGCCTGCCTCTACATCTTGAGTGCTAGGATTACAGGCGTACACCATCACCACCGCCCGGATAGGAAACTGTTTATCTCACAACTTAACTTTGTCAGGCTTCTTTGGTCCTTAATGTTTGTTCAAAAGAATTACTGGGTTCTTTACTCCAGCTTCTTGACAAGAAACGTAAATTCATTTGAAAGGAATATGATCTATACTGTCTGTCATTCAAACATGTTTTCCCTTTCCAACAAATAAGCCCAATGCCCTAAAGATTTGGTAGTTCTTTTCATACACAATTACCTTCTGAGTTTTATCTTAGTTTCTTTACTTGATATCAGGTCTGTTCTTTCATGTTTGAAGTTTTAATGTCATATTTATTTTCTTTTTTGACCCTTTCTACCTTAAAAAAAAACAAAAACAAAAAAATAGAGCATCGAGAATAGAAAAAATGAAATTTGAAGAGACTGTGAAGTTTTTCTTCTTTTGATATTTGGAAGACTGATGGCAAGCATGGCTGAAAACACATTTGTGAAGACTTGGGATAATCAGTTCCTTAACTCTTGATCTTAGGCCAAAATTGTTGGAATGCATGTTTAAAAAGATTCATATATTTGCAACTTCTAACAATGTCCGAGCCGTACCTTTGTATGTGGCCTGTGCATTCAAGTGTGTGTTTGCATACGTGTTCCCACAGTCAACATCAGGATCTAGCTCAGGACTCTTCACCTTACTTATTGAGCAGTATGTGGGTTTCTTTTCTGTTGTATTAAAATACCCTGGCAAAAGCAACCTAGGGGAGAAAAAGTTTATTTTAAGCTCTCAATTTCACATTAGAGTCTGTCATTGCAGGAACTTGAAATAGCCAATCACATCCACAGTCAAGAGCAGAAAGAAAATAAACACAGACATTCTTATGCTCAGCTCACATTCTCCACTCCACACAGTTCAAGATCTCCCTGCCTAGGGAATAATGCCACCCTACAGTGGGTAAGTCTTCTACTTCAATTAATGTACAAAAATGTGCCCACAGGCTAGCATGATCTGGACAGTTCCTGAAACTGTGTTCCTGGGAGATTCTAGATTGTGTCAGTTAGTTTATAATTAAAAATAACCTCCACACGCAGGAGTTGAACCCAGGTCTTGCCAGTTCAGCAAGGCTAACTAGCCGGTTTGCCTTGTGTTTGTCTCCCAAACCCTGGGATTACAGGAGGGCTGCCATGCCTCCACAGTGTTTATGTGGGCACTCTGAATTTGAATGTAGGTCTTCATGCTTACACAGCAAATGCTTTAACAGCTGAGCCAACTCTCTAGCCCCTAACTGTAACTTTTATTCACTGGTTGTCATTTGATTTTGAGTGGTAACCATTTGAAATTCTCTAGTTCTACTTGTAGTTAGAGCTTTTCTATGATCTTGTCTTTCATAGCTATTTAGTCACATTCATCCCTTGTAAATGTCCAGTTATTCATTCTAGTCTTCAACTATTATAAAAAAAAAAAAAAATCTGAAGTTCTAGAGAGCAACCTTTCAAACACAACAGAAACCAGAGTATTCAGTGTTCACTCATTCAGGTGTAATACATGAAAAGCAATCAGATTTGCTTCATTAATAAAGTAAGTTTAAGGCCGGGCGGGGGTGGTGGCGCACGCCTTTAATCCCAGCACTCGGGAGGCAGAGCCAGGCGGATCTCTGTGAGTTCGAGGCCAGCCTGGGCTACGAAGTTAGTTCCAGGACAGGCGCAAAGCTACACAGAGAAACCCTGTCTCGAAAAAACCAAAAAAAAAAAAAATAATAAAATAAAATAAAGTAAGTTTATTATATTTTAGTATATCTACTTCTATAATCTTTAATCATTTTTATTACCAAACGAAAACCATACAACATTGTCATATTTTATTGTGATATGTTTACCATATTTTATAGAATTCCTAATGCTATTTACATCCATTTCTTAATGTTTCTCAGTAACTTTGGGTAGGCTCATTAAAATTCACAGTATCAATTGTACTTTTCTAATCATTATTTGCCACGTTTTAAACTACTGGATTTGCTATCATGGTTAAAATATTAACGGGGGAACAGTTTAAAACTTTACTTTTCTACAAAGTAAAGCGAAAGAATTATGTTATTTGTTCCACTTACCCCAGTTCTGAAGTTATGTACCATGTCCCAAGAGATACATAGAATTAAAGACCACCTACATTTATATAGTATGTTTTTGGCCCATCTAAGCCAAATGTTTCAAGTCTACAAACTAAAAAGATTTGGAATTCTACCTTACATAACTAGAAATTTAGATTTTCAGTTGAATAAACTATCATGGTCCCTTTAGAGAAGATAAAATGTAAAGGTTGACATTCTAGCTAGGTAATATTAAGGTTAAGGTTAAGTCAGGCTTAACTTTAATGCTTAAGTTAAGTCAAGCATCCAGTTTTAAGTTCATTTGGTTAGCTGTAAGCTGTGATCCTTGTGGATAGTTAGAAAAAGAGTACACTGAAAAGCTTTATCTGTCTAGAACCTTACACTTGTAAAGTTTAATAGTCCTTGAAAGCATCCATTGCAATACTTCTTATTAGGAAAACCATCCATATAAAAGGAAGCCTATGTTTAATTTGCTCAGTCAAAACAACTTAAAATAATAGTAACTAGTGTTATTGAATGCTTACCATATGTCAAGCATTAACATTAGCTTTTTTTTTTTTTTTTTTTTTGGTTTTTCGAGACAGGGTTTCTCTGTGTAGCTTTGCGCCTTTCCTGGAACTCGCTTGGTAGCCCAGGCTGGCCTCGAACTCACAGAGATCCGCCTGCCTCTGCCTCCCGAGTGCTGGGATTAAAGGCGTGCGCCACCACCGCCCAGCTAACATTAGCTTTTAATTTGCTGTATATTAGTTGCTTTTCTATTGCCATGATAAAACACCATTGTTCAAGGCAACTCAGAAAAAAAGAGTTGATTTGGGCTTATGGTTCCAGAGAGTTAGAGTTCATGATGGCAGAGTGAAGGCCTGGCAGCAGGAGGAGGAAGCTGAGGGCTCACATCTTGAACCACAAATAGTAATCACTGAGAACAGTCTTGAAATGGCAGTACTTAAATTCTCAAAACTGGCCTTCAATCACATACTTCCTCCAACAAGGCCATACCTCCTAAGCCTTCCTTCCCCAAGGAGTGCTACCAGTAGGGACCAAATATGCAAGTGCCTGAGACTATGGGAGACATTATTATTTTTTTTTTTTTTTTTGGTTTTTCGAGACAGGGTTTCTCTGTGTAGCTTTGCGCCTTTCCTGGAACTCACTTGGTAGTCCAGGCTGGCCTCGAACTCACACAGATCCGCCTGGCTCTGCCTCCCGAGTGCTGGGATTAAAGGCGTGCGCCACCACCGCCCAGCATGGGAGACATTATTTTTAATTGTAAAAAATGTTTTCAGACACTATATTCTGATCACAATTCCCCTCCTCCAACTGCTCCCAGATCCTCCCCACCTCCTCACCCACCCTTGACCTAACTTTCTCTGTCTCTTTAGAAAACAAAGATGCAAACAAATAAACTAGAATAATTATAATAAAAAGAAATACACACAAAAAACCTAAAATCCATAACAGTACATAATTGGAAACCATAATATACAAGCAAAATGCCAGTAAAACAAAAAACAAAACAAAACAAATACCTGAACAAGCCAACGTGAGAAAAAACATCTACAGAAATACCAGGGTTTGTTTTGTGTTGGCTATCGCTTCTGGGCATGGAGCCTGCTCGTAAGTGTGGCCGATATACGTAGTGAGACTCTGTTGGAGCGAGCTAATTTTTCCTTTCCAAGTGAATGTCAGTTGGAGATAGTTTCTTGGTTAGGGTTGTGTCCATTTCTCCATTTCAGCACTGGGACCCTATCTGGCTTGAACCTGGGCAGGCCTTGTTCCTGCTGCCACAGTCTCTGTGAGTACATATGTGCATCAGTCCTGTTGTATCTGGAAGACATTGTTTCCTTGGAGTCATCCATCCCCTCTGGCTCTTACCATCTTTCTGCCTCCTCTTCTGCATAGCTTCTTAGCCCTGAGAGAAGGTATTGATGAAGACCCCATCTCATTTAGTAGTGTTCCAAAGTCTTTCACTCTCTGCGCATTGAGCACATCTTATTCAAACCGGCACATTCTGCTTTGGTCTATTTGGGTTGTTTTAAAACAAAATGCCTGTCTCTAGATGACTTATAAACAACAGAAAATTGTCTCTCCCACTTTTTTTTTTTATTTTTTTTTTCGTTTTTCGAGACAGGGTTTCTCTGTGTAGCTTTGCGCCTTTCCTGGGACTCGCTTGGTAGCCCAGGCTGGCCTCGAACTCACAGAGATCCACCTGCCTCTGCCTCCCGAGTGCTGGGATTAACGGCGTGCACCACCACCGCCCAGCCGTCTCTCCCACTTCTGAAGGCACAAATCCATTAATCAGACACTTCCCTCCTGACCTAATTACCTGTCAAAGGCCTCCCTTCCAAGTACCAAAAACATTGTCAACTTAGAATGTGAGAGAGATCTAAGTGTTGATTCTGTGACATGTGCATTATCCTTAACTCTCATGACCCTACTTGACTTGGGTATTATTGAAGAGTTCCATTTTGCTTTTATGAGAAACTTATTCTCAAATAAGTTCATTGAATTGACCACCATCAAATGACTAGTTAAAGGTAGAGCTAGGTCTGCCTGACTCTATACCCTGAAGTCTTAGCCGCACGTTCACTCTACTTTAACTTTATTCTGCTTTATAAAGATTTAAACAGAACCTACTGGAGCTGTTTCTTTCATACCTAGGTGCGACTACGGAGACAGTATTGCTATTAACAGCTTGTTGCAAATCAGCAAAACTCTCCTGAAGGTGTAGAGTTGGTTTTTCTGCAGCATCTAATTTGTTTTATCAATAACTTAAGATTCTTTTATTTCTTCAATAACTTATACATACTCAGTATGTATAACTATAGATTATTATCTTAACTGTGGACAATTGAGCAAGATAATCACCAAAATGTCAATAATGTTGAGTAACAGGCCTGTGGCTAGTTGTACATGCCTTATACTATTACAGAATTTTTTAATGTTTTGCATCCACCTTTAAATATCATAAAAGAAATGTTATTTTTATTTTATATACAAATAGAACAAAAAAGCCAGTGATATTCTCTAAGTCAGTAGTGGAGATGAGCTCTTGAGTTACGGCTTTGTTCTTTCCACAGAGCGAGCCACTGATGTCTTAAGTCCTGTTGTGTTTTGGAAGAATGTGACTCTATCATTGTTTAGTTTTCAGATGTATTTTCCAGACTTTTGTTGGAACAACCATATCCATGGTCATATCTACTCTTAAGTTTTTGAAATTCTGTGCTGTTGGGATAATTGCATCAGAAATACTTCGCAGTAATTACCAAGAAATGACTGTCTCCTGTAGAAAGTCTGCTCCCATGCTTGCATGCCCAGCCAGACAATGCAGAACAGTACTGTGTGGTGAGACGGCAGTCATGCTGTGTGGGAGCAGTTCACCTCTGATAACAACATGGTAAAGTGACCCTGAAATCAGATGTTTCTCTGGACAGCTTTTGAGGGTTGGGTTTGGTTTGATGGTATTCTGTTGTCGTTTTTTAGTTCTTTTAGAAGTGACTTCACTTAGTGCCTAATTCTCAGGTAAGGAGTACTGGAAAAGGTCAGGACCTGCAGCAGTTGTGACCGAGATGATTAATGTGGATTTTAAGGACACATTTTCATCTTTTGATTATTTGTGCCAACTGTAATTAGCAGTAAATGTTGAAGCTAATTAGTCAGAATATCTCTAAACATATGAGTGATGGAGGATCACAGTAAATGCAGATACCACTTCATTTCTGTTTGAAAGGGAAATTCATTCTCCGTTTTCAAATGTTTTCTTTCATTATTTTATATATATATATATGTGTGTGTGTGTGTATATATATATATATATATGTATATGTACTTTCTCTGCATGTATGCTTGTACACTATGTGCATGCTGATGCCTGTAAGGGCCGGAGGAGAGCATTTGGTCCCCTTACAGATGATCGTAAATCACTATGTGGGTGTTGGGAATCTAACCCAGGTACTCTGGAAAAAACAGCCAGCTCTTGTAATCACTAAGCCATCTTTCCAACTCATCCTCCGTCTTTGTAAATGGTGAAAAATTGCAGATATGCAGAAGTTCTTGCAATTAGACTGACTTTTCATTCCCAACCCCAGTAGTACTTTAATTCTGGAGTAATGTCCAGGTATTAGCAGCCAAATAAAGGAGAAAAGAAATCCCATTATCATTCTGGTTTGTTCCTTTTGAAGAATAACAATTCTGGTACTTGGTCATCACAACAAACCCATCTAAAAATGCCAGTTATAAAAATGAAAAGAAGCTTAGCCGGGCGGTGGTGGCGCACGCCTTTAATCCCAGCACTCGGGAGGCAGAGACAGGCGGATCTCTGTGAGTTCGAGGCCAGCCTGGGCTACCAAGTGAGTTCCAGGAAAGGCGCAAAGCTACATAGAGAAACCCTGTCTCGAAAAACGAAAAAAAAAAAGAAAAGAAGCTTATCACTAAAGAAACTTGTTTTTCTTGGAGTCAGGTCTAGCTTTTGTTCTCTTTTATTGGTTTGCTGTATAGAAAAGAAAAACAAAACACACAAGCAAAAAAAAACACACAAGCAAAAAAAAAAAAAAAACAAAAACAAAACCCAAAAACATTTAGGTGCTATAGCACACACTAATGATGTATTATAGCTCCTTGCACACCCTGTGCCTAAAGGAAAACAAGACACAGAGCCTTTGTTTTAATGCAAAGAGGAGGAAATGCCATCAGTATCTTTATATCCAGATTGATTTTTTGCCTGCTTTTTCTTCTGTTTTCCACTGTACATCTGCCAAGAATGTAAAGACACTAAGGCTCCTGGATATTTATGCTGTCTCCCCCAATTATCAGGCAGGTATTTGCAAACTAAAACAGTCCCAGTGAGATTCTACTTCCCACTGGTGAGATAGCTATAATAACAAATATTTCAGTTACTCCTTTTAATGTGTGATGACAGAAGACAAAAGAAAATAAGCTTTGGCAGGAACATAAAGAAGAACTTTGAACCTTATGTATTGCTAATAGAAATATGAAATATTTGTCATTGTGTAAAAGGTTGGTGTTTCATCACAAAGGTAAGAGTGAAATTGCCATATGACACAACTCTTCTTATGTTTTGGTACACATTGAAAAGTATTGAAAACTGATCTCAAACATTTTACACAAATGTTCACAGCACGAGTATTCACCAAAGCCAAAAGATAGAAACCATGTGTCTACCAGCAGTGTTTGGGTTAACCAGTGGTAAATTAGTAACAGAAAAATAATCTGAAAAATCCTTAATTAATGAAAATAAGCTCTCATATAGTTTAGAACTTCCCTGCCTTGACCTTGCCAAAGATGATCTTGAACTTCCAGTCCTCCTGCCTCTACTTACTGAGTGTTAGAATTACAGGCATATGCTGTATCACCTGCATTCTTTAGTGCTAGCCATCACACCTAGGGCTTCATGCATCCTAATAAGCACTCCACCTACTCAGCTATTTTTCCAGCCCTAGCAGCCTACTTCTAAATGACTCAGGGGTCCAAGAGGAACTCAAAGGGGAAATTATAAAATATTTTAATTTCATAGAAATGAAACCTCAGCATCTCAAAATTGTGGGCTATTGCTGAAGCGGTGTGAGACTTCAAGCATTAAGTGCTTAATTAGCAAAGTAAAACAGACTCAAACTAAGAACTTAAGTGTTTATGTTATGAAAATAGAAAAGGCTGACTAAATTATACCCAGAGCAAACAAGGAAGGAATTAATGAAGAATAAAAATTACTGAAATTAGTAGAAAACAAAAACAATAAAATTAACCAAAAGATGAGTTTTTGAAAGGATGATTAAATTGTCCCTTTGACCCAATTAATGGGGAAAAGAAGCCATAAACTACCAAAAGAATGAATGGGGAAATAGCACAGATCTTACACATATGAAAGGACAATAAAGGAATTCTATTAACAAAACATTATGCCCATAAATTAATAACCTTAAAAGGAAACATTTCTTGATAGACCCTAAAGAGTCTTGTAGGTATTGAAGAAATTAAAATTGACATTAAGTTTCCTATTAAAGACAATTCTAGGACCAGATGCCTTTTGCTAGAAATCCAGATCAATAAAATATTTAATAAATTATCAATTCTATTTTAATTTCGCTAAAATTTTGCAGTTTTTAAAAAACTTAAAAATGTAACTTTATGTATATGAATGGTTTTGCCTGCATGTAAGTATGTTACATGCCTGTCTGGTGCCCATAGTAACCAGAAGAGGGAGACTGCAGATACCCTGGAACTGAAGCTACTGATGGCTGTTAGTCAGCATATGTGTGCTGGGAACTGAACCCTGGTCCTCTGCAAGAACAATTGTAGTTAACTGCCAAGCCATCTCTCCAGCCCCACTTTCTGGCTCACTTTAGGAAATCAAGATTGTACCAAACGTGTTAAATAGATTACTAAAAAGAAAACTAGGGCTGGAGAGATGGCTAAGTTGTTAAGAGCACCGACTGCTCTTCCAGAGGTCCTGAGTTCAATTCCCAGCAACCACATGGTGGCTCACAACCACTTGTAATGAGATCTGGTGCCCTCTTCTGGCCTGCAGAGACACATGCAGGCAGAATACTGTATACATAAATAAATTAGTCTTTAAAAAAAAAAAAAAAAGAAAACTAAAGCTGTGGGCACAGAAAATCCTCAAGAAAATACTAGCAAATCTAACCCAACAGCAAGTAAAATTGATAATACATTATGTCTAAGTGGGCTTTATTCTAAGAATTCAGGTTCCTTTCATCTTCAGAGGAAAAAAATCAATACAATTCTCCATCTCGACAAATTAAAAACAACTCTGGTATGATTATGTATCTTAGTAATTAGGTACTTCTGGGCATGATGTTTCATGTCTATAATCCCAGACACTTTGAAGGCCGAGGTAGGGGGATTGTCACAAATTCAAAGCCAGCCTGAGATACAGAGTGAGACCCTGTTTCAAATAACAACAATAATAATTAGATACCATGTCAGTTCATAATTAAAAAACAGTGGTCTCAGCAAACCAGGAATAGAAGAATGTCCTTCATCCTTGGCAAAGGACATATACATGTATTTGATAGCCGGCATACTTAAAGGTGAACATCTGTCTGCATGCTTCTTTCCTAAGATTGGAAACAAGGCAAGGATGCCATAGCCATCTCACCAAAGAAAACAAAGCTCTCTGTATTTGCAAATTAAATCATTTTCTATAGAAAATCCAAGAGAATCTACAAAAAAGTCTAGAACTGACAAAAATTGTAATAGCAAAGTCTCACAATTCAGATCATATAAATATCAAGTTTCTGCCTGCTGTTAATAACTAGAAGTTGAAAATATATAAAACAGTAGCACCGCAATATATGAAATACTTGAGTATAAATTGAAAACAGGTATTGAGTCTATGCTGAAAACCTATACTCACTCATGAAGGAAATCAAATGAGACCCCAATGAATATAGATTCTGTGCTCAACGTTTGGGACAGGTCATATGTTAATGATTTCAACTGTTCTATTGACGAAATCCAGTTAATCCTAGTAAGAATTTTTTGTAGTAATTAACAAGTACATGCAAGTGTATGAGTATATGTTTATGTGTATATATGCATATGTGTGCATGCACAGGTGAATGTGATGCTGGGAATGGGCTTTGGGCCTAAGGCCTGTGAGTATCCTAGGCAAGCACTCTAACACTAAGCTACACCCCAGCCCTCTTTTCACTTTTATTGTGAGACAAGGTCTCACAGGTTTCCCAGGAAGCCTATCTGTCTTGCTGCCTCAGCTTGCCTAGTAGCTGGAATAATAGACCTGTGCCACAGAATCCATCTTCTTTAAGCTGATTCTAATTTTGGAGAGCTGAACATGGTGACACTTGCCTATTATAATCCAAACTCTTGGGAAGGGGAGGCAGGAGGATCGGGAATACTCAAAGCCATCCTTAACTACATAATGAATTTGAGGCCAGCTGGAGCTGTGTGAGACCATGTCTTAAATATACACAGGCAAATAATAAATAAACAAAATTTATTTGGAAAGAGAAACTAAAACAATATAACAAATTGATTGAAACAAAATTGGAGAGTTCACACTAGCTGATTCAAAGAACAGCTAGGAAACTAAAGTACCAATCTATTATTGTTTAAAAGTCCCCTAGATCTGTGGATAGAATAAACCATTTAGAAATACAGAGAAGTGGGAAAGGAAAGAAAGAAAATCCTTTTTTTTTTTTTTTTCCTGGTACTTCCGAGACAGGTTTCTCTGTGTAGCTTTGGTGCCTGTCCTGGATCTCTGTAGACCAGGCTGGCCTCGAACTCACAGAGATCCGCCTGGCTCTGCCTCCCCAGTGCTGAGATTAAAGGCGTGTGCCACCACTGCCCAGCTGAGAATGTATTTTTAACAAAGTACAGAGATAACCCATTGAAATAAAGGTCAGTCTTTAACAGCCATTCACTTAAAAATTAAGCCAAATTTGACTCTTTGGCTCATATTTTGTCATAGGACTTAAGGATAAATGAGGGGGTAGGAAATAAAAGAGATTCACTTTTTAGGAGTTGGGAGATGGGTGCTGCAAGGTGAGTAGTATATTAAAATGATAGAGGATGCATTGCAACACAGTTAATTCTTCTGACTGGAACATCACACACTGAAAATGTACCAACATTTTTGAATAAATATTCTAGCTTATTAAGCATCCCAGTGTCCAAAGAACACTGTATTAGATGGGCTGGGCATATGTAGCCTATATGAGGAAATCATCCATACAATAACAAAATAGAGATAAATGCTATCTTAGTATGATGAATAGCCAGAGGAGGGAACAGCAGAATCACTTCATCCTTAGTAAGTTTCGTTAGGCTCAACCCCACCTCCACCTCACCCTCCCCTTTAAGCTCTGCCTGCCAGAGAGGACTAAGTGCTAGGAAATTCTAAGCACTTAAGAATGTTAATTGATCCACTATCCCTTAGAGGACTTTGAGAACTCGTTAATTTGAGGACCAAATCCACTGTGGCATCTTTCTCTTTTGCTGCCACTACATTTGAGATAATTACCTCAAATTCAAGAGGACAAGGTGAAGGGACCCTTTGTTGCTGTATGAAGTCAGAAGTCTTTTTCTTGCCTCTAGCTGCTAGCCATTCTATATAAATTACATCAGATTAGGAAATTAGCAAAAGGATTCCTTTTGTGACTGCCAAGACTCTATTGGAAGGAAAGCTGCTTCCCCCCAGAGCAAAGCCCCCATCATACAATGTGCTCATGGAAAACAGAAATAGGAATTGTATCTGATCACTTGGGTCAGGCTTCTATAGATTTCCAATGTACACTCTCATCTCTCTCCAAAGTCATTCATTGTAATGTGTACTCATCCTTTTCCCAAAGCAAGTATTTTTCCCGTCTTCTATCACATAGCTAGAGCCTTGGTGGAAAGTGCTTTTCCATAAAAAGAACTGTTCCACCTACTCTTCAAATGCCACTGATTAAGAAAGCCATTGATTGATTTTCCTGGGGAATAATCTGGCTTTCCCTTGAGAATGAAAAAAAAAAAAGAAAGAAAAAAGAAAAATAATAGGATGTAAAGAGTGAAGATGACTGGGTGTTGTGAGAAAAATGTTTATGCAGTTGCCATGGAAACAGCATGTAGGCATTCAAAGCAAAGGCTTATATCTGTGTATTTTTCAAATATAAATCAGATATGGGTTGTGTTTATTCTCTCTCTTAGCCTAAATTTAGTCTGACACATATGGTTATGTAAAATATGCTCCTGCTTTATTAGATTTGCTTAATGTTTGCAGGGGTCTAGAAATACATGAACTGCCATATTTTAAAATCATATACTTGAGGCATAGAAATAACATTTTGTGTGATAATATTAGCAGGTATCCAAATCAAATCAAATAGCGGCACAGTCACAATGCCCACTGCTGTGCAGTTCTGTGAGTTTCATCATTAACAGAGCTAATTAATTTTTCTTCATTGAGATGTCTTCACAATGTTGGACGTAACTGATACTAGCTAATTATTTTGGGGTGTTTCAAATGCAGAAATGCACAATTTGGTTAATTCTTAATATATATGATTTCCTGTCTCAGGGTACATGGCTCAATAGATGACTACTAGACCCTTGGTTTGCCAGAAGGTTATTGTCTGAAATTCCATGCTTTAAAAGTGAGACATGATTTTCAGAATTTGAGAGAAATCTTCAGAGAACTTATTTTGGGACTAATTCCAAAGGCAATACAGAATATGCAGTCCCTACCTGCAATCACTGCCTTTTAATGGGCACACTAGAAGCGCTGTAATAGGCTGCTTTCATAGGAACTCTAATTACCCACTTGTCTCTATTACCGTAGCCTTTCATGCCAGCCTTGCAGTCATCAGTTTATTACTCTGTATTTTTCCCTCTCTAATATTTCCTCAAAGAGATAGTTAGTGCATCACTTAAGGCATAGTATCTTACTAAAGCAGTAATTGTCTATATAGTTCATAAATATAATAATAATTTAATGAGGCCAAATAGCTGTAGAGATTGAACAATGAGAAAGGGCTAATCAGCGAAAGCTTTCCAGAGGAAATTAGATTTAAGCCAAAATTCAGACACATTTTTTTCTAGGCAGTATTTTGACAATGTATATTGAAAAAAAATAGAAATACATATCCATTATCCATATATAACATATATCCTTTAAATCAAAAGTTGTTCTTCCATTAGTCTATCTTAAGATAACAAAGGTATGTGAAAAGATTAAATTAGAAGAATGTGTACTACACCCTCTTTGTAGCAGAGAAATATCGGAAACATTTTAAACGTGGGTGAATAATAATCTTAGGGTAAATTTGAGAAATGAAAGAGTATAGAACTATTAAAATGATGTTATAGGAGAATATTTGTTCACATGAAAAAATGCCTGTGATATAGTGTTTAATAAAAAAGTTTCTTTGGGAATCTATTACATCAATGAATCATTTGAGGAAAACTCAATCTTTGTTGAGTCTTCTAATTGAAGAGCATAGTATGTTTTCCATTTATTTAGGTTGTTAAACTTTTATTAGTGTTTCAGTTGTGTGTGTGCATGTGGGCATGCATGCACACTGAGGCAAGTCTTTCCTTGTTGCTCAGTCTGTCCATGAACCCATCTCTTTTTTTTCTCAGCCTCTCAAATAACAGAATTAAAGTATGTGCCACTGTGCCTGACTTACCAGTATGGACTTCTCAACATTCAACTCCTATACTTGTTTTCTTAGTTGTATATCTAAGGATGTACTTTTATTTATTTGTTTGTTTTCTGAAGGCACTTTAAAAAGTTTGTGTAGTTTTCCCCGATTTGGTTTGGGTGTTTTGTTTGTTCTTTTGACACAGGGTCTCTCTGGGTCACCCAGGATGACCTTGAATTTATAGAGCTCCTGCCTGGGATGTAGGCTGTACCACCTTGCCCCACTAAACGGTATTTTTACTTTCCTTTAATATATTACCTGTATGTAAAAATGCAGTTGATTTTTGTATGCTGCCTTTGTATCCTAAAATCTTCAATTAGTAATTGTAAAAGTGTTTTTTCATATTTAGGATTATGAAGAATATTGGTGACTGTATAGTTATGTGTCATACAAATGACATCTTTCTTTTCAACAGTTTGCCTCTTTCCTCGTCCTTGCTTCCCTGTCAGATATTCAGTGGCACTGCATTCACCCTTGCCCTGCTCTCATCCGCAGCAGGGTGGAGGCAGTCTTAAAATGGGTGTGATACTGGCTGGGTTGGGGGACTGCTTTGTTTGCAGATGCTCTTGAATCTTGAAGAAGAAATTCCTTTTATTCCCAGGGTGCTGAGCATTTTCATTATGATAGATATTGAGTTTTATAAAATGAATTTTTTGTAGGAATTTATATCATAGATTTTCATTTTGAGCTTTTAGTATGGCGAGTTACATAGGGTAGTAATTTAATATTTAATTTTTATTACTGAAATGAATCTCACTTATCTGTGATATGTTATTCCATTTGTGTATCACTGGAATATCTCATAGGAAAAATTTGTGTTTATGTTTGAGGGATTTAGTCTATGATTTTGATTAATTTGGTTTTTTTAATGCCGTTTGGCTCCGAAGAGTTAGTTCAGTAGTTAAGAGCACTTATTATTCTTGCAGAGGATCCAGGTTCAATTCCCAGCACCCACATGGCAGATCACAACTGCCTATAACTCCAGCCCCAGGGGAATCCAATGCCCTTTTCAGGTCTCTGGGGTCACCAGGCAGGCACATATATGGTGAATGTATATGCGTGCAGGCAAACATTCGTGCATATAAAATAATAAAAAAACTTCTTAAAAATTAATAAAATACTATTTTGATTGGTAAAACAGGATAAAGCAGGTTTCATAAAATGTATTGCAATTCTTTCTTTCTTCTGTTTCCTAGAATAGATTCCCAGAATTATTGTAAATTCTTCTGAATGTGTGATAAAGTTAGCCAATGTTACTTCATTTAGTCCTGGGCTTGGGACTAAATGGGAAATGGGTAGAGATTAAATTTCGTGTAAAGATTTAATTTTAGAAATATTTATTGGGCTTGGAAAGTAGCTAGGTATATAGATTTGCTGTGGGATGGTCTGTATGTCAAGTGTGTTGCTGATTGGTCAATAAATAAATCACTGATTGGCCAGTGGCTAGACAGGAAGTATATATAGGCGGGACAAGGAGGAGAATAAAGCTGGGAAGTGGAAGGCTGAGAGAGAGACACTGCCAGCCGCCAGGATGACAAACAGCATGTGAAGATGCCGGTAAGCCATGAGCCACGTGGCAAGGTATAGATTTATAGAAATGGATTAATTTAAGCTGTAAAAAAAGTTAGCAAGAAGCCTGCCACGGCCATACAGTTTGTAACCAATATAAGTCTCTGTGTTTACTTGGTTGGGTCTGAGCGGCTGTGGGATTGGCAGGTGAGAGAGATTTGTCCTGACTGTGGGCCAGGCAGGAAAACTTTAGGTACATAGATTATTTGATCAGCATTCATGAAGTCCTGGGTTCAGTCCCCAGTGCCATATAAATCAAGCATGGTGGTACATGCCTATAATTCCAGCATTCTAGAGGTAGAGGTGCTAAGGTTAGAAGTTCAAGGTCATCTTCAGCTACATAGAGAGTTCAAAGCCAGCCTGGGCTACATGAAACCCTATCTCAAAAACACTTAGAAACAAAAAAAATTATTTAATTTTTTTAAAAAAATGTGTGGTGTACATGCATGTATACATGTGCAAATAAGTGTGTATGTGTCTGTAAATTGTCTATTTTTCTGATTATCAGTTGAATGCTGTCAGTCACTATTAATTTTCCTCTGGGGTCAGTGTGCTTTTGTATTTCTTACACTGTACCAATCCTTTCACACACTCAGGGATTTCACTGATAGAGAATGGGTAGGTGTAATGTGTGTTGACAAAACATAGTGGATAGAAAGAAACTTGCTGAAAAACAAGTACAGTAATGGTGCCAAATGTTTCTTGTCAACGACAGACTAATACCTAGTAGTAGTCCTACAAGATGGCATTATTTAGTGAGTCTGTTTGTGTAAGTACACTATGATGCTTACACAGTGAGAGAGCGCTCTTTGCAACACATTTATCAGAATGTAGACTTGTGAAGCCATGCATGGCTGCTTTGCATAATGACATTTCTACAACATTAATCGTGCTTTTCTTTGCCCTAGTCTAATTCTAAGTACATATTTTCCTTCTTTGTTGCACCCCAGAAGCACTTAAACTACTTCCGTTGTTGTTGTCTCCTTCCTCTCATCCCAACCCTCCTCTTCCTCCTCCACCTTCACATTTCCTTTTGTTGTGGTAGTGGAGATCTAACCCAGGGCCTCACTCACACGAGACAGTTACCACTGAGGTTTGCACCCCACCTCACTCCCATTACTTAATCCAGCCCTCCAAACTGCCCCTTAAAAATGGAGGTGTTTGAGCTCTAGCTCACATTTGCTAGCATCTATAGGAATGTTACTCACCTGTCTGTAATTTGAAAAATATCCCAGGTCATAGTAAGAATCATTAAAAATTGAAAACTTATGAAGAGTAGTAAAATAGAAAGAAACACATTCTTCGGTTAGCTATATCTGAGACCAAAGTTCAGATATTCCACACCATAAAGGCATGACCTAGACCAAGAGTCAGGCTAAAGATAATTGTCTGATCTTTAATTTCCATGTCTGTAAAGTAGGAATGGTAATTCTTTGTAAAGTAGTAGAGAATCAGAAGAGCAGGTGGTAAGTGCTTTACATACTGTTAGTAGTTATCAGTATTATAATTCTAGTAACAAGAATTTATCCTAAGTTTCCATCTTCACCTATAAAAGTGAGATGTTCCTTACAGCATCCCTTTCTACATCCCAAGGAATATTTATGCACAACTTCCCATGGCACCTTTTAATTAGACCAATGTACTCTGGTCTTTGAACTTTCCCACAGCTTTATATTTATAGGGCTCCTTAGGAAAAGTGCCAGAGAAAGTAGGTGGCATTTTGGTCCTCAATTCCCCAGTATACTTTGGAGTAGCCAATTATTTTTGGAGTTTCAGAAGCATTCTTTGTCTTGTTTACAAACATGCTTATTGATGTTATTATGAACTTGGACTGTGGGAGCCCAGCTGGGAGACCTGCTCCAACATTTTACAACAGGGTACTCTTGAGGGGAGAGAGATGAGATAAGAGATATTAGAAGGATAGAGGGGAGAGAAACAGAAACACAGGATATCCTCGGGAGGGCTGGATTCTTATCCACCGGCCCCTCCTGTCTCTTCTAAAGAACTATTTATAGGAATGCCAAGAGGTGGAGCAAAAGACCTCACCCTAGCTCTTCCAATCACCTAGTAACCATGAACATAGTCAAGCCATCTTCTAATTCAGGTCTGCTGAGTAAAGCAAGCTCAGATCTCACTAGGAAACCTTTGTGGGCGTCCACATTGGACAAAAACTTGTTAGCTGTAAAACCATAAAAGCAATTAATTTTTGTCAATGAAAGACAATATGAATATTTAGTTATTTTTAGTAGCAACTCCACTGTAATATAGTTCATGTGGTCAGTCTGTGGATTTGTAAGTGATAATGTTTCAAACTTCTTTTTAAATATCTCAAATCAAAATTAGGGTTTTTTAATTTTTTTTTACTTGAAATATTTTGGAATAATTACCCACCAATGGGATGGAAACACATATACGCATGAGAGAGAGAGAGAGAGAGAGAGAGAGAGAGAGAGAGAGAGAGAGAGAGAGAGAGAGAGAGAGGGAATATTAAGTTATTGTTTTTCTGGTCCTGTCATTACTCACATATCCTTTTATTATCAGTTACAACAAACTTGAAACAATTGAAATATATTGTTATCTTTCTTTTTTATTTCAGTTTTGATTAAATAATTAAAGCCTAATGCTATGATTAAAGACTTAATTTATATGACCTTTGACTCACATTTATTAAGGTCATGACTGGATACGATCTTCCGTGAAATGGACATTTAC
This sequence comes from Peromyscus californicus insignis, assembly GCF_007827085.1. Classification (NCBI taxonomy): domain Eukaryota; kingdom Metazoa; phylum Chordata; class Mammalia; order Rodentia; family Cricetidae; genus Peromyscus; species Peromyscus californicus. The sequence goes on along the minus strand of NW_026294402.1, from coordinate 50,775,080 downwards.
AGTGTCTTCTCACTGAAGAGGCTTCTCCCTTTATTTAGTTTGTTGGTTTCATCATAGAATATAGTAAATGTACTAAATTATTTTAAATTTAACCATTGCAATTGGTTGAGATTCTATAACATGCTTATTATATATACTCTTTTACTTCTTTTATTTATAAGATTGCCACATATGTAAAATTACATGTACATGCACTGGCATTCATGTTGAGCATTTGTAACATAAAATTCCAAAATCTGAAATGCTCCAAAGTCTGCAACATGCTTTTTCCGTGCTTTGATATGATGCCCCAAGTTGAAAATTCTATACCTTGAGACTTTGTATAAAATTATTTAAATACCACATACAGTTACCTTTATGCTGTGGATATACTTGAATTCTATCCTCAAGTTATTTTATTATGTGTATGTAAATATCCCAAACTCCCCCCACCAAAAAAAAAAATCTGAAATCTGAAACACTTTTGGTCATTTAGGGTTATTATTTCATAAAAGGGATGTCCTAACTGTAAAAATTTATATTTTTGCAAGCTTCTGTGCCAGTAACACTTGTATATTTCTGGGCTGGAATATCTTCCAGAAAAATGAATGCCACTACCAGAACCCACAGCAGGTGAGGCTGTAATAGATAACCACCCATATCTTCAGAGTCCTTTCCAAACTATTGGAATCTTGGCCTTGTGACTTCTTTACATAACCATTCTGTGTAACTCCAGTGGGTGAGTTGCACTGTCAACTATCTGTAGGCCCTTTGTGAGCATACAAAAAAGTGGACTGTAGTTGGGGAAGAAATCTAGGGGGACACACATCCTCAGGTCTTTGGGGTTTCATAAATAGCGAGCCACTGTAAGCTTTCTGAAAGCAAATTCTCTTGTAAAATGAATGGAGAAACATTACTTTAATGACTACCTATGGATACAGTTGGAGAAGGCCTACAGGCAAAGATGACAGCAGGTGGACTGCCTGAGAGATGGAGGTATGAAAGGTGACCAAGGGCATGAAAAGACAAATAACTGTGGGGACAAAAGAAGACAATCATCTGGATTTCACTGGGTGGTTTTAAATATATTTCCCTACAAATGGTATAATTCAATAAAATCTTAAAACATGCTGGCATCGTAGTGGTAGTGTACTGAAATCTCTACGTGCTGTCAGATATTAGGGACTCTAGGGAATCCATTGGATAGTGTGTGCATTAACTTAAGGCTTCCTTTGCCCCTTTGTATGCTAGAGCCCAGCAGGAAACACTGGCTTATCCCTGGAGGAAGTGCCTCTATAGGACATGCTTACTGAACGAAAAGCCTTTGTTTGAAACTAACTGACCCTTCTAAAACAGCTCTTTTTTTTTAAAAAGAGCTTATTCAACTTAGTCAGACTTTCCCCATCTGGTAAGTCAGAGATAAATCAAGGTCAACAGCCGTATTGCTCTAAAAGAGCTGCAGTGTACTGGGGAAGGCAATTAAGGATGTTTTATTGAACAATTTGAACATCAAGGTGGATCGTAACCACTTTCTGTATTGTGTCAGCTGGATCAGCCAGTGTTTTCTCGGTGCTTTTTGTGGGAGAGTGCAAGTTTGCAGAGTTATAAAGTGGAGAAGTGTGTGGGACTAGAGACCAGGTAGTGCCTTGGTCACATGGTGTAACTTTTGCTTTGGTTACATTTATGATGTTAATGTTGTAAATAAAAAGCTGTTTCAGAAATAAAGCAATAAAGTGACTGAAGTTGGTTTGCATGTTGTTAAAGTATATCCAAACGGATATAGTTTTGACCCTGTTATCATTGTTGTTCAGATTTAGTGTTTTTGATAATATAACACACATAAGTAATAAATGAAACAAGCCTGGAAATCTCTAGCCTGAGACTGTAGATTTCTCTTGAAAATACATACGTTGTCACCCCTCAGAACCTTCAGAATTGCGGAAGTGAAGAGAAGAGTCAGTGAAGAGAAGGATGTGTCAGTTATATAGTTAGTGTTCATACGTATGCATGTTATTTATGCATGTAATAGGGTAGTAGTGATGGCAATTACTAAATTGAAATATTTTTTCTCTGACCAAATGCATTACTGCTCTTCCCCAAAGAACTAGTCTTGCTTGAGTAGTGGCTGCATAAGACAAGTAAGTTATGTTTACATCTTTTTCTTGACTAAAAAAAAAATTATAAATGCTTTTTTGTTTGGTTGGTTTGGGTTTTGATATAGGATCTCACTATTTAGCGTTTGCTGGCCTTTAATTTACTATGTAGACCAGCTGACCTTGAACTCCTAGAGACCCACCTGCTTCTACCTCCTGGGATTAAAGATGTGCCCTACCATGCCCAGCCATGTTAGAGACCACTGGGCATAACAGTGTGTACATGCATGCACACACATATATTTCATGTGGTAATATCCAGATTGCATGTTTAGGTGATTAAATTACAAAGAAATCTTTAAATTTTGGTGAGGAAAACTTGTCCTTACAATATATTTTATTCCCATGGAACATATCTTAGGTCCTGGTTATTCAAGAGAAGGCAAGTGCTACAGTTTATTTGTTGCTACTTGGATAAAGCTAAAGCTGAGACAGTGAGAGGTAGGAGGTAAAGCCAAGTTCTTTCCAGATTGGGTTGAAAGAATGAAGCAATAACTTCCAAATCCACTTAGCAAGTGAAGTAAAAGCCATCATTAATAACTCACGTGAGTACAAGTACCTGAAGAGTTTAGAAGGTAGTGCCAGATCCTCTGGAGCATTACAGGCAGTTGTGAGTGTTATGGGTGCCGGGATCTGCAAACTCGGTCCTTTGCAAGAACAGTGCCTGCTCTTCCCTGATGAGCCACCTCTCCAGATCCAACAACTTACAATATTAATCAAATAGTAGAAGAGAATAAAAATACTTGTTCTTCCCATAGGCTTTGCTGGCTGTAGGCTAATTTCTATCTTTTTAGACTAGTGTTGGCCATCAGTAACCATCAGCTTCATTACAATGGAAATCATTGGGTTAAAGAATTTAACAAGGTAGTAAAGTGCATAGCATGGGCAAGACCCTGCTTAATCCTCAATACCAAAAATAAACTGATTATATTACATTAAAAGACCATTGCTATCGATTTAAAAACCATCTTTTTAAATATATGAGTGTTTAGCTGCATCAATGTATGTGCACCATATGTTTGCCTCTGTGCTTGCAAGAGGCAAGAAGAGGGGCATCAGATCCCCGAGAACAGCATGGATAAATGTGTGCTGCCACGTGAGTGCTTGGAACTGAACATGGGTCCTCTGCAAAAGCAGCAAGTACTCTTAGCCACTGAGCATACACCAGCCCACTGCTTTTCAGTCTTTGATGTACATACTAAAACACAGACTAGCTCAGCAGTACTGGGGAAAAAAAAAAAAAACAGAAACATGACTTTTCTAAGATGCTCAAAAGGTACTACCAAAAGTCTAGCTAGTCATTCTTTTGGCTAAATAGGTACAATTGGGCTGGGTAGTATTGGGCTAGGTAGAGGGTCTCCTGTAGTCCACAGTGCCATTGAATTTGCTATGTAGCTGAGGTCATGTGCCTCTTCCTCCCACCTTCTAGGTGGCTATGATTACAGGATTTGCTGCCATGCTCAGCTAAACAGTTGTTTTTGTTACTCATAGCTCCCATCCTTATTGTGAATTTATTTTTGCCTATAATATTAGCTGTTTATGGCATTTAGTTTGCCATTTCAAACTATTTCATAACATTTACTCTTTCTGTGGTGTCTGCAAGACACACCTCTTTTTAGTGAGAACTCTGTGCTTTGTTTCAGGGCTCTAGTGGTATGACCCAAAAGAGCCTTCCTGCTTCTCTTTGTGTACACACACACACACACACACACACACACACACACACACACACACACACACGTGAATCATTGAGATCCGCTGATCAGAAGAGACTTTTTTTTATTATCGAACACTGGCTTTAAAATAGGATCTGGGCTGTATGACCTTGGGAAAGTTACCTGATTTTTTTTTTTTTACATTTCCATTTTTTCTTCTATAAAACCAAAATAAAATAAAAAATTTCTTAGTCTGTAAAATGGCAAGGTCATTGGAATAACTAATGATTAGCAGTAATGTGTATTAAATACCTGGTGTAATATCCTATAGACTTACAGAATAGTAAATATTTGACAGTTTTTAGTTAAACATTGGGATAAAGCAAGCATTAAAAATGATTTTATTTTCTCAGTGTCAGGCATTTCATTAACACTATTCTAACAGAAAAAAAGGATGAGTTGATTTCTTTGTGTTTGGTTTTGGTTTTTGATATGGAGTCTTGATAAGTAGTTCAGATTGGCTTGAAACTCATGATCGTCCTGCTTACATCCTCTGCTAGCACTGGTGAATTGGTTATCTGTGAAAGAAAACTAAAGACTAAATTTATGTTTTTACTTCTGCTTTACTCCATGTTTAAACAGGTCGTTCAAGCAGTTTGGAGAACTTAGAGTCAACTCACCTTCTGAAAGTCCATTAGATGTACTTGGAAGAGAATAAATTTTAGATGCCAACCTTATTTTTGGTTTTTAAAGGACATTGATTCCACTCTACTTTCTTACCTGGATTTGTTAGGCCGAAATGCCCAAATAGTGCCATTCTTGTTGCATCTTTTCCTGGGTATTCTAGTACAGGGGAGGATGGTCAGGAACAGAACAACTGCACATTGGAAGTGTGACATAAAACTGGCATTACACTGGTAAGCTTGGGAAGACAGCATTCGCTTATTTACTGACATTTTTAAGCAGCACCTTTGATTTGGCCCAAAACTACTGCATGTTTTGTTTGTTTGTTTGTTTGTTTTTTCAAGACAGAGTTTCTCTGTGTTGTTTTGGTGCCTGCCCTGGATCTCACTCTGTAGACCAGACTGGCCTCGAACTCACAGAGATCCTCCTGACTCTGCCTCCCAAGTGCTGGGATTAAAGTTGTGCACCACCACCGCCCGGCTACTGCAGGTTTTCAAGTAAGTATTTTAATTGCTGCTCAAATCCTTCATGCTATTTCCTAGTGTATTCTGAAATATGAGTGCATAGGCTATAATCAGTTGTTTTTTTTTTTTTTTTTTCTTCGTTTCCCTTTTTCTGTCACGTTAGCTATTTTCTTATAGTGGACTTAAAATGTTTACCCTGTTAGATGTTTCATAGCAGAGATTGTTTTCAGTAGCACATTTATTTCAGAATAATCTTTTAGCCATGTTACATCAGTGTGAATTCTAGCTGATAGAACCCTCATCTGTAAGAACATTCTCTCAGTCCCCTTGGGCTTAGCAATGCAGATCCTCACTGTCATCTGTCTCACTTCAAAGCTAATTGAAATCAGTCAGCCTATATTTCAAAATATCTGTGCATATTACCAACCATCTGGCTCTTCACAAATAATGAAGACGTTTAATATCAAACCTGGATAATGCACTACCCTCTCACCTCTAGAGAGCAAATCCTATATACGACACACATAGACTTACTCTAGTATCTGTTTGCAACAGAGCGGTCATTAGAGTCCCCAAACTCATAACAATTTAATGCAGTCCATCCCATGTGACTGACTGTGATAGATGTTCAAAATGATCTTTGCTGTATTCATTCAGAATTGCAAAGACAGCAAGGTTGATGTCTAACCATTAAATCTAGACTATCAAAAGCACGTTGCCTGCGGATAAAGGGCATATTCAACTGTTTTTAGTAACTTATTGGGTTTTATTTTTAATTACAAAAGCAAGAAATATCGAATAAAATGTTTATGGTGGAAGATACACATTTCTGTTTAACATTTTGTTATTCATTAGTCTTTTAATCTTTAAAATTAGGTTTATATTATTTTTAGCAAAGTTGGAATTTTATATATGTTGTTTTAGCCTTTTTAACATAAATAATAATTTATGAACAGGTTTCAATTAAGTAGCCACTTCCATAACTGTGTGATATTCTGGCATGTTATAGTATCTTAAGTTACCAGTTCCCTGTTACGGCATACATTTTTCTCATTTCCCTGTTATAAGCAGCACTGTAGAACATCAGTAGATCCTTACTTGTACATGCAGATTAATCTTTGAACAGATCATTGCCTTCTAAGTTAAATTCCTAGAAGTTAATTGCAATATCAACAGGCATGTAAATGTTTAGTATGCTTTGTTTGCTTTTGCTTTTGTTTTTGTGTCATACTAAAGGACATTTTGATACATATAGCACTCCTGGAAAAAGGACCCAAAAAGCTTTGTCCTCTTACAACCTCATTTGTTTTGTAGTCTTAGAAGTGTGCAGAAAATCGATACAGCTTGACCAACAGTTAAACATGGACTCCTTGTTTGCAGTTTTAGTACTCTTTGGTAGCTGACTAACTGGCTCTCACTGTTGTCTTGACTTCTGTGGATTTTTAGTAAGGTTTTTGCTGAGATGTATACATATCTGTCATCTGTCAGCTCCTATCATACAGTAAGCAATGGGATAGATCCTCTATTTGAATAAGATATTCTAAGTGACAATCAATAATAGTATTGCAGCCAGTGGTGGCAGCGGTGGTGGTGATGGTGGTGGTGGTGGTGGTGGTGGTGGAGGAGGAGGAGGAGGAGGAGGAGGAGGAGGAGGAGGAGGTGGTGGTGGTGGAGGAGGAGGAGGAGGAGGAGGAGGAGGAGGTGGTGGTGGTGGTGGTGGTGGAGGAGGAGGAGGAGGAGGAGGAGGAGGAGGAGGTGGTGGTGGTGGTGGTGGTGGAGGAGGAGGAGGAGGAGGAGGCGGCGGCGGCGGGCGGCGGCGGCGGCGGCGGCGGCGGCGGTGGTAGTGGTGGTAGTGGTGGTGGTGGTGGTGGAGGAGGAGGAGGACATGGTGGTGGTATGACAGTACTGAACCCAGAGCCCTTCCCTCCTTTGAAAATAATAAGATCCAATTATATTTTACTTTGTCATATTTAAATTGTTACTCTCTTTGAACACGTTCATTCTTTTTTTGGAGGAAGGGGAGAATGTTGTTATCTACATTCACAATATGTAAGAAACAGTAGTTGGATGTGATTTTAAAAAGTTATTTAACAATTGTAATAATGAAAAAAAATCCCTGTTGATAAATGTATCAAACTCTAAGATAATTTAGTGGGTTTTGAAAAGTTAGTTAACAAAAGTAGAGTGCTTTGAAGATAATGAGCACTTTCTATGCTAAATACCGGTTTTGATGGGTATTTACTTTTTCTGGTGATGATAGAGTGAAAGCCACCTTCACTTTCATAGGATCACAATCAGAAAGGATTTTAGTCCTTTTCCAGTCTTCAGAGTCCAGACTCTCAGGTGTATATGAACACTGGTGTGATTGCAGAGTCCAGACTCTTAGGTGTATATGAACACTGGTGTGATTGCAGAGTCCAGACTCTTATTTGTATATGAACACTGGTGTGATTGCAGAGTCCAGACTCTCAGGTGTATATGAACACCGGTGTGATTGCAGAGTCCAGACTCTCAGGTGTATATGAACACTGGTGTGATTGCAGAGTCCAGACTCTCAGGTGTATATGAACACTGGTGTGATTGGAGCACAGACAGCCCTGAAATCGTTTTGCTTAATTGCAGCTTTACATTCTACTGGGAAGAAAATTTGGGGAAAAGGATCCATTTTAATTTGCTCTATATAGGTTTAAAATATATAGGTCTATTACTTATTAGATAGCACTTACCTGATACCAAACTCCATAAAACCACAATCCATAATTTTCAGCGACCAAATAAAATCTAGCTTACAAAGAAATTTCTTTATATTGATTTGCTTTTAAAATAGCCCTCATTATTTAAACAGACAATGAGTATATTCCCTGTATAGTAATAGCGAAGTTGAATCTTCTGTTGAGATTATTGAAGACTTAAGTCTATTATTCAATCATTTGTTCAATCATCTCATTTTCATTCTTTTCTATCCTTCTGCCAGTAGCCTAATTATGATTTCATTACCTTCACCTGCATTTTTAGAACTTATTCCCAATTAATCTCCCAAATAAGTCATCTTCCATATTGCAGTTCATTTCTATCATACACATATATTAATCTGATTCTAAAATAATACATATATTACTTTTCTGCCTAGAATATATATTTGATTGGCCATGTTCCTAGATCTGGCTGGCATTCAACAGTTTAAATAATTGAATCCTGCCCTTGTATTACAGCATTATTTCCTGCATCATTGTTCATGATTCCTCACCTTTAAGCCTCTCCTTCAATGACCTTGTGCATCCTGCATTTCTATATTCTTGCTACCTCATATTCTTTTGGAGCCACGGACCACCTGCAGACTATGTGGTACTGAATGGACGGCAGTGAACCACGTTAAAACCTGTAACCTTTCTGGTTTTGTGAACAAAAGGGAGTGACTAGGAAATGATGAGGTCTGAGGAAATGCCCCTGGAAGACAAAGAACGAATGCTCATTTTTCTTTTTCTGCCTACACTGTTGACTGAGTCTTGAACCTTACATGCTCAGAATAGACTCAGCTCTGTCTGGCGAAAAGCAAAACATCTGCTGTGGGAGGAAGAAAAACATTTCAGTGAGATTTATAGTCATCTGTTGAAACAAAGAAAACTACTCAATAGAGAAAAATGACAAAATCAAGACGCTCAGGATAAAATTCAAAATTACTTGACATACAAAGAACTGAGGAAATGGAGCTGTTGAAAGATGATCAGTTAGTTCCAGCCCCTAAATGAGCCAGATGTTAGAATTAAACCAGGGTTTTAATGTAGCCATTAGAGGTATTGTCAGCAAGGTAAAGCAACAGTTTCACTGCATGAAAATCTCAACAGAAAAAAAATGAAAATAATTAAAAATCCAAGTGCACATACTAGATCTGAAAAATACTAATTCTGAAATGAAAATCTCATTGGGTGGGCTTACCAACTGAATAGGACAACAAAGGAAAGAGAAAGGATTTCAAATTATCCAAGTAAATACAAGAAAAAATAAACCTTCAAGGCAAGGGGACATATACAAACCCTCAACAATCCATCCGATGGCACCCCATGACCAAATGTACATGAACTGTAATATCAATAAAAGTAGGGAGGGGATGAACAAAAAGAAGAGTTGACTAATGGTTGAAACTTTCTTACATCTGATGAAAGACAACAAGCTGCAGCTACAAGATGCTAATTAAACCAAGCCAAATACACGCAAGGGAGCCCTACCTGAGCTGTATCATAGTCAAATGATGAGCTCCAGAAAGACAGCAAATCTTGAAAGCTACAAAAGAAAAATGTCATGTTGTATAAAAAAGAACTATTTAATGTGGTTAATGGATGTTTGACTTCTAATCAGAAAGGATGAAAGAGGAGAGAACAGCATTCTTAAACACTAAATAAAAACAATCAGTCTAGAACTCGATATACAGTGGATGTATTCAAAAATAGAAGCAAAATAAAGATTTCCAGATCAAGGAAAATTCAGTACTATTAGACCTGCATCAGCCTCACCGTGCACAAATGTTACAAGCATCCATCAAGGCTGAAGATAAATAATTCTAGACAGAAGCTTGAATCTTGAATGAAGAACATAAAATATGCTGGATATCTGGGACAAAGACAGAGACCACTTTTTAAACCTTTCTCTGAATTTCTTGATCTGTGTAATCATTTCAAACCACAAAATTGTATCATATCGTGAGCTTTATGCTGGGAGGGGCACATAAGCCTGTGTAATTACATGCCTGTATTTTATGGGAAGTAGTCCATTAAGTACAATGGACTTAGAAAGCGTAAGGATGTATTCTGTAATTCCTACAGACAACTTAAAAAAGAATGCAAAATATAGTGATAAAAATCCAATAAAAAAAGAGCTGGAGAGATGGTCCAGCAGTTAAAAGTGCATACTTTTCTTGCAGAAGACCTGAGTTCAGTTCCCAGCACCTACATGAGGTTGTTTACAGAGACCTGTACCGCCACTGCAGGGGTTTCAACACCTCTGGTCTCCATTTTAGGCATTTAGTTGCACAGACACACATACGTAATTTAAAAATAATAAAAGAATAGCAAAAAATATTTTAATCCAATAAAAAATTAAATTGGAATTCAACTGGAGCCTAAAACAATATATTGTATGTGTGCTCAGTAACATGTAACTGTTTCAAAATGCACACAGCAAAAATTGACAAAATTAAAGAGAAAAATAGACTTATAATTATACTTGATTTTAGCACCACTTTATTGTATGGATTATCTGAATAATAGCAACTTGCCTTAGCTGATGCTCATTTAACATTTCACCAAGTAATGACATAATGCACATTCTTTTTATGTGCACATGGTATACTTATTAGAATATAATCTAATATGGGCCAAAAAACAAACCTTAAATTTTAAAAGGATAGAACCTTAAAGTTTGTTTTCTGACCTCAGTAAAGTTAAAGTAGAGGTCAACAGCAAGACAATTTTTGAAAAGTATAAATTATCACCAGGCAATGATGGCACACACCTTTAATTAACCCCAGCTCTCTGGAGACAGAGGCAAACGGATCTCTGTGAGTCCAAGGCCAGCCTGCTCTCCAGAACTAGTTCCAGGACAGCCAAGGCTGTTACTAACTGAAATCCTGTCTTGGGGGGAATACATATATATAGATTATCAGGTAAGGAGATGTCACAAGCTAATTAAAATATTTACAACCAAAATTTGTAAAATGTGCAAAAGTTTTAATGTAGAAAAAACTGGTTTTCTGAGACAAGGTTTCTCTGTATAACAGCCCTGGCTGCCCTAGAACTCACTCTGTAGACCAGGCTGATCTTGAACTCACAGAGATCCACCTGCCTCTGCCTCCCAGTTGTGCTGGAAATTGTGTCTTTAAACGCCTGTATTACATAACAGGAAATTTTTCAATGTAATGGTTGAATTGATGAGCTGATTGTAAAAATTTTTAAAGAAAAAAAGTACAAGAGTAGAAGAGCCAAAGCACCACTGCAAACAGCATTGGTGGACATGCACAGTCCTGTTTTAACAGAGGACAGTCACAGTGCCACACGGTGTAAAGAAAGACAAATAGAGGAGTGGAAAAGAAATAGAGGGTCCAGAACTGGGGGCAGCCCTAAGTGGTCAGTTACTCATTTCCTAAACAAGCATGCCAAGGCCACTCACTGGGAAAGAGGTCACCTTTTCAGTAATCGGTGCTGAAACAGTTTGCTGTGTGGGGCAGTGAATACAACCTTTTCTTTTACCTCACAGTGACCAAAAATTAACCTAAAGTAGGTTATTAATTCTAAATATCATCTAAATCTTCAAAAATATGGAAGAGTGTTAATAGCCTTAAGGTTGCTGGGATTTATAAATTAGATGCAAAAAATCACAAAGTTTTTAAATATCAGTTACCTGATTCAGAGATCAGCCGGCTACTTGCCGAATGGATGGAGAGGAGGCTGGGGAGGCAGCATGTGCTGCTGCGGCCATGCATTTCCATGGAGTCTCTGCCTGCTTTCATGCCAGGGCAGAGTTGAATGCAAAGACTGCATCCCCTGCACAGCCTGTATTTACTACCCAGGCTTTCCAGAAAATATTTACCAATCTGAAGGGTAAGCTTCGGGTTTCCAAAACTGCAATGACAAAGGAAAAGCAAATTCAACAGAAGGAAGTAATAGCAGAAATAAATTAACCAGAGAAAATACAAGAAGACAAAAGCTGGTTGTGCTAAAGCAGTGCACATTCACTAAGAACTGTACTCCAGAGTTTGAAGTTTGGTCTTTTCCCACTCCACCACTGTCTGCTGTGGCAGCCTGAGCAAGGGTTCCTATGCCTTCATCGTTATGCTGGCTATGCAACTATACACAAGAAACCATGGCAAAACTGCAGCTTAAAGTTGGTGGACTTTACTACATGTAAATAGGTCTTATTAAAAAGAGAAATAATCCTGTCCACCATTTAAGCCCAAATTCATGCTATTTATAAAACCCACCTTTATTCTTCCTGTTAAAAGTTTCATTTCTCTGAACTCTATTCTAAAAATTTCATTGTTTCCTATGTTTTGTTGGTGGTGTACTTCTTCCCTTACTAGTCTACCTTCTTTTCAGGTAGGACTCTTATTTTACCCTAGTTTCCCCAAAGCCTGATGTGTCCAAGTCTTACATTTGTTGTGGTTGTGTGGGGGAGGGGTGAGAAGAAGAGGAAAGAATTTGTACTCATGTGGAGGCTGCAGGTCAGCATCCAGTTTCTTCCTGTATCACTTTCCACCTTAGGGTTTGTTTAAGTCAGCATCTCTCCCTGAACCCAGAGCTCAGCAGTTGGCTGGGCAGTAAGCTCCTGGGATCCTTCTGTCTGTGTCTGCCACCCCGTCCCCACCTGCCCTGGGGTTATGGGTGTTTCTCACGGGTGCTGGAGATCCGAACTCAGGTCCTCATGCTTGCATAGCAGGTACTTTATTTATCAACTGAGTCATTTCCGCAGCCCTCATGGCTTACTTCTCTTGCTCAAATACATAGGCTAGAACTCCTCTGTACTTGGTAAGTTTCTTGTTCATCCATTTATTTAATGAATGAAAATATGCCGCTTTCAAAATACATGAATTACAAAGAATTATGATTTCTCAACACATTTACTTCATAGATTAAAAAAAAAATGCCCCTCCAAAACTCCCAGTTTTTTTTTTTTTTTTTTTTTTTCTTGTACTGAACTCTAGAAAATGTTATGTGGATCTTTTTTTTTTTTTTTTTTTTTTTTTGGTTTTTTTCGAGACAGGGTTTCTCTGTGTAGCTTTGCGCCTTTCCTGGAACTCACTTTGGAGACCAGGCTGGCCTCGAACTCACAGAGATCCGCCTGCCTCTGCCTCCCGAGTGCTGGGATTAAAGGCGTGCGCCACCACCGCCCGGCTGTTATGTGGATCTTTATATAGGGACCATTTGGATAATATCTCAGGCTAGGGTTTTGAAAAGAGCTCAAAATGTTCTCTGATTAACTGTTTCTTACATAAGAAACTATAGGAAGCCAGCCTCGGCAGGTAAGTCGCTTGTAGCCAAGACTGGTGACCTGAGTCTATTTCCGGAACTCACATGATCGACAGAGAGAACTGACTCCCACGCATTGTCCTCTGACCTTCACATAAAAACCACGGCATTCACGAACACATATACACAAAACACACAGATATTAAAATGATTGGCTTGTAGCATTAAGTCTGAATTGATGGATTACCTTTCACAGGCATTTTCAAGATAACATCGCCCTGGTTTGTTGCTTGTAGTAGATCTGTTTACTGGGGTTAAGGTCAGTGAAAGGAATAGATATAAAAGATGTCCCCAGTTTAGATTCCAGTGGCTAGAAGCATGCTGTGTTTAGAACAGGGCTATCCTACTTTTTTGGCTACTTTGGACTACATTAGACAAAGAATTTTCTTTGGCTAACATTAAAAGCACAAACAATGCTCATGAGGAAAACAAACAGGTCTGTGTACAATTTCATGATCTCCTAACACCACAGATAAGCAAAAATATCCTCACATGCTAATTTAATTCTACAATAACCCATTTGGAGTTATTGTTAAATAGATTGTTAAATAGATTCTAAGTTTGTCATCACTAATAAAGAAAATGAACGTGTCTAAGTAATAAAACTGCATTTTTTAAGTATTCTTATTATAAAAGAGGGCAGCATGAAATCAGATAGTTAACATTTGAGAAACTAATGCACCAGCAACATAGTGGAAGTAAATCATAATTCTCTGAGTTCTGAAGGTGTCATCAGATATTTGAGTTCTCAGTTGTATTGTTACTGTGCCTCATTCTTGGAAATCATTGCTCATGATGTAGGTGTGCTGCCAAAATGTGATGACATGAATAAGGTATGATTGCGAAGTGAGGCTATTTGTCTCTGGGAAGACAGGACCTATGAAAGTCTAGTGAAGATACTATCAAATTTTTCTTTAAGTTGAGTGTCAGCCCACAGTTCTCTGCATTCTGCTTGACAGTTGACAGGTAACAGAAACTGGAGTCACAAATACGTCAAAATATTCATTATTTTCACAGGAATCCTGAAGTCTGTTATCTTAGATACAAAAAATCTGAAATTTTTGTATCAAATCAAAAAGCAAAGCTGTATGATCTTTGCTATTACAGGACTGTGTTTAATTCACAGGTCAAAACACATAAAATTACTTGCCTTGATTTGAGCCTGCCATAATTTCAGTTGGTTTGTTTGTTTTTTAATGGTGTTATGGCTTGAAACATTGTACTGATCAGTTGGTTTTCACCTTGGAGACTTCTGTTTAACTCATTTAAATGAGTAGTTAAATACACTAACATAAATTTGTAAGATAGTTTGAATGGTCAGGTCCTATAATACACATGCGCTCTCTCTCAATCTCTTTCTCTCTCTCTCTCAATCATATATAATGATTGATAACATGTCCTAAATCATAAATTCTTGTTACCTTTTGTCCTTGATTCGGCCATTTTCCATAAAGTATAATCTCTTAGCCCTTGTGAAATTCAATCTCGAAGATGATTTGCATGATGTCATAAATTTTTAATGTTTTTGTGCATAAATTTTCTTAATGTACTGTGTAATAATACTTCATTAAATGTAAGTTTGGGGCAGAAATTGCATTGTCTTTATTAATTATATAAGTCTTTTATCACTAAGGTACCATCAGTTCTGATGCCAAGAACAACAAAAATTGTTTTAACAGTTTTTACTGCTTCATACTTGCTAAACTTCTTTGTTTGGTTTTCCAGTTTCTTTATTCCCCTGGCTACAGTTTGCTGAGACAAACTGGTTTTAAAAACGTACATCTTTTTTTTTTTTTTTAGATCATGTAATTAAGCCATGCTCTTCATAAATATCTTAATAAGTTCACCATCAGTAAGTGATCTTAATTATTTTGTTGCTAACTATGCTGCCACTTAGCTATAGAATCCACTTCAGTAAAACATTTGAAAAGTATTGAGAAGACTTTTTTTCAGTTCTACTCTTTTGTTCTTATGACACAGTCCTTGATACACATAAATTTAACAGCACTTTTTGTTTGTTTTTTGCTTTTTTGGTTTCCCAAGACAGGGTTTCTCTGTGTAGCTTTAGAGCCTGTCCTGGAACTTGCTTTAGACCAGGCTGGCCTGGAACTCACAGAGATCAGCCTGCCTCTGCCTCTGGAGTGCTGGGATTAAAGGCTTGAACCACCACTGCACGGCTTAAACTTTGTTGTTGTTGTTTTTTAACAATGCCTTTCAAATTATAGTCTTTGAAAATTCGAAGGAATTCCCTACAAATTAAAGAAAGTGCCTTACTAATTGCCTTGACAAAGTAGTCTTTGGTCTATTTTTCATTGAATATTCTTCTTTCCTCCATAATTTTTCTTTTGGGCATCCTTCTTTTGCAGTGTTGGAGAAGCCATACTAGAATTAAAAATATAATGATTTGTAAGTGACTATTGTGAAAATAATTGACAGGAGATAGCAAATGTTGGGACCCTTCACATAGCTCCTAGTGCAGCCATCGCAGTCCTGAGACTTGTTATGTAGTCCAGGCTGGCCTTGACATACTAAGCTAGGATTCCAAGAGGGTATCATCACCCTGAGGTCGGGTGAAGATATTTTCAATAAGACATATATTTTCTTAAGATCAAAGGATGAAGAACTAATAATTATTAGGTGTGAAGACATATGAACTAAAATACATAATTTTAAAGATAAATGTTTGAAGAGAGATTTCTCATTTTCATGTTACAGATAAACAGATTAGACAAGTGAACACTAAGGTTGCATTATTACAGCAAGGATGAAAAACTGAGTAAATATTAAAAAAATTTACAAATACAACTAGAGAAATTATGTTTTATATTATTTTTAATAAGGTTTAAAATGGATTAAGCATCCATGCTTTATAGAACATGCTATAACACTAGGGTCTGTAAACTAACCAATTAAAAGCATATTAGAACCTTCATACCCTATATAATCTGTTCAGCTTTTGAGCGCTACCTTTGTTCCATATAAACAGCCCTAGATGATATTTAAATGAGATATTTAAATGGCAACCCAGCTATGAAACACCAGCTTGATCTTTTATAATACTCACTGAGGGTAGAAAGGCCAAAAGATAACCCATCTCTGACATGAACTGTATAAATTTTGGGGGCTAACCCAACCATTCCACATCCTTTTAAGTGTTTCTTGTTACTAAAATAAGTCAGGCTATAATGATTTGCCTTCTTATTTTAAGTTTTATTACTTTTGGTCATCAGAAGTGTTTTGGTTTTGCCAGAGGCAGGGGAAGGCACAACACACTTGACTCTAGCTTCAGGAGTCCCGCACCAATAGAGACCCCCACTCAAGTCTACAATGACTACTACCTTGGCTGTACCACAGAAAGATTCTCAGAGCCAGCCATTGTGAAGCAAAGTTGAAGTTTGTTTAGTAAAAGTCAATTAGTATACTCCCAAGTGGGCTTCTCAAGAGTCATTCGTGTGTATGTGATTTTGTGGTTTTGAAATTACATTGCTCACAGGATGTAATTTGTAACTGGGTTGAAAGAGTAAAGCCAGGTTTTAAATTACGGGGAGAAGTATAAGCTGGTATACTTATTTCTCTTGCCCTAAAGAATTTCCTTTTGTAGGTGAAATTGTAAGGTGACTTATTTCAGGTGTAGGGATGAGAGGGTGATAGGAAGGTTAAACTAGGAAGTCACATGCTGGATGTCTTTAAGCATCATTCATTAACTGTTTTAACCGTCTTTGAGATATCTCTTAGAAAAGGAAGTATAGTCTCAATGCAGACAATTTTCACAGAAGGTCTCACTTTGTCTATTGAGTCGAAACTTTTCAGCTAACAGGAAATACAAACAAAATCCTAGGTGTCAGGTGCTCCTTTCCCTTCCCCTGTCCCTTAATTGCCCATGTGTCTCCATCTTGCTGCAGTTTAAAGGCACCTTTTCCTGGAAGATAAAGAAAGACATAATGTAAGGATAGAATCAATGCAAAATCACGGCACGATAGACTGGCATGAATTTAAAAATAATTACACACGTAGTGCTTCTCTCCTTTAGAACATTAAGATCTAAAACAACTTTAATCTTATAGTTTATGAGACCAAACCACTGACTTCTCCTTCAGTCTGCTACCATAACTTTAATGATAGATGTATTAATATTTCTCCTGTGTGTGAAAACTAAGTTAAATGTAGGTTTTGAAAAATAATTGCATTATGTTTGCCATGGTATAACATAAGAAATATGTATAAGGATAATTTCTACTTTGTGACTTGTTCAGTGCCGCTCAAATTACCATTGCTAGTCCTTATTTGCTCTATGAGGAAATGAGGAGAGATATCAACACCTGGCTGAGGAACCAATAGGCAGAGTATCCGAGCTGAGAGTGAGCCCTGTACATTATTAATTTCTTAACGCTGCCCTAACAAATTGCCACAGACGTAATGGTTTAAAACAAGACACGTGTGTTATCTTGTAGTCATAGATATCAGAAATCTGAATCAAGTCCCAGTGGACTAGAATAAAGGGTAGTGGGGTTGTATTCTCCTGAAGGCTCTAAGGGAGAAGAATCTGTAGAAGGTGATGACTTCACACTCTGGCTTTAGGATGTGGGCATCGCTGAGAGGGCTGTTCTACCTACCACGCTGAATGGAAGGAAAAACTAAACAAAATATTGTGCTTTTATTCTTTTACCATATTATAAAAGAAGGGCTAATTATCGTTAGCCTGTCATAGAGATTCAGGATGTGCAACTTTGCCAGAAATTGAAACTAGTTGGCTGGAGGGGATCTTTTAGGTCCCAGAAAGCTTTCTAGTAAATCATACTTCTGTAACATTTTTATCAGTGTTAGACATTTGATACTAATATAGGTATATTGCCTATGTGTCTCCAGATAATCAAACTTGAATTCAACTCAAATTAGACTTGAGTCAGTGCCCTCACCATCTGTTAGCTTATTTAGTAGTTTCTGTTATAAAAGATGTCTTTTCCTGAAGGGTAAAAAAATATGCTCAGGACAAAATGTATAAAATGTCTGGACTTCGGTTGGGTATTTTGAAAATTCTCTATACTCAGTAGATTAAGGAATATGGAAATCTTGGACTTTGTTATATCTTGTATGTCATTAACAGTTTAATTGTCACATTAAAAAACTGAAGTGTGATGATTTGTATTCTTTGCATCTCTGTACAAAGTAGTAATGCAGAAGGTCAAAGTCATGTAAATTTTAATAATTTTCATGCCTTTTTTTAGGCCATTCCTTCTTGTTTTGACCAATTGGTTTTCCATGATCAAATTTTTCTATCTTACCAAGATGAGTTATTTTAATAGACGAGGTTTTAACTGTTTCAGAGTCCATTATTTTTGCTGTTTTGTTTTAGGTGTGTGTTTATTTCTTTTTTTTACTGATTGAGAATGTCATATGTGTATATAACGTGTGTCTACTGGAACATGGGTAGCCTGTCAGAGACTGCATCCCTGAAGGTAAAAATCTCCCTCTCCAGCAATACTTCAATCACCAATAGCTCTTTTCTGCTGAGGGTGGGAATTCCTCCCTGCCTCAGGCTGTGATTTTGTATGGCTTGATCTTCTCCAGGTCTTGAACATGCAGTCAAGGCTGCTGTTATTTCATTTGTACAACTGCTCTGCTGTCCAGAAAGCCCTCTCACTGTAGTCACCCATTGCCCCTGCTTTTTACGACCTTTCCACTTCCTTCTTGATGACCCCTGAACCTTGGGAGGAGGGGTGTGATACAGATACATAGACTCTCTTTCTTAGAGCAGTTTTCAGTTTATTGCAAAGTTGAAGGTGCAGAGATTTTTCTGTGTGCCATCAAACCTCCTTGACATGCACATACTGTACAATCAACATTCTACACACTAGTATGATACATTTATTTGTCAGTGAACCAGCATTGATATCTTATCACCCAGTTCATAGTTGATTCTAAGGATATTGATAAATGTGTAATGAAATATAGTAACTATTACAGTATTATATAGAATAGTTTCAAGGCTCTAAAACTAACTTGCACTCTGCCTTTCCATTCTTTTATTGATCCTCTTATTTATTCCATAATTTTGCATATTCTATAAATGTCATAGAGTTGCAATCAGTAGTATATGGCCCTGTGAAATTGGCTCCTTTTGCTTCATAGTATACATCTAAAATTCCTCCATGTCTTTCCTTGGCTTGATTATTTAATTGCATTTGCTACTATTGTATTACAAGGATGCTGTGACTTGAATGTGGTTTGTTTCTGCCAAGGCCCATGTTGAAAACTGGCTGCCAGCATGGGTATCCAGGAGTAGTATTGTTAAGAGGGATTAATGTTATTCTTCTGAGAGTGGATTAATTCTCAAGTATGTTGTTAGGTGTGAGTCAGCTCCTTTGTTCTCTCCCTGTCTCCTGAATATACCTGCTGGAAGCGCTTGCATACATGCCTCCTATTGTTGTAACTGCTGTGTTAGGAAGTAGTGTGAAGCTCTCACCATATGTAGCCACTGATGCTGAACTTCTCTGTCTCCAGAACTCAGAGCTGGATAGACAAACTTCCTTATATACATACATAAATTACCCAGTTTTGAGTATTCTGTTATAGAATATGGACTTAGAAAATGGGAGTAGCAAAATATATTCATTCATTGTCCTACTGAAGGACATTTTGGCTGCATTAAGTTTGGGCAGTTGTTGTTGTTTGTGTGTGTGTGTGTGTGTGTGTGTGTGTGTGTGTGTGTGTGTGTGTGTGTATGCCATAGTTTATGTGCAGGTCCTTTAAACCTGAGTTTTCAACTCCGTCGAGTAACTATCAAGGAGTAATAAGTTATAGAATAAGATTATCTTCCTTTTGTTAATAGTCTGACTTTCAAAGTGACCACCATTCCTATTGTTTCCCATCCTTGCCTAGTGTTTGGCTTTGTCAGTATGTTTGGCATTAGTTTTCCAGTCTAATAAGTGTGTGGTGCTGTCATAGTGTTTTGCACTAAACAGCATAGCACTTCCATATGCTCACCTACCCTCTGTGTATCTTCATACCGCTTCAGAACCCTTGCCCATTTGTAAATTGGATTGTTTGGTCTTTTATCGTTGAGAGGTAAGTTCTTTATGAACTTCGGGTAATAGTCCTTTTTCATGTGTCTTTTGCACATATTTCCTACCAGTTTGTGGCTTATGTTTTAAATCTCTTCATGATATCTTTCTCTGAGCAGTAGTTTATAGTTTACTAAGGCATTTTGTCAAGTCTTTTTTTCATGGCCCATGATTTTGGTGTCATATCTAAGTCATCATTAAACCGAGGGCTAACTAGATTTTTCTCCTGTTATTTGTCTAGATGTTTTAATAGTTTTGCATTTTACATTCAGATCTGTTACTCTTTTAGGGTTAATCTTTGTGAAGGTTATATAAGCTGTGTCATTTTTTTTGACATGAGACTGTACAGTTATTCCAGCACCATTTATTGAAGAATATACTTTCTCCAATGTATTGCCTTTGCTTCTTTGTCGATGATGAGTTGTCTGTATTTGTATGGCTCTATTTCTGGACCCTGTGTTTCTCTATTGATCTGTTCTACTGCCACTGCAGTACTTTTATAGTAAGTTTTGTGATGGTGTTTAAGTTTTAGTCAAGTTTAGTTTTTAAGATTTTTTTAAATGTGTATATGGGTCTTGCCTATATGTTTATCTGTGCACCACATACACACCTGGTGCCTATGGAAGCCAGAAGAGGACTTCATATCCCCTGGAACTGGAGTTATATAAAGCTGTGAACTGTCATGTGGGTGCTAGGAACCAAGCCTGGGTCCTTTACAAGAGCAAGAAGTGCTCTTAACTGTTGGGCCCTCTCTCCAGACCCTGTTAAAAGTTTTGATGTCTGATGTCAGTCTTGTAACTTGGTTCTTCAGAATAGTGTTCGTTCTTGATTTAGTTCCAGAGAGTATGCTATGTAGTAGAATAGAACTTCCTTGAGCTCTGCTTCTACCACATATCTAGGGATTGGTAGAAACAGCTTGTTTTTTCCCAATGCTATAAATAAGACTCAGGGTGAAGCTCATTCCTGGCAAGCAGTCACTCTACCACTGAACTATATATGCTTGGCCCCAAGAAAGGTGATTTAAAAAAAAATTTTACAGCTACTGTTTCCCAGATTTCTATCAACTCCATATGTTATATGTTCTAAAACCTGCTATTCCAAGTACGTATGGTCTGTTACCCAAGACCTACTGAATCAGAATCTATGTTTTACAAGATACTCGGTATTTAGACATACTAAAGTTTAAAAAGCCTTCTACTCAAAGAGCACAAGTTTTATCTGTGAATCTGGTATAGTGCCTTTACTTTTTACAATTTGAAATTCACCTCGCAATTTAAAAACTATATTCAACAGTCAAAAGATTATTTTTCTTTTTTTTTTTTCTTGAGAGTCTGATCATTTTAGAACTACTGTTTGGACAGTTGGAGGATCAGTGATAAATAAAGAGCAAATAGCATGCTCAGTGACAGCTCAGATTACCATGCCATCATTTCATGCCCGAGAGTTTTTCTGGTAGGGTTCAATGTATTTCATGTCATTCTCTTGGTATTGAAATGCTTCCATTCCCTGTTTCTTTTTGTACTTTTCCCTTTTTACCAACTTTAGGTGATTATTATAAGTAGAACCATACAAATTACCTCTGGTATGATATTTTACAGATGCCATTTTTGTATAAAGCATGGAGTTTAGAGTCACACAGGCCTGGGATCTTGTATTAGCTTCCATTTCCTGGTTTTATACCCTTGAATCTCATCTTTTTCATCTATAAATTAGAAAAATGATACAGAGTTGTTAAAAGGATGGATGAGTTAGCATAGTTTTCACCATAGTGATTGTATTATCTCAGGGTTAGTTTCTTTTCCCCATCCCCAAAAGTCCAGTTAAAATCTCCTATATAAGTACCGAGATATAGGTGCCCTGTTGTTAGCAACTCTGTACTTAGCAACTAACAAAGTACTTGCAACAAATGCATCGAGTTCAAGCAACTCAAGATTGTTGTTAGAAGTTTTAGGGAACAGATTCCCCTCCCTTTTTTTTTTTTTTTTTTTTTTTAAGGAAAATAAAAGCTTTAAAAAAAATTCTTTTAGAAAGGAAAAAGCTTCCTCCTACAGTAGAATAAATGCAGAGACCCACAGCCAGACAATGTGCAGAAAGTGAGAGACCTTGGAACACTCAGTCCTGACTTGGATGTCTATCAAATCCCTCCTCTCAGGGCTCAGAGAACCCTGTGGAGTAGGAGGCAGAAAGAGTGTAAGAGCCAATAGGAATGGAGGACACCAAGGAATAAGGACCTTCTAAACACAGCAGGACTGGCAAACAACTAAACAATAGACTGTGGCAGCATGCAGAGGGCCTGCACAGGTCTGCATCAGATAGTGTCCAGGTGCTGAGAGAAACGGACACAAGCTATTCCTAAACAATAGACTGTGGCAGCATGCAGAGGGCCTGCACAGGTCTGCATCAGATAGTGTCCAGGTGCTGAGAGAGACGGACACAAGCTATTCCTAACCCAGAAGCTATCTGCACGTGATAACCACTAGCAAATGAAAACCTAGTTCTCTCCAGTGGAGTCTCACCTGGGATACAAACCACTCTTAAGGGCAGTCCCCATGCCCAGCAGTAAATGGCCAATACAAAACCAACTCAGTGGCATCTTTGGAGGTTCATTGTCTCATAATGTTTTGTCAGGGCTTTTTTTTTTTTTTTTTTTTCTTAAACCTTACAGGTCCTTTGTATATATTTTTTGGCTTGCAGTTTTTTGTTTTTATGAGATTCCTATGTATATGAACATGTGTGTCTATGTATCTATATGTGTTTCTTTTTTTTTTTGGTTTTTCAAGACAGGGTTTCTCTGTGTAGCTTTGCGCCTGTCCTGGAACAGGCCTGGCCTCGAACTCACAGAGATCCGCCTGGCTCTGCCTCCCGAGTGCTGGGATTAAAGGCGTGCGCCACCACCGCCCGGCCTATATGTGTTTCTTATACCTTTTCTTTGGCTCTTTTTCTTCTGTTTGTTTTTATTTTTATTATTATTTTTTTTTATTATTATTATTATTAGTAGTAGTAGTAGTATTTAGATGACTGTTTTCTGATGAGAGACAGAAGGGTTTGGATTTGGATGGGAGGGCAGATAGGGAGGACCTCAGAGGAGTTGGGGGAAGAGTAAACCATAATCAGTATATTGTATGAAAAGAATCTATTTCCAATAAAAGAAAAGTAGAGGGGTGGAAGAAAGGAAAAAAGAACCAATTTGTTTGTGCTACCTTTCAAAATCTTTTAGTCTCCATGTTGCTTTAATTGTCATACCTTTCTCTCCTACTCTGGGCCCCTTCCTCTTGCCAAATAGTCTCTCTTCTACTTTCAAGTCTTTTCATTGTGGAGATTCTGCCTGTGAGAGATGTATTAATTACTTTTCTGTTGCTGTAATAAAACATGATGGCCAAGGCAAATTAGGGAAATGAGTTTATTTGGGCTATGGTTCCCAAGGGGTTAGAGTCTATGACGGTGGGAAGTATGGCCGCAAGCAGCAGGCCTAGCTGGAGCAGCAGGCCTGAAGCACAGAGGGAGCACATGGGCAGTGACTTATGGATTTCAACTCTCAAAGCCCAGTCCCAGAGATAGCCATCTGTCAGCAAGGCCATACCTCCTGATTATCCCCCAAATAGCTCCACCAGCTGGGGACTATGTGTTCAAACCGCTGAGCCTCCTGGAGACATTCTCATCCAAACCACCTCAAGAGAACATGGAATAGTTGTCTCCTGTGGCTGCCCCCCTCCCCCAACATCATGATCTCTGGGTCAAAGGACACTTTAAGGTCTATGTAGTAACCTCAGATTTTACTATATAAATTGATAAGCTTTATTTCTTAGTTCTGTTGCTTCTCTATTTCCAAACATCATCTTTTTTTTCTTTTTTCTTTTCCCTCCCCATGAAGAAATGATAGGTCCTGTCTTTTTCTAGGTTGAAATTACTGCAAGGGGTGTATCATATTCTGAATATTGTCTTTTCTCTGTTTTATTTTATCATCAGAGAAAAGTTAATTCAGTGTCCATTTTTATCTTAATATATTCATGGCCTCTTTCCAAGAAATTTCAGGCACCTTGGAAGTAGCCTGACATTTAGCCAAAGGCATGAATGACTAATTTAGAGTTGCATCTAAAAGACAGAAGCAGGCGTTGGATCTCCAACCACAACTATGTTAAATGTCACACTTAGACCACACTGGTTCCCCATGTGCATCTGACTCATCTGCTTTTTGTCAGAGTTGGTGTATATTTTTGACTTCTGTGTTGTTTCAAATCAGACAAAGCTTTAATATTAATGCAGTCTTCTGGTTAGAGCTGGCAGTGCCCTGAGAGTGGGTAGTGTGCTCGGCACGTCGCTCTTCACATTAAATCAGTAATGTCCTCTGTGTTCACGGAGCATCGTGCTTTCTCACCCCTTCCTTCCTTTTTCCTTCCTTCCTTCCTTCCTTCCTTCCTTCCTTCCTTCCTTCCTTCCTTCCTTCCTTTCTTCCTTCCTTCTTTCCTTCCTTCCTTCCTTCCTTCTTTCCTTCTTTCTTTCCTTCCTTCCTTCTTTCCTTTCCTTCCTTCCTTCTGTCCTTTCTTCCTTTGTAGATGTATGGAGCATTAATCAGTTATACTTTTAACAGTTGTGCAATTACTAGGTTACTTTTTTTCTTAAATATGTTTCCATTTTATTTTGTGTATATGGATTTCTTTTCTTTTTTTCTTCCTTCCTTCCTTCCTTCCTTCCTTCCTTTCTTTCTTTCTTTCTTTCTTTCTTTTTTTTCTTTCTTTCTTTCTTTCTTTTGATTTTGTTGTGGTGGTTTTGCCTGCATGTATGTTCATGCACCACATGTGTGCCTGGTGCCCACAGAGGTCAGAAGGAGTCAGATCTCCTGGGGCCAGAGTTACAGATGGTGTGAGCTTTTATGTGAATGCTAGGGATCAAACCAGCATCATCTCAATGAGCAGCCAGTGCTCTTAACTGCTGACCCTATCTCTCCAGCCCCAGAACATGAGATTCTTAACAAAACTCGAATGCTGAACACTACCCCAAAATATTTTTCATTTTAATTGTCTAATATGACCAAAACTTTTAAAGCAATAGTTCCATCAAAACTTATTAAACCATAGTAATGGAATTTTTAAAGATTATTCAATCATTTCACAGAAACCTCATCATGAGAATGTTCATGTCATTTTTACTTTTAATTACATTCAAACTAATTAAATTCTTCTTGAATGTTATATAAACTCTACCTCTTGGTTTTAAGCAAGAGCCCAAGGAAAATAATAAAATAAAAATTGCATTTGCCACTAGGGAGGTTTTTCTGGTCTGTAACTACAAATTTTGTTGTTTCTATTATTGGCTTGCCCTCTTCTAAGGATTCTTTGGGTAATACTTTCATTTTAAGCAGTAACCATTGCCATACATCATAAACAAGCACCAGTATCTCAAAGTTTTGTCTTCTAGGCTTATTTTAGAAGGCAGTCTTCAACTTTGAAGGTACATTCCTAAATCATACTTTTTATCATAACCCCTCAATGCTCCAAAGGGATCATATTTAGACTTTTTCAGTTAATTCTTTGAACTAATTTTTCAAGGAACAATTTTTCTCTGCCATTTGTTTATTTTCTAATATTTCCTTATGATGGGAGATGACTAATGTTTGTCATTGATTGCTGTGTGCCAGACAATAGACTTGCCTCAAGGTACCTTCTCCATGGTTTTGTCTGTGCCTTGCTGCCTCCTTATATAACCTGCTGCTCAGTTTCTAGTGTTTTTAGCAAATCGGAAAACATCATCTCCTGTAATACTAGAGAGACTTGAGCAGTTTTCTGTTAGAATATGTTTGAAATGATGGTGACAGAGATAATATAAAACAGAAGAGTCATGAACTGAAGGAGTTAAGAAAACATGACTTCTGGGATTTCTTCCACTTTCAAAAAGAAATCCTACAAGTATTTTGAGACCTACCAATAGGTTATGCATTTCTGCCCAAAGCAAACAGTATTTGAGGACAATCCAAGCATGGCAAACTGTCGTGCAGGATTCCATTGTACTTGTTACTCTTTTAGTTAGTGGAGCTCTAGTTCCCACTACCTGGCAGACAAATTGAGGAGGAAGGGAACTGAATCAAGAACACTTTTTATCTGTCTTTCACCCATTGTCCCTTTAAAAACAACCTTGATGAGTTTGTAAAGAGCTTTCTCTGCAGCAGAAAAATTGTAGACCTGGTATTTAACTGGCTCTTGCTTAAGAAGGTTAAGTAGATTATAGACGGATAGCAGGGCTCATGTCTGCTTAACATGAAATATCGAGTGATCTAGAGGGAAACACAAGTGTGATGGTATTGCTGCTGCAAATCATTGTGAAAGATACTTGAGAGCATCACCGTAAGTCTGCACCTTCCGTGGGTGCACATTTATGGAGCAGCTTCCTCAGGATAGAGTATCAGCAACACATGTCTAATAGGTGCATTCATTTTAATATGCTCATTCATTGAATAGTCCTGATTAATTAGTACATGTCACCATCTGGTACTGAGTGAGACTATTCATTTTTTAAATGTTGAAATTGCAGGGAATGGTGCACACCAATTAAAATCCTTTTAACTGGATTGTGTTGGTATAAAGTATATGTGTAGGAGGACTTCATTGGAATTCAGCATGCATCTCAGGGTGCATGCATCAGCCTGAAGTCAATGAGAACAAAGAAAGTCAAGAGAGGGGAAAATGAAGGAAGCGCTGTCCTTTTTGTAAATGTGTCTGCTCCTGTTCTAGGCTTTTGCTTGCTTTACGTCTCAGGTCTCTGGGTTGTCCTCCCACGTTTTTGTTTATTCTGAGATCCTCTGTCTCTCACTCTCCATTTTTTTCTTCCATTTTGCTGCTGGTGTTCCCCACATCCTCATCTCTTCTCTAACTCATTCACACATTAAGACAGGAGCATGGGTGAGTACTTTATGTCAGCACAGTAAAAGTCCATCTCCCTCCCCCCTCCCTCTCTCTGTCTCTGTCTCTTTCTGTGTCTCTCTCTGCCTTTGGAAGAGATTGGGCATCAGTTACCAAAATTTTGGGGCTAACTTTTGTGAGTTTGAGATCTTTAATATTAAAATATTTTAATTAGAATAATCACTTAGTGCTGCTGTGACCTGATTTTTATGCAAAATACAATTTGGAGTGCTTTTTCCTCCTATTTTTTTAAAGTCGTTTTAATGACTTTATTTTATAATCTAATAAATGTAAATAATAAAACCATTTGTATAAAAATGTTTCCAAAACATATTCCCACTTTTGTTGTTTTGTTTCCTGTTAAACATAGCATACAGAGTATAATTTAACTTTTTTTGCTATCCTGCTATATATAGTTAGTGTCAACATCCAACACAATGCTATTCTAGAATATCTTAATGCCATTAAGGGATATAGGGCTGTTTACCCTGTACTGAAATGCTTTTGAGTTCTCAAGCTTGCTTTTTCATGTTTTTTCTCCCCATCTGCTACTGGTAGTTCCTTGTCACTATGTAAGTACTTCTATCTTCAGTAAAACCAGAGAGCAGCACATCACTTACTTGTCTATTTAAGAAACCTAACAGTATCATCACTGAGTGAGAAATGTCTCTTGCCTTCAAGTACCTAAAATTAATGAGGGAAGGAAGTATACAAATAGCCATGAATGGCATGTGATAGTTATCTAGGGAAAAGAACAGTTAATTCTAAGAGGAAGATGACTGACTTCATGGGGGAGTTCACTTTGACAGAGTCTGGAGTTTTGAGCAGGTGTTACATGAGTGGGCCTGTAGGGGAGGATGCTTTAAGAAGATGAAAAGATAGTATCAGGAACATTTGTTACATTATATTCTGTGGAATTCAAGTGTATTGTATAGACAGCTGAGACCTCCTTATGGTTTTATGGAGAAATAAGGTACTAAAGAGCTATTTTAGAAAAATTAGGAAACAGCAATATATCATCTTAGCAGTCTATTCAGAAAGCAAATCTAGGACTCATGTTTGTTGCAGGAGGTGGGGCAAAGGGAGAGGATAGATTAGAGAAATAAGATTCGGCCATTGATTGGATAGTGCATGAGAGGGACCATTCAGAGTTGACCTAGCCTGAAAGCTTTCCAGGGTTGTGAAACTGCCAAGGCCTGTGTATATTGTGGAGGAAAGCTAATTGGTTGTCTGTGGAGATAGGTCTATAGGTAACTAGCAGCTGGGGGCCAATGCTTCAGAAGACAAGAGCAAGAGGTATAGACTCTGGGACTGTTGCACCCTTAAATATTTGCAAATGGACAAAATCACAAAAAAGATAATTCGAGTCCCTCTCCTTTCTTTTTTATTTCAGTGTTGGGAATCCAACCTAGGACATCACCCATATCGGGCTAGGTAATCACTTTACCATTGAGCCACATCTCTAGCCTTTTTATTTATTTTGTATGTGTATGTGATGCATGCATATATAATACACATGTATGTACATGAGGGGTATACTCTTTGTGGTGGCAAAGGTTGACTTTGGGTACCAGATAACTATTTCCATATCAGAAGTGCTTTTTATTATACATGAGAAATGTTTTTAATTGTCTCATATTAATAAAAGACTCTGATTTCAACTTCATTTTTTGCCTTAAGTTTGTTTGAATAATTTCAAAATTGTACTTTAAACCAAATTTGCATGTATATGTTTAGAATAGACTGTAAATTTTAGAAAAGTTTTAAAAGTATCCATATTCCCAAACAGCCTGTTGATTATGTGACATTCATCTATTTTTTTTGTTTGTTTGTTTGTTTTGCTTTTCAAGACAGGATTTCTTTGTGTAATCCTGGCTGTCTTGGAACTCACTTTGTAGACCAGGCTGGCCTGGGATCTGCCTGCCTCTGCCTCTCAAGTACTGGGATTAAAAGTATGCGCCACATGTGCTGTTTAGTCCTGAGTACTGGAAAAAGACCCAGAAGGGCAAGTAGCAAGGTTTTATTTTGTTTTGTTTGTTTGTTTGAGTGGCAAAGTTGTTATATATCTTCATTTTCTGATTTCTTTCGTAATATAAAGAATTAAGTTCCCTTTTATTTAAAAAGAAGATAAGGTTCATAAAGCATAGGTAGTCTGAGTAACTTGGATAAACCTATAGGTACTTAATAATATCTTTGAATCTTACTTATTTCTGCTTCTAAATGTTCTTGTAGTGGTAGGTTGTTAAAATAGGAATAGAAATGATACCAAGTGCTCTGATAACCGTAAGAGCTATGAGCTTAGCACTTCTTCAGGACTGGTGGGCATCTTGCCTGTCACACTGCAATCTAAGAGGCATTTCTCTTTCATAGTTGAGTGATGTACCCAACAGCATGTATCTTCAGTAGTGAGAATGAAGACCCAGCATACTTTGGTGGTGATAGTTTAACTTTTCTTCTGTCAGATTGTGTCTCCTAGTCTATTAAAATCCAGTACCTCCCCAGAGTCCAGACTGTGTCTGTTTGTCCTGAGAACGGCTCAGCAAACCTGTCGGCTTGTGTTCACGTCCATCTGGAGTGTTTGAATCCTCTGGTGGCAGCTCTTGTTTTCCATGCTCCATCACTGACCCCATCACTTCAGTTCCTCCGCCCGTTGTGTTTTTCTGCTTTAGAATACACTAACTAGAGGACTGCCGCTATTTCGCCCTCATTGTCTCCATCCACTTCAGCATCCTGTGTACTTCATATCACTCCTACTGTACTCAAGGCTAAGAGTCAAGTTTGTGTGGAAAAAAAATAAGGATATGGGGATTTTAATTATTTACCTGGTGTTAGGATATATTTGATATCCCCATTCAGAGCATCAGTTCAATTTTGCTGGTGTTTTGTTTTGCATTTTCCATTATTCTCTACACTTAAAGGAGTGTAACTGGTGTTAGCTTGATTATCCACAACTTCATTGTGCCTCTCAGGAAATCCCCTGGGATTTGACCAAGAAGGACCTTAGTGTCCTCTTCATTCCTTCCTCCCCAGTGTCCCATGGTCGATAAATGTTATACTTACCTCTCAACTCAGGCCTTATCAGTTCCACTGCCCTGCGTAGGTATTCAGGCTTGTGTGGTCTGGCCTTGTTAGAGATCTGCTGACCACATTGCTTCCTGCCTGTCCCATTTCTCTCCCATTCCTGCCTGCATTCTTACAGCACAACAAACAGTGTTACATTCCACTGTTGCTCAGAACCTTTACCACTATATTCTGATGGTATCTTTTGAAATTGATGCAGAACACAAGTCTGAGAATGGGTTGCTAAGTTTGTTTTGATTTTTTTTTTGTTTGTTTGTTTGGAAGGCAGTTGCAAATAATTTGGAATAAATTTTCTGTGTAGAAGCAATAAATAGTAAATAAATTTATGAGGCAGTTGAAACTTTAAACCATCCAGGATCACTGAGCCTAAGCAGTAGAGTTAACAGTATTTCTGTAGAAGTAGCTTCCCAAATGCCAGTTTTGAAGTCAAGATGGGGTATGGGTACAGTTAAAGGGGACTGAAAGAGAGCACTGTCCTTCCTATATCCACTGGATACAGATTTAATAATAGGAAATAACTGATGATTACCAGTCAAGGAGTCAAGCATTTTAATTCATTTTCATAAAAACTGTCAAATAGTTACATCACATCCCATTATAGATGCTTAGCAAATTAATAATGTGAATAAAACCAAAGGAGGAATAATTATCTAAAATAAAGGAGTATTGTTTTTAAGGCATACTTTGGTACTTTATAAATCTCGAGTTAAAAAAATTAGTAACTACAGTATTTCAGTGTTGATATACATTGTAAAATTTTACTTAAATGCAATTAGTTATAAATTCTCTATATTTATATTTTTCATTTAATTACAAACCAAACAGATTAAAGTTATATACTTTAAAAAGCCTGATGAAATACAGATGAATATAATGTGCTAGATAATGCTTTATTGAAGATAAATTGTTATTCATACTGAATATAAACTGCCTGCTACCTCAGTTTCCTTTCTAGTATTCATTACCACTGGCTTACTTTTTTTTTTTCTTTTTCTTTTTTGAGACAGGGTCTCATGTAGGCCAGACTGGCCTCAGATTCACAATGTAGTTAAGGGTTATCCTGAATTTCTGACCTACTGCCTCTATCCTCCAAGTGTTAGAATTATAGGTATATAGAACCATGCCCACCTTGGTCCTATTATGCCATATTTCTTTCTTTCCTTTTTCAAGACTTATTTTCACTTCTGTGTATATGCCTGTATACGCATATGAAATGCAGGTGTAGATGTCCTTAAAGGCCAGGTGGAGTTATAAGTAGTTGTAAGCTGCCCTCATGGATGCTGAGAACCAAACTCAAAGAGCAAGCAAGTGCTCTTAACTGCTGAGCCATCTCTCCAGCCCCTTTCTAACATACTAAAAATGCAACATTCACACAATATATACTGATTATATCATGACGTCATTTTTGTCTTCACTTAGAAATAATGAGTCGTTTACATAGGAATGAGCCTGTTTCTTTATTATTCTTTATATTAGTGGTATGCTTGGTGCCAGCTCAGATTATAAACACAAATGTACACAGAGACCTAGAATAATTTTTATGTGTTTATTAGTTATAAGTAGCCATTGTAATGGCCCAGCATATGTTTATGTTGATATAGTTGTGTGTATAGTATATGTGTGGATATGCTCATGTGTATTGAAGGTAATTGTGCTCCTTGGTGTGCACATGGAGACCAGGGCTTGACTGTAGGTATGACCCTCTATTGTTCTCCATCTTATGTATGTATGTATGTATGTATGTATGTATGTATGTATGTATGTATTTATGTATGTTTTTTAGATAGGGTCTCTCACTAAACCTGGAGCTCATTGTTTTGGATAGGCTGGCTAGCCAGCAAGCTCCAGCTGTCAAGCTATTCAAACAGGGCTGAGGCCACATGCACAAACTGCTACAGCAGTGTTTTATGTGGATGCCAGGGACCTGAACCCAGGTCCACATGGTTGCACAACAAGCCCTTTATACTCTCAGCCATCCCCCCAGTTCTTGTATTAACTGAGACAGAGATTTTGCTTTTAGCTCAGTACTAACCTATTTTGAGAATCATAGGCCCTTGAAAAATATGCCCTGGGTTCCAGTTTAGGAAATACTCTTTCAGAGCATTTTAAAACTTGTTATATGCAGTATTTTCTTGAAGCAATAAATTTGTATTTCTAAATGTAGTGTGTAATTCAGACTTTGATTAATTTAGCAGTTTCTTCTTTAAAAGTTTAAATTCCAAGTGTTTTACAGAATATATTGTTTACTTTTTTGTAGCTAAAGAAGAAAAATTTTAGTTTAGTTGGAAATATAAACAATACCACCTACCAAAATACAAGTCACACTAGATAATGAAGTCTCCAGAAATTGTTATGTTGCTGAAATCATACAAGTGGGATTTCGACACTTTTTTTTCTTCCCAGTTTCATTTTCCCTCTGCTTATTTTTCTTCCTCTTAAATATTCCTCATCTCTCTTCTTTTTCTTTTCTTTTCTTTTTTTTTCTTTTTTTTTTTTTACATACAACCTATCTTCTCTGCCAGTGAAATTCCCTAATTTAATGTTCAGCCCAGCTTCCACTGCCGGAATAGCAGTGGGAGCTGAATGGAACCATTTGTGCATACATGGCATACATTCACCCACCTGCCTCTGCCCTTTACTAGTTCTGTGTGGCCTTGGGCAAATCCCAGTTTCTTCATCCTGAAAGCAGGACAAATAATATGCATATCACAAGGTATTTGAAAATTATGAATCTTCGTGGGCACAGTGACTCTGTGTTTGGTACTAGGACATAGTCAGCATGCTTTTACTTAGGGTCTAGTTTTTTCTAAGCAGTCCATTGATGCAAATAAGGAAAGGAAATAGTACAGTCCTATCTTCTCGGGACTTATGTATTTATAGTATGGTGCAATATAATAATATTTTAGGGAGTCAGGAAAAAACTCATCACAGAGGTAACATCTGAACAAGATTGTGAAGGGTAAATAGTCTTGGCAAGTGAAACAGTATTGGAGGAGCATTCTAATCTAAGCAGAAGGGACAGGTCATGAACTAAATAATATATGAAGCCCTTGGCTGTTATTAGATAACTTCTCTGATAAATGGCTAAAAAAGGGTTTGACGAAAATTTAGAGAACATTTTTGGTACTTCAATATTAAAACTAATTGCTATCAAGTTAAAATTAGGAGTAATACTAGTCATATTTGACTGGGTTGCCAAAAGTTAATGGCACTGAGCTGGGAGCTGAGCTGCATTGCTGCTGTGATGCCTTTCCTGTTCCTCAGTTCTTACCTGGCATAACTACCATGTGAATAGACCAGCACACTGTTGGGGTTAGAACAGCTGGAGGTGGACGGGCTGCTTCTGTCTGTAATAGGGCTTTAAGATATGCAAATCAAGCATGTTTTGCTTAGATCTCTTCTTTAGATAAGAGAACTTCATGCCTTAAGAGCTTACCTGTTTTGTGGTGGCTGGGAACTGATTTTATTATCATCATCATTATCAGGTCAGGTCTCAAGTTAAGAAAGTCCTTCTCAGAGAATTTCTGTTTGTGTTCCGCACTGAAGCTGTCTTTTCTCTCCTGCAAACCTCTTCCTGCAGCTTTGTTTCCACTTCCTCTCTCAGCCTTTCAGTCATGTACTGAAGGTTGGGGCCTCTGGTAGAGTGTCTGACCAGCATTTTTCACTGTGGAAGAAGGAAAGGTTGGGAACAATGACGTGGGATACTTGTCACATTTTCCTTTGCTTTATGTATGTGTGTGTGTGTGTGTGTGTGTGTGTGTGTGTGTGTGTGTGTGTGTGTATCACATATTCCATTACATATCCTAAAGAGAATCTTGCTTTATAAATTTTACCCTGGAATCCTAGAGACTGGCTATTGTGGGATGATGTGTGGCCTAGCTCCTCGAAGTATACCCTTAAAAGCCTATATACAGCAGTGAGGATTCTTTTCTCTGCCACCATGGAAATGTGACAGACTTTATAGAGAGAGCTGGTGGCCTTCATTGTAGGATTGAGGAAGGAGCTTAGCAGTCTATTTCCCTATGCTCCTTTATTATTACAGATTTACATCGGTTACCTTTCAGAAATGCGATGTGTACGGTGTTTAACAGACCACCTACACAGCCCCTCTTTAAGGACAGAAATTATGCCCTTCTTGAGGAACTCTCATTCTTGATGCTGGCAGTTTAATCCAAGATTGAAATCTAGTGTGAATTTGGTTATTTTGTGTCAAATCTACTTGAAACAGTTGGACAAGAAGCAAACTAATTATAGTCATTGTAGAGCAGCAGAGAGAGCATAAAGCAATAGGAGGTTCTTAAAGGCCTTCATGATTCAAAGTGAATTCAGCTACTCTTGAATAGCTTTATCTTTAGCTGGGAGGGATTTTATCCTGAAAGCTATGAAATAGAATTCTAGATCATAGGCTCCTGGCTATCTTCTAGGGGCAGCTCCAACCATTAAATTCTCCCATCAACCATTTCATCTAGAGGATTTGCTTAAAGATTATAAGGAATTGTGTTTGGTTTGAGCCTGTGCAGGTCTTAAGTGCGGCCACAGTCTCTGTAAGTTCAACTGTGTATCAGTCCTGTTGTGTATGGACACTGTTTCCTTGGAGTCATACCAGTAATGAGAAGGAGAAGTGGACTCAAGGTCCCACCCTAATCAAGAAGCCATTTGCACTTGATTCCTGTAGGAGAGGAAAAGTCAGTTTTCTCCAATGGGTGTTTTTTGGGTAGATCGCCACACTCCAAGGCAGATCAACATAAAACAGACTCCATGGGGTTTGGGATTTTTTGAGAGGGTGTTTTTTTGTTTCATTTTGGTGGGGTTTTTGTTTTGTTTTGTCTTGTCCAGTCTTATCTTGTTGGGTTTTGTTTTATTTGATTTTCATTTGTGTTTTGTTTTATTTTTGGAAAGAGTGGGGAAGGGGGAAGGAGTGGGAGAGAACATAAAGTTGGGTAGGTGGGGTGGGGTGGATTTGGAGGAAAGGGAAACATCAAAATATATTGTTATGAAAAATTAAATTAAAAGATTATAAGGAATATACAAGCAGATGAGCTTTTTTTTAATCAAGGGTTGCATTTGGTGTTCTGTGTCAGACCTGTTCTAGCAATTATGCAGAGCACACCAGCATAGACTGTATTTCCTTGTGTACGTGCTTCAGGAGACACTTTTTTTTAATATCTCAAACATAACTTTAGTGACTCAAATTTCCTGTTTGGCAAGTGGCATTGTTGAGCGGGAAGAGCTGCTAGAAATTATCGATTGCCCTTTAAGTCATTCCACAAAGGCATTAAAGCCAGAGGATTGTGCTTTGGATGGACCTGCATGTGGTATAACTTCTTTCTCTAAGAGCCTGCATTACGTTAAAATAGTTTTGACAGCATCTTTAACTGAACATCTTTGTCTCCAAACATTATTAGTGTTTAAAATGAAGTCCTCAAAATCCAGGTTTTGTGGCTTAGACAGCAGCTCCATCTGGTGCTTGCTGAAGGTGTCTGCTCAGTTCCTCTCTTGGTTTTATGGCAGCATAAATACATATATACACAGAACTTCCAAAGGAGCGGCAACTCCGAGATGGGTTTCTAGGGCACACAGTGCTGATATGAGTTCATTGTGTTCTTGATAAATCTCACTTGGCAGTTTTGTTAATGTGATAGCTGCTAATCAGTTCAACAGCTGTCTTTTGATTAATTTTTCCTCAGAGTGGGAAATTATTTTTCATATTTATTCATTTTGGGGAAAAATAAACTATATTGTACTACTTACAAAGAAAATATGTACTCCCTTATCAAGAATAGGTTAGCTTGGTTAACAAGATATTAGGCAGGATGTCTTACTCTTTGGTATTCAATGTTACATAATGCTAAGTGTGTAGGACATGTTTAAAACAAAGAAAACTTGGTGACACACAGGAAATGCCTCAAATTGCTAATAGAAATTAATTCTGAATAGTGGATTACACAAGGTTTCTGCTTTCATTCTGGGGTTTTGTTGTTGTTCTTGTTTTTTATTTTTTGTTTTTTTAATTCTCCAAGGAAGTCTATACTAAATAAAAGGAGGAAAACTAACAAAACAAAAAGAAAGAAAGAAATAGCAATTTTAAGCATCTTGTTGGGTAATGGAGACGGCTCAGCAGGTAAGGTGGCCTGCTGCTAACCCTGACAGCTTGAGTCCATCACCAGAACCCATGTAGGTGGGAGGAAGAATCGACCTCTGCAAGTTATCCTCTGACCTCCACAGGCATGCGCGCGCACGCGCGTGCACACACACACACACACCATAGAAACAAATTTTATTAACCAAACATAGATAGTGTGGCCTTAAGTCTCAGTGCTGGTTTCTCACTTGCTGTAAACTTAGGAGAGTTGTTTTCTTTTCTGGTCTTCAGAACCGCTGGTTCACCAGACAAAAGGAATGAAAAGAGGGCTTTGTCAGTTTTCACATTCAGAGATTGGAATTGTGCTCTCTTTCTCCTGCCCCTTCTGCCTCCTGTTCTCCTCCATCTTCCCCCAATATTACCATTCAACATTATCTACTTTCTCCTATCGTAAAATCAAGAAGTCCTTTCTGAATCTCCAACTCTTCCCATCCAAACTTTTCCAAAGAGTAAACACCATTTTCCATCTCTTTGCTCTCCAACCCACTGCAGTCTGGACTCCATCCTTACTACTACCCGAGAATACATATAGTCCATGCAGAGGTGACTGATGAGCTTGTACTGTCAAGTCTAATAGGACACATAAGTCCTCATTTTCCCGGGTCTCTCAGCAGCATGTGAAATAGTTGTCTTCACTCTCTGGCTTCTGCTTCATCGTTACCTTGAATGTAACTTTTATTTGCCTTTTTCTGAGAGAGAGGGATAGTTATGTTCTTCTCACTGGTTCACCAGAAAGCCTTAGCCCAGGAAATACGTCTGTACTAGTAATCCCCAAGCAGATGAGATCCACAGAGTGCTCTCTTGTGTTCTAGATTGGTAAAGCCAACAGCCTACTTTGTTGTACACAGGCTCACAAAGTCCTTCCCGATCATCTTCATACAGAGGTTAGACCTCCTCCAGTATTACTGTCTTGGTAAACATGCGTACACACTGTCGGAATACATAATCCGCACCTCAGCACCTCTTGACTCTTCAGAGTCCAGCTGTTCTTTCATATACCTTTCTGTGCCTTCCCTGATGTGATGCCACACCCTAGGCCAGATTCTCATCAGATCTTAACATGTCTATAGCAGCCTTTTAAACATTTTCTTATCTTTCATTCTTTCCCTCCAAAGTCCATTTTCTGTCCAGCCCAAACTGTCTTTTGTAGCTTAGGTTATTGAAGTTTAACTTACATACAGTAAAATTCACCTTTTTTAGTGTTGAAGTTTTGTGAGTTTTGACAAATGTGCACAGTTCTGTAGTTACCACCATATAGCATTTGGATTGTTTCCAGTTTTTGTCTGTAAATCTCTGTATACTGGTTTTAGTGTAAATAGAAGTTTTCATTGTTTCTAGTAAATACTGAATGATGGGATTGGTAGGTATCACAGCAAATTTATGTTTAACTTTACAAGAAACTGCCAAACTGTTTTCCAAAATGCCTGAACCATCCAAGTTCCCACAATTGCTCCACTTGCTCATCCTGCCCCCCCCAACATGCTCACTAATCATTCCACTGAGTTCATAGTGGTGCCTTATTGTGGTTTAAATTTGCATTTCTATATGACAAATGATATGTAGAGTCACATATCTATAAGCTATATATTGCCTATATGTAGTTGGTTTGCTTTTTTTTTTTTAACTCTTTACTCTTTGGGGACCTGCCACCCAGCTCCCAAATAAATACATAGAGATTTGTTCTTTCTTATGAACGCCTGACCTTAGCTTGGCTTATTTCTAGCCAGCTTCTCTTAACTTAAATTATCCCATCTGCCTTTTGTCTCTGGGCTTTTACTTTTCTCTGTTCTTTGTGTCTTTCTTTACTTCTTACTCTGTTGCTGGCTGGGTGGCTGGGTGGCTGGGTGGCTGGCCCCTGTCATCCTCAGTTTTCACCTTTTCTCCTTCTGTTTATTCTCTCTGCCTGGCAGCCCCAACTATCCTCTCTCCTGCCTTGCTATTGGCTGTTCCCTTCATTATTAGACCAATCAGGTGTTTTAGACAGGCAAAGAGTAACAGAGCTTCACAGAGTTAAACAAATACAACATAAAAGAATGCAACACATCTTTGCATCATTAAACAAATATTGTACAGCATAAAAGAACGTGTCACATCTTCAACTAATATTCCACAACACCTAACATCTGTGGCAGTGCATCTACTAAAATCCATCCTTTTTTCCCACTGGCTTTGCACTCGTACTTTAATTTTAGATAAAATCCTCTTTGTCATACAAGTGTGTGTGTGTACTGAACCCAGAGCATTATGTGTGCTAGACAACCATCCTATCACGAGGTACCTCCCAACTCAACATTTTTCATTTTGATGGAGTACAAATAATCAATTCAATTTTTTTCATATATTTGGTATTAAATCCCTGCACTTTTGTCCAGCCTAAGACTAACTTGCTGTAGCTTTATACTATGTCTTGAAATCAGGAGGCTTGATCCTTCCAACATGCTTCATTGTCGTTCCAAGTAGAATCATAAGACTGTGGTGGTATTCTAGGAGAAGGTCTGTAGCACTGAGATGAGTGACATAGGACTTTAAAACCAGTACATTATCCCAGACCTAAAAAGGTGACTGAGATGTAAACTGTGATTTTAAAGGAGTATAAAAGCTGGTGTACAGGCAATTAAAAATTAAAAGCCTATGGCTCAGGAGATGGCTCAGTCAATAAAGTGCTTGCCGAAGCTGGACGGTGGTGGCGCATGCCTTTAATCCCAGCACTCGGGAGGCAGAGCCAGGTGGAACTCTGTGAGTTCGAGGCTGGCCTGGTCTACAGAGTGAGTTCCAGGAAAGGTGCAAAGCTACACAGAGAAACCCTGTCTCGAAAAACAAAACAAAAAAAAAAAACAAAACAAAACAAAAAAAATAATGCTTGCCAAACAAGCATGAGGAACTGAATTCAGATCCCCAGTGTCTGTGTTAAAAATCGGGGTATAATGGCATGTGTCTGTAAGCCCAGTGCTGCTGGGGACACAGACAGACATATTCCAGGAGCTTGCTGACCAACCA
This sequence comes from Peromyscus californicus insignis, assembly GCF_007827085.1. Taxonomy (NCBI): domain Eukaryota; kingdom Metazoa; phylum Chordata; class Mammalia; order Rodentia; family Cricetidae; genus Peromyscus; species Peromyscus californicus. The sequence goes on along the minus strand of NW_026294402.1, from coordinate 50,735,953 downwards.
GCCTACCCAAATCAGTGAGGTCCAGGTTAAGTGAAGGACTCTGTCTCAAAATATAAGGTGGAGAACAACTGAGAAAGATACCCAGTACCATCCTCTGGCCTCCACATGTGCATGTGCACACACTCACACCAACGCTTACATACACCACACACACAAGGAAGGAAGGAAGGAAGGGAGGGAGGGAGGCCTTTATGGAAACAAAAGGGGGCTTCAGTAATCCAAGAAGAAATGAATAGCCAATTGGATAGTATAGTCAGAGCTGATTTTCAAGATGAGGTGGGGATGCTAAAAGACATAGATCCCATCTTACAGCTCAGAGGTTCTAATACCTTGATAAAAATTCAGATTCTTGATTTGTTCGCAGAGATTGACTAGGTAAAAGTTAGATTGTTCCCCTTGTAGTTTTTATTCACTTGGCAGCCCTCATTGTGCACACTAACTTAGGAAACAATGCCTTAGGTAAGACTGACCAAGAATACCTAGTTCCAAGCTAATTAGTAAGGAGGTGATACAGTTCCATCTGATGGTGTAGTAGAACAGTGGACTCACCTGAGATTAAAATGCAAGTTTAATAGGTCTGTGGTTGGATTTAAAGTAACTTCATTTCTAGCAAGTTCCAGGTGAGGCTGGTGTGCTTCTCTGAGAATCACACCTGAAGTAGCAAAAAGAAAACAAGATGGATTAGAATGGGATGAAATCACAGGCTCACTTAATAACCTGTCCCAGTAATCTAGATCAGGGTGATGAGTATCTGAGCTGCTGGCAGTGCCTGGCAATGGCAAGAGTGGGGTCCAGTGAATATAAGGAGACAAAATTGGAAAAACTAACTTAGAGAGGAAGATTCAGAGTTTGAAGTCAAGACAGAAGTGTCGTGTATGGTAGGAAGCATAGCAGTCCGGGTAGATGGTGGTGACATTAGCTAAAGTATGAAATACAAGGGGCTTGGTGTATGAGGAGGACTGGTTAGAAGAGATACATTGTTTCGAGTTGAGAAATGAAGTAGGCAGATAGGGACTTTTTAATGCATTGAATTTGAAGAGTCTATTAAGTAGCTAACATTTTTAAGGGTGGATGAAAGAAGAAGAACCCATAGGGACTAAGAAATGTTAAGCAGAGATTGATTGACACAGGAAGAGCAGTATCAAAGGCAAATCCAGGGGGTTGAGAGGATAGTTGAGTTGTACGTTTGCCTAGTGAGCTTGAGGCACCAGGTCCCTCCCAGCACAATCACCTCTGACTCCATACCACACACACTAAAGGAGCTCGCAATACTATTTCCATATATGTATCAAACCAAAATTATATATACATGTATACTACCTAAAATTATAGTTACAGGGCTAAGTTTCCAAGATACCGATTAACTAAAGGAAAATTATAAAGCCCCCAGATTAGTTTTTTTTCTCAATCTTTTGAAGAAAAGTTTAGAAGTAAAGCTATTTTCCACATCATTCATAATGGTAGAATTAATAGTGCCTTTTGCATTGAGACTTTTTCTTTCCTTCCCCCCACAGATTGATCAACTTAGAAGAGCTGCTATGACAACACAGGGAGGTGGAAACTGACAGATGCAAATGCAAGTCTTGCTATGCACTGAAGAAACAGCATTGTCTGTGAAGTTCTGGTTTTAAAAATGTCTGCTTGTAACACCTTTACTGAACACGTTTGGAAACCTGGCGAATGCAAGAATTGCTTTAAACCTAAAAGCTTGCACCAGCTTCCTCCAGACTCTGAGAAAACACCCATCACCCATGGCAATGTGAAAACTAATGCCAATCATAGTAACAACCACCGTGTCAGGAACACCGGGAATTTCCGGCCCCCTGTGGCTAAAAAACCCACTATAGCTGTGAAGCCCACTATGATGGTGGCAGATGGGCAAAGTGTATGTGGTGAGCTTAGCATCCAAGAACACTGTGAGAACAAGCCTGTCCTCCTAGGATGGAACCAGAACAAGACTTCTTTGAGCCAGAAACCACTTAACAACAATTCTGAAGGTGATGCTGAAGGTTTTGGCCGTGCTCCTCAGCAGTGTGGCAATAATGACAGCGCCAAGAAGCTCTCCAATAACAACAATGGACTAACTGAAGTGCTAAAGGAGATAGCGGGTCTGGATGCAACCCCTCAGATGAGAGGAAATGAAACAAACTCCAGAGAAACGTTCCTTGGAAGAATAAATGATTGCTACAAACGATCACTGGAAAGAAAGATCCCACCAAGTTGCATGATAGGGAGCATAAAGGATTCTCAGGGCAAGCATGTTATTCTAAGTGGGAGCACAGAGGTCATCAGTAATGAAGGGGGCAGGTTCTGCTACCCTGAGTTTTCAAGTGGTGAGGAGAGTGAAGAAGATGTGCTTTTCAGTAACATGGAAGAGGAGCATGAAAGCTGGGACGAGAGTGACGAAGAACTGCTAGCCATGGAGATTCGCATGAGAGGGCAACCTCGCTTTGCTAACTTCAGGGCAAACACTCTGTCTCCTGTTCGATTCTTTGTGAGCAAAAAATGGAATACTATCCCCTTACGTAATAAGTCTCTGCAGAGAATCTGTGCTGTAGACTATGACGACAGCTATGATGAAATACTTAATGGTTATGAAGAAAATTCTGGTGTCTCCTATGGTCAAGGAAGCATTCAGAGCATGGTATCATCTGATTCCACATCGCCAGATTCCTCTTTTACAGAAGAGTCACGTTCTGAAACAGCCAGCAGTTTATCCCAGAAGATTTGTAATGGAGGGCTATCTCCTGGTAACCCAGGAGATTCTAAAGACATGACAGAAACCGAGTCTAATTATGAAAGTCCACCTGGTAATAATGAGGAGAAGGACTCATCACTACCTTCCAAAAGCTCAGCAAAAGTTCCAGAGACACACAAAGCAGTCCTCGCTCTCCGCTTAGAAGAGAAGGATGGTAAGATTGCAGTACAAACTGAGAAGCCCGAGAGCAAAGCCTCTACAGATATCGCTGGCCAAGCAGTCACAATCAGCCTCGTCCCCACAGAAGAACAAACAAAGCCCTACCGCGTGGTAAATCTGGAACAGCCACTGTGTAAGCCATATACTGTTGTGGATGTGTCAGCAGCCATGGCCAGTGAGCACCTTGGGCGCCCCAAGATAAAAGGTTCATCTTCCACTCCAAACTCTCCGGTAGCATCACCTGCCTTGACACCAGGACAAATAAATGCTCATTTCAAAAAATCTAGTGCAATCCGATACCAGGAAGTGTGGACTTCCAGTACCAGTCCACGACAAAAGATCCCTAAAATAGAATTAACTACTGGGGGAACTGGGCCGAATGTCCCTCCAAGGAAAACCTGCCATAAATCAGCACCTACTTCACCCACGGCTACAAACATTTCCTCCAAGACCATCCCTGTTAAGTCACCTAATCTGTCTGAAATAAAATTTAATAGTTACAATAATGCTGGGATGCCACCTTTCCCCATTATTATCCATGATGAGCCATCCTATGCTCGGAGTTCCAAAAACGCCATTAAAGTTCCCATTGTTATTAATCCAAATGCGTATGACAATCTCGCCATCTACAAAAGTTTCCTGGGAACAAGTGGTGAGCTCTCAGTGAAAGAAAAAACCACAAGCGTAATAAGCCATACTTATGAAGAGATAGAACCTGACAGCAAAGCATCTGATAACACCACCAGCAAGCTCCCAGACTGTCCCCAAGCTAAAGGCTTCTCCAACAGCACAGAGCGTAAAAGAGGCTCAGTAGCTCAGAAGGTTCAGGAGTTTAACAATTGTCTCAACAGAAGTCAGTCTTCTCCACAAAGAAGCTATAGTTCCAGCCACAGCTCCCCAGCAAAAATCCAGAGACCTAATCAAGAGCCTGGGGCCAAAACAGAAGGTGTACAGGGGTCTCAGGGGGCAGGCAGTGTTGGCAGCACCAGGGAGAAAGCAAGCGCCGTGCTTTGTCAGATTGTGGCTTCTATCCAGCCCCCACAGACTCCTCCGGAAGCACCTCAATCTAGCCCTAAGGCTTGCAGTGTAGAAGAGCTTTATGCCATTCCTCCAGATGCAGAAACTACAAAAAGTATACCAAAAAATACACCAGTCCGACCCAAATCCCTCTTTACGTCTCAGCCTAGTGGGGAAGCTGAGGCACATCAGACCACAGAAAACCCTACCACCAAAATTCAGAAAGATCCATTCACAAAGCCAGTCACTTCCCCTCCCAACAAATTAGTGACCAGCGCCCAGAGTGAGCCACCACCTCCCTTTCCACCACCAAGGTCTACTTCCTCCCCTTACCATGCAAGTAACCTTTTGCAGAAGCATTTTACCAATTGGACCAAGCCAACCAGTCCTACCAGATCAACAGAAGCTGAATCAATTTTGCATTCTGAAGGCAGCAGGCGAGCAGCTGATGCAAAACCTAAACGTTGGATATCATTTAAGAGCTTCTTCCGCCGTCGGAAAGCAGATGAAGAAGAAGAGAAAGAGAAAGAGCGAGAGAAAGGGAAGCTGGTGGGCCTGGATGGAACAGTCATCCACATGCTGCCGCCTCCTCCAGTCCAGCGCCATCAATGGTTCACAGAGGCAAGAGGGGAGTCCAATGAGAAGCCTGCCATTGTCTTCATGTACAGGTGTGACCCTGACCAAGGCCAGCTCAGTGCGGATCAAAGCAAGGCTGGGGCAGAGAAAGGAAGAACAGAGGATGTGTTACTCCAGTACTCAGAAGAGAAGAAAAGTAGCCATTCTTCTCCATCTCAGAATCCTGACAAAGCTTGCAGGTACGTAAACTAAACTCGTGGAATGTAGGAAAATATTAAAATATTTTAAATACATTTTCAGGTGCTAAGTTTTCTTTTATATCTTTTAAGATTGCACAAGAGCCATTTCCGTTTGTATGTAGCACTGCATGGTCATTATCCATCTTGATAACTACATTCCAAGGTTAGAATATTATTAAAGTGATCTCACTGCTCTGAACAAGGTTTATGGCCCTGAATCTTTAGCTAAAGTAGTGCATCATATTCTGGTAAGTGCAGGGGGCTTCAACATAGAAAGCAAATCCCTAGCACTGTAATATCAATGTATAATACGTTCTGGATGCTGAGATGGTATAAGGAAGAAGTAAAATGAGTGTTCCTTCCCTCGTATGCATGAAATAAAACTCCAAGCAAGTCTTTATGGCTTTCACCAAGTTGTTATCCTCAGATGTATTACTTTATCTTAAGTGAATATTTAGTTTTTTATTGGTGTCTCTTTTCAATCCTCTTTTCAAATGTTGTAGAGAAAGTATGGAGCAGAGAGTAAGCAGTTTAGAGATTTTTTTTTTAAAACATGTAGCAGAAATAGGAAAAGCTGCATTATTGGTACTGAGACCAAGAGGTACACTCCTCACTTCACCCAAGCAGATGTCAGTTCTCTGGGCACTAGTTTTCTCTGATGCCTCAATAACTACTTTTTGATCACATACTCTCTCTCTCTGCATGGTACATCCCAACTATTTTTCTCAAATCCTACTAAAACCCTATAAATTGACTGCATTCATCAGATGAGGAACTAAAAATTAGAAAAGAAATTTACCAGAATGGTAACTTAGTACTTACAAGAGCTAGAATTCACATCTTGATGTGTCTCACTTTAGAACTTTTTTTCTTGCTAAAATGCTACGTCATTAATGAACACGAGATCAAACAAAGGACTGGAGAAGTAACCCAGCAGTAGAGAGCTTAGATAGCATGTGTAAGGACCTGGCTTCAGTCCCAGAACTGCACACACACACACACACACACACACACACACACACACACACACACACGCGCGCGCGTGTACATACATACATATGTATGTGTATATATTCTGCTTTTATTTGTACAAATGGTTATGTGGAGGGACGCTGTTTTTCTTTCTTGTTACTATTCTAAACAAAGTCAATTAACCGTCAAACAAGTACATTTATCCAAAGTTTTTGACAAATAGGATTTTTCATCCTTGTTCATTTTAGTCTTGGACAAGTGCCCCAAATATTTCATTCTTCTGAGTCATCTTCTCTCCTGACACACAGTAAACTTTCTCTATCCAGCTTGGCCTCCTCTCTGGCAAAGATAACAACTTCTGATTGATAGGACAGATTTTCTCACCAGTTTCCTGTAAAAATATATAAGTGAAAATGAACACTCAATGCCTGCAATTTTCCTAGCAAAATGCCAGGAAGTTTTCTACCTGTTCTTTACTAAAATGATCCTTTCACATACCTGCACGTAGTTGTCAAAGTGCTAGCAAGTCCCGGTTTTCCTTAAATTCATACAGTATCAAAGAAACTGAAGTAAAGACCGTGCTTTCCGGGGAGGAATAGTCTTCTTATCAGTTGACTCTTAGGCTCACTTTTACATCCTCAGTGCTAGCCTGTCATGCTCCAGTTGTAACAGAATGCATGGATTTCAGATTCCTGTTTCATTTAGAAAGGAAACCACTTAAATAGCGCATAGAGTTACCTAGGAGGGAATAGCATATAGCTCTTGGAGATCAATAAATGGCTTTACTCCTATTTGAGTATAGCTGTGGTAAATGTATCCAGACCTTGGAAAACAGCCAAATAATGGTTTAGCCTTTCTTTTGTGATTCTTTCCTATGGCTGTACCATACTGTATGTGGATTTGAGGCAACCCAGGCCCTCTGTGTGGCAGACCTCTTATTACTGAGTTTTTAATTTCTTTGTAAAAATGTCCATGAATCCAAATGACACAGTTGATTTGCTTCATCAGTACTAAGATTTGACAGTTACCCAGAGGGATGCTAAAACACACTGCCAGGTTTACTCCCAGGGTTTCTTTGTTGTTGTTGTTTTTGTGGGGTTTCTCTGTGTAGCCTTGGCTGTCCTGGAACTCACTTTGTAGACCAGGTGGCCCCAAACTCTGAGATCCAACCTGCCTCTGCCTCCCAAGTGCTGGGATTAAAGGTGTGCACCACCACTACAGCAGTTCCCAGGGTTTCTGATTCACTTGGTCTGAAGTACATCCGGTCTTTGCACACCCAACAGGCTGGTGTTGTTGGGCCACACTTTAGAATCATTAGTCTTACTACTGTTCTAACGGTACATAAATAAAGCCGTGATTGGGATACCAAACTGTTCTTAGAGGCAAATTTAAATTTTCTCATTTCACAGTGTCCCAGAGTGAGTAGAAAAAGAAGAAGTATTCAATAGGTTATTTTTAGCCTTGTGGAAAGTTTAAAGCATGAATATGTATATTGAAAACTATACTCCATTTGCTTTTTAAATAATTACCTCATTTACTTGGATTGTCATTGATATTTACTTGAAGCAACTTGGAGAGGGAAAACATTACAATCAAATGTCAACATTTGTGTTTCTGGCTTGATGGCAGTGTGATTATTAAATTATCATCCCATGCCTGGGAACACACAGCTAAAAAGAAACGAGAATACACTTTTCCTATAAGTAAATGAAGATGCCCAATGTAAACTGTCTGTAAAGAGTGAAGAATGAAAAATACCCTTCTGATGGCTAGACTACAGGTCCTGAAAGATGAGAGACTTGTGGAGCCTTTCATTTTGGTATTAGGCTATTCCTGACATTTATTTGATTGTTCCAAAGACATAAATTGAATATGTGCCATTAGCCTTAGAACAAACAGAGGGAAAGACATTGCTGAAATAATGAACTCGGGTGTGACTTCAGCTTTGACTCCCTGGCCCTTCAATGTATAGGGCCTTAGTGATCCTTATCACACAGAATTAATTTGAACATTTCATGAGACGACATAAAATAGGCTGCCTGGGGTCTGGTATATTAAATGTTTAAAAGTGTTAGTAGTTCATCTGTCCTCAATGTGGTAAGTGTTCCATGCACAAAATGATAAAGTATCAAAACACCTAGTGATTAAATCAGCTTAAATTGACTTCTCAGAAATGAAATTGGAACCAGATCTTAAAGGACACATAAGGAGGCTGAGTATGACAGCGTGTATCTGTAATTCCATCAGTCCGGAAGCTGGGACAGCAGGATTGTGAGTTCCAGGCCAGCCTGGGTCACTCGCTCTAGCTAGCGCTCTCTCTCTCTCTCTCTCTCTCTCTCTCTCTCTCTCTCTCTCTCTCTCTCTCTCTCTCTTCTTTCTCTCTCTCTCCCTCCCTCCCCCTGTCTCCCTCTCCCTGTCTCCCCCTCTCCCTCTCCCATGCACACATTCACATAAAGAGTAAGAAAGAGAGATTTTTGTCATTTGTCAGCTAGTTAACAACATTGTAGGCAAAGGAGGAGGAAAGCAAAAAGAAGCAGGATGTGTAACTAGAAAGGATAATGAATAGTGTACCAGAAGCTAGGGCAGTGAGGAGGGAGAGGTGTCATCAGAAGCTAGGGCAGTGAGGAGGGAGAGGTGTCATCAGAAGCTAGGGCAGTGAGGAGGGGGAGGTGTTAGTCTGGGGTACAACAGGGTTTCTATTAGGGTGAGTTTTGGTGGTCTATTGTGCTGCAGGATGACAATAGTTAGTACAGTGTGTATTTCAGAATTTCTAAAAGAATATATTTTAAGCCTCATCACAAAGAGATGGATCAAAATGATGCATATGTTAATTTTGTTTAATCTATGTTGTATACATACATTGGTATGTGTGTGTGTGTGTGTGTGTATGTGTGTGTGTGTGTGTGTGTGTGTGTGTGTGTGTGTGTATACATCACATTGCACTTCATAAGTAACTGTCAAATATAAGAAAAAGCAGAATAGCTCAGAGGTTCTTCACCTACAACCCGTGTAAGATCAAATAGAGACTGTATAAAGATCTTCACACTGTACTGTAGTTTGGGTCTGAAATCTATCCCAAAAGTCCCCTGTGTTAAATCTGAGTGACCAGCCCGTGGTTCTCCTAGGAGGTGATGACCATTAGGTGGAGACCCTTTGAAGAGAGTGACTGAAGCACATGGCTTTAAAGAGAATATTGGGACTCCAGGCTCAGTTTCTCTGTTTCTCATCCCCCCCTCCCTCTTTCCTCCCCTCACTCCTTCCTTCCTCCCTTTTCTCATAAGCAGCAGCTTCCTCTGCATACACCCACCATGATACTGCCTTGGCACCAAGTTACCATGGACTGAACCTGTAAACCATGATAAATCTTTTCCTCCTTACAAATTGATTGTCTCCGAGTACTTTGTCACAGTGATGGAAAGCTAACCAGCCTAGAAGCTAGGGTCCTTTCTTTTTCACTCTGTTGACCTTTGCACGAACAGAGCAAAGGTACCTCTGAGTAAAACTATTGTACTGTAGCCCAAACAAAGCTATGACACCAAATTGTGCTAGGAATTGAAAAGGAAAGAAAAAAACAGTTTCACTTACGGTTAAGGAGAAAATTTGATGAAATCTCGGCCCTTGATTACATGTCTTGTTTTTAACTGCTTGCTGAAATGGAAGTACACGTGTACATTTCAGGTGAATACTAAGTCCTACAGGAAAACACTTGTAAAATGGGTGGATTTACAGTTTCAGTCAGGAACTTTAGCCCCTTCTTTACTGACCATGGAAAGGACAGTTGGCCGACCAGAGCCTGTCCCTCCCAAGGAGACAAACTATGTTTTTTTGTGATAAAATTCAAGCTTTCAAGCCAGGGCAGTGGTGACCCACACCTTTAATCCCAGCACTTGAGAGGCAGAGGCAGGTGGAGGACAGTCTGGTCTACAGAGTAAGTTCCAGGATAGCCAGGAGTACACTGAGAAACCCTGTCTGGGGGGGAAAATTTACTCCGAAAAGTTTTTTCAAAAATAAAATGACCTGGGGCTGGCAAGATGGCTCAGCAGTTAAAGCACTGACTGCTCTTCCAGAGGACCCAGGTTCAATTCCCAGCACCCACATGGCAGCTCACAACTGTCTGTAACTCCTGTCCTGGGGGATCCGACACCCTCACACAGACAAACATGCCCGCAAAGCACCAATATATGTAAAATACAAATAAATTATTTTAAATAATATGACCCATTTTAAGATGGTTTTCAGTAAGAAGTAATCCTGTACTATCAACTCCAAGGACAATACTACATATGAGGGCCTTGGAAGGAAAGAGAGTCAGAGTACCTGAAGGACTGTGAGGGAGAGAATGAGACTGAAGAGGCAGGAGGATGCCACTCACAAAGCAAACCTGTTTCAGAAAAGGTATATATGACTTCCTCAAATAAGGCTGCAGGGATGCCCTTCAATTCTGGTTACTTAAGTGTATTTTGGAAAAGAGGTCAACTCCTATTATTATATGTTGCACCAGATGCTTTGGTGATATCTATTTTGTCCATATAGCATCTCTGTAAGATAGTCATCATTTTTCCTGTTGAACACAAATGAAAACCTTAGCTCAAAAGAAGTTAAATGAAGTCAGGGGTAAAGTCAGAATTCAGATCTTTGTCAATTCCAGTGTTTGTATTTCCCCACCACGTTATTCCCTACATTATGAATGCAAAGAGTTCGGAAAGAGTAGGCAGACAGTGCCTGAACAGGAGCAGTGCAAAAATTCCCAACTAGTCACAATCCAGACTAATCATCATGCTAATTTCTCTTGATCCAAACCAGCTTGAGGGAAAAGATGTAGAAGGATATAATGTTGAACCAAGATCCCATTACTGCTATAGCACCACTGACAGAGAAAATTTGATCTTTGAATGCAAAGCTCTTAAAAACTGAGAAGCACAAGGCTGTTGTATGTAGAGGCTATATTTAATAACATTTATGCCAGAAATGAAAACCAAGACAATTGAAACATAAATGATCCAGCCATTTTAAAAAGAATTTTAACTTTATATTTTGATATTTAATATATTTTTATAACATATGTTGATCACACCCATCCTCACTCCCTTCCACTCTCCTCACACTCTCCCAACACTTCCTTTCTCTCTTTTACATGCTTTTGTAAGTATTGTAGAAGCTTTTGTTTTGTTTTAAAGGTAGGCATGGTGGCCCACACCTATAATCCAAGCCCTTGGGATGCTGATGCAGGAGGATTATACAGTAAATTCAAATGACCCTGAGCTATATTATAACAAGACCTGGTGTCAAGAAATGAAGGAAACCAGCATTTTGCATTGTAGCCCAGACTAGCCTTGAACTCTTGATCCACCTTTCTCAGGCTTTGAAGTGCTGAGATCATCCATTGTATCAGTAGGCCTGGCTTGAAGGCTCTGGATAGATTAAAACAGGGCTTCCAGGGTAACTGGACAGGACCTGAAGGTGTGACCTGTGGGTTTTCTGAGTTAGAAATAGTCTCCTTTATGAAGCTGTAACTTCACAGGCAAGGGCAGCACCTTGCTGTGTTTCAGTATCTGGATGTTTGGTAAGGGCAAGAAGCCTCATGTGTGGGTATTTTGTCGCTGTCAGAGCTTCTAACCATTGACCAACAGCAAGATCAGGAAGTGACTGTACTGTGTAACTACATTAAAAACTTTAAAATTTTTTCATTTAATCTGTGGAGACGTGCTGCTTAAAGAATATGGAGAAAATCAATCTCATCTAGTTTACAGGTGGGAAGGGGCATACGTTAACAACCTTTGAGATAACTTCAGTCATTTGCTGGCACTGTGTCAGAATGCCAAATGGCCTTTCTTAAATGTTAGTTGTAGTGTGGAGCCTGCCAAAGAACTTTCTGTTCTCAGTTATATCAAAATCCATTTGCATAATTTTATAATGTTATATGGCAGTTATTTGGAAATATCTTTCCTCTTTTTTTTTTTTTTTTTTTTTTTTCCGAGACAGGGTTTCGGTGTAGTTTTGGTGCCTGTCCTGGATCTCGCTCTGTAGACTAGGCTGGCCTTGAACTCACAGAGATCGGCCTGGCTCTGTCTCCTGAGTGCTGGGATTAAAGGCCTGCACCACCACCGCCCAGCATTGGGAATATCTTTCAAATGTAGATGCATTCTACTACAGGATATTAACAAGCCAACAAACAATAGACCTCTTGTTAGTGCCACCACCAATCTCACCTAACATATGCTTTAAGGATTAGGAAGCTGTCTAGGTCAATGTTGTATGGAGGTGTCTGAAAGCTTAAGGAGTTTTTTTGTTTGGTTGGTTGGTTTTTTGTTTTTTTCAAGACAGGGTTTCTCTGTGTAGCTCTGGCTGTCATAGAACTCACTCAGTAGTCCAGGCTGGCCTTGAACTTACAGAGATCCACCTACCTCTGCCCAGTACTGAGATTAAAGGTGTGTGCCACCACTGCTTGGCTTTGATAGGGAAAATTTTTTTTTTTTTTTTTTTGATTTTTCGAGACAGGGTTTCTCTGTGTAGCTTTGCGCCTTTCCTGGAACTCACTTGGTAGTCCAGGCTGGCCTCGAACTCATAGAGATCCTCCTGGCTCTGCCTCCCGAGTGCTGGGATTAAAGGCGTGCGCCACCACCGCCCGGCAGATAGGGAAAATTTTAACCATATACAAAAGTAAATACATGCATACATCTACTTACCAGTGTAGTCACATTTTCCATTTTCTAGATATAGTGCAGTTTATAATCCCCGCACTCAGAATGCTGAGTCAGGAGGATGATAGAATCATGAGTTCCAAGCTAGCTGGGGCTATACAGTGAGACTTTTTTTTTTTTTTTAAGCAATCAATTTAGGGGTTAGAGATGGCTCAGTGGCTCAGAGCACTGGCAGCTCTTTGAGAGGACCCAGTTTCAATTCCCAACACCTAACATGGCATCCTGCAACCAACCATAACTTCAATTCCAGAGGGGATCTGGCCCCCTCTTCTGGTCCCTATGGATACCAGGCATGCATGCAGTAGACAGACATGTAAACAAAACACCCACACACATAAGAAAAAAAAAAGTTTAACTGAAAAATCAATTTATGTGTCATGTCTCTTTCATACCTCATATTTTCCCCTACCCCATTATTTTGAAGCAAATTCCAAGTGTCACTTCATTTTTATTTCAGTGTGTAGCTCAAAATCTTAACCATGTACCAAAAGAGATTCTTTAAGTCTTACTGATGAATATCATTCCATATCAAATTTTAAAATACCACATACATGCTGATGACTCTTAAATTTGTATCTCCACCCAGCACATTTCCCCATGACTTACATTGCAGGTCTTCACTTGAAAAGTCTGTTTCAAACATATTCAAATAAACATATCTAAGACAAAACCTGTGATTGTTTTCCCTACAGATGTCTTCTGTCACAAGTTTTCCCTTCTTGTAATGGTCCACTGTCTATCCATTTGCTCATGCCAGAAAACTGAGTCATCTTTGATTCTTTTCTTGACTTTTCCTCTAAGGTTTAAAAATATTAAGTCCTGTTGACTAAACTTCCAAAATACGCACTACATCTACCTCTCATTTCTGCATCGACCTATCTGCATTGCAGCATATTTCACCTCATTCACTGAAGTACTTTTGCTAATTCTCCCTGCCCAGTGTCTTACCCTCTGTCTCTCTAGACAGTACAGTACTGCTAAAGGCCATTGTTCATCCACAGTAAAGGAGTCTCTGCATAAGACCCCTGCCTGCCAGCCTAGTCTGTCTCCCATTTCTCACCTCCTTGTTCCCCTCCTCAGAATTTTAGCTGTTTCTCAATCGTGATGCATGACCCTTTGGTAGGCCCCTTCATCAGAGGCTGATCTACCCTGTAGGTTGTTGTATAACATGACTGAGTTTATGTAAGGGGCGCAGAAGGGACAAAGGGGGACAAAGAGGTTCTCTCTTAGGACACAGTTGACAAAGTCTGGAGACATTTTTTGCTTATCACAGCCAAGAAGGGAGGAAATCCCAGAGTGACCCTACTGTGTGCGTAGCTTTCCACAACAGAAAGAATTATCTTGCTCAGAAACTGTCAGTAGTGCCACTTTTGAGAAACACAGCTTAGGAAAGATGAATGATAAATACTATGTAAGCTTTGACTACTATTATTACAATTGTTGCTATTATGAGAATAGGCTTGCCTCATAGTGCCATTGTTAGATGTTTAAGCACTGTGCCTAGCACTCAGTAAATGTGGAGGTGATTATTATTAGGAGGACAAATATCTGTAAACATTCTATGCAAGAACAGCTTCTACTTGAAGAAATATTTTTGCAATGTAAATAATTATTCTTTTGGCTTGTTTAGGGTTTCTCAAAATAGAACACATCTGTAATCATTATTACTTCATATTTCTTTTTTTAATTTATCCATTATTTTTATTAGTTTTTTAAATTAATGTAGTAATGGATTTCATTATGATGTTTTCATACAGTTTGCTCTTGTGGGTCCTCATCCCCAACTCTCCTTCTTCACCCCATGCTCTCCAGCTGATCCCCCTCCTCCCCACAGTGGTCCTTCTCCTACATTTTTGTCACACATCTTCTGTTGCCCTCTTTTCTTCTCCCCTCTTAACATCTTTTGTCACACCCCCATGGCCCTGTTTCTTGTTTCATGAACTATACCTCACCTCCTTCTATTTCAATTAAAGCAATTTTCCTTTCAAAGCACTCTTACAATCAGGCATTTACTGGGTCTGAACAATTGCTTCCCCACTTCCCTTATGGTGGAAGGAACATGGGCATCAGAAGTACACAGCATCACTTCACGTCCCCACACTGGCACCCCTGTACTCAGGTAGTCTCAGACCGTTTGCTTCTTTCAGCCTCAGTTTCCTCCTCTGTGAAGTAAGAGGAATTGCTACTATGTCTCGACACTTTGGTGAGTTAAATGGAAAGTGCACGGCATAGGCAGCACTGAGTAGAAGTCTGTTCCAAGGGGTCATAGGTCTCAGTCAACACTCATTCCTTAATTGCATCTGTTACGTGTACAAACTCCTCTCCCTGCTCTGACTCTTGGAGCAGAGGAAGATAGGAGGGAGGGGGAAAGCCTTTCCTGTGCTTCTGCACATGTGGAGACAGTCCAGGAACCCATATCCTCCCTAGGCTAGTGTCCTTGGTGAGAGCTGGTCATTCTCTTCTAAGATCTCGTCTTTTCTGGAAATGTATATCTCTCTCTTACCCCATTCTTCAAAAGCAAACTAAGGCTGAAATGGGGATGCTGGGTGATTTCTGTAGTCATTGACAGTGGCAACCTAATTTACCTGCTGTTAATTTGCACAGATGCGATTCTGACTTTGTATTTCATGGGATTTTAAAACTGTAACTTTTCTTAGTTTTATGAAGGTGACAGTGATTTACAATGGCCTGTGTTCTTACCTGCTTTGCTGGCATGCAATCCCTTGCCTTGAAAACACTTTAAATGGCTATCACATCTGTTTTTATTTTTTATTTTTTAAAATGGACCCTGTGTAGGGTCAAAAACTGAGAGCCTGTTTCAGGACCTTGCACCTACTTGCCTTATCCCATGTGCACTTGGCTTGCAGGCAGGAGCTCCTTGTGTTTGACCACTCTGCTAGACAGTAGCAAGACCTCATCCTATCTCAGTTAAAGGTTAATCTCGGTTCAGGAGAAGAAGTTTGACGGTTTCAAAGGCTATGGAGGCTTAGTGCAAAATTGGACCTACTAGATAGTGATCAACAGATATGTTTTCCTACCTGAGAAAGCCAGTAATTGGGAAATGTGGCAAAATCAAGTTGATGACTTGGAAACCAAGGTAGGATTAAGAAATGTCATCAGCCGGGCGGTGGTGGCGCACGCCTTTAATCCCAGCACTCGGGAGGCAGAGCCAGGCGGATCTCTGTGAGTTCGAGGCCAGCCTGGTCTCCAAAGCGAGTTCCAGGAAAGGCGCAAAGCTACACAGAGAAACCCTGTCTCGAAAAACCAAAAAAAAAAAAAAAAAAAAAGAAATGTCATCATGGTGGGGGGTCCTACAGGTGGAGATACGCAAAGAAATAGTAGTATTTCCCCCTCTTTCCTACTAACAGATTTTAATGGTGTGGGCCATGCTGGCTGATCTTGACGGTTGATGCTGATCCTGCTTCTGCAAAGACCATTGTCCCTCGAAACCTTAGAAGTAAACAGCTCAGGAGACCAGAAACAGAACCATGAAACATTCCTTGTGATGTTCAGATTTTAAGAATAAGAGTCTTTAACACTGCATTAATTTATTGGTGGTTTTGAGCACGTAGAGACAGGTATAGCCGCTGAAGAAAGCTGGTCACCCACGGTCCACGATAGCCAGTGAAATGTAAAATACTGCTTGCCCCAAGAGACAGATGGTCTCTGTAGAATTCTGATTTAATTTACTGCCCCTTCTGAAGCTGAACAAAGGTGGTTGAATTTGAAACTTAAAGGTGAACTAAAATTATAGAAATATTTAGATGCAGAAAGGCCTTTAATCTGTTCTGATAGGAAATTTGGTTTGCCTTTTAAAAGGTACATTCAGACATTTAACAGATTTTTTTTACAAAAATATGTCTTGAGCAAATTTGCCAGGAAAAGAAGATTATTTCATTTGATGCTATAATGATTAATCCTACCACCTGGGTAAAGCAAGCAAGCTTTCACATGGAAGATTGTTTCTATAACTTTGAATTATGTATGAATATTGCAGACTGATGAGATTTAACCATCAAGGGATTTATTTAAATAACAGACAAATCTGTAGCAACGTGTCTGTTTCTTTTGATCACCTTAGATTCATCCTGCAAATTCAGAAGGACAGTCTCTGTAGCAAATATGACAGTTTTTAAGTGTTGGGTCAAACATATTAAATTGCTATGAAAAACTAGGCATTTTATGAAAAGTTGACTTAAAGATTTTAAGCACAGTCACCCCTCAGGTTCTACTAGGGTTTGGTTTCAAGATTCCCTTGGATAACAAAACAAAATCCTTGGATGCCTAAGTCTCTCTGTAAAACGATATAGAGTTTACTCTATATATAACCTCTTGGAGACATTTTTGTCTTGTTTTTCTTGAGACAGAATCTGGCCATGTAAGCCTAGGTGGACCTTACACTCACTATGTAACTCACTCTGGCCTTGAACTCTCCATTCAAGTCCTCCTGCTTCAGCTTCCTGAGTGCTGGTCTTACAGAAGTATCCCACCATGCTCTTTATAGACTTTAAATGATTTCTAGATCACTAATCATAACTTAGTCCAATGTAAATGTTGTATGACTAGTAATTTTCTATTTTGTTTGGGGAATAATGAGAAGAAAGTAAAGGGTATATGTTTGGTATTTGATCCAGTTTTTTTTTTCCCCCTGGATGTTTTCTATCTGAGGATATAGGACCCAAGAGCCAGCTGTGCAGTCAGATGTGTATCATCTTCCATCATGAAAAGAGAATGATCACTGATGGTGACAAAAAGGCTAAGTCAGTTTGTCAGAACCTGAAGATTAAGGACTTAGATATCATTACCATAGTTAGTACAGACTTTCCACCTTCTGTTACAGGACTAGAAACTCTTTCAAAGGAATTTAAATAGCAGAAATACAAAAGGCTCCAACTTCTTCATGGGCTATTCATTACTTAAACATAGTTTTGTTTTATAAAAATGAATATGAAATTTACTTACCTTGAAAAAATACCTCGTTGGTCAGTATTTCACTGTTTTAACACTTGTTAGCATATAGTAAGATTCTCAAATTATATTCCTTATGATTTTCATCTTGTAGAATTTTTCTTGAATGTAGAATCATTTCTTGAATGAATTGGGGAAGTTTCATCATCTCTGTTATCGCCTTCCTCATGCGCCATTTGTTCAGAAGATCAAAGTGACAGGAAAACCAACATCAGCTTCTAATTTCCACACGTTTCCCATCACCTCAAGCATCTCCCAGTGAAATGTTGGTGAGGTGTTTTGTCAGGAGATAAAGCCTGTTAGAGAGTATCACTTTAGAATTTGAGATGATTTTCTGAATATTTGGATCATTTATTTTCTTAAAAAATGATCTAAATTCCTTTATAGAATTAATGTGCCCACTCAGAGACCAGGAGGAGGGCTTTCTCTCTCTTTTGCTGGCTGGTTTGTTTCTATCTTGTTCATACTTAGGGTAAGTTGCTTTTGCCTCCTACTGGTTTTTTATTTTGTTTTGTTTTGTTTTTCCAGATAGGGTTTCTCTGTGTAGTTTTGGTGCCTGTCCTGGATCTCACTCTGTAGACCATGCTGGCCTCGAACTCAGGAGATCCACCTGGCTCTGCCTCCTGAGTGCTGGGATTAAAGGCGTGTGCCACTGCCACCCAGCCAACTCTTTTTCATTTTTTAGTCTTCATGTCACTACCTACACTTCAACTCTTAGAACCTCCTCTTTTTCCTGCCTTTTACTATTTTAATAATACAAAGAGCTGTTCTTCTGTCAAGCATTAAGGCATGACATATCATTGATGCATTTTTAAAGTTCTTATTCCTTTTAAGACTGTCACCATAAATGCAGATTAAATATTTCTGCATCCATTTGCAAATTTATAACACTCTTGCATAGATTTTTATAAGTTAATTGTTTTAACTGGAAGCCTAGTATACCAGTGCATTCATTTAAAAAGTGTCCGTGAAACTGACCTGGAATGTTGGTTGTGCTACCCTGGTCCTCAAAGGGTTAATAAATCTGGCTTTCACTTGCTTAGCTCCCCAAAGGTAATTTGGCACTTTGACAAAGGTCAAGGTGCAGTGGGTGTTACTAAAGTGCAGGATTCAAGTGTCTTGGCATAGCTTGTACAGCTTGGAACTCTTCAGAGCTCAGTGGCCTCTGCTC
Organism: Peromyscus californicus insignis; assembly: GCF_007827085.1. NCBI lineage: Eukaryota > Metazoa > Chordata > Mammalia > Rodentia > Cricetidae > Peromyscus > Peromyscus californicus. Next base: position 50,717,392 of record NW_026294402.1, on the reverse strand, counting down.
TGTTGGTTTCAGAGCATGGCCAACAGACTTGAAGAGACCCTGTGACAATGTCCTTCAATGGGGAGTTGTGTGAGTGAGTACAGTGGGTGAGTCTTTGGTATTTCTTGCTTTTTAGCATCCATGTTTTGTTTGTCAATACTTTTAAAGTTCTGTATTATGTATGTGGAACAGACCCAGGGATTCCAGCAGTTAACAGCATCTGCTCTTCTAGTAGTTTTCACAGTAGCTGATCCCCAGAACCAGTGCAGAAAAGCAAGCACAGCAAGCACACAGCTGTAACCAGAGCACTGGTTGGAGCACATCTGGCCTAAATGGGGAAGTCCAAGCTCAAAAAAAATAAGGTGGAGAGTAATAGAAAAAGACAACTGACATCAACCCCTGGCCTCCATAGACACCTGCACAAGCGAGTGCATGCACACGTACGTGTGCAATATATAAGTAAACTAACTTTAAGAAAAGAAAATGGACCACGAACAAGTTTAGAGCTGGAATCAGCCTGTTTGGCATTGAATCCAGGACCCAGAGAGTGCTAGACAATCACTCTCCCACAAGCTATCCTCACCCCTTTTAAATTTTATTCTGTGATAGTCTTGCCCAGTTGCTCAGGGTAGCCTTGTGGTCACACTGGAGCTGAGGCAGGCCTTGAATTGGAATGCTTTTCTTTTAGCCTCAGAAATAGCTGAGATTATAGACCTGTACCACCAAACGCAGAGGGGACCAGCAAGTCCTAAGGCTTTCCTCTGCCTCCCCGGTGCTGGGGTTATAGGCACATGCCACCTGTGTCCCAACTTCTGTTCTGGGGATCTGAATGCATGTCCTTTCCTTGCACGGAAAGTAATTTACCAACTGAGAAGTCTCCCCAGCCCTCAAGCTTCTGTAAGAGATTTTTATTTGCATGCCATTAGAACATACATCAACTGCAGACAAGGGCGTAATCTTGAAGGAGTACCTTCTTACCGATCCTTTATTATAAAAATTATGCATGTGTCTAGACAGAAATATAAGACTTGAAATCTGCTAGCTACACAACTTCAGAAATACTCTTTCCAAACCAGCAGAACCAGGGGTCTCTCTTTATATCAGCAGTGTGCAGTGAACTGGAAGTTCCATTATGGGCTCTAGCTCCTGGGGATAGGAGAGCTGGGAACAAATTTCTCTAGCAGCAGTCAACAGGGCAGTCTGTAAAAATGCTCCCTCTTCTCAATGGGCTGGCTGCCTTAGTCATCAACGCAGAAACGAGGCCATCCGCACAAAGCTGTTTTCTCATGACATGGACATCATAAGAAGACAGTAACAAGGGAGCTCGTCTTCCATGCCTGAGTGAAGACAAAGTGAAGTGACACTTCCAGACACTCTCTCAGGCCCTGCCTCACGTCAAGACTAGACATTATTGAGTAGTTATGCACATACTTAAAGAGAAAGGAAATAGGCTTTGCTAGGTGGAAGTTAATAGAAACTACTTCTAATTTCAGAGCTAGTGGTTCCCTAGAAGGACAGTCAGTATGGCCAATCAGTGAGCTTTGGGTTCAGTGAGAGACCCTGTCTCAAAAAAGTAAGAGAAGTAATTGAGGACCCTCGGTGTCATCCTCTTTCCTGAACAAACATTAAAAAAAAAAAAAAAAAGTGTTTCTAATCCTTGTTTCTCTTTGCCCATAAAGAAGTCAGGAAGAGGCCGGGCGGTGGTGGCGCACGCCTTTAATCCCAGCACTTGGGAGGCAGAGTCAGGCGGATCTCTGTGAGTTCGAGGCCAGCCTGGGCTACCAAGTGAGTTCCAGGGAGGCGCAAAGCTACACAGAGAAACCCTGTCTCGAAAAACCAAAAAAAAAAAAAAAAAAGAAGTCAGGAAGAGTATGCTGAGGATATAATAGTCTCAGAACACTTCTCAGACCCTGAAACCTTCAAAGACATCTGATTTAAGTATACTTCATTGGCTAGCAACATGAGATTTGCTGATTCAGCCGTTTTATGCTCCAGCAGTTAGTGACCATTTGATCCCCTTGTACTTCATGGCCACAGAACTGATAGAGTTTAGGTAGGGAGTGGGGAGAGGGAAGAGTTAGCCAAAAGTAAATGAGCTGGCAGTGGTTGAAAAGAAAAAGACAGTCTTTAACTGATTCGTGACCAGCAGGATGCTCCAGATTCATTTTCCAAAATGAGATTAGCCAAAGAGTTAAGCTTTCTTTTCCATTTGACTTCCCTCCTGCACCCATATAGATGAAAACTGATGCTTCTGTCTGCCTGCCATTAACCTACCAAAACAGTTACATAGTACAATTTCTATTTATAATATAGTCACAATTTTATTCCTGATTCTTTCTAAATACCTCAATAAATATTTTAACATGTAGCAAATACTATGTGGCAAGTAAAGTAAATAATTGTGGTATTTACTATAGTAGTAGAGTACTATAAGTAATGTAATAAATATAGTAAATACGCCAGCTGATTTACTAAATTCTTGAGAGTTTTTCTCTTTTACCAGTTAAGCATTCTTCTTACTATTGTTACCTCTTCTCTTTAAAAAAATGTAGATGTAGTATTTAGACATTCATGTATGAAAGTCTCAGACTTTAATTGTTCTATTCCTTGTCTGTTCATTCTCAAGCTCCATTTGAGCCTACTCTACCTCCACCAGTATATGAATCGGGGTCGAACATGAAAATTCTTGGTCTCTGTTCAGCAAATTGATGACCCACTGTTATGGTTATAGGGCTATTTTTTCACATCAGTGGGAAGCACATTTTTAATATTTATTCATTTATAGCCGGGCGGTGGTGGCGCACGCCTTTAATCCCAGCACTCGGGAGGCAGAGGCAGGAGGACCTCTGTGAGTTCGAGGCCAGCCTGGACTACAAAGTGAGTTCCAGGAAAAGGCGCAAAACTACAGAGAAACCCTGTCTCGAAAAACCAAAAAAAAAAAAAAATTTATTCATTTATTATTATTTCTAGTTAGCTCTGGTTATCCTGGAACTTGCTATATAGACCAGGAACTCTGGCCTGGAACTCACAGAGATCCACCTGACTCTGCCTCCCAAGTGATGGGATTAAAGGCGTGCACCACCATCCCCTGCCCTGTAAAGCTAAATTTTAACAGAACTTTTGCATTCTAATTTGATGAACTGTCTGATTTGTTTCAGTCGTGTGACCCATGAAGTGGCAGAGGAATTTTCTCCTCAGGATCCAAAGAGTCTTGTTGTGAAGCAAGATGGCACTTCAGTCACACCAGCATTGCCCCCACCTGACCTGGAAAGGGAAGAAGAAAAAGATGATACTTCGGATCCTGTAGACCTAAACTCCTGCAGTGCGACATATAGCAACTTAGGTAAGTACAAACGTTACATAAATGGTATTTAAACCTTGCCTTTTTATGTCTGGCTAAATATTATATTTCCCTGGAGGATCAAAATTGTAGCTTTGGAGTTATAAATTTACAGTTACTTCAGAAAATTATATTCGAGGTTTTACTAGACTTATTTTAAATGCCTGCTACTGTGAGCCATGTGCCATGTGCTGATGTGGCCCCTGTCTTGAAGGATTCAACCTGAAGAGAAAGAAAGGAATTTGAATTCCATATAATGTGATAAATATAATTGTGGAAACACACATGGAATATTTTTGATGTTGCACAAAGAAGGGTGTCAAAAGAAGCCTTCCTAGAAATCATTCCTGAGCTGATTTCACTTGTCAGAGCCAAGAAAGGATGTTCCAAACAGGCACTAAGTGAACAAAACCATGGAAATACAGAATAGCCTGGTGCCACAGTCATTTAAGGTTGCTGCAGTGTGGAGCATTAGATAAGATGGATTTCAGGGTAAAATCTCAGACCTTTTGTTATGTGTGATAATGACCCATCAAAGGGCTTCAAGAAGACAGATGACATTTATGACTTAAAATGGGCGCACCTAGGCTATGGTGTTTGGTAACAGGTACTATTGCTGCAGGATTACATGCGAGGATGAGAAGAGCGAGCCTCAGTTAAGACAGGGAGAGGGATCAGTGAGCAAATCAGAGTCGCATTTTAGGACAACATATACGCAAGGTAGGATAATGTGAAGAACAGGATTTCTGGCTTGGATCAAGCAGACTACAAGTAGGAGTCCTGTCGTTGGAGGTGTGTAGGCAGAGGCTGGCAGGCTGTCACAGACCTGCCTACTGTAGTGGAGAATGTGCAAAGAGGGTTAAGCAGAATTGCTTCTGAATTGTTGCAGAACATCCTCAGATCTCTTTCTTCACTGTCTTTCTGGAAGTCCCAGTGACCTCTGAATTATCTCCCTCCCTTGAGTTCCTTTCCTTCTGAAAAGGAAAGCCTGGAGCGGAGTAAGTTTTGGGGGTTTGTTTTTGTTTCCATGCTTATCTCCTGTGGGGAGGAAGAGATGAGCAGCATGGACTACCCGTAGTATAGTGTGCCAGCAAGACTCTAATGAACCACTGACCCCTGCTTGGAAAGCACAGAGAATGTGTCTGAAGGACCTAGTTTCTCATCTCTCTTTGTCTTTTTCCTCCATTGTGTTTTTGTAAGGAAAAACGATACCAAAATCAGCTAGTATACTTGAAAATAATAGTTTCTTAATTAACAAATCCAAAAGATTGAAGCAATACCATAGGAGAAATGCTCTAATCTCCTGTTGGGAGATTCAGTCAGAACAACCCTCAAGTAGCTGAAAGTATATTCTACAAAGAAAAGACTTCTAACTTCAGTTCCAGTAGATTTTATAGTTGAATGGTTTATTGGACTTTTCTCATTCTTTTATATTTTAGAAGTACATATTAAGATGAAGTTTTTACTTACTTTGCACCCTAAAATATATCAGGAATTACATATTGTAGATATTTTTGCTATGCCAAAATTTCTTACATGACAACCTCAGTAAAATGTATCACAATCTTTAGGAATCGATGCCATATGGCATCTCTTCTTAAAGTGTTCCATTAGCAACTGGGTGTCGCAGCTTACACCTATAACCCCAGCACTTGGAAGCCTCAAGGAGAACTGTGACTTTGAGACTAACCTAGGCTTCATAATAAGACTATCTCAAAAAAAAAAAGAAAGAAAAAGTGAGCCCTGGTAGCACATGCCTTAATCCCAGCACTTGGGGAGTGGAGGTAGAAAGTTCAGGACTTCAGTGCCATCCTTAGCTACAAAGTAGGTAAGTATGAGGCCAGCCTGGGTGGGCTACAGGACCTTACTTTAAAAAAAAAAAAATTTAAAAAAAATTAAAAAATCATTTTTTTAAGATTTTATTTAATTTTATTTCATATGCATTGATGTTTACTCTGCACTCATGCCTGTGTAAGGGTGTCAGATCCCCTGGAACTGTAGTTACAGATAATGTAAACTACCATGTAGGTGCTGAGAATTGAACCCAAGTCTTCTAGAAGAGCAGCTGGTTCTCTTAACTGCTGAGCCACCATCTCTCCAGCCCCTCTTTTTTTTTTAAACATGCCAACTTTAAGTTTTATTCTTTTATCTCATTGTTAGATGAGGAAAGGAAGGCAAGGGAGATTGGACCAAGTTATAGCCCAGAGAGCCTTAGGCACTCATGACTCAAATACCTTCATCATTAAATTCTTGAAAAGCACTGAAGGACTGGGACTTCCTGTTTTGTTTTGTTTCATTCCCCACCCCCACCCCCCAGACAGGGTTTCTCTGTGTAACAGTCCTGGCTGTCCTGGAATTTGCTCTGTAGACCAACCTGGCCTCAAATTCAGAAATCTGCATGCCTCTGCCTCCTGAGTGTTGGATTTAAAGGTGTGTGGCACCACCACCCAGCAAGGCTGGAACTTTTGAATCATCAACTTTAAAAAATTACAGTTACTTAGAATCGAAAAATTCAAGATGTCCTGTGAGAAAGATCGTTTTCCATTGAGTTTATCTCAGTGGTCGAGCTCTTGCCTAGAAATCATAAGGCCCTAGGTTCAGTGCCCAGCACCAGAAGGAGGGAAAAAGATGAATTTCTTTCCTTTGTCATAAGTATATGATGCCTATGTTATCCAGTCTTCCTTTGGGGTTTTTTGTTGTTGTTGTTGTTATTTTTATTTAAAAGGAAAAGAGAAAAACTTGCAAGTAAAAACATTACACACCAAAATTAACTAGACTTTGGTCTAATCATCTCGTTGAACTTAGCACAGCCGTTCTGAAGCCATTGAGCCTCTTTTACACTCTGTCAAATATATTTTTATGCACTTATCAACTACCAAAATTGAAAAATCCATGACAAAGTTAGAACTAGAAAAATAATTAGCTTTAACCCTTCTTTAAGTGCTCAAGTGGCTCTGTGCTTGACTTTGTGTGGTTTGATACATGCTTAATTTTTCTGCTTTGGAAGAGTAATCGTTACGGTTGATTCTGTTAGTTCTAGAAGCTGAGGATTTGGGTTTATTACTGTTTTCCCTGGGAGAACAAGTATGTAGATGGCATTTGGAGCTCTTTTGGTTTTTTTTGCTTTTTTTTTTGTTTTTTTGACACTCAGCAAATCGTCTCCATGTAGTTTTAAAATGTCCCTTTGGGTAATTTTTTTGTGATTTAAAGCTCCAGTAACTTTTTATTTTTAATGGTACCATTGAGCTGGACATGGTGACTCAAACCTATAATTCTGGCACTTGGGAAGTAGACAGGAGGTCAGTAATTCAAGGCCAATCTGGGAAACATGTGACCCTGTCTTAAAAACAAATAGGGGTGGAGGAGCAGGGAAGATGACTAAGTGGAAAGAGCACTGGCTGTGCAAACATTAAGACCCTAGTTTAAATCCCCAGAACATACATAAGAAGCCAAGTATGGTGGTATTGTGTTCCCCGAAATATTGTGCATGCTAATAAACTTATCTGGGGTCAAAGAACATAACAGACACAATATTAAACATAGAGGTTAGGCAATGGTAGCACACGCCTTTAATCCTGGCATCCCACAGGCAGAGATCCGCCTGGATCTCTGTGAGTTCAAGGCCACACTGGAAACAGCCAAGCATGGTGACTCACACCTTTAATCCCAGGAAGTAATGGCAAGAGGCAGAAAGGTATGTAAGGCATGAGGATGAGGAACTATGATTGGTTAAGCTTTCAGACTTTTGAGCAGCACCGTTCAGCAGAGAGGCATCCTGTCTGAGGAAACAGGATCACCTGAGAAATTGGTGAGGTGAGGAAGCTGTGGCTTGTTCTGCTTCTCTGATCTTCCAGCGTTCACCCCAATACCTGGCTCCAGGTTTGTTTTTATTAATAAGAACTTTTAAGATTCGTGCTACAGCCAAGTTGGGCCACACATACCTGTAACCCCAGTACTATAGGGATAGGGACAGGACTGGAGCTTGCTGGCTGCCAGCCTAGCCCCAGGTTTTGTGAGAGACCCTGTCTCAGGGGAATAAAGTAGGTCATTAGAGCAGGACACCCAACATGATGGTGATTTCACTCTGGATGGTGATCACATGGATCACGGGATCAACTGGCCTTTACCAACTTAATCATACTCAATCTGGATTTCACAGTATGTCTACACCCAAAACAATTCCCCAAAGAAGTGATAGAATATCTCTACATTTTCCTGTTTCTTGTGTCTATCTTCAAATGTCTAGAAGAAGGATCACTGGTTGTCTTATGTGGGCGTGTCTGACTACTTTATTACCTTGCTGGAATCAGAAGTGTGTAAGAAGTTTTACTGTGTTGAAAGCCAGCTGATGACTTTAGTTCTCCTTCGTTCACTTTGTAACTAAGTACTCCATACATTGCTTTTTTAAAAGCTCAGTCAAGTCTCCTTTTACTCCACGTAGTTTTGGCTTGCTCCTCTTTCTGTATCCCTACAGCCTAGCACATTATCTAAAACACACAGGAGGTGCTAAGAATGTGTTTGAATAAATGAGCTAAAAATGACTGCTGTGTTTGACTTTTGAAGATTCCCAGATGAAAGAAATCTGGCTGTTCACAGCAAAGTTCATGTAAGAGATTTTCCAAGTTATCATTTATGTGCTCCACTGATCTATTAATCTGGCTTGTTTTTTTCTAATATTGGACATAATGCATAAATTTCCTAATTAAGGAACTATACGAATTTTGCCTCCATCTCCTAAGGGTCTCCATAAGAATCTGTCCACATTACTCATTTTAGTTACTTTGAGCAAATCCTTAAAGCTGCACCCTTCAAACACCAATGCAAAACATCTAAAAGCATTCTGCCTGCAGTACATTGTTGTGGGTGTTAAAGGTGAAGGGTGGATGTCTGTAAAAGAATAGCATTCTTTACATTGCTGGTCTTGATGTTGTGGTATGGAGTGTACCATTCAAAATTCTGAAGAGTACCTTACAATGCATATTTATTCAATAAATATTGAGCAGGTATCATTGTGTTAATTATTTGAACCAAAGATTAACGTATTGCAGTTAAGGACTGGCAAGGTAGCTTAGCAGGTAAAGTCACTTGCCACCAAGCCAGACAACCTGAGTTAAATCTCTGGAACCCCCATGGTGGGTGGAGGGAGAGAACCAGCTATCCAAAGTTATCATCTGAGCCCCAAACCCGTGCACATGTGTGCACACACACACACAATAAATAAATAATAAATCCAAATGTTTTTTAAAATAATTGCAGTTAAGATTATCTGGAACTAAAAAAGAAAAAAGCTGAAGTTGATAGCTTTGAACATTTGTTTGAGCATTTGTTATACCTCCTATAATTGTAATTATTTCTATTAAGAGAAAGCATGGATTTTTGTTCCTAAGTTAGTTTCATTCATATTTTAAAATAGTTTCCCATATCTAAGAATTAGTTAAGAGAGTACAGTATTCAAATTACATAGATAACTTACCCCTAAATAAATGAGCTGTGGCATTAGGAAGGTTTTCTGTGATGAGGCCGTGTAAACAGTGGGCCTGTCAGCTGCTACACCACTGGCATTCTTCAAAGTGGTCTGTCTATTTGAGGATACATGCAAGTGGTCTCTGGAGGTCAGCCAGTTTTATTCTTTGACATGAAGTTGTACCCGTGGCTTGCCAGTTGTTGCTTACATTTCACTGTGCTCAGTCTGCCCAGCACAGTAAGAACGCTTGGCAGATGCGGTCCTTTCCTCCGGACGCTGGAAGCCAGCTGCTGGGAAACAGTGCAGGCCTCAGCCGATGCGAGGCCCTATTCATTTGACAAAGCTGGGGAACAGTGGTGGTGGTCTATAAAGTATGTTCTGTAAACTGTATCTGTAAAGTGCAGAGCGTATTTCTGTGTTTGGACATGACTGTCTCTTTATTCCTTTCTCTTCCCATTCTCAGGTATATTACTTACCTTGAGGTGGGGGTTAGATTAGAAATGAAAATTGAAACTGTGCTTTAAATAGGTAGATATGTTCTGTTAATTGGGACTTTAATATGGCCACTTAGCGAATAACTGTTTAATACCAACTGGCTCTAGTTCCAGGCAAGGTGCTGAGAACACTAGCGTAACCTTCAAAGACCTGATCTTTTGGAGAGAAAGACATGAGTCTACCCTCCTTTGAGTCCCTGTGCTAATTGCCGTGTACTGAGAGGTTTGTGAAGGCTTCTTTCTAGAGGAATCTGGGTCACAAACACTGCATCTTTTACTAATAGAGCCACTGTAGGCTTTTCAGAAGAGGCACACTCAGGATTAAAAGCTCATCCCGGAAGCTGTGTGGGGGATGACTTGAGGCAGAGAGATCGGCCAGGAAGCCATGCCTTCTTGTCTTGTTAGAATAAGGAATGACTTGTGGTCAAAGGTCAACTCCTATTTAAATGCGTCATTATTTAGGGCCCTATGACGTCAAGGCTACCAGATTACAAGCAAACATTTATTGTGGTTTGTTTTTAATGTGTCTTTAATATTTCCATCACTATAATGATGTAATTACTATTTTAAGTTTTTCATTATGCAATCTTCTAAAATATTTATTTTAGAGATACCTTATTTCTTGTGTATCTATACCAATTTGTAAGTTATAAGAACTTCTATCAATCATTTTCATTCCTAGTGAATTAGTCTCATCAAAATTTTCCCTTTCTGTTGCATTTTCAGCATTTGCTCTGCATAAAGTGACTTGATACAGGGCCTTCTTCATCTGCCAGTCTAAAGGCCCGTTTAAGTGGAGAGAAATTACAGCTAGAGCTTAGAGGCTTGAGTTTGCGTTAGTCAAACGTTGTCCAGAGGACCTTTTTAGCTGTAGCAAGGCAAGATTTAGAATCAAACTTGTTTCCCCCTTTCCATTTAGAAAGCTGGTATGCCACAAAAATGTAGAGTATGTGGTGTCCTGTCTGCTGCTGAAAACTGAGCTTTGGTGTCTGGATCCTGGAGACTTCAGAGGAATGTACAGGATTAAATGTTTAAAATAAAAGCAGCTAAGATACCAAACTTTTAGGACATTGACCTAAATGTTTGGAATTTGTCCCCCTCCCCTTTTAGGGTGGCAATAAAGCACAAAAACACAAAGCACTTTGAGATTTAGAAGATAGCTTGACCTACTTGCAGGGACTGTGGAATGCTCCTGGTTTCATTTAGAGTGGCTAAGTTCCTGATTCCCTCATGAAAATCCCCATATCTCCCATGAGATCCTGCACTGCTATTGGAGGAGAGAGGCCTGGAATTCTCTTATATCCTGCCACTTTGACTATCTCTTTCCATTTGGAATAATGATCAGTTCTGCTGGTTTTCTGTCCTTCAGCAGCCATTTACTGTAACACATGCTGTTTGTCTTGTACCACATGAGATTTAGAAAGGATGCATACAAACACAGAAACACTGCAATAAAGTGGAAGTGCTGAGAGAATACAGGAAGAAGTTATGGCTTCCATTTTGAAGTGGAGAGTAGAGGAAGACATCAGTAGAAAAGTCTGAGCTGGGCCAAAGACAGAATACATCTTTGCTAAGGCAAAAATATAAAAATAGAAGTTCTGGACTGGCCCCGGGGTTAAGAATGTGTATTGCAAGCCGGGCGGTGGTGGCGCACGCCTTTAATCCCAGCACTCGGGAGGCAGAGCCAGGCGGATCTCTGTGAGTTCGAGGCCAGCCTGGGCTACCAAGTGAGTTCCAGGAAAAGGCGCAAAGCTACACAGAGAAACCCTGTCTCGAAAAAACCAAAAAAAAAAAAAAAGAATGTGTATTGCTCTTACAGAAGACCTGAGATCAGTTTCCAGCACCCACATCAAGTGGCTCACAACCTCCTATAATTTCTGCTCCTAGGGGGATCTGGTGTCTCTGACTTCTGCAGACACTACACTCACACACATGTAAATAAAAATAAATCTAAAATAATATTAGAGAGAGAGAGACCTAAAAGAACAGAAAATATGGACTGGAGAGATAACTCGGCAGTTAAGAGCATTTGCTACTCTCTCAAAGAACCCAGGTTTGGTCTCCAGCACACAAGGCAGTTCACAGCCATCTGTAACTCCAGTTCTAAGGTACACGAACAGGAGTAATGGGAGTGGCGGAGAAATAGTGGTAGATAAGACAAAGAACCTTGATCGACTTGTAGAAAGTCTGAACTTTATTCCAAAAGTAGCACAAACTGCACACTCAGCCCTCTTCCACCTCTCTAATAAGTACTAAAGAACTATGTAATACACTTTGTCTTACTTCCCTAATCCTCAGATAATCTTTAAAGAAAAAGAAGGTACTTCTGGAACTCTCGATGCTACTCACATCCACAGTTATTGCAGCTTTTCCTTATTTGGAGAGATGGGTAGAAAATGGCAGCCCATAAAACCTTTTCTAGGACCTAGATAAAAATTGGATGATGTTTTCTATCTACATCTATCTCTCTACTTACCTAGCCACTCTATCTCAGCCAGATTCTTGCTTGGTCTCATATATAGAAATAAGACACAGTCCCTGCCACTAGTGAGCAACCCAGTAGGGAATTCGGACTGAGAATGAATGAATATATATGCATAGAGAAAAATATATACAAGGCATATCTGTGGATCAATAAGTTTGGGGAGTGGACTTAAACACTCCCCAGAGGCAAGAGTGTTTAAAGATGGGTGAGGAAGAACAGGAATATAACTCAGCAGTAGAGTATCTAGCATGTCTGAGACCCTGGTTTTGTGCTCCAACCCTAGAGAAGGGAACAAATAACCCAATATGAGAGAAGTGGGAAACTTCATTCAGTTATGTGGCTATACCACATCTTGTTTGTCCATTAATTAGATGGTAAACATTTGCATTGTTTCCGCTTTGGAGCTGTTATGAACAGTACAGTATAAGCATGTGTTCTGGTCTCTGTATAGATGTGTTTTATTTCCATTGACTATCTCAGTAGGAGTGTATATGCTGGCTCATGTGATGACTCTTTGTTTTGCTCTTTGAGAAACTCCCAGGTTGTTTTCCAAGCTAGCTATTCTAGCTTAGATTCATAATGATCCTAGTAGATGTGAAGTATTAGGGTTTTGTTATATCATTATCTAATGAATAATGATGTTGGACATCTTTCATGTATGTATTGGCCATTTGTGTATCATCTTTGAAGAAATGTCTATGTGAATCTCTTGCCCATTTTTAAAGATTTTTAAAAGAGTTCAAAGCCAGGCGGTGGTGGTGCATGCACTTTAAGTGGAAGTGCTAAGAGAATACAGAAAGAAGTTATGGCTTCCATTTTGAGGTGGAGAGTAGAGAGTAGCACTCAGGAGGCAGAGACAAGCAGATCTCTGAGTTTAGGCCAGCCTGGTCTACAGAGTGAGTTCCAGGACAGGCACCAAAACTACAGAGAAACCCTGTCTCGAAAAATCAACAAAAAAAGAAATTTAAAAAAAAAGAGTTCTATATATATTCTAGATACAAGTTTCTTCCCAGATACATAATTTGAACACATGTTCCCCTACTCTGTGTAATTTCCCCCTTCCTCCCTTCGTCCTTCTTCCTCTCTCTCTTCTGCTCTTCCTCCCTCCCACCTCTTCCTCCCTTTTGGTGTCTACCCAAGGTCTTGCTATGTAGCAGTGCTATCCTCAGCCTCCAGAGTACCAGGATTACAGGCGTGTGTCACCGTGCCTGGCATTTTCTTTGTACTTTCTTGAAGATATACTTTGAAGCCTATAAGTTTTCTTTTTATTTTCACTTTTACCATACTATTTTGTTTTCTTGTTTTACATTAATTGTTAGAACTAACCATTGCCCAACTCAGGGACACAACCATTGATTTCTATCATCAGATTTGTCGTAGTTCTGGAGTAAGGATATAGCTCAGTGTTAGAGCATGCTTGAGACCCTGGGTTTGATTGCCAGCAGTGAATAATACAGAGTTTCATAGTTTTGAGCTCTTACATTTAGATCTTTTATGCGTTTTAGTTTATCTTGGTGTATAGTGTGAAACAAGTGTCCAACTTTGTTTTTGTTTTTGTTTTGTTTTTCATATGTGTATTCACTTGTCACAACCCTGTTTGTTCTTTCCTCCATTGAACTGTTTGGACAACCTTTGTCAATATTAATTGACCTTAATACAAAGATTTCTTTCTGACCTTTCAAACCAATTCCATTCATCTATATCTTTGCTCTTAACTAGGTACTACACTATCTTGATTACTATAATTTTGTAATTTGCTAAGACTATTTTTGGCCACTCATAAGCTGCTTATGTTTCCATGTGAATTTTAGGGTCCCCACATCAATTCTGCAAGAAATCCAACTGAGATTTTCATAGGGATTACATTAAATCTGTAGGTCAATTTGGGGAGTACTTCCATCTTAACAATATTAAAGTTTCTGATCCATGAGCTTAAATAGACTGAATAAAATTAGTCATTTTAATAATGTGACTGATTTTTAATAACATAACTAATTTCCATTTATTCTGGTACTTTTTAATTTCTTTCAGTGATGTTTTATAGTTTTCAGCATACAACTCTTGCTTAATTAAATTTATCCCTTAATACTTTAGTCTCTTTGTTGCAAATAGGGTTATTTTTTTAATGTCAGATTTAGAATAGTCATTACAATTGATTTTTGTATAGTGATCTTGTATCTTGCAGTCTCACTAAATTGATACATTCCTTTCTTCTTTTTGTTTGTCTACAGCAAGTTCCCATGTAGTTCACACTGGCCTCAAACTTACTGTGTAGCTGAGGATGGCTTTGACTTCTTGTTCCTCCTGACCTCATGTCTCAAGTGCTGAAATTACAAGTATATCCCACCACATTCAACAGTTCTATGACATGCTAGGAATTGAACCCAAGGCACCTTGCTTGCTAGGCAAGCACTCTACCATCTGAGCCCTGGCATATTACTTCTGATAGATATTCATATGATTCCTTGGGCTTCTCAAACTACAAGATTATATCATCTATACATAGAATAGTTTTACTTCTTTCTAGTTGGGATTTTTTTATTTGTTCCTATTTCCACATTTCCATGGCTAGTGCTCAAGTATAAGGTAGAATAAAGATGGTGATAATGGAAGTTTTTGTACTGTGACATTAGGAAGGAAGCATCTACTCTGTTGTCATCAAGTATGTTAGCTCTTGGTTTGATATAGAAGCTATCAGACTGAGAATGTTCACTTCTGTCCCAAATTTGTTGGGTGTTGTCATGGAAAGGCATTAGATTTTATCAGATACATTTTCCACAAATTTGAGAAGATCATGTGAGATTGTTTTTTTCTTTTGTATTTTGTTAGCATCATATGCTGATTAATTTTCAGATATTAAACCAACCTTGCATTCTTCAGATAAACCCAAGTTGTTATGGCATATTATTATATTTATAATGTTTAAAGTGTCACTAGGTTCTATTGCTAATGACATATTTTTTTCACTTGTATTCAAGTAATATTAGTCTTTAGTTTTCTTAAATGTATTTGGTTTGGTTGTCTAGGTAACATAGCTTCTACAAAGTTCAAGATAGAAGTGTTCCCTTCTACTTTTTGGAAGAGCTTGCAAAAGATTGGTAGTAATACTTTGGTTTAATTAATATTAAGCATTTGGTAGAATTCATCAGTGAATCCATCTAGTCCTGTGGTTTTCTTCAAGAGAATTTAATTAGTTAGTTATTTAGCAGCTAGCTAGTTAGTTTTATGCTAATAAAGATCAAACCCAAGGGCTTGTGCCTGTTGGACAAGCACTACACAAAGCCAAATCCCAGCTGGAAAGTCTTAAAAGCCTTTGCTCCCTAGAGCTATATATTCTCTGCTTATTCTCCCCCACCCCCACTTCCCCCTTCACTTCACTTCCCCCTCCCTCTCTTCCTCCCTATCTGAAGCCTCCCACCCCCACTCTCTTGTACATTCTCTCGGTATATTTTTGTTTGGGTTTAATGCAGCTCTCTTCCTTATAAAAATGCTGCTGTATGCTGTCAGTGGAGAAAGGAGAGCCTTCAGTTTGCTGTATGTATGTGGTAGTTAGTAGTTTATTTAAACTCCTAGATATTCTTGATCCAAGTACTGTATGTAAGAAATTGAATATAATTGTAATCACAGTTTATATTGATTCTTGCCCTTGGCATTTCTTCAAGGATGTAGTTTTAACAAAACAAACCACTGCTTTACTTATTAGCATCCTCAGAAACATCTGTATTTGTGACTTTCCTCATTGCCGTGATAAAACAGATCATGGAGGAAGGGTTTATTTTAACTCCCAGCTTAAGGGGACAGTCTATCATGGTGGGAAGTCATGGCAGTAGAAATATGAGGAAGCTTTGCATCTGCAGTCAGGAAGGAGAGGGAGATGAATACTGGTGTTTGGCTCACTTTTATTTTGTTCAGTTCAGAATCACTGCCCTCATTTGGAGTGGTTCCTTCCACCCCAATTAGCCCAGTACAGAAATCCACAGACATATTCAAAGGTGTCCTAGCTGATTCAAGATGAGATCAGTTGGATAGTATTAACATCACACAATCCATTTACCTGTACTCTGTATGATTATAAGTAGCAATATGTATTTCTTTCCTAGGACTGTTGTAATAAAGTACTTTAAATGGGTTGCATAATACAGCAGAAACTAATTCTTTGACAACTGACAGTTTAGAGACTTAAAGTGAAACTTCTGTCCACAGAACCATGCTTCTTCTGAGACACTGAGTAGGATCTGTTCTTGCTTCTGCCTGGCATTTAATGATGCCATCCATCTTTGGCATTCCTGTCTCTGCCCCTGTCACCACATAGTATTTCCCTTATTTGTCTTCACATTGCATTTTCTTCTTTTTAGGATACCAGCCATATTTGATTAGTGCCTTCCTTAACCTCAACTCAGTCATACTAACAGAGACTCTATTTCCAAATGAAGACCTATTCATAGATACCAGGGGTTAGGACTGCAACATAATGTTGTGTAACCAGGCATTATGCTCTCCCTCTATCTCTTGAGTAAA
Organism: Peromyscus californicus insignis; assembly: GCF_007827085.1. Taxonomy (NCBI): domain Eukaryota; kingdom Metazoa; phylum Chordata; class Mammalia; order Rodentia; family Cricetidae; genus Peromyscus; species Peromyscus californicus. The sequence goes on along the minus strand of NW_026294402.1, from coordinate 50,701,112 downwards.
GGCCTCATTTTAATAACATGGCTAATTTTTGTAGCTTTTGTGCAAGTTTCATGATATATTTCTGTCTTTAGAAAAATAGTGTCTTCTTTCCTTTATGTAAGAAACAAAGTATTATTGAACCCTAATGTGTTTTGCCCTCTAAACATAAATATTGGATACATTATATGTACATATATGTAATGGCAGGTGCTATATACAATGTAAAACTGGAGTACTAATACAAGAAACAGAACAATATTTTGTCAGGCTCTGTACAGTGGTCCCATTGCTAGTTTCAGTTCTGTTTTCAGTAATGCTCCCAAGTATTTTCTTGTCAACGAATGCTGTCATCTCTAGCTGTCACAATTCAGGTGTTTCTAGTGTCTGTCCTTTCTTAGTACTGCGGTATTGTGAATGTTAGCATTATTGAGGCAGGACTGGAGAATCTGGGTTCCTGTTTAAAAACAAAGCCCATTACCTAAATTAGTGCCACATTCCTCTGGCAAAGAAATGCTGAGACATAGTTCATATTTGTTGCTCCAGTTGAGCTTTGGATTCCTGCCTTCCGTGCTCCTTCCATGCTCCTTCCGTGCTCCTTCCTTGGCTCACATTTGAAGTGAAAGCATTGCTGAGTGTTAAGAGTCCCATGCCTGCCTCACTCATTTCTACTTGTTTCAATTATGAAACGAGGTTAAAATTTCTGATTAATTCTCTTTTCTTCTTCTTTAAAATTAATGCAGGACAGTCTAGAGCAGCTATGATACCTCCCAAGCATCCACGGCATCCCAAGGGAGCTTTGGATGATGCCATTGCCTTTGGAGAGAAGACAGACCAAGAAGTATTGAATGCTTCCCAACCCACACCACCCCCACTGCCAAAGAAAATGATACGAGCCAATACAGAGCCAATCTCCAAAGACTTTCAAAAAACCATGGAAAGTAGTCTTTGTGTCATGGCTAACCCCACCTATGATATTGACCCCAACTGGGATGCCAGCAGTGCTGGGTCTTCTATTAGCTGTGACCTCAAAGGACTGGACATTGAGTCTTGTGACTCCCTGGAGAGACCTTTGCACAAAGAGAGACCTGTTCCTTCAGCAGCAAACAGTATCTCCAGCTTAGCCACTCTCAGTATTAAGGACCGATTTTCCAACAGTATGGAGTCCCTCTCCAGCCGGCGTGGTCTCTCCTGTAGACAGGGTCGAAGCATCCAGAAGCCACAAAGACAAGCACTTTATCGAGGACTTGAAAATCGGGAAGAAGTGGTGGGTAAAATCCGAAGCCTTCATACAGATACCTTGAAGAAACTGGCTGTTAAATGTGAAGACCTCTTCATGGCTGGGCAGAAAGACCAACTCCGCTTTGGAGTGGATAGCTGGTCAGATTTCAGGCTAACCAGTGACAAACCGTGCTGCGAAGCTGGAGATGCAGTTTACTACACTGCCTCATATGCAAAAGATCTACTCAATAACTATGCGGTCAAGGTAAGAAAACATGGAAAATCTCACCTTAATCTTTTTTTTTCCTTTTGTTTTGTTTTGTTTTTTGAGACAGGGTTTCTCTGTGTAGCCATGTGCTGTCCTGGAACTCAGGCTGTAGACCAGGCTGGCCTCAAACTCAGAGATCTCCTGGCTTTTTCCTTGTGAGTGCTGGAATTAAAGGTATGCGCCACCATGGCTGGCCTTACCTTAATCTTAGTCAACACCTGATTACTGAGATGGATCCATTCTTCCTTCCCACTTTTTTTCCTCCAGTTTCTCCATTGTGTGAAAGTGAGTGAGTTTCCTGCATTAGCAGATATACCCTAATAAACAGGTTTATTATTGAAAGGAAAAAATAGACAATAAGGAGAATAGGGAAACGAACATTCTGCGAGAGTCTAGAAGGACTGTATTTTAGTTACTTCTGTGGCCAGATACCTGTCAGGAAGCTGAAGTGTGGATGGTTGATTTTGGCTCACAGTAGGAGGAGATACAGTCCATCATGGTGGGGAAGACACAGCAGGCATGTGGGTTGGCTGGTTACATTGTTCCTTGGTCGGGAAGCAGAGAGAGGTGAATGCTGATGCTCAGTTAACTTTTCTCCTCTTTCTCAGTGTGGGACCCTAGTCCATAAGACTGTGCTGCCCACACTCAGGGTGGGTCTTTCCTATTCTTTTAAACCTTTCTGCAAACACCCTCATTAAAAAAAAAAAACCAAAAACTCATAGTCATACCCAGAGAGGTGTTTCCATGGTGTTTATAAACCCCTTCACATTGAGAACGAACATTGTCACAGACCTTAACTCAGACTCCTCTTAAAAGAAGTAGCCATTGAGCTTTGGCAGTTTGCAGTGGTTACCTATAAAAACGAGACTGTTGTATATTTCATTCCTTGTTTCCATCTTTATCTCTACCATATACAAGATCCTTGTTGCCCCTCCTCTATGACTTCTCTGCTTCCTGGGAAACATGTTTATAGACAAAGATAACTAATATTTAATGCCCACACCATGCTCATAAGGTCAAGATCTTTTTCTCCATTTGACACATGAGGAAGGTTTTGCTCAGTGAGGTGACTAACTTGCTTGAGGTCACTTAGCCACAAGTAGAGCTAGGATTTAAGCATAGATATCAGGCCTGATGACTGAGTTTTGTGAATTCAATCCCTGGGACCCAGCTAGTGGAAGGAGGATATGGACTCCTGTACTTTGACACACACACCCCAATAATTGTAATTTTAAAAAACCTCAGGTATTCCTGACTGTGTAGATAGACAAAGATAAGCTTTGTCTATCTTACTGTCTGTTGCCTTTTTAAATGCATGTCAACCGTTCCAGACAGCGCACTACTTTGAGAAACACAGACCACTTGACATTAAGGGTTCCTGTCTGGTTATAATCACTGTAACAGTTACACACAAATCTCATGAGTGTAACAACTATGGCATGCACTAAGATCTCCAAAAGATTTGCCTTCTGATCCTGACTTTACCACTTCGAAGCTTTGTTAATAATAATACCTGTCTTTGGGGCTATTGTGTGGCTAAGTGAGCTGTCTTTGGCTGCTTCCCTACTTTAAGAGAGTTAAAAATCTTTGGGTCTCAAAGATTTTTTTTCCTCTTCTTTCAGAGGCTTAAAATGATAAGCCATGTACTTTATGGGACTAAGGTGACGATCAAGTGAGATAATCCAAGTGAAAGGTCTTAAAAGCACAAAGCTCAGTATAATGTTCTCCATTCCCATAACCTCCTTTTACTGAGTCTATTCACTGATTCAAAATCAATGAACATATCTTAATGACTTTTACATGTTAATTTGGCTTAGAAGGACCAGATGGTGTCTTAGTAAATTAATGGGTAAGGTAAACAATGCCTTACCTGCCTATCAAGACATATATGTTGGACCAGCTCTTCAGCTGGCTGCTCTCTGCAGTTGTAACACTTCCACTGCTGACAGTCTTGACCCTCTGCTGCAGCCCACATTTTTAAAATTAAACCAAGGGACAAACTGTGGAGAGAAGATATGGACTCAAGTTAATATATTACTATTGAGTATAAAAAGGCATTTTGAGATTCTGTGTAGCTCTCAAGAGCTATTATATCAATTGGGGTTATAGTACCTTATCTATCTTGGGTCTTTATTGCTGCAGATCACCAGTGCAGAATGAGTACCTATTTCAGAAAGGGGCATAAAAGTATCTGTTCTTTCAAAACAATTGAGAAGTGGGGCTTGACTAACTTTATGTATTATTGCCATGCAATCTTGTCTCTTTCCTAAATCAATGGTGTAGTATTGATTTCTTTGCTTGTAATAATACAAAAGCAATCTCAAAAGAACAGGTGGCGAGTGATTATGTACTGGGAGTTGTTGGCAGGTTTGGGAAAGGGTGCTTTATACTAAATGCTGAATATAAATGTCTCTTTGAAGGTTTTCTGGGCATTTCCAGAAGTACCTAATTGATTATATAACCTTGCAGGAGTAAATTCTGAGAACTCTGAAAACCCTACATTTGCAGAGATAAGCAAAAGAAACCGACAGTTGGCCCAAACAACTCCTTTTCTAGTGTTTGTCTTAACATATCCCTTTTCCATGTAAGTGGAATCTATTAGTAGCCTAATAGATAGGACTTGTCTCTTAAAATATTGCAAAAGAAAGCAATTTGAAAGGTAAAGGACCATACCTACTTATTCACTGTAGTGGTAAACTATCAAAATATTTACTTTGTGTTGGCTTTTTCAGACTGCCATAACAAAATATCATAGATTCTGTGGCTTAAATAATAGGATTTGTGTGTATGTGTTGTTGGGAATTGGACTTAGGGTCTTGTGTGTGTTAGACAAGCATCCTACTACCAAGCTAAATCCCTAGCCCAACAATAGAAATTGATTTTCTCATGTTTCTGGAAGCTGAAAAGTCCAAAGTCAGAGTTCTAACTTGGTTATTTTCTAACAAGGGCTGTTCTTTCTGAGTCCTCACACTGTGATGAGTTTCACTAAGAGAGAAAAGATATTCTGGTGTCTTTTCTTAAAAAGACACTGGTCCTGCTGTATCCAGGTCCCAACCATATAACTTATTTAACTTTAAGTATCTCTTTCTTTGTAGGCTGTATCTTCAAATATGGTCTCATTGTACTTTAAAGCTTCAGCATGTAAATTAGAAGAAGACACAATTTAGTTCATAGGATTTCATCCTCCTTCCCTCACTCTCAAACTCATCTTTGTCACAGGCAAATACATCCCAATCACCTTAAAAGTCTTATTCCCAAGGATCCACTCTGAAGTCCTCACTTAAAGTCTTATCTGTGTATTATCTAAATGAGATACAGATGAGACTTAAGGTGTAATTCATCTTAATGCAACATTGTTATCTGTGACCCTGGTAAAGCCACACAACTTACTTGCTTTCCAAATATTGTACACAGGCATAGGATAGACATTCCATCCTGAAATATGAGAAATCAGAAGGAAGAAAGGAGGAAAGATGGGTACAGAAGTCCAAGTCTAGCAAGTCTTAAATGCCCTTAACTCATATGTCTCAATAAGGTACCCTCATTTGATACTGTCACTCATATGGTTCCACAAAAAGGTTCTCCCACCCTGAAGCGCTATTCGTTGTCCCCCCACCCCCCAGCTCTCCAAGTCTAGAGAGGAGGCACATCATTTGACACCTAGAAGAAAACAACCCTACCCACTGGACCCTTAGTAAGAAGAACAGCATTGATATCTTTTTTTTTTTTTTTAAATGCCGAATGCCGTTTATTGAAGGAGGGAGGAGGTCTTAAATACAGGCTTACAGCACAATGGGAGAACCCTGGAGGGCAGAAGCTCGCTACAGATGTTTTACAATCTTGCATCTAAGCTGTTAACGCCCATTATGCAGGATACATAGACAAGGAACTTCCCTTAAGCATTCAGGAGGGTGAAACCCAGGAGGGAATTAGCATAGGGAGGATATCAAGGTCAAGGTCAGCAAGCAAGGCAACAGTTACCCAAAAGGGGGGGGGGCAGGGCCCTACAGGTCCCCCTTTTACTAATAAATGAGCTTCTGACTTAGGTTGCATGGGACATCAGCAGGTCACCTTACCCATCATGGAGACCCCTGCCCAGGCCACACAGGTGCTTTGTTTTAGGTTGGTGAGTGGCCCCCAGGCATTACCCGTCTATATCTTTTTTTAAGTTTTTAAAAAATATATAAGTGGTATGTGTGTGTGCCTACATGAGTTTATGTGCATTCCATGTGTGTGAGTGCCTGCAGAAGCCAGAAGTTATTGGGTTCCCTGGAACTGGAGATATACAGATGGTGTGAGCTAGCTAATATGAGTGCTGGCAACCAAAGCCAGGTCCTCTTTAAGAACTGTAAATGCTCTTAACCTCTTGAGCCATTTCTCCAGCAATACTCTCAATCTCTTTATCACCCCCATGGCTTTCTTCCTTTTCCTTAAAAAATAATGCAGCCAAAGAGCTCTATGGAGCAGGCCTGTAGAATTCAAGATATCTGGCAGTCTTTTCATGCCATTCCACTTTCTTCATCCCCTTTGGACAAAGACTGTACCCAAACTGGCAGTCTCTGCTAATATAATATCGTCCCTGTTCCTGACTTCTGCTGACAAGTCTGTGAGCTATACCCATGACCTCCTTATCAAATGGCTATTTAGCACACACCCTTAGTGTCCTGTAAAGAGCAAGCTTCCAAGTCTGGTGTGGTGGTAGACACCCATAATCCTAGCACACAGGTGGCAGAGGCAGGAGAATCAGGAGTAAAAGCCATCCTCAGCCTGAGGCCAACCTAAGGCTACATGAGACCTTATCTTGAAGCAAAACAGAAGATTAAGCATCATGCCTTTTCCATGAAGAGACCAAACAGTCTTCATCTCCTTTCCTCTTTCCTGTTGTCCTATGAGCAGTCAGGAGAAACAAAGTACTCCTTCAACGCCTGACTTGAACATCTCAACTAAAAATCCAACTTTACCTCTAGTACATTCTTTTCTCAGCAAACCACTAGAACACAGTGCAGTCCAGTTCTCTGCCGCTTTATGACATGAGTCACCTTTCTAGTAGTTTCCAATAATGTGTTCTTCATTTCCATCAGAGACCTCACTGTCATCTCCTTTCACATCTGTATTTGCTGTAGCTGTCAGTTCATACTTATCCAGGCTTTTTCTAACATGTATCTCTAAATGCTTTCAGCATCTACCTAGTCCTAAGGCTGCTTCTAGAACATTCTTAATGATTGTTGGAATGGCACCCCTCACACACAGTTTTAGTTTACTTAAGCTGATAGAAAAACTGTCATAGACTCTATAGCTTAACAGAAATATATTTATTTTCTTCGAATTCTGGAGTCTGGAAAACCTAAGGGCAGGGCTGTGGCTGACTTGGTTTCTGGTGAAGGCTTTCACAGGCTTTGTAGACAGCCACCTTTTCAGTGCATCCTGACATCACAGAGAAAGCAGGTGAGCCTTCAGGTGTCTCTTTACTACAATGACATTGTATCAGGCTCCTACTCATAACTTGTTTAAATTTAATTACCTTCTTATTGCCCTTATCTCCGGGTACAGTCATATTAGCGATTAGGACTTCGACACAGGAATTCAGAGAGACAACTCAATCCATAGCATGTGTCATTGTTGGCCTTTGTTGTAAAATGAGTGGTTTTAACTTGGGACTTTTACTGAATTTGAAGGTTTTCCTATCTCATTTGTTCTAATTTTTCTTCATCATGAACGGCTTTAATTGTATTGACCTTAAACTAAAAGGCAGTGAAATACAGAATAAAGAACTTTGGAGTCATCTGGGCCCATGTTCTGAAATTTATCTCTATTGTTAAACAGGTCAAGGAACTTTTTCGGTTTTTACATCAGCAGAAGCTAGTTGCCATGCCTACTCATAAAATTGTTACAATGCACATGGTTATGTAGTGAAACTGCTTTCATAAACTGTAGAGTGCATTTAAATACAATGAGGCAATTTATTGTTAAAAATACTGGGAAAGTAGTCAACATTCTATAGGTTACTGATTTTTTTTGTTCGTTTGTTTGTTTTTCAAGACAGGGTTTCTCTGTGTAGTTTTTGGTGCCTGTCCTGGAACTCGATCTGTAGACCAGGATGGCCTTGAACTCACAGAGATCCACCTGACTCTGCCTTCCCAAGTGCTGGGATTAAAGGCATGAGCCGCCGCCGCCACCGCCGCCGCCGCCGCCACCACCACCACCACCACCACCACCCCACCACCACCCTGGCCTGATTATTATTCTTTAATATTGGACATTAGCCTTAGCATATTTAGATAGGTTTTATACTTTAATATTTTCTTTCTCATTAGTTCAAAGATATAAGCATCTTTTTTCTCTTAAGATTATAGAAGAATGCTACAAAATGTAACAATCTCAAGAATTTCAGTGATGCCAAAATTAGAAACAAATTAAGCTCCTGATATTAAGAAAATAGTTTAATAATTTATGGCACATTGTCCCAATTAAATGTTTGTAACCATTAAAAGTAGTGACTATGAAGACTATATAAGATGAACAGTGTTTATTGTAAAGGGTCATAGAATACCAAATAATATGAACACACTTTTGTTTAAAATGACCTATAAAATAGTAGTATACACTTAAATCCTGTGTGAGAGTGATAGTCATTATAGGTGATTTTGATTTTGTTAAAAGATTATATCATGATATATTCAGTGGCAGGGGGGCAGACTAGAGCATTTGAGGTTGTAGATCATCACAGTGAATTTCCTAAAGGCACAGGTACCCTTAGGTATACTTGGTTACTCATCTCTGCTGTCCTGTCCTCAAACATAAATTACAAATAGCCCCTACGTCATGTTCCTCAACTGTTGCACATGCTGGTTCTTTGTCTGCATGCCTTTTCCTGGGAGACAGTGTGACTCAATGAGGAATTTCTGCCTTCTGATCTACAGATGAGCTATTCCATAACTACCTGAGGGATCCTCACTAACAACCGTTTCCTTGGTCCTATCCCTTACCTACAGAATTGGAATTGCCAGCAGTGAGCTCTGGGAAACCATATTTGTAGCAGCACCCCCCCCACACACACACAGTGGTTTCCATATAGAATTTTTGAGACCTTTTGACAAAGTGGTTAAGAATTAGGCTTTAAAGTCAAAAGAACTGGGTGTAACTTACGGTTTAGTTGCATATTGACTAAATTGTGTTAGCCCTTGTACATACCTTTTCTAAATCTAGTGTCCCTCTGTAAAGTAGAAAACATAGTATTTTCTTTCTTTCTCTCTTCCCTTCCTTCCTTCCTCCCTTCCTTCCTTCCTTTCTTTCTTTTTTTCCTTGAGGTTGCTACATTTTGTAGCATTCTTCTGTAATCTTTAGAGAAAGGGTTTCTTTGTGTATCCCTGGCTGCCTGGAACTCACTCTGTAGACCAGGCTGGCCTTGAAGTCATAGAGAAGCCTACCTCTGCCTCCCAAGTACTGGGATTAAAGACATTTGCCACCACGCCCAGCAATAATTTATTCTTAAATCTTATATTATTGCTTCCCTTGTCACTGTAGCCAAGTATATAACAAGAAGCACATTAAGCTTAAGATGGGGAGGACTTATTTTGACTCATTGTCTGAGATTTCAGTCTATCACGAAGGGAAGACATTATGGCTGGGGCAGCTTGTGGCTGTGGTGGCAGAAATATGATGCCACTTGCTCAAATGTCATTGGCCCAGCAAACAGAGAGAGACTGGGACTAGAATCAGGACTGGAACATTACCCTCAAGGCCCACCCCTTAGTAACCCACTTCCTCCATTGAGGCCCACATGCTAAAAGTTCTGCAGCTTCCCAAACAGCACCAGCCAGTGTAGAATGCTGAGTTTCTCCATGTTCCTCTCCTTAGCAGTGAGAGCTGCTCTCTTCCCGGCCTTCTTACCTTCTCTTTCCGCAGCTGTAACCATTTTCAGCCGGTGACCAATATACCATGTCACAGCCCATATGCTTTGCAGTCTTGAAATTTCCAGTCAAAGTGGCTTCATTATGGTTCATCCTCACTCCAATTTTTTGGGACATAGGCAGAATATAACCGGATTCTTTGCCAGCATGTAACATAAATGGCATCTCCATAGAACCCTTGCTCCCCTCTGAAACTTCATGAGCCTGGCCATATTTCTATTGCCATTCTGGTCTCCTGAACTCTCAATCAGACTGACCCACTAAACTGTATACCAGCCTCACCCATTGACCTCCGCTTACAGAAAGAATCCTGGATTTCTCTAGCCTGCAGCTCCAAAGTTCCACATTCCTCCCAGACCTTTTCCAAAGGACTAGGAGGTATCTGGTCAGGTTCCTCACAGCAACTACTCTACTTCTGTTTTTTTAAATCAGTTACTGTTTTCCATTGTTATAAATAACTCCCTCACCAGAAGGAACTTAACGGGAGAGGGACTGTTTTCGCTCACAGTTTGAGGACGTGCCAGCCCATCATGGTGGGAAGGCACAGCAACAGTAGTGCCTTGCAGCAGTGGGAGCAGGAATTATGAGGCTGCTTGCCCCTATCTTGTTAGATTAGCAGACAGAGAGCCACTAGAGCCAGAAGCAGGGCTGGACTATAAACCCTCAATGTCTGCCCCACAGTGACCCACTTCTTCCACTGAGGCCCCATCTCCTAAAATTCCCTCAGCTCCCCGAAAAGTTCCAGTAGCTGAGGGCCCCATGTTTGAATACATGAGCCCGTGGGGATATGTCACAGTCAAACCATAATAAAGCCATTGTAAGAGAAAAGGGTTACAGAATGTCTGCAGGACATGGTGGCAGATCCGTGTAGTCCCACACCTGGGAAGCTGAAGCAGGAGATCTTGGGTTTCGGGCCAGCCTAGACTCTACAACTAGACTCTGTCTTAAGAAAGAAACTACAGGACTTAATATGCACGTAATATTATAATGCTCAGTTGTACAAATAAGCAATAATTCCATTATACAATATAGAAACATTCATGTGTCTCTTACCCGCCATTACTTTTTACATCTACTACAAGGACCATGGCTTTTTAATTCTTATATGCTTAGAACCTAGTATAATATATAATATAATGGGCATTTGATAAAATATTCCATGACATTTCAAAAAACAATATAAAACATTGGGATAGTCTGTAGATTTACAGCAACGCATATGCACAAGACAAAAACCTTGCCCTCCTAGAGCTTATAATACAGCAGAGATGACAAAACATAATAACTCTTAAATAAGACAGATTATAGTGAAGGTTCAAACAAAGGGGTTAATTCAGAATTAATGATTTTAGAAGAAAATCATAGTGGGAGAGACCCAAAAGACTGAAAGCAGGGAGGTCATTATTGTGTATTTGCAACAGTTCAAGTAATGGAGAGTCCACCTGTGCTGCAGTAGGACAGAGAGGAAGAAGGGGCGTGGTTCAGATTGATGAAGGTGTGAGCCGTGTATAGTTAGTGCTCGATGTAAGGTGAAGGCAGCAGTCATAAATTGCTAGGCAGGACAACCCCAAAAGGATAGCAGTGCCATTAAATGAAATAGGAATCAGAAAGATGAGGTGTCTCTGAAACATGCAAATGGCAGCCAAGTTAGAGAGGCTCAACAGCCAGCTGAACACAGGAGCTTGGGACTCATGGGAAATGTAAAGCCTGGAAAGATGGGTTACTCAGCTCCCAGAATCTTGATTTAGTTCAGACTAAATGAGATGTATGAGTTTGTTAGTGGAAGAGTGCAATGTGAAAAAAAGGCATACACATAGAAGTGACTGAAAGCAGGAACAGTTAGAACAGTAGTCACCAAAGGCAAAGTCCCACAGGCCGAGAGCTCAAGCCTATTTCAAGACAAGAGTTCAGTCTCTGGTGAGCCTCAAGAAAATGCAATGACAGTGTGGGCAGGGGAGAGAAGGCCCTGCTTGCCCCGTCCCCTCACTGCCTACAGCATTCGAGAGAGCAGGCACTGCTCCTCACCAGGGCACCATAATAGTGCCAACCCTGCTGGTGAGAGCACAGGTGAGCTTGCCCTGAGGTCGTGAGAGAACATGAATGTGAGAGACTGAGTCCTGCCCCTCACCTACCATATGGTGGTGTGGGCAAGATTGAGAACCCCTCCTCCCCATGCACCTGGAGGCCTGTGGTAGATAGGAGAGCTGTCCCTGAGGTCACTAGAGCAAGAGAGCTGGCCCTGCCCCTCACCAGCTGCAGCACTAGGCAGAGTGGCCCCTACACCTCGACTAGGCAACACCGTAGAGCTGGCCCTGATGGTGAAGGTGTGGGCAAGCCTACCCCAAGGACATGAGAGCAGGAGACTTGGCCCCACCCCTTGCTGCTTACTACATAGGGTGAGCTAGCTGGGACAGTATTGGAGAGCTCACCCGGACATTGAGGATGAAGGAGAGCTGGCGGGTTGACCAACACAGCAACCACCCAGACCCAGAACCAAGGCTATAAGTTGGCCCATCCCATCATCCACCCCATCTGTGATCTGCTGGAGCACATGAAGGGGTCCTGCAGGCCCAAAGTTACAGGATCTCCATGACACAGGATAACAACAGGATATCAAGGAGGAGTCCCAGTGAGGGCCCAGTATTAGTGATGTAGCAAAAACCAGAGACCTCAAACCAGACCAATGACTCAATGCAATGGACACTTGCAAGTAACAATATCTGGACTAAAGGACTGTGTGACTCACTGCATCACACTACAGCTCCCACAATGAAATTTTTCTTTGCTTTGTCTTTTCTTTTCAATTTTGTCTTTTTTATCCTCAGGGAGGGGAGGTTGTAAGGGTAGAGGGCAGATGGGACAATACTGTCCCAGCTAGCTCACATAGGATCGAGATGCACAATGTGAAATCCACAAAGAATCAATAAAAAGTTAAACTGTAAAAAATAGAAGAAAATGAGTAGTGAGGGGGATGGATACCAACACAGCACTCTAGCAGGGTAAGAAATGGGGAGATAGTGAATATAGTCAACTTTTACCTAGGTGTCTTAGTAAAGGAAAAGCAAAATCGATTCCCACACAATCAGTTACCTTCAGCTCCCATTTCTCACTCATCCATGTTTTCTCTTATTCTCTCATCTTGACAGACTACCACCCAGCAGACCAAATTGTCTGGGTGAGCTACACTTTGGCTAGACTCCAGCCCCTCACTTCCCTAGTCTCTAAATAAAAGTAACCATACAATTAAACTTGAACTAAATCTTCCTGCTATCCAAGTAAAGATCTCCATTGCCTTCTTTGTCTCTCAAAGAATCACAGTAGCTGTAACGAAACATCCTAGTAAACTAAAGTCAGTTCACAAGGCCTTTATCATCCTTTACTAAAGGAAACCGAGGCCAGAGGGGATGGCCAGTTTTGCAGAAACACCAGCTTCATGGCAGACTGACTCCTGACTCCTCAGCAGACCTTTCCTCTTATGCTGGAGTCGGTTAGCTAGCTCTCCATGTAATGCCTTTTGCCTAGATACCTGGTAGATTATTGCTTGGTCTCACTAAGGTTTTTTTTTTTCTCTCTCTCTCATTTATCTCATGAGATAATCTTTGAACAAATGCTGCCGTGAAAGACTGTATGTTAAATTTGGATGAAGTTGCCTTAAAGGCTCAGTGTCTTACATGTGTAAAAATACAACTGCCTTTCTGACTGTTTCCCCAAGCAGTCCACAGTTAAGATGATGGCTGTCTTTTCTTTTGATAGTGCAGGTCTTTGTTCTCAAGGCTAGACCATACAAAGCTCAGGAGACAGGGGACTTCCCTGTTTCGCCAGCAGACCTACTTGCTTTTCAGCCTACACCACAGCCTTGTTAAAAGCTTCTAATAAAGTTGAGGTGAATTGTGGAGACCAGCGCTTTTTATTGCACTTTTTACTCAAATCCCAATTTGTCTTATTTGGGTAGATGCTGAGAAAGCAAGACACTAAATGAAAAAGCATTAAGGGGAATAGCTGTTATCAGTAGGAATTTACAAGGAGTTCATACTATCTGCACAGGCAGTTAATTACTAGCTTAGTAGTAAGAGAAAATCTAGATGTGAAACCATCCCCACTTTCATAATTCAACACAAGTATGTCCAGCATTAAAACATTACAGGAAGTGGGTGATCGGTGGCCAGCTACACATACACAGCCAGTCTAGGTTAGTGTCCACTTCATTTCATGGCTCTGTGCGTATAGAAGTGTCAGAGGCTCAGCTGGGAACTTGCTTAGAAAGAAGAGGTTTGGGCTTGTATGAACTTGGAGCCAAAATAAATGACCTACTATGAAAAAAGTCAGAGCTTTAATATTAATGAGGTGAGAGAACATAGTGGGAATTACAAGTTAGGCTTCACATTAGTTGAATTCCTAATCTAGGTCCTAAACTCTAAGTTACAAATCAAATGGTGAAGCCTTACAGTTACCTTCTCAAATATCTCCTCTAGGTTCCGAATGAGTTTCTTAGCCATGTGAACATTTTTGTAGTAATTTAAGCATTAAAATACCTGGCCAGCCTGACAAGTCTCATAGCAGATTTCTACAGTATGGAGTCTTAGTACTTTGGACCCAGACAGCATTTCATATATTAAACATTTCCTCAGTTTTGAATGTTGTTGTAACACAACTGTCTATAGGGGTCATGGTGAGGGGTGGGTCTTACCTCTGTAGCCAGAAGTAAAGGATACTCCTCAGCTGGTCAAGGAGTTAATGTCAAGCAGTAATTGACCTATATACTTACAGTATCAAATACTGGTATCAATTTAGAACTGGAGGTTTTCATTCTACACATTCCCATATGCAGTTGTACTTTTATGTACTGCAGCAGAATAGCACAGATAGAATAATGTGTGTGATCTTCAGTGTTTCTCAGTTTTGTCCCGCTACAATTTATTCCCTACAATATCCATCTCACTTAAGGCTCACTGAGGCACTGTTAAACGCATAGCACGAGAAGGAAATGAGATTCCCTGCTGATAAAGTGGAAGTAGGCTGAAGGCACACTGGGCCCATAATGGAAAAGTAAAAGCTAATGTAGGCTATTTTGGGAAGAGCCCTGCCTTTTGTAATTATTACTTTCTTTGGGAAAAAGAATAGAAAATTGAGTCGAATGATGAAGGAGCCTTGTCGTTTTGTGTAGTTTTGTTCAGGACAAAGTCAGCGAGCCTCCGGAACAGACTCGACTCAGCAGACAGCTCATATTGATTCAGTTTTACTGGCTTGTGTAGTCTGGTCATTCATGAGTGTTGATTACTTAAGTCTGTCTGCTATGGTCCCTTCTCCATTACTTTGCCAACTTCCGTCAGTTTCCTAAAAGCTCTTCACGTACTCCAGCTGCTCTGAACAAATAAGCCTTAAAACCATACTGGATTCAGTGTAGCTTTTTCTTGGTATTGTGTAGAGGTAAATTGAACATGTACTATGTGCCTTGTTCTCTGCTAGGCCCTGAGATACAAGTGTCTGTTCTTAAAGTACACCAAAAAATGAGCTAACTCTAATAAGAGAGATGTTCAGATGCAGGAGAGGTTTAGAGTGTTTAGCTCCTTCTCTCTATCAGAAGTACCACCTGAGAAAGACTTTGAAAGAAAAAGTAGGAATCCCTTTGACACCTGAGGAATGAAAGTGGGGCCTCGGATGGAAAGTACTGCAGGAATGGGAGACTGGCTATAAACAGAGCAGCATGGTAAGAACACAGTGGAAAAGAGGTAGGAAATACAGTTGGAAAGAGACTACTAAGGTATCTAAATAGGCGGGTGATATCAGATATTTTTTAAAGATGGCTCTGCTCCCTGTGAAGGTGATTTTTTTTTTTCGAGACAGGGTTTTTCTGTGTCATTTTGGTGCCTGTCCTGGAACTCGCTCTGTAGACCAGGCTGGCCTCGAACTTACAGAGATCCACCTGACTCTGCCTCCCTAGTGCTGGGATTAAAGGCGTGTGCCACCGCCGCCGCTGCCGGCTGTGAAAGTGATTTTTAAAGGAATCCATAGGAGAAGCTAGGAGCCCCATTGGAAAGCCTTTGTAGTAGTCCAGGAAGGTGGTAATGGTAACAATAGGGATGAAGAAAGGATAATTTAAAGGATATTTAGGAACAAAATCAATAGGAGTTGTAAATCATTTGGACATAGGGAGTTAAGGTAGCAGAGAAATCCAGAGTGAACTTGATGCTGAGCCAGATAGTAGAGCCATTCACCAGGAACAAAGACCAGAGAGCGAGGCTTGGTTGTGCCGGATATTGGGAATTCATGGGATAAGGCAACACAAATTATTCAGCCGGTGTTGACAGTGTAAGATTCCGAGAGATAAATGTGGGTCACAATGCAGGTGTGAGATCAGCGGCATATGCAAGGTGGTTGCTGAAAACTAGCAGTTCAAAAAACCTTTGGGACAAAGAGTCCAGAGATAATAGTGACCAGCTCCATCATACTCATGCCACCCCTACCCCTGACTCTGCTCTTTCCTTAACTTGAGTATCTGTCACCAAAGGGGCAGCAAGATGTAGGTCTTCTTTACAGGTCCCAGACAGTGAGGGCATTCTAGAAGGGTCAGTAATGATAGACACGTGCTGTCTTTTCCTCCCCGGCTGCTTATAATGTGGCTGTGCAGTCACAGCCCCCCACAGTCTACTTTATAAAAGTTAGCTGTCTAGGTTGACATTCTTATTACAAACATAAATGCTTTATAATGACAAATTTGCCTCAAAGGTATGCAGAGCAGTTGCCATGAGCAACACATAAAATGAGCCCCTGAACTGAAATGGATGTTTGGAATCTTTTCAGATTGTGTGTGAGGAACCATTGTCCAGCTCAGGTTTCCTGCTGAGACCAGGCTGTGTAATTGTTGTGTGTTTGACCCAGGTCTAGGAAACTCTTGAGAGAAGATAATTTGACCCCGACCCCGGTTTTGTGTTTTGTTTTTCCATTTCCCAGCAGATAACTTGTCAATGGTTAAAGTGTCCCCACCCCTGTGTTTGGAAACGTTGTCAGATTGCTTCAGGATGCTGCGATGACAAATGCTGTAGAATCATCAGACTTGTTGGCCTACTTAGTTAATAGCAATCAGATAGTTCTCCTCCTCTGTGTATTTTATCAGCTCAAACATGTACGCACTTTCCCTTCAAGCCCCAATTTTCACACCAGTACATTATTCATGCTGCGTTCAAGGGTCGTGTACGGACCAGCTAGCTGTTCTTTTTTGGTGTTCCCCTGACCTCTCTGGAGAGTGCCTCAAGCAGGCATGCCCTGTGAGCTGATGAGCATGAAGCCCCCGTGCCCGGGATGGGCTCCTGGCCTGCTGGTGCTCTTCTCATCAAGGGCTCCCTTTACATGAATGACGAATCAACAGCAGGCAGGCAGGCAGACAGACCATGGTCTATGTTTCCACATGAGCCACCCTTCAGCAGCTGGATTGTGTTCTGCTGCAGTGTGCAGAGGTGCCTGGATGTTGATATTGCAGCTCCCTCTAGTGTCCCTGGGGTGCAGCCACTCAGTTTTTCTTCCATTACAGAAAATGTAGACAAGCACAGAATCTGCCCAAATTGGCAGCATTTTAAGTTTGCTTTCCCATACAGTTTTCTCTTGTTGGGAATGTGAACTTTTCCTGAAGATAGGATAGCATCCTCATTCTGCTGTGTTTTTGTTTCAGAGTGTGGGAATAGTTCTGAACACTCTCTCTTCAGATGTTCCTACTGGGGCCATCTACCACTGATAAGGAAAGAATGTGAATTCTGCTCAAAAGAAATAAATGAAAATGAGAAACTGAAAGGTTTACTTTGATACTGAGTAGAGAAAATACTGGGTAAAGGAATTTAAAAACAAACAAACCAAACCACTGGCAGTAAGACCTTCGTCCATTTATTCTGGAAAGAATAGTTTGTTCTCCAAATAACTTCTGAACTAGAAATTTATCATCTGAAGTCAGACCATTTTGAGGTTTTTTTTTTAATCTAAAGGAGTCAAGTTATTAATATTTGAAAAATGACTACTACGTAGTACATAGAAAATATTATATTCCTGCCTAAATTAACATCATTGCAGCCTCCATAATAAAGATTTATGAGCTACCTATCATGTGAAATCCTATTATGGAAATCTCCATAAGTCCATGTTGGGTTGTAACTGGCTTCATGGTTATAAACCTATTAAAAGTCCAGTACCTTCCCTCTCTTTTACACTCCATTCTTCTCTCATTTTCATTTGCCCTTAAACTAGATTGACCCATTATTCTCCAGCCTGTCTGTGTAAATGCACAGATAAGGAAGTGCTGCTTGCTCAGGTTGCTCTCTGGGCAGACCATTTTCCTCCCAAGCATCCAAAGTAGTGGAACAATTTATCACTTCTTCTTTATAAGTCACTCTGATCTTTTATCTCAAGTTGATCTTTGAAGCTAAACATAAATTCTAGTTGTAGAACCCATGTTCTTATCTACTTCCAAAACTTAGGAAGACTTTATATAAATATGTCCGACTACCTCTGTGTGTACATGCAGAGGAAATTACCATATCACATTTAGGCCATCTCCTCTACTCCTGACACTGAACCACCAGATGATGAGGGGATTTCCAGTGTAACTTGGCATAGGAAAGAGTAAAAACTTAACCAAGTAGGTTGGCTTCCTTAGACAGGAACATAATGCTGACCTTGGCATAAATGGTGGTGACCTTAGCTGGGCATGGCTCGTAGCCATACTTGGGAATCTGAGGCGGGAGGATTACTTCAAGTTTGAGACTAGCCTGGACTCCATAGTGAGTTCCTGGCCAGTCCGGACTCTTCATAGGACACTATCTCAAAAAACCAAAACCAGGAGACCCTTTCCCAGTCATTCATTAGCTGTCCTCCTCAGACCAGCAGTCAGGGAGCGCCACCGCTGTGGCAGGTAGCTCTCGGAACTTGAAGGAGAGAGTGGGGGGCCGGCAAGGAGGGAAAACGGGAACACTCCCACACATACAAACTATATATATTTTTTTGCTTTGTTCTGTTTGAAAAAAATATGAAGATTCTGTAAGATTGCCTCCTTCCTAACATTTCCAAGTGGTCTGATTGGTTAGCAGCATTACATTTGTGTGTCTTAGTCATGTGTAGATTTCCTTGATATACTTGATTCCATTTAATCTCTCCTGCCGCCTGTGAGGTAAGGTTTCCATATTCTGTATGGTGTTTGCTTTGTTAGGCAATCTGAGACCCAGAGGAATTGAATGAACATGCCCAAGGATACTTAGCTATTGACAAGGCTAAAATCCCATGCCTAAGTCCTTGGAGTGTCCTTTCTGTAACATGACAACTGAGTTTAATTTTCAGTTTCATTCAACCAAGCTCAATAATATTTGATAGACTTTTCAAAGACTGAGGAATTGGGACCCTGGAATCTCCATTTTAGCAGGCAATATAATATTGAGCAAATTATAAACTGCCAATGAGTTTAATGGTACCGTGTACCAGATCTAACCCCCCCCCACACACACACACAACTAAATTATGGCTAGTATAGGATTTTAAATACTTGGTGACACATAAACATGAAGTATTGCCATCGGTGCATTATAGAAGGAATTGGTGTGATTGATGAGCCTATAGGATGTATTACACTGCCTGTGCTCAAGACTGAGAGCTTTCCAAAGATAATGTTTTCACAAAGATAGATGTCTGAACTTGACCTCTGCCTGAGGACATCTATTTCAAGACCAGAAGTTTGCTTTAAAAATAAATATAAAGCACTTTTCAAACTGATTAGGTAAGTATGTGGTAGAAGACTTGAAAGACCTTGGTTTTGGATGTCTCAGTAGGTATATATGGACTTACTTCCATGGCATGGGCCAGTGATATCAAGTCTCTAATTGTAATAAGCATAGGCAATGAGAAGGAGATACTGTTCTCCCTGGAGACTCCCTTGCCCTTTTTTTCTTTTTAATATATCTATATGAATAGAAATCATTGCATGCTGCTTCTCCAAACAGGGCAGCCATCTGTATCTCCTAAGAGATTTGCAGTTTTCTTTTTAAGTAAAATGGATAAAATACAGTTTTTAAACTTGCTTTTTTTTTTTTCATATCACTGTAACAAACAGGCAGCATGCGTACTACCAAGAGCACACATGCTGCTGGGAGTCTGTGACACCTGACCCTAGCCTGTTGTGGTCTGTGAACCAGCAGTAGACTGCAGCTCCACTGTCAGCCTCTCCAGACCCACCCGTGGGATGATTCCATTTGGTTATGCTTTTATAGCCCTTGGAGATCAGAGCCTCTTTCTTGAGTCATGCCTACTTCATAGAATTTCTTCCAGAAGGTCTTACTGCCTGATGTTGGAATTACAGGGACGGGGAGGGGGAGGAAGAGCCAGGCTAGAAATTTCTACAGGAAGTAAGTGGAAATTGATTTTGCTGTTTGTGGTTGTCTTCTGGCTAGGTGAAGGGTAGAGTGGAATAAGCTTTGGCACTACAGCACACTCAGCTCTGAAAACTATGAACATGTATCTGGACCTCACCCTTTCCTTTCCAGAAAAACATCAACTGGACATGCAGAGTTTCTTGGTGGTAGAAGCATTCAAAATTCTTCCTTCTGGCTTTTTTGAAATTAAATTGTGTATTATCTATAATCACCATACTGTACAAGACATCTGAATCCGTGCCTCCAACCTGTTTATATCTGTCGCCCAGCCTTCCCCACTCTTCTTCCCAGCCTCTGACGGCCACTGTTTCACTCCCAGCTTCGAGACCATTCTTTAGGAGCCACATCTGACCAAAATCATACTGTGGTTTATATGAGCCTGGTTCATTTTACTTAGCAAATGACTTCTACTTCTATGTCTGTCATCACAAATGACAGTATGTTGTTATTTTTTATGTATATGTACCATATTTTATTTATCAGTCAGCAATTAATATAATTTCCATTTCTTGCCTATCAGTGATGACCACTGGATGCAGATGTTCCTCCAACAGTACTATTTCCATTTCCTGAGGTCACACGGTGGCTCTGTTTTTCATTATTTGAGGCTATGCTCTGTTGTCTTCCACAGTGACGGTGCTCCCTTGTATTCCCACCACCAGTGTGCATGAGGTTCCTTTTCTGCATACTCTCACCACACTTTTCTTTTTGTAACAGCTCTTTTTTTTCTATAATTTATTTTTGCTACTTTTTAATTACGTATATGTGGGAGGTGAAGTGTGTACACATGAGTGCAAGTACCCTCAGAGCCCAGAAGCATCTGGTCGTCTTGGAGCTGGAGTCATAGGTGGTTGTGATCTTTATGGCGCGGGTGCTGGGAACTGAACTCTGGTCCTCTGCAAGAGCAGTTAGTTCTGCTGCTGGTGAGCTGTCTCTCCAGCCCCAGTAACAGCCATTCTAATGGAAGCAAGGTGACATGGTTTTGATTTACCTTTCCTTATAGTCGTGTGTGTGTGTGTGTGTGTGTGTGTGTGTGTGTGTGTGTGTGTGTGTGTGTCCGTCCTTCTGTCCATCCCACTGTATGTCTTATGCTAATTATTTTTAATTGGATTATTTGAGTTTTAGTAATTTTTGTTATTGTTAGGTTTGTTGGTTGGTTGGTATTGTTTTTTATTTTGAATTTCTTATATGTTCTAAATATTGGCCTTTTATCAGATGTGTAGTTTCAAATATATCTCATTGTTATGTCTTCAGTCTGTTGACTATTGACTTTGTGGTACAGAAGTGTTTTAGTTTGATGTAATCTCATTTGTCTACTTACGCTTTTGTTGCCTATTCCTTTGGAGTCTTGTGCACATCTTTTTTCCCCATTTTAACATCCTTTAGCCTTTTCCCTGCTTTCCTGCTGGTCTTGAGGTTAAGTCTTTAATTCATCTTCAGTTGATTTGTAACTGGTGAGAACTTAGGGGTCGTTTCACTCTTCTGCATGTGTACATACAATTTCCCAGCACCGTTTGTTGAAACCCTCAGTCTGTTTTAAAGGGCTCATGTGAAAACTTGCGGTGGAACACACAAAGCACTGAGCCCGACCTGGAATGTAGGGCTCCATGAGAAATGGCCGCTACCAGCAGTGGTCACTCAGCGTAGGGCTGGCTGCCAAGACTCTTCTGAAGACTTCGCTATGTGACTGTTTACTCCTACTGAGTCACCTTCCAGTCAGTCCCCCTCGCACATCCTGAGTCTAAGTCTAAGTGTTTCTTGCTCTCTTTCAGATCTGTAAGAGCAAGGCTCAGGAGTCTCAGCAGTATTACCATAGCTTGGCTGTCCGGCAGAGTCTGCCTGTGCATTTTAACATCCAGCAGGATTGTGGCCATTTCCTTGCTGAAGTCCCTAATCGTCTGCTTCCCTGGGAGGATCCTGATGCTCCTGAAAAGGCAGAGGATGAAACTGAAAACAGTGAGGAAGAGGTGAAAGCAGAAACTGCTGGGGAAAATCCCCAGCCCTGCTCTGAAACAGAGTCCTCCCAGAAAGAGAGCCACCGAGTCACGAACAGGAAGCAGAGAAGCCACGTTGTAGTCATCACCAGAGAGGTTCCCCATCTCACTGTGGCTGACTTTGTGCGAGACTCTTTGGCCCACCATGGGAAAAGCCCTGACTTGTATGAGAGGCAAGTGTGTCTGCTGCTCTTACAGCTGTGCTCTGGCCTCGAGCATCTCAAGCCCTACCATGTCACTCACTGTGATCTGCGCCTGGAGAACTTGTTGCTTGTCCAGCACCAGCCTGGGGCAGGTGCCCAGGGCCCTTTACCTGCAGATCCTTGCCCCACCTCAGCTTGTCCCACAAGGCTCATCGTGAGCAACTTCTCTCAGGCCAAGCAGAAGAGCCATCTGGTGGATCCCCAGATCCTCCGAGACCAGTCCCGCCTTGCCCCAGAGATCATCACAGCCACCCAGTATAAAAAGTGTGATGAATTCCAGACAGGCATCCTCATCTATGAGATGCTGCACCTGCCCAACCCTTTTGATGAGAACCCAGAGCTGAAGGAGAAGGAGTATACACGCACAGATCTGCCTCGAATCCCTCTCCGCTCCCCTTATTCTTGGGGCCTGCAGCAGCTCGCTAGCTGCCTCCTAAATCCCAACCCTTCTGAGCGGATCCTCATTTCTGACGCCAAAGGCATCCTCCAGTGTCTGCTCTGGGGCCCCCGTGAAGATCTCTTCCAGACCTTCACCACCTCTACAACCCTGGTACAGAAGAATGCTCTGCTACAAAACTGGCTGGACATCAAGCGAACACTGCTGATGATCAAGTTTGCTGAGAAGTCCCTGGACAGAGAGGGGGGCATCAGCCTCGAGGATTGGCTTTGTGCTCAGTATCTGGCTTTTGCCACTACAGACTCCCTGAGTCATATTGTAAAAATCCTGCAACACCGTTAATGTGGCCTGGACATTGTTCCTACTACTAAATATTTCCACCTTCTTCATGTTGCCCTCATGTCCCTGTCCTAGTACTCACTCAGAATTCAAGGAAAGGACAGAAGGCTAGCCCGCTGCTGTCCTTGTCCACAAGCAGAGGGGGCCATTCAGCAAGGTCACCCACAGCTTTACACGGTGAGAAGCCGAGTGTCTCCTTACTGTACAGAAATTCAACTGTGCAGTCGCCTTCCTTGGAACATTTATCACCTGGTCCCACAGATACGGGGTCAAAAATGAAATGCACATCCAAGAAGGACCAGCTCCAGCGGAGTGAGCTCAGTAAGCTGTGTCCACCTCCTCCCTAACTCGGAAGCTCACCTATCTTTATTAGCTAGCAGCACACATGTCACCAACCTCAACTGTCATCCAGTAACGCCCTCCCAGCCGCTTCCTCCTCCTCTACCATATCAATAACTGCTTCTTCCCCAGGAGGGCGTGCCATTGCTTCTCGGCTCAGTTTTAGTCACTGGGGACGTAGCCTTTGTCCTGGCGTCCAGGGAAAGGAGAGATTTCCGTCTGTTGGATCATGGGTCGTCCATTTCCATTTTTGTTCTTACTAAATGTGCACCCTGCTCAGAGAGCAAGCTGACAGCCACAACCCCACTGCCACTGCTTGGCTGTCCTTCACCTTAACTCTGTCCCAGCCTGCTGAAGTTTGGGTTTATCATCCACTTTTTGTGGCCCGTTAGAGAGCTGACTGAAGGTGATGTCACCAATGCCTCAGCAGGATGGAACGCAGGTCAGAGCTTATGAATTGTTGGCAGGACATGAGGAAATGATGTCCTTGTGTGTGCAATTCTCCAGGGGCCCTCAGGGAACAGACTTTCAAGGACTGTTCTTTGATTACTATCAGGCCTATCAGCATGGCAGCCAGGGCTGGTGGTGCCTGCATCAGTTTCCCCCACAAGCAGTAATTGGCCACCTCCCTTCCATCAGCAGCCGGTATTAACTACCCTGCCAAATGCTGTAGACAATAGCTCTGAATGAAATGGCTGTCCACTTAGCATTAACATCACCTTAGAAAGCACCTCAGAGCCGGCTGTTGGAATGGCCAGAAGGCAAGGGAGGAGGGAAAGGCCACTAAGATGGCTGACCTGCTCCTAAGAATGTCAGCCTCTTCCAGAAAGACTGCCTTCCACAGTGAGTGGCACATTACTCCTAAGACTTTGCAGTGGACCTGGAGCTCAGCTCACAGGAAGGCTGGCGGCTGCAGTGGATGGTTGAGAGCTGTTCCCATGGGACTTGGACTACCCCATGAATTATGTGCAATTTTTATATGTATTTTTAATCTGTATATTACAGTGTTTATGTTGCAACTTGACTTGAGTGAGAACTACAGAAGCCTTCCTTTCTTCCCTTGGCACATACTTGCGCTAAGAAGCAAGTATTCTTTCCACCTGTGTGTGTGTGTATGTTCATACACTTGTTTTCTTCAAAACTGTGAGTATCTGTTTACATCCACCTCGAAATCCCAAGAGTCACTTGAATGGTAAGTGTGTACACATGGGTGCCTGTGTGCATGCACGTGCTGGAGATAGAGGCCAGGCCTCCAGGGAAGCAACCTGTAGTGGGGTTGACATGTTCTCTGCACCCTGCCAGTGAGGATCCCTGGGGAGCCCTTATCCACCAGCGCAGAGTCATCTTAAAGCCAAGACTGATTGTGCAGTATTACTTGGGTGGCACCTTAGTGGCCTTGGAAATTTCTAGACTTTTAACATTTTTAACAGCCTTTCATGTGATTCACCCTTATCAAAGAGGATTGAAAAAGGAGAATGTATTTTATTATGCATTTTTAAAGAGAATAATATTTGTGAGGTTGCATATGGAGGATGGCCTTGTGTTCCTGGCTAGCACTCTGAACTCCCAGGAAAGAGGGCCAGTTGGCTCACAGAGAGTCTTGTCTCTTCTGGATAGCATGACTGTGGAGTGGGCAGCCATGAGTCATGGCTGTATTGTGCCTAGCAGGCTGGGGTTTGATTCATCTTTCATAGCCCGTGTGCACATAATTCCCTGCCTAATTATGCACTGAACCGGCAGCATAAAGACCACTGACCACGTCAGCTGGCACAGTCCTTCACTTCCCACAATGTTTGCAAATTGAGACATACCTTCTCAATGTCACTCTCATGGTGCCTTGCCCATGTAAATCTGAATGTTGACTATTTAATGAGGTTACATATTTAATGCAGAATGTTCCCTAGTTCCTCTGTTTGTTCTGTCTGTAGGTATCTTTTTTTTCCCCTATTATCTTGGATCCAGCCTTCTTTCACGCTGCTGTAGAACAAGCATGCGCACTTCCACTACCACGTCTCACCGCACTGGTAAACCGAGCACTCTTCATTCCACGTGTCTCTTACTGTTCTTGTGTCCACACTAGTGAAGGGCAAAAATGAAAGCCAGCTAACAAGAGAAGGGCCTCGGGCTTCCCAGAGACAGGTGGCTGTGTTACTTGTCAATGGGAGATGGCTGCAGAATGTGATGGAGAGGGAAGAGGGTGTCCTAGGTTAGGTCGGAACAGAGACAAGAACTGTATTTCTAGGTAAGGAGTCCATCAGGTAGGTGGTCCTCTGAGCATTTCTCAAAATAATGAAATTCAGTCAATGTAACTTTACCATAGATTCTTTATATTTCCATTTTAATGCATTCATCAACTGGAAGGAAACCCTACCCTCTGCAGACACATACACACATTTTATATATACATATATTATGAGTTTTGGAGTATCACTAGTATAGCGCTTGAAGTTTTCACAAGTAGTATCTGTACAGACTGGATATTTTTTCTTTTCTAGTAAAGTCTATGCCATAGCTTCTTCCATTATGTCGAGAGTTTGAACAACTAAGCCCCTATTGGAGCTTTTCCTTAAGCCACATGAACAATCTCTCAGCACATGTGGGTGTTAGAGAAAGAGCACTGTGGCTCGAGCAGGCAAGAGTCAATGTCTCTCAGAGTGCCTTGTTAGCATAGTAACCTAACCATGGCAAGAAGAATTATTTTGCGGAGAGGCAGCCTCCTGTGCCACAGAGGAAAGCCCTCTGGGGATGTGTATACCCACATAGTGTGCAAAAGTTCACCATAAAGGACAGCAGTTAGATGAGCAAATGAGCAACAAAACCTGTGAGAGATGACATGGGATTGGTGGAAATCCCCAACCCCAAGGCTGAGCTAGACTGGAGACAGCGATGGCCATGGGTTCCAGGATTTGCTCTCAAGAGATGGGCTGGATGAGGTCATGGGGGAATGTGCACTCGTGCTCCCAGCCTGCTGGTGCTGAGGGCCAGGAAGTACATCCTCAAGAACTAGTCAGAGCAGCTTCCCATCGTAAGGTGCGTTCTGCCTCCGAGCCCAGTGTGTCTTCATGAACATGGACATCTAAACCTCTAAGAAGGTTGATGTTCTAAGAGTAAAGCCTCTGCTATCACAAAGTCCCATGGAAGATCTTGAAGCTACCGAGTAGTAGATCATGGAAGGCTTACACTCAGCTTTCCAAGTTTAATTTATCTAGTACTAGAAAATCACCAGACATTAGCTGGTGACCTGCAGTCAGGAGTTTCCCAGAGCTTATACCCAGAGTGATCTGAAAAGATACAGGCTAGTCTCAAAGACTGGGATGGAGTTTGGAGGCTTCATTATATTTCAAGTAATTCTGGGGATAGAAAGCGGACACACACTTGGAAACAGAGCAGGAGGGACTCAGCTCCCTGGGCCAACTCCGGCTGCTTGTCGTTCCCCTCGCTGGTGGATAAGGATTGAGATTCTGATCCAGCCTGATAAGTGAACAGGACGGCTGCCCAGAAAACTGCATCACTGGATTTACCTCACTGAAGCTCGTGTTCTCAAAGGCCCAGCGTGCTGCACTGAGACAAGTGCTACCCCTGAAGTGTGCACTGAAGTCCATCCGCCCACACTCACAGCCGTGCACAGGTGGGGACACCGTGAATCAAAACCAGTGCCCCAAGGGAAGGCAGAAGAGCCATAATGCAAGATCCTAGACAGGTTATACCAAAGAAGTCAAGCCTTTTCATCCTGCTTCTCAGATGATGGGGCTGAGCTGTGGCAGATGCCAGAGGAAGGGAATTGGCAACACATTCCACGTTCAGGGTATTCAACTAAGTCCATCCTCAAACAAACAAACAAACGAAAAAGCTCCCTATTATTTTCAAGCAGTCCATTTTGTACATCAGGAGAAAAAGAAGGTGATGATGGGGCGGGGGGTGGGAGCAGCCAGAGCATAGCGAGATGCTCTGGCATCTAAGAAGGAACTCTTAACCAGCTTGTTGCCCAGACCTTAAGCCTGGGAACACCTTGTCTGTAATATTGAAAGCTTGGGTTTGAGGTGATTTTTTTTTTCTTAAAAAAAAAAAAAAAAAAAGAAGGTGCTTTCAAAGGGTTTGTCTAAAGAGCTCTTGGGAAATTTCTTCACACACTGCACCATTTCATGAACCTTCCTACGAAGGTGACTGTCGGCAGAACACCATCATCTAATGTGTATAAGTACCCAGACTGTCCAAGGTGCTAACACAGCTGTCAAACACCACCCTGCAGCTGTTTCCAAGTCGAGACCTCTGCCACTGGAAACGTTGCCCACCTAGATGGGCCACAGGGGTCTGCATTCAGAACATCTTTAATACCGTCCCCCTTCCAGAGCCTCTCCGTCTGTTCCTGCTCCCCACCCATCCTCCCATGGTTTTTTAAATCAAGAAAGTTTCAGGGAATCAAAAGAGGTTGGGTTTTGTTTTTGTTTTTTTAACCCAGCAGAATTGCAGAGTTATATATTTTACTACGAATATTGTTGTGGTACAGAAAATCCACTTCGCCCGTTGGCTTGTGGCTAGTGTGTGTGTCTGCACTCTTGGTAACTTGAATGTTGAGCCAGCCCTATGGCTTCAGTGTAGTGTTGTTGAAAGATTAAACCACACAGCTTTGGGAAGCCCACTCAAATTGTTCCTTGCTTACTCCCATTCCCTCACCAGTTCTAGGGGGTGCTGTGTGTGAACACATTGGGTTGGGTTTTCTGTTCATAGTGGAGGGCGTTTTGTTGGGAGAAGGACACAGAAGCAAGATGTCACCCGTCTCGGTGATTTGAATCATGACGGTCCGTACCTAACCTCTAGTTCTCCATAGCGCTGCCCACACTCTGTATTGGAACATCTTGTTTCTCTTCCGCCAGCGCTTCACCCCGCTCCTGACATACTTTACAGTTGCATAAATCAACAACAGGTCCCCTGTGTCACCAGTGGCGCCGCCCTTTGGTTTGCTGTGGTACTTTGCTGTGTACTCTGTGGCCTCACGTTACTGTGTAAATAAATTCAGTTTAATATACACTAAAAACCAGACTTCAAGTACATGTTCTTCCAGCGGCTTGTTCATGGTGACACACTGGTGCAGGTTTGGCTGCAGATGTGGTTCTCTTTCTCATCCCCAAGGTGGCTGCCTATCCTTAAACTAGGCGAGGGTAGCTAGCCTCTAGCCAGCATGCCCTCTGCCTCCTGACCCCATCTCTGACTGACAGACTTGTTTCTCTTCAGTGCCTCTGTGATTTGAGAAAAGGAAAGGGAGTGGAGGCGGCTGCCTGTTTGCTGGGTGAGGTCGCCCCCTGGTGTCCAGTCATCACAGGCTCCCTGGTTAGAGAGGCTTGGCCAGCAGCAGGTTTGGGCTGGCTCCTCCAGTGGAAGTCAGCTGCACAGGGACCAGCCTATACATCTCCAGGACTCACACGCCCCAGGCCTGTTCCTTAAGGTGCATTGTCACCCAAGACCTCCTTCCAAAGGCAGGTACAGTGGAGGCTACCTGGTTCAAGCAAGAAGACAGCGTCAGCGATGCAGTAACAGCTGCCACATCCATCGTTGAAGCAGCAGGGCTGAAAGTACAGACGTGTAGACTTGAAACCAAACTTAAGCTCTCACTCGCCCCACTACCGCCGTGGTGGACAGTCTCCACAAAACGTCTATGCTTGTCTCCACCTGCAAGCCCTCTAGAATTTGCGAACGTTGTTCTTAAGGCTTACCCCAGAAAGGGAGCTGCCAGGCTTGGGTTTTATGTTGCCGAGGTACAAACTCCTTATGAATGTGGGCTATAAACTCTTTCCTGCATTCAGGAAGAAGAGACATCGCCCGGGGAACACAGGCTTTGCATACTGCTTGGGCTGGGGAAGGGGGATATGTAGTAGCCATTGGGTCCTAGAGGTCAACAGAGAATGCTGTTCAAGGATCGGGTGACTGCCTGACACTAGTTGGCTACCTAAAAGGATATGGGGCCTGGAGGTGGTCGGCCAGTCCGCATTGACTTAACCTGAGTCCAAGGAGGCCGAAAGGTTGGAGGAGATGGGCCATTTAACACTTGGCATTAACGTTCCTGCAGAGTCACTTTCCAACCCACGCCACAGAGAAGCTCATTCCTTTCCTACCTGGAATGCACAGGTCCCTGCAGCTCTGAGGAGAGTGCCTTCCAGTCTGCTGACCGCTCTCTGCAGCCCAGCCACGAGGCTTCTGCACTCCACGAGGGAAGGAGCTTCATTAGTACTTTAGGAGCCAGAAGCAGCAGTTGGCAGATCACAAGTTGTCATTAAAAGCAGCTCAAGGCAATTACAGCTAAAACTTAAAAATTGGATTTCACGCTGGGTGGGGGCCTGGAGAGGGGCCTGGTTGCTAAGCTCCAACTCAAATGTGCAAAACTCTTTAAGAGGAAACAGGTTGTCTGAGCATGACAGGGCTTTCCCAAATGCCAGATAACCCTCTGCTGTGTGCACACACTGTCCAATAATCAATGGCTCATTTGGCCTCTGGAAGGGATGTGAAAGCTGCTGGAAAGCACAGTGGCCATACTCAGGGATCGGGAATGAAAAGATGGCTCAGCAGTTAAGAAAGTTCTCCAGTTAATATTGTTCTTGAGAGGACCAGAGTTCAGTTCCCAGCACTCATCAGGTGGTTCACAACTGCCTACTGTAACTCCATCTCCAGGAACACCCACACACAGACACATACAACACATAACAAAAGCAATAAAAGTTTCAAGATTACCAAACTAGAGCAATAAAAATAAAATTCATGTTTTTAAAATACGGCAAGACTAGGGGGTCTCTGGGAAGTCCATAAGCAGAGTGTTTAGGAACCTCTAGAGAAGTAACTTGCCTGCTGGGAGGGGAGCACAGGCACCTGTAGATTGGTCCGCACCACCACCCACTGCTCACCAGTCAGTGCTTGAGCCAGAGTCAGGGAGGGCCAGACACCTTCAGGCCAAGCTGGAGAGAGGCTTCAGCTGGTAAGAGCATTTGTTGCTGCTGCAGAGGAGCCCAGCTTGGCTCCTGGTACCCATGTCCGATGGTTCACCACCACCTGTAATCGCAGCTCCAGGAGATCCAAGTCCCCCCAGGTATCTGTACTCATGGATAGACACATACATCTAATTTAAATCTTTTAAGTTTAAAAACAGTTTTTAAAAATACTTCAGACCTTATAGTTATTCTTCCACTCTCCCGCTCACCAGGAGCATTTCCTTGCCCCCCCCCAGCAGGTGTGGGTGTCTGACCTCTCCCCCACCTCTTCATGACCTAGTTTCTGCCTCTTCATCTCCCTCACTTCCCTTTTTCCTTTCCCTCCCCTCTCTGCTGTCTCTCACAGACCTCATGATGCAGGGTAAGCACTCAGCCCCTGGGCCAGACCCCTCCCCACTCCCCATCTTGACCTGTGCTGACTCCAGCCCCAGTCTTACTGGCCTGGCCCAGCAGATACTACCGCCTGATGCTGGTACAGAGTCTGCCGCGGGCACCTCTCCTCCCATCTGGAGGGTCTGAGCTTCCTGGCTCCTCCCACAGACTCTCCTTGCTCTTTGGCCTCCCAAAGACTGGACAAGCAGCCTCTTCCAAGAACCTCTGTGCACTGCTCCAGAGAACCCCAAGCTGTAGCCCAGAATTCACATTTTCATGCAAGCGATTCATATGCACTTGTACACACACACACACACACACACACGTGGGATCTTACTTTTATTCAGCCACCTATATGATGGTTCCATTTCCATGAGGGAAATGTCTTTTTTTTTTTTTCTTCGCTGTTAAAGTGCTGATTTGAACTAGATCTGCATGATCTCCTGTGGTGCTTTCTTGTCCACCCCACTGGCACCAGCTGTGCCTCCAGGACACAAGACCTGTAAGAGCTAGGAGAACAGGGAAGCTATAGAGGCTCGCTCAGAGGAGACCTCCTTCCTTGCTTGCTTCCTTCCTTCCTTGCTTGCTTGCTTCCTTCCTTCCTTCCTTCATTTGTTTTTGTTCTGCTTGCTGGTGCCATGTGCTGAGCAAGAGTCCCACTCCAACTTTGTCAGGGTCAAAGCTGAGCCTTAGCCTGCCCAGCTTGCTAGTCAGTGTCTCATGAGCCTTCATCTTGTAGCCTGGTTTCGTTCCGGTGGATAGGCATTCACTCCACCAGTGAGACTGGCCAACCAAGGCTTCTTGGTGTGGCAGAGAGCACGAGTGGGAAGAAGAGGTGGCTCCAGAGGGCCCAACTGAACTGCCGGCCAGGCACAGGCATTGGTGTGGGCACAACAATGGAGCGCACTTGCCTCCCTACTCTGCTCCGTAGGTGAGAGGAGGGAAACACCAAGCTTGTCACCACACCCAAAGCATCCACCTAGCAGGTATCTGCTTGCTGTGGCTCTCCCCTCCAGGGCCCCCAGGCTTCTGGACACAACAACTAAGAGAACAGAAACTGGTGGCCAACTGTTACTCTTTGTCTTTCTTTCTGTAGTGGTGGGGTGATCTGCCCCCACCCCAAGCCCTCCATTGATGTACAGGCATCAATCAAGACTAAAACTTGTTTGCCTAAATACAAAACACACACACACACACACACACACACACACACACACACACACACACACACACACCCCCTCTGTAGGGTTCTACTTACAAGAAAGTATCATTTCTATGGCCAGGACTCTGCATAGTGCTTTGCTTACTAACAGTATGTCCGGCTTCCTGAAAGGCAGCTTTCTCACTACAAATAGCAATAGGTATAACACATGGGGATTGTATTAACGTTGCTACTCTGGCATCCAGTCACAAACTGACTGATGACCGAATAGTCAAATATGCAGAGCTGGAAGAAAAGCTCAGGGTGTTGTCCAGCGCTCACCTGGCATGTTCAAGGCCCTGAATTTGATTCCTAGCACCATTTTAAAAAATGAAATTCCAGCCGGGCGGTGGTGGCGCACGCCTTTAATCCCAGCACTCGGGAGGCAGAGCCAGGCGGATCTCTGTGAGTTCGAGGCCAGCCTGGTCTACAGCACAAGATCCAGGAAAGGCGCAAAGCTACACAGAGAAACCCTGTCTCGAAAAACCAAAAAAAAAAAAAAAAAAAAATGAAATTCCAAAGATGTACATGAAGAAATAAAATATGAGAAACCAGAAAGCTTCTGAAAGCTGTACCATGAGAATTACAGAGATGAACTATCAGATTGCCTTCTCAGATATCTTAATGAAATTTGGATTTAGAATATCAGTAGGTTTTTTGCTAGGGAAAGAAATCACAAAATGGTTCCCCAAATCACTTGGAAGAATGAGTAGAAGAATCACAGAAACTGCCAAGAGACTCAAGAAACTATGAAAAGGTTTGATAAATAAAAACCCCTGTGGTACAGTGTCCTAGTTGGGCTGCTATTGCTGTGGTGAAACGCCCCCAAAAGCAACTTGGGAGGGAAGGGCTTATTTCACCCACAGTTTTATTTATTTATTTTATTATTTTATGTGCATTGGTGCTTTGCCTACATCTATGTCTGTGTAAGGTGTCAGATCTTAGAGTTACAGACAGTTGTTAGCTGCCATGTGGTGCTGGGAACTGAACCCGGGTCCTCTGGAAGAGCAGTCAGTGCTCTTAACCGCTGAGCCATCTCTCCAGCCCCCACCCACAGTTTTATATAACAGTTCCTCATTGAAAGCAGGGAGGGCAGGAACTCAAGCAGGGCAGGAACCTGGAGGCAGGAGCTGATGCAGAGGCCATGAGGAGTGCTGCTTACTGGCTTGCTCCTTGTTGCTTGTTCAGCCTGCTTTCTTATAGAACCCAGGACCACCTGCCCAGGCCCTACCCACAATGAGCTGGGCCCTCCCATATCAACTTAAAAAAATGCCCTGCAGGCCTGCCTGTAGCCAGATATTATGAAGGCATTTTCTCAACTGGGGTTCCCTCCTCTCGATGACTCCAGCTTGTGTCAAGTTGACATAAAACTAGCCAACACATACAGTTACAAGGGCAAGCAGATCAATATAACAGAATAGGTAACCCAGAGTGAAGGGTCGGGCAAATTGGAATATAGAGTAAGACTTTGTATAGGAAAGAAAGTCTCCAATATACTGTTCACAACTGTGTAGCCGTTCAGAAAAGAATTATTCTGCATACTGTAGACCAATATAAACCCAAATAGATCAAACAGAATTACACACCACTGAGGAAAGAAAAGAAGAAAAAGGTCCCTAAGAACTCGAAAGAAGGCTAAGTCAATATGTGTTTTATCTCGTGTCAGAAAAGGATTTTCTAAGCTAGAAAGCAATGGGAGGCATCTGAAAGGAGAAGATCAATAGGTTTGACTGAAGATGATAAACCTTTGCCCACTGAAAACATTAGAAAGCAAATTGAAAAGTAAATAACCAGGAAAGCTATTTGAACAAATGCAACAGTCACAGGTTAAAATCCTGAGTTATAAAGAGCTCATGTAAATTATTAGGAACATAAGATACGAGGAGGCAGAGCAGACAGTCAGGAAAACACAACCATTTAACCTTCCAGGGAATGAGAGAAATGAAAAACTAAGATGGTATGCCTTAACAGCATTTGAGTAGCGTTTCCAGTCATAAATATCAGCTCTGCTAGACACTCGGGAGAACAGAGCTGACCTGCGAGGTCCTTGTTCAGGAATGCCCATCCACTGAAGTGCTGTCCACCCTGCCCGTGTCCCAGACTGTCTTTATTTTTTTAATGACGACCATATTGCTGGCATCTCATCATCTATCAAATGGACAAAGCTAATTTTAGGGCTGGTACTCAACACCGGTGCCAGGGTATATGTTAAGTTAGTATCAGGGCAATTCGGCTGGATGAAGGGGCCTAACTCAGCTTCTGATGCTGACCCCAGGAGACAGAATAAGACCAAGACTTCACATCGTCCAGATAAAAGCACCAAAGCCCCACACATCATTCAGGAAGAGGGCCTCTGTGGCCTCACAGCCCAAGGACTGCAGAAGCCTCTCTTCGAAGGTTCCCCATTACTGGGAGCTTTTTTTTTGTGTGGTGGAAGATGAGCTTCCAAGAGCAGCTACTGACTGTCCACATTTGGACCAAGATCCAACCCCACTAACTCTGTGTCCCCAGGTATCCTCTGATCCTTACTTGAATGAGAATTCCTATTTCACAGGGTTTCATCAGGATGAAGGGACACAGTCCAGCCAGGTTTAGTGCTGGGCAAAGGTAGGTGTTGAAATTTGTAAGCTCAGAAGGACAAACCAAGTGGGTTTTGCTTTCTGTTTTTATGACCAAGGAGGGATTTTTAGAACAAAGGCAGTGTGAATTCAAATATACATCATGGGAGTCAGAGAACTGCTTGTAGCTTTTGAATGGCAGTTTCTCAAGCTTGCCAAGTTGCCTTCTGGCTCGGTTTCAGAAATCCCTTGTTAACAGTCCCTCCTGCTCAAGGTGACACAGCACATCAGAGGGAGAAATGGACCCAGACCCTTCCCTTAGGGGTATCAGGCATAATCAGAGTTGAGGGGGAGGGGATTGGGGAAGGGAAGGGGGCTGCAGTTAAAAAGACAGTAAGGATAAAGGCAACTCTCGGGACGTTTTTAGTTGTTGGAGAGTCATTGAATCCAGGGGCATTCCCTCAGACACTCCCCCACCCTACTCCCCATGTCAAGGGGCTCAGTCAGGACACTCACCTACCAGCTGCCTTCCCTGGCCCTGCCTCAATGAGTGCCGCCCACATAAAAGCTAGCATTTCAGCCCCTGGGACACTGCCTTGACATAATAAACACCATGGTTGAATGTACTCTGTTTCAGGGGAAGTCATTAAACTACTTTTGTGGAAACATTTTAATTGAATTAGATTGTTTTCTGATTGTAATAAATGCTAATTAATTGAGTGGGCTGGGTGTCCTCAGACCTGACTGACTGGCTTCTCTCATTTAATTAAGAGGTAAGTGTGGACTTAATATCATTTTGTTGTAAGTCTGTGGTTGGAATTTATTTTTTGTGCAAATAATGTGATCTTGCAAATGTAGCAAACAGAGCTGTTGTTTTTTAAGACAGACTCTTGCTATGTAGCTCTGGCTGGCCTGAAACTCATGATATAGGCCAGGCTGGCTTTGAACTCACAAATTTTCTCTTGTCTCTACTTTCTAAGAGCTAGGATTAATGGTGTATGCCACCATGCCTGCATTATTATTTATTGTATCAAATGTAACAACTGCTCTCCTCAGAGCTAAAGGAGCCCCTGCTTGGCATCATCAAAGCATGACCCAGGTCTCCTGGCTCAGTGAAGTCTTGGGTTCTTAGGGAAAAAAAGAAGCCTTAAGTTATACACAGAACCCTCCAAGAGTTCACTGGTCACAGTGAAAGCTGTTGGTTCCTTTGGATCCCCAGACTCTGCTGACCTGGGAGGCAGGTGGTCTGCAAGGTAGCTGAGAGTCTCAAGATTTCTGTTCACCATGCTGCAGAGAAGCTGGTCCTGAGCAGTGACCGAAACTCAGGTCAGGAGACCTTGGTAGCTTCCTCACTGTAGAGATGTGGAAGCCATAGCTCAGAGAGGGAATGAGCACACCCAAGGTCACACAGCATGACCCTGGTACAATAACACCTGCACTGTACGGCATCTGTGAGTACAAACAAACTCAGGTCGGGTTAACCAGTGGCGATAAGAGCCAGATGTTGGACTAGGTGTAAGGGTACAGGCAGGTCCAAGGCTGGTCCTCAAGAAGGTTGCACAATATGCCAGTGGTGGCCATGTTAACTGTGACAGCAGAAGAATCCACGTGAATGAGAAGGCAGCATGGGGGGCCAGAAAGGTTCTTTGAAATTACGGAACGGAAGAACAGCATGGACAAGCTTCTGAGAGGAGACATGTGGTGCTGGGTTTTGAAGAAAAAATACAAGCTCCCCTTGTGGGTAAATGTGGAGAACATTCCAGACAGAGGCGATAGTGTATTCTGGCAGGTGCACCTGTGAGCCACAGGAGGTGAGCAGAGGCAAGACAGCATCAGATTGCACTAAGGGAAAGGTCCTTCTGGCCACAGCAGTGGAGGGAGTCTGGAAGGAGAGCCGAGAGAGGCCAGGTGAGCGGCTGGGAATCCAGCCTTCCTCCCTCAGCTCATTCCCAGGGAGATGGGAGAACAGCGTCAGGTTCTGGACATATGTAGAAGGTAGTCACCAGTCCCTGGCCCAGAATCCCAGGGAAGCCCTGAGAGGGAGCAGAGAAGAGGGAGGAGAAGTTGCCTGTTTTGTCTCTTCTGCACTGGTTGCTGTTTCAAGTGGTGAGACGTGCCGTAGCCCGGACAGCTCCGGGAGCTTCCGGCAGGTAGATGTCAAGCCAGGGAAGCTGCCTGTGCACCTCCTCCCCAGGCCAGCTCTGTGAAATGGCCCGCTCCCGTCCCACTACACCAGTGAGGAAGGCCAGACTGGCAGCTTCTCATGGTTTCCCTGTGATCACCCTGCTTAGGAAGGGGAAGTGGTGGCTCTCCCAGCTGAGGCCCGGTCTAGCTCCCACCTGAGCTACCCTAAATAATGAGTGCTCCACATTTACACCAGGCTCACCTGACTCTTACCCCCCAAATTACCCAGTATAGCAAGCACTTGGAGGAGGGGTCTAGGTTTTCCTTTGATAAATAGTAGTTTCCCCAGCATCAAATCTCCTCCTCCTGGGTCTGAGGCCCTCGGACCTGTTCTCTCCTTGTCTGTGCCAGAGAGTATGGAATGATCCTGGCTGGGCTTCTGTGTCCTGAAGGCCCCGGTACAGCATGAAGGGCCTAGTTCCAACATACAAACTGCTTGTGTGATCCTGGACAAGTCCCTTCTCTTTTCAGGCCCCAGAGATAGCATCTCCATCCCCTCCAAGGGCCATTGTGGGGTCTTGTGGGGCCCACACCTTCCTCATCCACACATCCACCCTTTCTCTACAAGAGACCTGTTCACCCTCCAGGGCTTGTATCTAGCCACCTCCTCTTTGGCCCCATCTGGCTCACCCCTCCTCCGACCAGATCTCTGGGTGTCTCCTGCGGCATCTGTCCCCCTACTCTGTCCCTGGGTGCCTGGCTGGAGATAAAGAGCTTTAGGACAGGTTCATACCCTGGACTAAACCCAAACCTGCCAGGGTGGAGGTCAGTGGGCGACAGAGAAAGAAAGAGATGCACCCTCCCTGTGGCCCACATGTGCCCACACAGGCAATCCGGCCCTCATTTCACCACTATGGCTAGCTGTCTCTTTAGTTCTGCTCCAGACCTCACCTCACCATACCCTGCCCCTCACGTGACATACCTGTCAGGGACACTCCTGACACTGGGGCAGGGGTGAGCACTAGACAAGATGCCACACCACACTGACTGGTCCTTGGGAAAATAAGATGAGTGAGAGCAGGATCTGGTCACCTGCTACTTCATAGGATTCCTACACATCCCAGGAGGAGGCAAACCCTGATCCTCCCAGTGAGGCGAGAACAGTGGGCCCTGGAAAGCAGGGGCCTACTTCTCCCTTTCCGTAACTTGCTGGAGAGCAGGGTAGCAGGGTCAACTGGCTCCCAATTGACAGGTTTCCCGTCACCTCCCCTTCTCCTGCAGGGAAGACCAGCTGTTGGTGTCAGATTAATGGCCACAATTAAAGGCAAAATGCCCTTGCCATGGCCTGCTGTCCTCCCACACCTGGGAGCCTGGAGGCTGAGCTCACAGCACTAGGAACAAGAGATTTGTAATGAAATCAGACAGGCCTCTTAACCGCTGATGCTATCAGGGCCCAGGGGAGATGCAGACTTATTTCCTAATCTCCTACAGAGCATCTGTCAGCCCCACCACACAGCAATGTCATTCGTGTGTGCAGCAAGGACCTTTCATGGGGTGACTGTCAACTGCCTGCCTGGTTGCCCATAACCTCATCCAGTCCCTTCCCATTGCCTGGTCCCAGACTGCACAGGCATTCACACACACACATGAGCAACACACACACACACACACACACACACACACACACACAAACTCTCTGGAACATCTTTCATTCCTATACCCACCCTGACTCATTCATAAAGTGCCTGCTGTGTACCAGTTGCATTAACAGAAGAAAGAGAAAAATAGGAACATCTCTTAGCAGTGTTGAAAAACAAGAGGAAATCACCGAGAGAGCAGCTGTTCTGCAGCAGGTTTTAAAAAAAGGAGAAAATGAGACTCCATCGGTACTGCACAGCCTGCGAACCGTACAAGCAGTTCTGGGCACAGCATCCCCCAGCAGGGCCGGGGCCAGTAGCTCAGCAGCTGGAAGCTCAGCTCTATGAGGCAGTGAGGGGTGTGGGCAGCTTGCACAGGACCCCATAACTCAACAAAGGGAAGCAGAGGAAAGACTCAGCTTAACAGAGGCAGCCCCTGCGATGCCAGAAACTTCCCTTAATATTAACTATGGCAGCCCAGCCCCTATACAGACACCCCCAAAACCCCATTAGCAGACGTTGGAGGTGGATGATAAACAGTGGTCCCCAGGACAGGTGACCCCTACCCCAGGTCTCTGGGATCACATGGTACTCCATGATACCTGAGAACAAGTCCCCTTTTATGCCTGAGAAGGGATCACCCTGCCTGTACCCTGTCAACAAGGCTCAGATTAAGCTGGGAAACATTGCTGAGAGGCATTAACAGAGCCCTAGTAAGTGTTTGCCAACCAGTCTCAGGGTCTCACAGTAACTTCCATTGTGTAGTTTACATTCAGTGCAGCTGCAGAGCTCCTGTTCAGTAGATGAATTTTGACAAAAGGTTATACCCATCTAAGTCACCCCTGCATCCAGATGTGGAACACTCACCTCAGTCCTCACCCCACCCCACACACACTTGGCTGCAGAAACAACAGCTGACTCTTGCCTGTCCTAAAGCTTCTCACTAACAGATTCTACAGTAATACGCAGTCTTCCAGGTCTGGTCTTTTCACGCAAGCATATTTGAAAAATCTATTCATTGTCCATATGTCAGTAGTTCATTACTTTTATTATTATAAAAATTAGAATCAAAATAGGTTCTTTTTGTTTTGTTTTGTTTTGGAGACAGGGTTTCTCCGTGTAGTTTTGGTTCCTGTCCTGGATCTTGCTCTGTAGACCAGGCTGGCCTCAAAATCACAGAGATCTGCCTGGCTCTGCCTCCCAAGTACTGGGATTAAAGGCGTGCACCACCACTGCCCGGCAAAAATAGGTTCATTTTGCTGCTCGTAAATACTTGAGTTTTCCCAGATTTTGTTTTGAACAAAATGGCTCTGAACATGTGTTCACGTGTCATGACCATGCTTAAGTCCTGAGCATACAGACTTAGAATGGGATTTCCAGGTGTGCACTCTGCCATACTGTGTGTGTGCATTTACATGTTTACATTCACCCCAGCAGTTTGTTAGTCCCCATCCTCACTATTATTTAGTCTTATTTCTATCAACATTTTTTAAAAATTGGTTTACCTCAGCATTTCACAAACTTAATGAGCCACTGTTTGGACTTTTATATATATATATATATATATTTGTGTGCACACATACAACTGTGTAACATCTCATGGAATTAGTAGGCTATAGAATTTATTTTATTTTGGAGAATGAAGAAACCAAAACATATGCTACACTAAATCCAGATGTTAAGAAAGAAGCTCAAAACAGCAGAGTAAGCAGAGAGGCCAGAGCTGTGACCCCTGGGATGAGAAGCAGGTCAAGTCACACAGCCTCTGCAAATCCTGGCTTGAACTCCTTTCTTTCTTTCTTTCTTTCTTTCTTTCTTTCTTTCTTTCTTTCTTTCTTTCTTTCTTTCTTTCTTTCTTTTTCTTTCTTTCTTTCATTTTTTTAAAATAATTTATTTTATTTTATATGCATTGGTGTTTTGCCTGCATGTCTGTGTAAGGATGCCAGGTCCCCTGTAGCTGGAGTTACAGACAGTTGTGAACTGCCATGTGGGGGCTGGGAATTGAACCCAGGACCTCTGGAAGAGCAGCCAGTGCTCTTAACCGCTGAGCCATCTCTCCAGCCCCCTATTTATTGGTTTTTTAAAACAGAGTTTCTCTGTGTAACAGCCCTGGCTGTCCTGGAACTCACTCTGTAGACCAGGCTGTCCTCAAACTCACAGAGATCCACCTGCTTCTGCTTCCCGAGTGATGGGATTAAAGGTGTGCACCACCATGCCTGGCTGTGATTCGAATTTTCTAGTTTATTTAACTTTATACATATGAATAGTTTGCCTATGTGTGTGTGTATGTGTGTGTGTGTGTGTGTGTGCACCATGTGTGTGCTTGGTGCAGGTGGACACCAGAGGGTGACAAATACCCTGGAACTGGAGCTAGGGTGATTGTAAACTGTCACTTGGGTGCTAGGAATCCAACCTGGGTCTTCTGCAAGAGCAACAAGTGCTCTAAACCACTGAGCCATCTCCCCAGTCTCACATACACATCCCCCTTTTACACAGGGTCTCACTATTTACACCTGGCTGGCATCAAACTCAGAGACTCACCTGCTCTGTCTCTCAAGTGCTGGGATTCAAGGTGTGTGCTACCATAGCCAGCCAAATCAGAGGCGGGTAGATGCTGTGGGATGGTCTGTATGTCAAGTGTGTTGCTGATTGGTCAATAAATAAATCACTGATTGGCCAGTGGCCAGGCAGGAAGTATAGGCAGGACAAGGAGGAGAATAAAGCTGGGAAGTGGAAGGCTGAGTCAGAGAGACACTGCCAGCCGCCACGATGACAAACAGCATGTGAAGATGCCAGTAAGCCACGAGCTATGTGGCAAGGTATAGATTAATGGAAATGGATTAATTTAAGCTATAAGAACAGTTAGCAAAAAGCCTGCCACGGCCATACAGTTTGTAACCAATATAAGTCTCTGTGTTTACTTGGTTGGGTCTGAGAGGCTGTGGAACTGGCAGGTGATAGAGATTTGTCCTGACTGTGGGCCAGGCAGGAAAATTTTAGCAACAGGTAGATCTCCGAGTTTGAGGCCAGACTGGTCTACATAGAGTTCTAGGCCAGCCAGGGCTACATAGTGAGACCCTGTCTCAAAAAAAAAAAAAGGAAGCAGAGCAATTGGTGGGCTGGAGAGATGGTTCAGCATTTAGGGTGCTTGATGCTTTTGCAGAGGACTTAGAGCAGGGGAATGGAGGGGCTCCTAGCTCCATGTCAGGGGGCTCACAACTGTAGCTCTAGTTCTGGGGACCTGAACCCTCTTCTGGCCTCTGTGGGCGCCCGTCACGCACATAGTGCACATACGTGTATGCTGGCAAACACTCCTACACACAGAATTACAAAGAAAAGAATGTAGACCAGGAGGGCTGCAGAGATGGCTTGGTGGTTAAGAACATTTACTGTTCTTGCAGAAGATCCAGGTTTGGTGCCCAGCAGCCACATGTCAGCTCACAACTGTCTGTTAACTCCAATTCCAGGGGATCTGGTGCCCTTTTCTGGCCTCTAGGCACCAGGTGGACACATGGTGCGCAGATAAACATGTGGCAAACACTCAAACTCATAAAGCAAAAAGAAATAAGTCTTAAAAAAAAATGGAATAGGCCAACGGCCATAAAAGAAAAGAAGATTGTCCAGGATATAGCCACCAAAACATAAATGCCAGATGATTTTAATGCCAGATGATTTAAAAGCAGACCTTGGCTGGAGTGTAGCTCAGTGTTAGAAAACTGGTTTAGCACTTGCAAGGCCCTGGGTTCAATCCCTAACACTTAAAAAAAAAGATGGAGCCATGGATAATGTTATGAAATTGTGAAGAACATAAAGATGGGCAGGTCTATATGCAGGGCTAGCATGCCAACATATATATGTACAATGAACTCTGGAATTAAAACTATAGACAGGAAGGCAAGTGCACAAACTGTCCTAGGGAGAAGTCTGTGCAGTTGGAACACTTGGTTCACTTGGGGTCGTGGTGCCCTGTCGCTTGCACAGCTGTGGAAGCCGTTCACACCTGTCTTGGTGCCCTCCTTTCATTCCCACAGAATTCACACATCTGGCTTCCT
Source organism: Peromyscus californicus insignis (assembly GCF_007827085.1). Classification (NCBI taxonomy): domain Eukaryota; kingdom Metazoa; phylum Chordata; class Mammalia; order Rodentia; family Cricetidae; genus Peromyscus; species Peromyscus californicus. The sequence continues at coordinate 50,659,141 of NW_026294402.1, read as the reverse complement.
AGAATGCTCCCCGTAGTTGGACATCCTGGGCAGTGTTTGCACCTATCTGGACTCTTGGAAATGCAGTGTGACCATCCCACTCGGGCTCTGGAAATGCCACACTGCAGTATGACCATCCCACTCATGCTGGCCTAGAAAGGCCAGGAAGGGAGTTGGTTCAGAGCTTTATGGGTTGTTGAACACTTAGCTGTGGGTGGTCCCATCCCGTGGGCTGCAGTCCTGGGCTGAGTAAAAAGGAAGAAGTGAGCTGAGCTGCTGCCTCAGGCTCCCTGCTGTGATGGACTGTGAGACTCTCCAACTCTGAGCCAAGATAAACTCTTCCTCCTTGTAAGTTCCCTTTTTTAGGCATTTGGTCACAACAAGAAGAAAAGGAGCTACGTACAGACCCCAGTGTGGAAGCAGTCTCAGTAACAGGTGGAGAAGATGGCCCACCCACTACCTGAATTGATATCCCTCAGCCTCAGGAATAGAGAGGTAGGGGCAGTGTCTTGGTTAGGGTTTCTATTGCTGTGAAGAGATACGGTGACCACAGCAACTCTCATAAGAAAAACATTTAGTTGGGGCTAGCTCACAGTTTCAGAGGTTTAGTCCATTGTCATCATGGTGGGAAGCATGGCAGCATGCAGGCAGACGTGGTGCTGGAGAAGGAGCTGAGAGTTCCACATCTAGATCCACAGGCAACAGGAAGAGAGTGAGACACTGGGCCTGGCTTGAGCATCTGAAACCTCAAAGCTCCACCCCCAGTGACACACTTCCTCCAACAAGGCCACACCTCCTAATAATGCCACAACCTATGAACCATTTCATTCAGACTGCCACAGGCAGGTATAATACACAGTATGTTGGTCAAATGTCATGTGCTGCTTAAAGCTACTAAGACACTAGCTCTGATGCTTTAAGACACTAGCTCTGAAGCAGAGTAGACAACGCCACCCCCATTTCAAAACCAACATGTTTGTCTTGAAATGTTCCCCAAAGTTCCTTGTCCCAAAATGGGCTTGTCTCCTAACCCTATGACAGGGAGAAAGGAAAACAGACCCATAGCACAAAATATTGTGCACTTAACAGCAAGAGGAAGTAAGCCTTTCCAACAGAAGTCACTATTGTTTATCCCACGGCATAGAGATGCCTGCAGTGTGGGAACGGGAGGCCCAAAGCTCATGGATGGGAAACTCTTATTTATTTGTGTGTGTGATGAGGGGCGGTGGGAGGGGCTGTTGAGACAGGGTTTTTCTGTATAGTCCTGGCTGTCCTGGAACTTGCTGTATAGACCAGGCTGGCTTCAAACTCAGAGATCTGAACTCAGAAATCTGCCTTCCTTTGCCTCCCAGGTGCTGGGATTAAGGTTGTACACCACCAGCCCGGTAAGTGGAGAGACTCTTAACTGGGACCTCCAGTTTGACTGCTTCCTCCCCAGTTGATCTCTGCCGGATGTTTTAAGTACCTTATTTGATGTTACTTTTGCTTACTTTCTCAGACAGGCCGCTCCAATCATTTCTGCTAAGGTTGTAAATGCCCTATTTGGTGAGTTTGCTACCTGTCTTAGTCACTGTTCTGCTGCTGTGAAGAGACAGCATGACCAAGGCAACTCTTACAAAAGAGACCATGTAACTGGGTACTAGCTTACAGTTTCAGAGGCTTAGTCCATTATCATCACAGCAGGAAACATGGTGTGCTGGAGAAGAAACTGAGAGCTACATCCTGATCCACAGGCAGAGAAAGAGACTCTGGTCTTGGTGTGGCTTTTGAAACCTCAAAGCCCGAACCCAGGGACACACTTCCTCCAATAAGGCCACACCTCCTAATGCTTCTAATCCTTTTAAACAGTGCCATTCCCTGGTGACTAAGCATTCAAATATGTGAGCCTGTGGGGGCCACTCTAATTCAAACCACTGCACTACCTATCTTTCTATCTATCTGCCTCTTGCTATTTATTCTTTTACTTTGCTTACTGTATGAATAATAGGCACACTCCTTTGAAACTGAAACCACATCTAGCATAGATCATTCTCTGTCTGTACAGAGCAAGAGATGGGACAGAGAGCACCTATCCAAGGACGGACTCGCCAGCCTCTCTAGAGCTGAAGCTGCCACTGCCACCAGTGAGGTTCTCACTTCGAGTAGTGGGGGCCACTTCTGCACATCTGAAGTCATGCTACCACGGGCAGGGCCGGCCTGGCTATTTGATGGACGTTAGTAACACGCAATTGTTTTCTGCACCGAGAAGTAGGGATTTGTCTTCACTGGGACAAATGTACTGGAGTAGACTATGAAGTCTCTCTCCATCAGGCTTCTCTTAGCAAGGAAGTGAACAGATACAGCTCTCACCACCTAGCAACCCACACAAAACTCTCCTGCCCAAGAACACAATTTGAAGTCACAGAAGAGGGCCAATGCCAGCTCTGGGGTTTGCTGTCCTGTCCTATAGAGAGAATAGAATGGTCTGATAAATAACCACATGTAGCATCCTGGGAGACAGCATCTTATGAACTTCAGACACTGTCCTCCGGGATGTGGTATACAAACCCAACCCTGGTACCTAGGTATGGATGTTGGGGTAACTCTTAACCAGCCCCCAAGTGCTGGAGCTTTTGCACAGGACCTTGTACATGCTAGGCAAGTTCTCTGCTACTGGTCACACCTATGGCCCATTCCTTTCTCTATTAAGTCAATCAGTTCTCAATCTGCTCTCTTTTTTTTTTTTTTTGGTTTTTCGAGACAGGGTTTCTCTGTGTAGCTTTGCGCCTTTCCTGGAACTCACTTGGTAGTCCAGGCTGGCCTCGAACTCACAGAGATCCGCCTGGCTCTGCCTCCCGAGTGCTGGGATTAAAGGCGTGCGCCACCACCTTTTTTAAACACTTACTTATTTGTTTTGGGTATTAATCAGAGGACAAACAAGAGCTAGCTCTCCCCTTCTACCGCGAGGGTTCCAGAGATAAAACTCAGGTTATCAAGCTTGGCCGTGAGGACCTTTACTCACTGAGCCATCTTGCCAGGCCCCTAGTTTTCTTGACAGGGTGTTGTTTCCCAGCTCAACATCTGCTGGTTTAGAGGTTTCGATGGCCAAGGGGTCAAAGCTTCAAAATAAGGACACCTAGCAGCTGTGCTGAGCAGAATTTAGCTTTCCAACTGGCCACTGGGTGCTGTCCATGCAGCTGGGTGAGCAGGCCAAGGGGAGGAGAGCCTGGCGGTGCATAGAATGACTGGTTTAGACTTGAACTGCCCAGCTTGGTAGCCAGGAGGCACCTGTTGCCATTTTATTTAAAAAGGAATTAAAATTAGGTCAATACAAGTTTGCTTCCCTAGTCACGTTAACCACGTCTCAAGCAGTTGCCCGTGTGTGCTGGCTCCTGGCTATCATATCAAGCAGAGTGAACTTGGGCACTTCCCCATGCAGGAAACTATAGGGTGGCACTGGCCTGCACCTTTAGAAGGTAATGAGGAAGTCATGACAATAGAGGCCTCTGCACAGCCTGCTAGCCCCACTAGTCCTAGACCATCTTGATTGATTTGAACTTGAACATGGGCAGACGATGGCCAACAGGAAATGAAGCAAAAATAGAGCAAGCGCATTAGGGGATGTCCTGGTCCCTGCCCTGGGGAGCTGAGGACCAAAGCTGAGGGAAAGAACATGGACTAAATCTCAGCCAAGGCAGCTGTATTCTGCCTGTTATTTTCTTCCCTACTGTGCTACACCCATGTTTACATACTGTTTAATGAGTTTCTCTAGTCTTTCCCTTTATTTTACTGTGGTATATATTGTTTGCAGAATATTGACCCTTTGGGAGTGGCCCAGAGTAGCTGAAGAAAGAGTGAAGATATTTTAGCTTGTTAGAGTGCAACTGCTCTCCTGGCCCCCTAAGCACGGGGAGCAGGCTGACCTGAGGGAAGGCACAGAGGGCGATTTTTGGCTGCTTGATTCTCAGCCGCCTTCCAAAGTTAAAGTAAGTGGAGTTGGTGCTGCTGTTCATTACAGAGCCTCTGGCTGGAAAGGAAGCTGAAACACTGAAATGAGCCAGACAACGTGATGATTTGCAGAGGACATGCCTGTCTTCCTAGAGATTTCCAGAGACTCAACAGGAAAACTGAAAACACTGAAGAATGGACTGGGGTGGCCAGACACAAACCTGCACCCATTTGCAGGTTTACTCTGAAGAGAAAAAAAAATATTAACCCTGTTATCAATGTGAGGGGTTGGGGAGGGGGACAGAGCTTGAGGGAGAGGCTGTGTTAAAAGCTTGAATATAGGAATATGTGACGTGGGGCTCCCGGGCAGACTCCTTCCCTCTGGAGGAGGCTGTCACCACAGTGCTTAGAGATGGCTCAGACTGTGAGGCGTGCCAGCCATCCAGTGAGTAACATAGAGTCTCCACAGGAGGCCCGAGCAGCAGGACACAGCTGGAGAGATAGGGGTCTCTTATGGGACATGAATCGGCATGAGACCCAATATTTATGCGGCTCTAAGCTTATACAGTTGAGAAGCCTTCCACAAAGAAAATCATAAAAATTATCAATGTAAAATCAGATAGACATTCTTTATTTTTAATTAAGAAATTTTTTTCATTCATTTTACACAGCAGTGAAAGATCTCCCTCTTCCCTCCTTCTGCCCCCACCCCAGCCATCCCCCCTCGAAGGCAAGGCCTCCCATGGGGAGGCACATCCAGTAGAGGCAAGTCCAAGCCCTTCCCCCTGCCTCAGGGCTGCACAAGGTATCCCATCATAGGTAGTGGGCTCCAAAAAAACCCCTTACACACCAGGGATGGATTCTGATTCTGCTGCCAGGGCCCCCCAAAGCAAATCAAACTACACAATTGTCTTGCCATTCAGAGGGCCTAGTCCAGTCCCATGCAGGCTCCACAGCCAATGATGCAACTTTCATGAGTTCCCTCTAGTTTGGTTTGGTCATCTCTGCTGGTTTCCCCATCATAATCCTGATGCACTTGCTCATAGATTCCCTCTTCTCTCTCTTTGACTGGACTCCTGGAGCTCTGCCTGGTGTCTGGCTGTGAATCTCTGCATCTGCCTCCATCAGTCATTGGAGAAAAGCTCTGTGATGACAGTTAGGGTATTCACCGATACAGCCTTGGCTTTTGTAAAGAGAAAGACTGTGTATCCAAAAGCCAAAGCTGGGGATGTAGCTCAGTGGTAGAGCGCTGGGTCTCATCATCTGGCAGGGTGTGTTAGGCCATGAATCAAAGTTTAAATGTTAGCAGCTCCTACTTGTAAGTTACTAGTCACAGTGTGTCAGAACTTCTACCTGTAAGTCACTGGATGTCTTTCCTCATTAGAAGAATTTAAACTCGAAAGCAGCGTACTTTGATTCATGGCTGAACACACCCTGCCAGATGATGAGACCCAGCGCTCTGCCACTGAGCTGCATCCCCAGCCTTGGCTTTTGGAGACACAGTCTCTCTCTCTCTATGGCCTAGGCTGGCCTTGAACTCATGATCTTCCTGTCTCAGCTTCCCAGTACTGGAACTATGGGCTTACATCACTACCAGCTCCTAACACTTTCATCATGAGAATCCCACCCCTCTCTCTTCTGGCTGTGCACTTTTGGTCATCTCATTATGTGACACAACTTTTTATACTGACGTTCCCTGTAGAGAAACTATAGAAAGGGAATTCAAGGCTTCCTACGGTATAGCCAATCCATTGGTTATTTTATAAATGATGATTTAGTAAAATTTCTTTTGGCTTAATGACTAATTGGTAAAGACATAAAACTTTTTTAGGATTGTTGTCAAAATGGGGTGAATCCTCATCAAGTTTCTTGTATTAATGAGCTATAAGACTTGAGGGTGTCTGAGTTTTCGTTTGCGAAGGATCAATCTTAAGTACCCTAAATTGATGGCAGTCGTTAACCAGGGCAATTCAGACGAATTCTTAAATTGCTACTACATTGCTTTGAGCCACATAATTGTGTAATAAAATCCCTCTTATGTTACACACACTGTACTTACTGATGAGTGCATGTGGGAGTCTCACCACCAGCACACGTCCTTCTCCGAGCAGTCTTGCCGTGTTGGTGGCAATTTTGCATGCCATCTCATCTGGAACTGCCAGACCTCATCAGAACACGATGCATCCGTGACCCTGAGAAGTGGCTCCGTACACTGAGAGGCATAAAGCATCCAACTGCACACACGCACAAAAGCACTTGCCAATGGTAGGCTGTCTCTAATACTCTAACCCTACAGACACTAGAAGACTGGTAGATTTTCACACACATGGATCCTATTAGAAAGAACCAGAATGTATGACCCGTTTATGACTGTCTAGACTGCATTGCTACATATATTGTCGACAGGAGACAGCTTCTGTTCTGACAGGTCATCCTGAGAAGAGGACCCTGCGGAAGAATTTTTCATAGACTAGCTTTTGGCTCTGTACCTTTCAAGCCTATTTTCTCCTCCACAGCTGCCAGTACCGGGCATTGCCACAGTCATACTTTACAGGGGCCTCTGGCTGGCACCACCACATTGTGGATGAGATCGTACCTGGAGCAATTTCCAAGCAGAATGTCTAGCAATGTACAGCTGGGGTGGAGATGGCTCAGTGGGTAGAGCGCTTACTATAGAAGTTTGAGGACCTGAGTTCAAATCCTCAGAACCTACATAAAGTTGGGAGCAGCAGTCCTGGTATTTCCAGGATAAGGAGATAGGAGAATGTCTGGAAGCTCATGGGCCAGCTAGCCTGGTGTACACAGTAGTGGTCAACAAAAAAAGATGCTATCTCAAACAAGGTCATAGGCCAGACCAACACCTGAGGTTGTCTTCTGGCCTCCACATGTGTGTATGTGCAGACACACACACACACACTCACAAATGCACATGTGTGTGCAAACACAAGTGTCATTTACACACAGAAATAATTTAACACAAAAGTAACTGTAAACTACATATTACATCCCTTTAAATCATCTGCAATTTAGCTTACCCTTAGCTAGCCTGCAAAATACCCATGGCCATTCAGTGTGGAAGGAAGTAGGGCATAGACATTGGAGTGGAGGAGACAGTGGCCATAACTGATCGTGGTTGAAGCCATTTAGGTCTGTGAACTTTACAGATTCATCATGTCTGTGGGCATGCATGGTGAGGACTCCTGCAATTACTCGGAAGGGCCTTTGTGACCATGTTAATGAGCCGCCCAGTATATCCTCTTCTGACGTTGAAGTGTAACAGGCTTTCTTTGGGCCCACCAAATCACGACGTGGAGACTTATTAATTATGAATACTCGGCCTTACCTTAGGCTCACTTCTGGCTAGCTTTTTTTTCTTTAACTTAAATTAATGTGTTTCTGTTCATCTATGTTTTGCCTCAGGGCTTTTTCCCTTTCTTTCATTCTGTATGTCCTACTCCGTGTCTGGCTGGCTGACGGCTGTCTGGCTGGCCCTGGGTGTCTCCCTCTCATTCTCCCTGGTTCTCTTCTCTCCAGCCTAGATTCCTCCTCCTACTTATTCTCTCTGCCCACCAGCCCTGCCTATCCCTCCTCTGCCTAGCTATTGACTGTTCAGCTCTTTATTAGACCAATCAGGCACCTTAGGCAGGCAAGGTGAAACAGCAACACATCTTTACACAATTAAACAAATGTAACACATCTTTGCTAGTTAAACAAATACAACATAAACAAATGTAACACATCTTTGCCTAGTTAAACAAATACAACATAAACAAATGTAACACATCTTTGCCTAGTTAAAGTAATATGCCACAGCACTGGAGAGATTGGAATGGCCTCCCACAGTCTCACCCAAGCACCCTCATACTCACTACAGCCTTGTCAGGCAGATCCTATCATTCTGGAAAACCCACAGATAAGCAGAAGCCCAGAGAGGAAAGGCACACAGTGACAGGTGACAGAGCACAGCCTCCTGCTGTCCCAGTCTGGAGCTCAGTCCCCGCCCCAGAGCTGTATGGCCCCATGTGCCCTCACAGACAACTTGACATAGGGGTTGGGAAGGGTTTGCATCTCTGTTTTACAGGTGATGTAAACTAGCCCTTACCTCACCTTACTGCCCACACCACGGGACAGTTGACACGGCTCTGGTACATATGAGTTTGGCTAATGTTCAAGGCAACCTTCATGGAGTCAGCACATTTGCCACGGAAAGCTGACTGACAGAGGCTGAAGAGACCTCAGAGTACCAACTGCCCAAATCCTTTGCTCCACAGATAAGAAACTAAAGCCCACAGAAGATGAGACCCACAGCAAGCTGAGAAATCTCCTGACCCTGTAGTTAACTTGGTCTCGTCTTCCTTTCTCTCTCTCTCGGGGGCCTTCAGTCTGCTCCCCCATGCCTAAGGGTCCCCATTGCAAACTTTTGCCCCTGGCCTTTAAGTAACCCATCTAGCAATAGCCCAGCCAAGCAGGTCAATTGCAGCCCTCTCACACGAGTCCTCTCTGTGAGACTGTCTCACCCACAGCCCTGCTGACAGGGGAGTGACTCCCTGGCCCCAGGGCTGGAGTCAGTGGCGAGCTTGAGCAATGACAGAGAAGCCCAGACCTGCCCATGCAGCAGAACCTGCTGACAGAGGGTTGGATGCACAGACTAGAACCCAGGGTACCGAGGGGAGCCTCTGTCCTTCCATCCCATGAGCCCTAGCTGATACTAGACTCAGGATATTTTCTAATTCATCTTTGCAGTCACATGTTTCTTGAGTAGGTTTTTGTACTGTGTGATTTAGATACTGTAGAATAATTTTTCAAACCATTCATGTGGTTCTCATATCAAAGCCTCACACCACACTTGCCCCATCCCCACCCCTGAGTCACCAACAGATAACCACTTTCATTCATTCCTTGTGTGTTTTTCCAGCATTATTTGATGCAAATATAAATTAATATATATCCTTACTCCTTTTTAATGAGCATGGGTGTTTTGCCTGCATGTATGTCTGTGGATCCTGTGCACACAGTGCCTGTGGAGGCCAGAGAGGGCATCGGATCCTCTGGAACTGGAGTTACAGACAGTTGTTAGCTTCCGTATAGATGCTGGGAACCCAGCCCACATCTTCTGAAAAGAGAAGCCAGTGCTTTTAACCTCTCTGAGCCTCTCTCCAGCCCCTACCCTTCCTTTGCCTAACAGGAATCTATATTTGTGTTCCTTGCAAAGGAAGCGATGTAGTGGTTGCTAAGCCACTTAACCATACTGGAGATCATGACATAAGGCATTTTAAATTCCACTTCAACCACGACGACCTGGGCTCTCTATCTTTGAGAGCCAAAATTTGTTACAAAATGTCAGTTTTCCTTATTCCCAGAAGTCTTCATTTCTGCTGAACAACAGTGCTCAGAGGTGAGATGTCTAGCTGGCTGTGAGCACAGCCAGAGTCTCCTGGGGCTGAGTAGAGAGAGAAAGAGGGGTGGCCATGGTCCTGTGTTCAGGTAGGGACAAAAGCCAGCACACACTTGTGATCCCAGTACCCTGGGGGCAGAGGCAGTGTAACAAGCTGGCAGCCTGCACTGCGGCAAACTCCACACATACAGTGTTAGTCAGGCATGCAAGGCCTCACTGGCCCTGGGGCTTAAAGCCCTGGAGAAAGGAGTTTGTCACAGAAGCGGTCAATGTCTCTCATTCGCAGTTATGAGTGTCATCAATACCACTGCAAAAGAAGGGTCCTTGCACATAGCAGCCGGCCGCGGCACGGATCATGGACACGGTGTCCCGCGGCAGCACACATCATGGACATGATGTCCGGATTTCATAGTTAACTTGGTCTCATCTTCCTTTCTGTCTTCCTTGGGGGCCTTCAGTCTGCTCCCCCATGCCTAAAGGTCTCCATTGCACACTAGGCCTTTGCCCCTGGCCTTTAAGTAACCCATCTAGCAATAGCCCAGCCAAGCAGGCCGATTGCAGCCCTCTTGCACGAGTCCTCTCTGTGAGACTCTCACCCACAGCAGCCCTGCTGACAGGGGAGTGAGTTATGTCCCTGGCCCCAGGGCTGGAGTCAGTGGCGAGCTTGAGCAATGGCAGAGAAGCCCAGACCTGCCCTACAGCAGAGCTGCTGACAGAGGGCGGGATGCACAGACAAGAGACACGCTGCGTTGTCTGGACTAATTTTACGTGAGAGCGGGGATCTGAACTCACGTTCTCATGCTTGCTTAGCAAGCACTTTCCCACTGAGCCATCTTCCCAGGTCCTTCAAATGGTTAATTTTAAACTGTTGTATTGCCTTGTCTTCCTTTCTTTCTTTGTGTGTGTGTGTGTGTGTGTGTGTGTGTGTGTGTGTGTGTGTGTGTGTGTGTGTATGCATGGGTACATACATGTGGACGTTGAAGGACAACTTGGAGAGTCAGTTCTCTCTTCCCATAATGTGAGTTGCAGGGATTGAACTCAAATCATATGGCTGGGTGGCTCAGCCATTTCACCCACTCAAGCTCGCTTTTAGCTAATACATAAATGGGGCACAATAATTGGAGGCATATTCAGTTTGTACTAATTAATTTAGGTTAAACTTACCTCCTCAGATATTTATAAATTCTTTATGTTGGGAACTTTAAAAACAGTTTTTGAGCATCCACTATGTGCCAGGCATTATGTAGATACTTTGTTACCTCTTCCGTTCTGGGCACTGTCATTCAGGCATTACTCTTGTCTTCATTTCACGGGTGAGAAAAGTGAGGTCTAGAGAGATTGCATATGTAAGGTCCCACAGTAAGTGCAGAGCCAGGATTTGGTTCCAGAAAAGCCTGATGTCAAGGTCAGGGCGCTTCCATAGACGACAGAGACGTCTTTCAGCTCTGACAGATGAGTGGTCAGCTTTCCCAACGGTACCATGCCTTGACTCCCTGCCGCGTTTAGTGCCACAGAGCTGGACCTGGAGAACAGAGGAGGGCTGCTGGCTTTCACGGGGGGTAGGATGGGGTGGGGTGAGGTGTAACGTCTGCTTTCACACGTGGATGTGGGCACGGTTAACGGTACAGCATGGCAGACAGAGACTCATGAGAGCATCCTCCAGAGCTGCCCCGTAGTCCAGCGGGGTAAGTGGTTTGATAGAAGAATACATGGGGGTCCCTAGGATCCCTGAGAAGTGGCCTTACCCCAGCTTGAGGAGGAGATCGGGGTGCTTCCTGTAGTTGCCACTACGGAGTGAATGGTCAAGAGGGGACTTACAGGCTGTTCCAGTTCCATTGTTGTGTGAGAAATACCCTGACCAAAAGCAAGGTTGTGGGTGAAAGGGGTTCTTCAGGCTTACACTTCCATGTTACAGTCCATCACTGAGGGCACTCCCAGGTTCAGTCCACCATGGAGATCACTTCATGTTACAGTCCACCATGGGGATCACTTCATGTTACAGTCCACCATGGGGATCACTTCATGTTACAGTCCACCATGGGGATCACTTCATGTTACAGTCCACCATGGAGATCACTTCATGTTACAGTCCATCATGGAGATCACTTCATGTTACAGTCCACCATGGGGATCACTTCATGTTACAGTCCACCATGGGGATCACTTCATGTTACAGTCCACCATGGGGATCACTTCATGTTACAGTCCATCATGGAGATCACTTCATGTTACAGTCCACCATGGGGATCACTTCATGTTACAGTCCATCACTGGGGTCACTCCCAGGTTACAGTCCATCACTGGGGTCACTCCCAGGTTACACTCCATCACCGGGGTCACTCCCAAGTTACAGTCCATCATTGAGGTCACTCCCAGGTTACAGTCCACCATGGAGGGCACCTCCAGGTTATAGTCCATCTTTGGCAAGTCAAGGCAGGAACTTAAGCAGCCAGACGTATCACATCCACAGTCAAGAGCAGAGAGAGACAAGTGGATCCTTACCTACCTGCTCTTTGCTTCTGCTCAGCTAGCTCTCCTCACCCAGTTCAGGGCTCAGCCCATGGTATGGTGCTGCCTACTCAGAGTGGATCTTCCTGCCTCAGTTAAAAATGAAGACAATCCCCCTCACACATGCCCACAGGCTAACCTGATCTAGATAAGTCCCCATTACAACTCCCTTACTAGTTGATTCTATGTTGTGTCGAGTTGACAGTTAAAACTAACCAGCCCAAGTGCGAGTCATGTCCAAAGGCTGGAGGGGAGGGAGAATGAGGCAATTTGGGGGGAACTGGAGGAAGTACACATGGCCAGAGACTTGGGAAGGCACTTGTTACACACAAGAGAAGGGGACCCTTGTGTGCTGTTGGTGGGAATGTAAACTAATACAGTTGTCGTGGAAGAGAATCGGGGTTACCCAAAATACAAAAGTCACAATTGCCTTATGACCTGGCAATTCCAGTCCTGGGTATTTACCGAATCGATTTGAAACCAGTGTGTCAGAGAGACATCTTCAGTCCTGTGTCCACTGCATCATTCTTCACAACAGTCCAGACTATGAAATTGGAACTGCAGAGATGATGATTCACAGTGGTTAACAGTACTGGTGTTGGGAGCACGAAGATCTTTGTGCCCAGAGATCACTAGGGAAAGCAGGAATATTATTCATGCAGGGGTGTCTCCTTAAAGGAGGAAATACCTGCTTTCCATCCAGAAGGCTGGGAATGGATGTTGTTAATGATCTGGTGGCCTTTGCCATTTGTAGAGCTAGACCTCACCCAAATCCTCCAGGGTGTTTATCCCAGACTCTCCCTCCTAAGACTTTTATCTTTAGCTCAATAGAACACATCCTTAGGAGAGATGTCACACATACTTTATAGCCTGCCTCACCTCTGTGCTGTCTTGGTCAGAGACCACACCAGATCCTAGGCCCTTAAGCTATAGAATAGAACCCATCTTCATGCTCACATGTACTTTGCAAAAGACTTTCTGTGTAGTCATGCCATAAGCTTTATTGTGTACCTGGAATTGGAATGATTGTTGCCTGGAAACTTCTTTTCAAATTGTGCTGTGTTTAAATATGCTGACAATAAACTGCCTGTCCTCAGACTCAGAAGTTTGAGCCAGCCTAAGTGTGGGAGCCCACAGAGGCTATCTAGTGAGAACTTACTCAGCTTCAGAGAATCTGGGCTTGCTTTACCCAGCAGGGCTGCATAAGGAGATGATTTGGTCACTGGCGCGTTTACCAGGTGTTTGGAAGGGTCTACACTTGGCTGTGCCGTGTGCTTTGATCTAGCAAGGGGGAGGTCTTTTGCCTCTCCCCTTGACATATTATAATAAGCCCTTTTCAATAAAGGATGAGGCTGTTAGATATTGACCCAGGCCCTCCCCAAGCTATTCTGTGATTCTCTTTCTTCTCCTCAGCTAGGTCTCTCTCTCTATCTGATAATTCCTCGTTCCTCTCTCCTCCACCTAAGAACCCTTCAAAAGGTAGGAGCGGGCTCCCACACCTAAGCCAAGCTGGACCAAGTTTTCTTTCTTGCCTCTTCATGGTTCCTTTCCCTGATGCTTGCATGGATCCCTGCACACTGGCTGCTCTTTCAGAGGCCCTGGGTTCAATTCCCAGTACCCACATGACAGCTTACAACTGTCTATAACTCCAGTTCACACTGTTTGTAATTCCAGGAGATTCAACACCCTCTCTCTGGCCTCTGTGTGCACTACATGGCACATAGACATACATACAAGCAAAACATCCATACTCATTAAATAAATTAATAAAATAAATAAATTTTTAAAAATGAAATCAACCTGAGAGCCCACTAATAGGAAGGGGTAAAGAAATGTGGCACATATATACAATTGCAAAGAATTAAGGGACAATTGATAAGCAAAATAAATCAATCACTGAAAAACAAATAACGTATGCTGTTATTTATATGTGGAAGCTGAAACAATTAAAGCCACAGAGCTAGAGAATAGGATGGTGGTTACTAGAGACTGGAAGGAGGAGGTGACAGTCAGAGGGTACAGGAACTCAGGTAGGAAGAATAAAATTGATTTCCCCCAGTACTGGGACTTGAAACTAAGGCTCCACATGCATGTTGGCCAAGCACTTTGCCACCAAACTCTATCCTTAGCCCATTTCTAAAAATGCTATCTCTTTTTAAAATACATTTAAAAATTTTTTAAATAAATTATTTTTATGTTCATGGGTGTTTTGCTTGAACGTGTGTGAGTGTGTGTGGGGGGTGGGTAGGTGTGCTCCTGGTACTCACAGAGGTAAGAAGAGAACATGGGATTCCCTTGGAACTGGAGTTGTAGATGATTGTGAGCAGCCATGTGGGTGCTGGGAATCTAACCCTGGTCCTTTGGAAGAGCAGCCAGTGCTTGTAACCACGGAGTCATCTCTCCAGCCCCAAGCCCATTTGTTATTTGAGACATTCTTGCTAAGCTGCTAGGCTGGTCTTGAACCTCTTACCCTGTAGCCAAACAGAGGACTGGATTTCCCTTCCCACACTGTGCAACTCACAACCACCTGTAACTTCAGATCAAGGGATCTGATGCCCTCTTCTAGCCTCTGCAGTCACCTGCACATGTGTGTACATGTACACATACAGAGATACATACACATACTCACAAATTTTGTATGTTTTTTAAATAAATCTTTAAAAAACTAAATAATGAAAACAAAGGCATGCTGTGAGAAAATCGATACAATAATTATTTATTTGTTTTATTTATTTATTTATTTATTTATTTATTTATTTATTTATTTATTTATTTAGACAGGGTTTCACTGTGTGTAGCATTGGCCATCCTGGAACTCACTCTGTAGACCAGGCTGGCCTCAGACTCACAGAGGTCCACCTGCCTCTGCCTCCCAAGAGCTGGGATTAAAAGTGTGCACCACCACCCAGCAGATATGATAATTTTGATGATTTGATGAAGTGGAAAAGCTCATTAGAAATGTAAGTTATCAAAGCTGACACTAAAAACAACAGAAAGTATGAACGGTCCTATAATTGTTAAGGAACATTAATTTATTATTAAAAATCTTTATAATAAGAAAACTTGAGGTTGTGTGGTTTTATCAGTGAGATTTTTCCAAATGCTAAAGGAAGTATCTTTTTGTCTGTTTTGTTTTCAGACAGAGTCTCACTATGTAGCTCTGGCTGTCGTGGAACTCACTCTGTAGACCAGGATGGCCTCAAACCCACAGAGATCTGCCTGCCTCTGCCTCCTGAGTACTGAGTTGAAATGTGTGGACCACCACACCTGGCTTTAAAGGAAGCATGTCACACAAAGTGTTCCAGATGGCAGATGTGTGTATATGCACGTGCGGGTCAGAGGACAGCTTACACCATATGGGTCCTGGGGATCTAACTCCAGTTGTCAGATTTGACAGCAATACCTTCATCCACTGAACTTTCTCTCCAGCCCTATTATTTTATTTTTATGCACATAATTACATTGCCTAATGACAACTTTATTTCTTTTTAAGTTTTTTTTAAAGGAAAAAAATTAAGAACAGCAGACAAACTTTTAAAATCAGTAAAATTTAGCAAATGTCCTCCTTACCTATTCTGTCTATACACAAAAGCAACAACATTTCTACTAACCAGATACAATTTCAAAGTAAATTCTAAAATTGAGAGCATTACAGTAACAATAAAAAAGCTATAGTATCTAGAAATAAATCTAATGGAAGATGTATAAGCTTGTACATTACATCACTAAGATACATTTAAAAAGACCCAACTTTAGAAGGTATATCATGTTCATGGTTGGAGGATGCAGAATGTTGATAGCATCGTTCCTCCAATTAGTCTAAAACCCAGACATAATCCCAAGGTTCCTGGGCTATAGCCTTCACGGTGATGTGAGCTAGAACTGGATGTGAACATTCCCAAGAATGAACATACTCCATGCAGAATGTCAATGAATCTCGTGATCATAGTAAAACATGAAAGCAGCTAAACACACAAGACAATGAATGCAAATGGTTCATTAGGATTTCACTTCTAAAAAGTCAAAAGCTGAGTCTGAGAGACAGCTCAGACAGCAAAGTGCTTACCACACAAGCGTGAGGACTTGGTTCCAACCCGCAGCACCCAGGAAAAAGCTGGACGCAGGGGCATATGACTGTGGTCTCTATGCTGGAGCGTTGGAGATGGGAGGGTCTCCGAGGCTTGCTGGCCAGCTTTTCTACTGAGTTGGTTCAGTGTAATTGCTAAAGTTACATTGCTAGAGGAGATAAAAACTGCATCTACCTCTCTTCCTGAAGTTCCAATGGCAAACAAGTTCTAAGTCCACTAAATTCACTCTGGTGGAACCAAGGAGCTATTAGATCCACAGGTGGCCTTAAAGCAGCCATACTGGAAAGCATGGATGATGACTCCCTATGGCTACATAGAGTCCCTTCCTCTAGCCTTCCCTGCCTACATACTCTAGCCCCTACTGGAGACTTGAGCTCACCTACAGTTAGGGCAGAATGGCATAAAACTGGTTAGGAAGAGTGGGTGGATACTTGGGTGAGGGTCCCATGACCTGACCCTGTCCCTCCTCTTGTGGAGTGTCCTCAGGCTGCAACCCCCTGCTGTAATGATCCTCTGTGCTGTGCATATCGCTCTGTATAAATAAAATGCTGATTGGCCAGTAGCCAGGCAGGAAGTATAGGCGGGACAAGCGGAGAAGAGACTTCTGGGGACAGGAAGGCTGAGTCAGGAGACGCTGCCAGCCGCCACCATGACAAGCAACATGTAAAGATACCAGTAAGCCACAAGCCATGTGGCAAGGTATAGATTAATAGAAATGGGTTAATTTAAGATGTAAGAAGTAGGGCTGGAGGGATAGCTCAGCCGTTAAAGGCTAGGCTCACAACCAAAAATATAAGATGTAAGAAGTAGATAGATAGAAGCCTGAGCCATTAGGCCAAACAGTTTAAATAATATAAGAGTCTGTGTGTTTATTTTATAAGTGGGCTGCGGGACTGCCGGGGCTTGGCGGGAGCTGGAGAGAAACTCTCCAGCTACACTTCTGCAAGTGAGCCCAGCTGATCTGATGAAGATGATGGCAGATTGGCTTGGAGAACGGCCCTGTACAATAGAGGCCTTGTCTCAAAAAAGAAGATGGAGCAACTGAAGGAGATACCTGACTTTGACATCTGGCCTCCTCATTCATGTGCACCTGCACACACATGTGCACCTACAAATACACATACACTCATGGATATGTACATGTGCACCTACAAACACACACACACTCATGGATATGTACACACACCATAAAGTTCAGAAACTGACCTTTGGTGTTGAGACTGGGGATAGAGGTTACTCTTGCTTGGTGGGTAATGACTGAGAGGGACTAAGGAGTGTTGTTGGTTATTTTTTACTCTTTTGCTCTTTGGGGGCCCACCACCCAGCTCCCAGATAAAGCACACACGAAGGCTTATTCTTAATTATAAGTGTCCAGCCTTAGCTTGGCCTGTTTCTAGCCAGCTTTCCTTAACCTAAATTAGCCCGTCTACCTTTTGCCTCTGGGCGTTTATCTTTTTCCCTTCTTTCTTTCTCTCTTCCTTCCTTCCTTTCTTCCTTTCTTTCTTTCTTTCTTTCTTTCTTTCTTTCTTTCTTTCTTTCTTTCTTTCTTTCTCCATTGCTAGTTGTGTAGCTGGGTGACTGGCCCCTGGCCTTCCTCCTTCTCTCTTGCTCTTTCTTCTTGATCTTTCTCTTTATTCTCTCTGCCTGCCAGCTCCATCTATCCTTTCTCCTGTTTGCTATTGGGCGTTCGGCTCTTTATTAGACCATCAGGTGTTTTAGACAGGCACAGTAACACAGCTTCACAGAGTTAAACAAATGCAACATAAAAGAATGCAATACTGGTGGCACACACCTTTAATCCCAGCACTCAGGAGGCAGAGGCAGGCAAATCTCTGTGAGTTCGAGGCCTGGTCTACAGAGTGAGATGCAGGACAGGCACCAAAACTATACAGAGAAACCCTGTCTCAAAAAACAACAACAAAAAAATGCAACACATATTTGGATCATTAAACAAATGTTCCACAACGTAAACAAATGTAACACATTTTAAAATAATATTCTACAACAAAAGAGGATGATTTCCCATGTCTTGATCTGGGTGGTATTTTCATAATAGTGTCTCTTGGTAAAAAGTAAGCTATGCATTTACAATATATACTTTTCTAGATGTATGTTTTAATTTAATAAATGTTTTTGCCAAAAAAAAAAATTAAGTGAAAATTTCTGTTATAAAGACTTCTCAAGCTGGGTGGCAATGGTGTACATCTTTAATCCCAGCACTCAGGAGCAGAGGCAGGTGGATCTCTGAGTTTGAGGACAGCCTGGTCTACAGAGTGAGTTCTAGGACAATCAGGACTACACAGAGAAACCCTGTCTCAGAAAAAAACAAACATACCAACAAAAGGGGAGAAGGGGCTGGAGAGATGGCCTGGCAGTTAAGAGCACTGGCTGCTCTTCCAGAGGACCCAGGTTCAATTCCCAGCACCCACATGGCAGCTCACCACTGTCTGTAACTCCAATTCCAAGGGATCTGGCATTCTCACACAGACATGCATGCAGGCAAAACACCAATGCGCATAAAATAAAAATAAATAAATCTTAAAAAAAAAAGACAACCCTGTTGAATTCTGGTTAATGGGACACTTCTGCTCGGCAGCACTGGGTCTTTTATATATTTAGTTCTCTTTAATTAAATGGTTCTGTGTGAAATAGGTATTGTTCTTGTCACTATAACCCCCTTTTCTTTTGGGGTACTAAAGACTGAACCCAGGGTCTCATGCTTGATGCTCTCCCAGTGAGCTGCATCTATATCCATTGTCCTTTTATTTTTTATTTATTTATTTTTTTTTATTTTTTTATTTTTTATTTATTTTTTTTTTTCGAGACAGGGTTTCTCTGTGTAGCTTTGCGCCTTTCCTGGAACTCACTTGGTAGTCCAGGCTGGCCTCGAACTCACAGAGATCCTCCTGGCTCTGCCTCCCGAGTGCTGGGATTAAAGGCGTGCGCCACCACCGCCCGGCTTTATTTTTTATTTTGAGATAAGTTCTTACTCAATTGCCCAGACTGGCTGGAACTTTTGATTTCCCTTGTGGGTAGTTAGAATTATGTGCATGAAGCATCCATGCCTGATTCTTATCATTCATTTTTTTTTTTTTTTTTTTGGTTTTTCGAGACAGGGTTTCTCTGTGTAGCTTTGCGCCTTTCCTGGAACTCGCTTTGGAGACCAGGCTGGCTTCGAACTCACAGAGATCCGCCTGGCTCTGCCTCCCGAGTGCTGGGATTAAAGGCGTGCGCCACCACCGCCCGGCCATTTTTTAAAAAATAATAATGTGTGTGTGTGTGTGTGTGTGTGTGTGTGTGTGTGTGTGTGTGTGTATGTGTACATGAACATGGATGCTGACTAGTTTTGTGTAAACTTGGCACAAGCTGTAATCATTTGGGAAGAGGGGACCTCTATTGAGAGAATGCCACCATGAAATAGGCCTGTGGGCCAGCCTGTGGTGCAGTTTCTTGATTTATGATTGCTGTGGGAGGGCCCAGCTCACTGCTGGCAGTGTACTCCCTGGGCTGGTGGTCCTGGGTGGTTTAAGGAAGCAGGCTGAGCGAGCCATAAGAAGCAAGCAGTAAGGGGTGCTGCTCTATGACCTCTGCACCAGCTCCTGCCTCAAGTTCCTGCCCTGAATTCGCTCAGGGCTAGCATGTGACCTGAGAATTGTAAGCTGAAAAAGGCCCTTTCCACCCCAAATTTTTTATGGTCATGGTGTCTATCACAGCAATGGAAAACTGACTAAGAATTGTGTGTGTGTGTGTGTGTGTGTGTGTGTGTGTGTGTGTGTGTGTGTGTGTCTGTGTGTGTGTGTGTGTGTGTGTGTGTGTGTGTGTGTGTGTGTGTGTGTACAGAAGCCTGAGGTCAACATGGGCCGTGTTCCTTAATCACTCTCCACATTAACTTTTGAGACAGAGTCTCTCACTGAACCTGGAACTCACCAATTCAGCTAGCCTGGCTAGCCAGCATGCCGGCTGTCTCCTGATGCCCAGCTGGCCTAACAGGCACTTACTGCCTCTCCCGGCTTTTTCACGCGGGTTGGGGGTGGAATTCAGGTCTTTACACTTGCACATCGAGCACTTTGCCCACTGAGCCATCTCCCTACTCCCTATCATTCCCATTTTGAAGAAAATGTTTGCAAATGACATTACTCATTTTGCAGATGAGGAAATCAAGGCCCAGTGAGTTGAACATGACTTAGGTAAGGTCAAACACAATTTGCTGAGAAGCCAGAACCTAGAGTCGAGTCTCAGCAGGCTGCTGTGGACTCATGTTCTTACCACCACCCCACTGAGTCAGCCGCCCGTCAGCTGCTGCTTCTCGGTTCCACTCACTTCCCGGTTCCTGGAAAAGTGCTTCTCCAGCCGCATGATTCGTTCCACAGCTCGAGCAGAATCTGCGCCATGTTTGATGACACAAAAGACATTAACAAGTCCTATTGTGTTTCGGCACTTGCCAATAATGGACAAAATTTTCAAGAACTTGGGACACTGTGCTAGGAAAATGGCTGAACAAAGAGCCTTCTGTTTTGCCCAGGAGGAGCAGAGGAGTGAGGGACAGCTCAATACTCATTTCCACTGCCAAGAAATAAGCGAAATGATTTTCTGCATCTTAAACCCAAATCCATTAAAGCTTTTTAATTGGCAAAGAATAATATATTATGCAAATGGTAGATATTACCCATCCCTTAACACCTCTTCATGTCTTTTCTTTCTAAATTGGTAGTTTCTCAGTTAACTATGCATAAAAACTGGGAACAATCAGTGTGTTCTCAACTATCGTTTTTAGGAGCTATTCCAGATTTTCAACAACAGTGATCACTGATTGGAGCTTTTTCTGCATTCCCACATTTTCTGTAATGAATTCAGGCCACTACTTAAATCAGGCAAAAATGTAAAATGAGTTTAGAGTACATAATTTTTTTTTTCTCTGCCTGGACCAGGGACTTGGGAAGTGACCTGCCCAAACAAACCCCAGGAAGAAACCAGCTCGATGGACTCAGGACTCCTAGAAGCCAGCTCAGTCCCCCACTGAGTTCCAGGGTAGATGCTGGTGTGTGGTGGACAGCAGTTGGCTGCCAGGAATGTCCTGTGTGGGGCTGAAAGCCATGAATGCAGTTTATGAAAACTCCTAAAGCATTACCAGTTAAACACTTGTAAGTGGATTATCTGGTTCTCACAGTGAATTTTGCAACATTGTGTCTCAATGTCAGAAGGGCCCCCAGGGTCTTCCAGATGGTTCAGCTGGTTAAGCAGCTAGCTGGTAAATTTGGTGACCTGAGTTCAATTCCCAAGACTCACACGGTGGAAGGAGAGAACTGACTTCAACAGGTTGTCCTTACACATACACACACACACACACACACACACACACACACACACACACACACACTAAAATGTTTTTTTTTTTTTTAAAGTGCCTTTTTGCCACTTTAATAAAATTAGAGGACAGGCCATTAGCCAACATACATTTTTAATATAGTTATATAATCACAATAATGTTAGAATGTGTAAAAGACTGAGAGAAAGTGTTAGTAGTTATTTTGTTTTCTGAAATGTAGATGATTTTTTTAAATTCTATTTTGGAATTTTTCAGTACCAATCATCACATCAGTCAAGATTCTTGATTATAAATAAATAATCAGACTCTGGCTGCCTTGGGCAGAGGGTTTATGTTGAGTACACTAGGTGGTCACATTGTCTCCCAGAGTATTGGAAGCTGAGGGAAGTTTAACTGGAGAGAGAACAGCCAAGGCCTGACCACGGCAACAACTTGGTTAGGAGCCGGCCAGGGGAGCTGCCCCAAGCACTCACAGCAGCTGGTTCTCCCAAGCCCGCCCACACTACCATAATAGACATTTTCTCCCTGCCCTTCTGCCCTTTGGTCCCTCAAGGTCAGCTTTCTGGGAGGGTCATCTGACTCAACAGCTCCTGCGTGTTCTGGCGGTAGGATCCTGGTGTTTTAAAGTCTGGGCTTCTCCCAGCACACAGTGGGGGGCCTGGGGAACAAGGAGGGGTTCCAGTGTGGGGCAGCTTGGAAGGCATTTCAGACACGTGTCTGTGTGTGATGCAGATTCCACGGCTCGTCTAATAAAACCAATAATCACTACAAGCAAGTATCACTTCATATGGGGGGGCCTCTCACTTTTGGGGAAAGGAATTTGATCTCACATACTGAGGATTCAAGGATGGAGTTCACTGGAGCAAAGCCAAGAGTCAGTAAGAGAGGTGACAAGTGCCCGCTCTCCGATTCTCCCAAGTGGGGGGCGGGGTGGGGTATAGACTGCAGGAGAAATGAGGGGTTCTATTTGAAATGTACTGAGTACAGGGCCAAGTTGCTCCTTCACAGTATCCCTGTTCTGTATCCAACAGTCTGCTCCCTCTTCCAATCGCAATTAAACCAATAGTTACATAATTAGGGTGAAATCTGCTCTGGATGGCAAACCCCCCGGGGGCGGGAGGCGGGAGGCGGGAGGCATGGCCCAGGCCTAACCACCTCATGAGTATGTAGCCTCAACACCTGAGGCAGCAGCATAGGTAACCAGCACACTCGGTAAGTGAGTCAGTGAGTCCACTCAGAACATGCAATGGTCAGTTAGCCACCGTGACAGGAAGTGATAGGAAGGAACCCCTCTAGTCTGGAGAGTCCACGCTTAGGTCAAGCCGCATCCAGAGCAATGTGGGGGCGGGGGGTGTTGAGAAAGCCAAGAACTAAGCCTGAATTTCAGGAAACTCCAACATCCAAGGGGGGTGAGGAAGAGAGGTGCTAAAGAAGTACCACAGAGTAGGCTATGTGTTTCTAGAAGCTAAGAGAGGAGCTAAGAGAGGTCAGTGGAGTCCAATGCTGCTAGGTGAATGCTGCTGACTATGAAGTGCGTACGTACCAGGAACTCTGTATAAACCAGCTCGATACTCACAGCAACCCGGAGGCTCATCACCACTACCAGCATCAGCACCACACCCTCCTTAACAGAACACTGAGGCACAAAGAGACCACCGTGCTACATGAGAGGGTAGCCTTGTGAACCTGGGTTCTGTGGTGTGTAAGGTGTGTGCTCTCAGCCAGCATGTATGTTCTCCTTAAGACATTTGTCACTGGAACAGGCTACCTGACCTTGGGCAATTTATACAGGAAAGCAAGCAGATTTTTTTGTATATTCCTTTCTTTCTTTTTTGAAACAGCATCTCACTTTGGAGCCCTGGCTGGCCTGAAACTTGCTATATAGACTGTGCTGGCCTTGAACTCATAAAAATCTACTTGTCTCTGCCTCATTTGGGATGGTCCACCACCACACCTAGCCAGAGCAGATTGTTTTGACTCAGTTCTGGAGGCTGGTGAGTCCAAGACCAGGTGGTCTCATGTCCAGCTTCATCTTTTGGGATGTCATGCTCTTTCAGCTCACAACAGGAAACAGAAGGGCAAGTGAGCACTGTCAGAAGCAAAGCTTGCCATGCAGCCTCTCTTTGAGACAAAAACTCAGTTCCTGTAGACAGGCATGTATCCCTCTCAATAATCGGGCCTGGTGGCAGTCCTGTCCTCCCAGCTATGGGGAAGGCTGAGCCAAGTGAACTTTGAGTTCAAGATTTGCCTGAGTAACTTAGAGAGACCCTGTCTCAAAACTAAATAAGGGCTAGGGTGGCAGAGCACTTATTCAGCATATGGGAGTGTGCCACCACCGTTACACACTCCAAAGAAATCCCTCTTAAAGACCTACTCACTTCTTAATGGCCTCAACCTCCCAGCACTTCCACAATGGCAATCTATTTCGAGATGGGTTTTGGTGAGGGCGAACTCCGTGGCAAATCGGCTGCCTCATGGGAGGGTACTACATCACTGGTAACCCTGGCAAGGGCACTTTCCGTGGCACTATGGGGCAATGGCACAGTGCAGTGGTAAAGGTAAGTTGGAAGAACGGGAGCCAAAGCCAGATGTAACAGCCACTTGCTACAGAGAGCGGTCCAGCTGCATCAATGTCACTTAGGTGTTGTTAGACATGTACAACCTGAATCAGACTCTGCATCTGAACATCAAGTCGGAAGTGACCTCACACCCAGGGAAGTCAGGGAAACCCTGGGCAGGGTGAGTCTTTTGAGAAAACTTTGGGGGAGATATGGCGGGAGGAGCAGAGAGGGAGATGAGCGGGAGAATCAAGTGTGAAGTGAGATTTCGTTTCTAAAATGTGAGAGATACTGCTATGCTTATGGGCTTAGGACAGTGCTTTGTAACCCAGAAGCACACTAGAATCTTGTGTGGTGCTTCTGATGAGGGATTCGCTGACACCTACCCTTGGAGAGTCTAATGAGGCGTTTCTGTGTGGCCCAAGTGGTTCTACTGGGGCAGAGGGCAAGGAGATGTAGGGAAGCATAGAGGATGGAGGGACAGGCGTGGGGAACCTCCTTGGATAACTAGGAGGCATGGGATGAGGACAAGAAAATGCAACAGAATTGTTTGAAGCAAGGAGAAATGGAAAGTGTAAAGCAGAGAGGCGTTGATTTATGGATGACTGGAGCATCAAAGACATTCAAAGTATACAGAGACTCAAGAGTTTTCTTTTTAAAATGTTTAACTCAGACATGCACGGGGAGGCAAAAATGGTAGTTAAAAATTTTCAATCAGATGACATCACTAGTCTGCTCAGAGATTGGAGGAGCTCAACACACAGCTTGGACCCAGGTGTGGTGGCTACACCTTTCATCCCAGCAGAGGCAGGCAGCTTTCTGTGAGGTTGGGGCTAGGTCTGCCCAGAGAGACCCTGTCTGAAACAAACCAAACCACACACCCAGCTTGGTGACCTGGTCTTGCTGACTTACTTCTCTGTGCTGATCTCCAGCATGTTAAACTGTCTGGTGGCCTTTTTTCCCCAGAGCACAGTGATTGTGTTCTTGCCCTGGGGACTTTGCACTGACCATATCTATCTCTGGGCTGGTCTCCAGATGATCACGTGGTTTGTTCCTCACGTCATATGGTCCTCCCCCAGAGTACCCTCCTCAAAGTATACCCTCGTGCTGTACAGGACTATCCTCTGAGCCGAACTCCTCCATCCTCATCAGGTCAGCCCTGTTCAATTACAAAAGATCATCACAGTTGGGTTTGTTGACCATTGACATTCCTTCAAAGAATGAGGAGTGGGGAGGCCTGTGGGACCAGGTGTGTCCAGTTCTACCTCAGGTGCATGTGGCCTTAGGGAAGGACTAGGGGAGGGGTGGTATCACCTCCTCAGCCATGGGGGAGCCATCATCCACGCTGGGGGCAGACCTTCCAGTGTGGCTGCCATTGCTCTGTAAACCTTCTAAACTCATTGGTCTACCCAGGTTTGTCACTGGGACCTCAGGAGGAAGGGTAGATGTTTATGTCTCTCCCAGAGCAGGAATTTAGCAGCACCCTGTACTATTTTTTTTAATGATTTATTTATTGCATTGGTGTTTTGCATGTATGTCTGTACGAGGGTCCCAGTTACAGACAGTTGTGAGCTGTCTTGTGAGTGCTGGGGTTTAAACCCAAGTTCTCTGGAAGAACAGCCAGTGCTCTTAACCACTGAGCCATCTTTCCAGCCCATCCTGTACTGTTCTCTATGTCTGATCCAACCATCACATCTTATGCTCATAGACATAGAGAACAGTACCGCATGAACAGGAGGAGTGGGCCGGAGAGATGGCTCAGTGGTTAAGAACACTGGCTGTTCTTCCAGAGGACCTGGGTTCAAAGCCACATGAACAAAAATCTGTCTTCCTGCTTATTGTGGAATGCCATCACCTAGAATAGGGGCAGAGTGGAGTAGCCTTTGGAGAAAGGTGCACGTAGATAGGACGCTGAGGTGTTTGGGTATTCCGGTGAATGCCTGGGGCAGATGATGAACCAGGAAGATGGAAAATGAGATGATTAAGGACAGGTATAGTTTTAAGAGCAGCAATAAGGAAAAGTGCAGTCCTGTGGCAGAAGGAATAGTGTGGCTGAGATGCTTCTGCATCAGATCACCCTTCGGATGTGTGGCTGCAGGCAATTTTGGCATCCTTTCTAAGCCTTAATTTCCCTACCGGTAAAATTAGCCTGACAGTCATGGTACTAAAGCTGGGGAGGTGTTTGACAGTCACGGGTACTGGGCATCTAAAGCTGGGGGAGGGGTGGTGCTATCAATGACCTAATAGTTCAAAGAATCTGATATGCACTCAGTGTTAATTGCGGCCTTCGGAGATGGCTCAGCGGAGGCAGAGGCATTGCCACCAAACCTGATGACCAGGGACCCACAAGGTGGAAGGAGAGAACTGATTCCCACAAGTTGTCTTCTGACCTTCACCTCTGTGCTGTGGGATGCTTGTGGGTTCGAGTGTGAACACGGGCGCGCGCGCGCACCCCCCCCCCCCACCCTAACTTTTTCCTAAAAGGTGTTAATTATTTACGATTCATCGAAGATTGAGAGAAGATAGCGAAATGGAAGTCGCCATGTATGAAGATGTATCTGTAATTGCAAATCTCAGTCCAAAATGCACTGCCCGGAATAGAGCTGAACGGGTGGCTGGCTGCCTTGCCCAAACATTTCTGCCTTGCCAATGAGCCAGCGTTTTCTCCTTTCTGGTGACTTCTCAGAGCTAGCAGAGCTTCTGGCATGCTAAAGTCTCCATAGACATGTATTGATGTCCACCGCATTTCTCCCCAACTTAGATGGAGTGCTGCTTAGGTATCACGCGGTCACGAAAATCCCCACGTGATACGGGCCTTTCTAGGAAAGAGTAGTTAACAGGACAGAGTTCTGTGGTCTATGAATCATTTGGTTCTAGTAAAAGTAACCCAGTAGGATAGGTGTTGTGTTTGGCCCACCAGAATTTCCCAAAAAGAGGAATCTGCAACCCAAGGGCGGTCAGAGGCCAGAGGAAAGGGCGCTGAGGCGTCGGTTCCTTTAAGAGGCGAGGCCACTTGGGCTTCCGCGGCGATGATTGGCTGGAGCGGCTGCAGACGCTGGGCTTAGTTGCCTGGGAACGGCCTAGGGGGCTTGCGGCGGGCTGCACGCAGCCGCGAGGTGCTTGCTGGGGCGGTGCGCGGCGGCGCGGGGGTCTGCGGGAACGCGGCTCAGGCCCAGCAGTTCTCAGCCGAGCCGCCGCCGCCGCCGCCGCCGCCATTGCCTGCTCGCTCTGAGCGCCGCTCCGCTCGCCCAGCCGGGCCTCCGCCGGCCGCCCGCACCATGGGCCAGTGCGGCATCACCTCCTCCAAGACCGTGCTGGTCTTCCTCAACCTCATCTTCTGGGTGAGCTGGCGGGCGGCCCCAGCCAGGGGAGGCCTCTGCGCGGCGCGGGTGGACCGGGCGGGCGCGGGAGCCAGCCGGAGGGGTCGTCCGGGCCCTGCGGCCCCCGGAGCCCTTTGCAGGGGTTCTTCTCGGTCCCGACAGAGGTCAAGGCGGTGCAGACCGGAGGTTTCGGGGACTCGGGCCTGCTGGCACGGTGCCAGGGTTACGCGGGCCGGAGCTGCCCGCGGGACGCTCAGCTCTCGGGGCCGAGTCTGTCCGGATGCCAGGCCTGAAATGGGACACTCCCCAGTGAGTCGGGTTCCACTGTCTTTGTCTGAGCCCTCCCAGAGCCGGTGACAGTCCCCAAGACGTGTAGCAGCTACGCGGGGACGCCGGTGGAGTCCCGGGAATTTCGGCTTAGAGCTCTTTGTGTCGAGTTGGTTGGCTGGCTGGTAACCAGCCCAGAAAGCTGAAAGGATTCAGCCTGAGACAGCAGAGCATTTCTTTGGTCAAGAAAATCGCTGTGGTGGGGATGGGTAGCCTGAAGTTATATTATAAAGCCTTAATTTTAAGTGTTTCAGCTGCCCCGAGATTTTTAAAGCAAAGTTGTTTTTTTTTGGGGGGGGGGCGGAGTGTGGGGTAATCTCCGACCCAGAGAAAGTGTTTATAACCGTCCTATCTTGTGGGCAGGCTCTTATCTCCCCAGGGACTTTGTAGTAACCTGTTGTTCTTTTGGCTCTCTCCACCTCTTGAGCCCTTCTGGACTTTGCACCAGTAAGAATCTTTTTAAGCGTGTCTTCCATCACATCTCTTTTGTTTCATTTAAAAATCAACACAAAACAGCTTAACAGTAGAACAGGGTTCAAGCTGTTTGCCCTGATATTGTAAGTGAAAGTTTGGTAGTGTAGCGCGGTATAACCCACACGCTAGCGTTGGATGTTTTCTGATAAATTGTTATGGGCACACTACTGGTGATTTGAGACCCAACTGACCCTCGTGTCCTCAGACTGGTCTCAAGTTACTCCTCCTTTTCCCCAACTTTGTTATAAACACCTGTCCTGGGCAGTTTTCTCTGTCCACAGTACCCAGAACATTCTTTGAACAATTCCACTGACCATACTTTAGTGTATCATCTCCCCCACCCTCCATTCCCATTCCGCTCCTATCTCGGAAAATATGCGCACTGATTCTGGAAAGAGTCTTCCTATTCCTCTTATCCCTAACAAAGAATAAAACCTTCCATATCCTGACTGCTGGTAGCTAAAAAGGATGTTCTGGATAATGAGGCATTAGGTCTGTGGTTATTTGTGCAGGAGACTCGTGATCGGACTCCGACTGAACTACTTGAAATCACCTGTGTGGCATTGGGATTCCTGAGATTTCTTTTCCAATTTAGAACAGATGCTCCTCATACTTTAAATTACATGCCTGTTTGAAAGGAAAAATGTATTTTCAGAGATCCCCAAATGAAAAACACTTTGTAGCTAATGTGATACTTAAGAGGCAGAAACTTGTTTTGTTTTCTTTTTTCTTTCTTTTCTTTTCTTTCTTTCTCTTTTTTACTTTTTTTGGGTCAAGGTCTCACTATGTAGTTCTACCTGTTTGGAACTCATTATGTAGACTAGGCTAGCCTCCAGCTCACAGAGGTCCACCTGTCTCTGCCTCCCGAGTTCCAGGATTAGCGTGGGCCTCCACACCTGGCTTAAGATGGATATTTATATCTGGCTTGAGGTGGATATAATATCCACCTCAGTTATTAGGGATATTTGTTTTAATAATTTCTTGTGGGTTTATAGAAGTAACTATTTGGTTTTGAAGAATATTTATTAGGTGAATTCTAGGCCATTCACACACACAGAGCCTAGATGTGTTAATGTGAGAAAATATTGGAAATACAGAAGCCATTTTCTTTAATCAACAAATTTATTATATAATAACATATAATACCAGTTAATTCTTAATTCTGAGTGATTGCTTATGAATCCTTGGAAATTGTGTCAGTATATTCACTCCTGTAAATGTTACGTTGTGAACTTCTTAGTGAGTTTTGTTGAGGTCAACATCATATTGTTTATTTAGTATACCTTTGTCTGAGTTAGTAATAGTAAAACTTTTGTGAGCTTTGAGAAGGAAGTTAAGAGAAAATAGGGGAGACTATGTAGTGCGTTGGAGGCAGCAGTATTTAGGCACATCTGACAGTATTAACTGGTAGGCAACTATTTGTTCAGCGCTTCCTGCTTGCCAGCCATTGTGGTAAGAACTTACAAGAGTGTGATTTGGCTGGGAGTGTTGCTGTGCGGATTACAGATGAGGGCATTAAAGCTTAGGGAGTTAAGGTAGCACACCCAAGATGTGGCAGGACCTGTGTTCAAGCCCAGATGGTTGTCCCATTGCTGGAGCCTGTGGTGGTGGTGGTGGTGGAGGAAGTTGTGACTTGAAGAGATTTGGAAAAGGTGTGCGGCTCAGGGACTACAGTTGTTAGCCATATGATAGGCTCTTTTCTCTAAAATGTACTGATTTTCAATTTTCACACTGTTAGAAACTGTACCCACACTTAAGCTGTACTATTTAGCTCATCTGTTTAAGTCATGAAGGAGGAAGTACTTTAAATTGTTAACAGATTTCATTTTGAGAAATTGTAACACATTCTTCCGTTCATATTGAGGGTATCCGAGGTGGTCCTTCCCTCCCTACAATGCCTAGAAATGGGTAACTGGAAGAGTTAGGGTCCTCTTCACGGATAAAGCCCATGCTTATCAAGTTTGGATTGCCTTCGGCAGCTTGCTTGCACGGCCTCTCACTGTTGGTACTGGCTGGTCCTTGGTAGGTGTTAAAAGTTTTATTGCTTTGGCACAACCATATATCTTGATACACTGCTTCCTTTGGCAATCTGTCCAGTGGGCTGAGATATGGAAATAGTCAAGCCAGTACTCAGGCCTTAAATAATCTCACTGCCCAGACTATTAATGTAGATTTCGTGTAGTTTGGGACAATGTAGCTCTTAAAAGACAGCTGCTTTCTTCTTACTTGTATATGTGTGTGTGTGTGTGTGTGTGTGTGTGTGTGTGTGTGTGCGCGCGCGCGCGCGTAATCTCCAGTGTGGTATGTACATGCTACAGCATGCATGTATGTAGGTCAGAGGACAACTTGCAGGAGTTGTTCCTCCTACCATATAGGTGGAACAAAGGTAGTCACACTTGGTGGCACTGGCCTGAAATAGCTATTTCTAAAATTCTGTTCTTCTGCAAATTCCTAGGATATTAGGGGTTTACACCTTAAATGATAGTTTTTGACAAGTGAAAAGGATGTACAATTTGTAATTCTGTTCTTCTGCAAATTCCTAGGATATTAGGGGTTTACACCTTAAATGATAGTTTTTGACAAGTGAAAAGGATGTACAATTTGTCTCTTAGGTATGTATGGCTGTTTTGCCTGCATGTATGTTTGTACACTTTTATTCCTGATGCCTGTGGAGGCCAAAAGAGGGTGTCCGATACCGAGTTAAGGACAGCTGTGAGCTGCAATATGGGTGCTGGGAATTGAATTGGGAGAGCAGCCGGTGTTCTTAACTGCTGAGCCATCTCTCCAGTTCCAAATCTTCTTTTTTTGTACAGTAGTATAGCTTTAAATATAACTGCATTAGTGCTTGATTCATGAGTATTTATTAAAGATTAAGTGGGCTTGAGGCAAAAGGCTGTATTTTGAAAAATGTTATAAAACAAGGTCAGGCTGGATTCTTAATTTACTAAGTCATTTGATTTGACCCAGGAGACTTTATCGGAAACATGTTTAAATGAAGAATTTTAGTTTAGCGGTCTTTTGGTTTTGTGTGAGTTCATGTGTGAGCCCAAATGATTGCATCCCATGCACCCATGTGTGGAGGTCAGGATAACTCAGCTGCCAGTCGTCTTCTGCTTTGTTGGAGACAGTCTTTTTGTTGTTTGCCCTTGCGTGTGCTGCACTGGCCAGCCCTCAAGCTCCTGGAATCCAACCTGTGATCTCGTCAAGAGCACCAGGGCTTCTCCAGTTCCGCGTGGATTCTGGAGATCAGGGCCTCATGAACCCTGCACCATCTCCACAGCCCTTCATCAGTACTTACTAATACCACACCTTTATTCTGGTAGGTTTATTAGGTACTTAATCCAGTCCTGTGTTACACAAGTAATTTTATCTGCCCTCTCATAAAGACCATCTGACTGGTATTTACTTTGCACATATTTATGTTAGGCATTGCAAGGCTGTAGGAGAAAGCTTTGTCCATGCTTGTAGACTCTGAACTTGTGTGTCTGTTTTATTTCATCTGTGATGAGAAGTATCGCTAGAACAACTTGTGGAGGAGGGAGAAGTCTGTCCAGGATGTCCAGCACTTGTGCTATCCTAATTTATTCATATGGAATAACCTCTGTGTAAAGATGTTAAACTGTGTAAAATGTGTCCTGTTTCTAGAGTACTTCTAAAGTACTTCTCTGTGTGAATGTATATAACTAAGGAAAATTGCTTTGTTAAGAAAATACAAACATCTGCACACCTATTATTGCAGAAAAGTTGTTACAGAACTTTCAAGTGGAGCAAGATAGGTGGTAGAAGACAAATGGGGAAAATACCTGAAAGTTAAGCCAGGGTGATGCGGATGTGATCTGGTGGTCGCTTGAGCTTGGCAGAGGCTTGTCTAAGGAAGTACAGTTCAGTGTGGAATATAAGAAGCCAGTTTGGGGGTGATTGTAAGAGGTGAGGGAATTCAGGATGAACGAGTAGCTAAGTCATAAAGCCAGGGTTACTTGGCATGTTCACATTACCAAATAAGGACATACAGGTTATGCTTCATGCTCTTGGCTAAGAACATAGAGTGAAAAGGGCTGGAGAGATGGCTCAGCAGTTAAGAGCAGTTGTTGCTCTGGCAGAGGACCTGGGTTCAATTCCTAGCACCCTCATATTATCTTACAATCATCTATAAGCTGTAGTTCTAGGACCTCTAATGACCTCTTCTAACCTCTGTGGGCATCAGGCACACACATGGTACACAGATATACATGCAGCTAAAACACCCACATGTAAAATAAAAATAGACAACTCTTAAAATAAAAAATGTAAAAGAGAAAGAAATTGAAGTGTTTTCCAGTCTTGTCACAAGCCTCCGTAAATCTATCCCCACTGTGTTTTCTGACGTGTCCTGTATCTGCATAGGTAAATATAAATAGGATATGCTGATCTGCTTTTGTTTCCTGTGTTTCTCCTGACTGTGTGATTGTTCTAAAAAAGATTGTGTTGTTGTAACATCTCTTCAGCCAACAGGTTGTTTATTAAAATAGTTTTGTAGTTTGTTAAGGACAGAAGTTCAGCTTTGTTGGGAAGCAAATTGTGGTGCATACTGGAAATATATTTATTTATTTATTTTTCTGTGGTTTTTTTTTTTTTTTTTTTTTTTTTTTTGAGACAGGGTTTTTCTGTGTAGCCTTGGCTGTCCTGGAACTCACTCTGTAGACCAGGCTGGCCTTGACCCCAGAGATCCACCTGCCTCTGCCTCCCTAGTCTTGGTCTTAAAGGCATGTGCTACCACCTCCTAGCTCCTCTTGGTTTTTGACTGAAAAGGTTTCTGACTGGTGCATTCTTAGTCACATCTGTGGCCTTCAGTAATCATTTAGAGCAGTGGTTCTCAATCTTCTAGTGCTGTGACCCTTCAACACCGTTCCTCGTGTTATTTTATTATTTTATTGCTACTTTATAACTGTAATTTTGTTACTGTTATAAATTCTAAATATCTGATATGCCAACCCCAAAGGGATCCCAACCCACAGGTTGAGAACTGCTGATTTAGGTAGAATTAGAGCCGTTAGAAAAGCTCTTTGACTATAGTTTGAGGACGAAGTTTTCAATCTCCTTTAGAATATTTACCTTTTAGAATTGGGTGGTGGTTGTGCATGCCTTTAATTCCAACACTTGGGAGGCAGAGGCAGGTGGATCTCCGAGTTCATAGAGGGAGATCTAGGATAGCCAGGGCCACGCAGAGAACCCTTGTCGTGAAAAACAAACAAACAAAAAAGAACGTTTATCTTTTAGACTATTTATCGTTCTTTGAAGTTTTTTGATGAATTTTATGTCATAAAATCTGATTCTAGTTAGAGAATTTTGTTTTGTTTTTCTCCAGAAAATTCCATAAAATTTTACTTGGCACCTAACAGGTACAGCGTAAGAACCCGTGTAGTTGGTAAGCAGTTGTGGACTAGCTGGTCTGCCTGCCTCAGAAACACAAGGTAGTTTCTGCTGCTTAACTGCTCGACGAACAGGAGAAGGGAGGGCATCTTAACCAAGTTTCATGATCTCTGGTGGACACCCATTTATGTTTGTGGATGGGTCTTTTCTTCAGAGATGTAGTCGTAATTGTTATTAAACATATAGTTAACAGATTTCGTAACTATAAATTGTCAGTTTCTCATAATAAAAGTTAATATTTAGCCGGGCGGTGGTGGCGCACGCCTTTAATCCCAGCACTCGGGAGGCAGAGCCAGGCGGATCTCTGTGAGTTCGAGGCCAGCCTGGTCTCCAAAGCGAGTTCCAGGAAAGGCGCAAAGCTACACAGAGAAACCCTGTCTCGAAAAAACAAAAAAAAAAAACAAAAAAAACAAACAAACAAAAAAAAACTTATAAAAAAAAAGTTAATATTTAGCTTGAGAAAAATCTTTTCTTCCTGCTCCTCTCCTCCCTCACACTCTTTTAAATAGCTTAACAGTCAGTAGATGAGAAGGTTTTATGTTTATTCATTTTTAATCTAGAAAGACTATAGTTGACGTTATGTATTTTACATTGTTGCTGCTGCTGATTTAAACACATAGCTAACATGATAAAACTTAAGCACTCCAGACTCCCAAAGTAATAACTGACTTTTTACGATTAGAGTGGGATGGGGCAGCAAAGGGTCTCAAAAAACAAGTTCAACCTCCATAATTTGCTGCTGGCCCCTGGAACCTACAAGTCTGAAAATGGCCTGTTTATCTGTGGCCACTAGTCTGTCTCCAGTTTCATTACTGTCTGAACTTTGGGGCTTTCAGCTGGTAGGTAGGCGTACACTGGATTATTTGGATCAACAATGAGTATAAAAGACCAAATGAAAAGTAAAAATACAGTAAAATTGAGCATGACCTTTTTAATGTTACAGAATAACAGTTTAAAAGGATTAAAATATTTAAGAATAGTGGCAGTGATGTCAGTGGTATTGATTGCAAAAGTAGCTTGACACTACAATCCAAGTAGGCTTGACAGTGTGTGTGTTTGTTTTGGTAATATGATAAAGAATGTGTACTGACAGAAAATATCTAAAGGCTGAGTCAAAGTCAGACCTAAAATAGTGATTAATGGGAGCCGTTGACAGGCACCTAGAGTGTGGGATTGAAGAGAGCTAGTTTATGTATTTAAGGGCACACAGATCTAGGAATTAATCTGGAAAACAAAACAGTACAGTCTTAATTTCACACATAACTTTAAATGTACTTCTGCAGGTGTGTGAAAATATATATATATATAAAACACTTAAACGTATTAGAAACAACTAAACTCTCATAATTTCATCACTCAAACAATATCAACTTTTTCATAAAAATTTTTGTACTAAAATATGTAGTTTTTCCCTTAGTGTACTAGAAACACACTAAGTTGTATTTTCAGTGTCTCAAGGCTATGATGCAAGCATGCCTCTTAGGCTTTGGGTTTTTGCTTTTGCTGTTGCCATTTTGTGGTGTTTTGACAAATGTACAAGTCATTGTTTCCATCTTGTATACTTGCACATTACTAGAAGTGGTGTTACTAGGTGTAAATGCTAAAATTGATATGTATTGTGGATTGTTTTCCAAAAGCATACTTTTGTACTAGTCTATACTCCCTCTGGTATAAAGTGAATCCTGCTTTACTTTATTATTGACCGATTTGTCAAGTAGAAAATGATATCTTAGTAACTTCAAAAGGTCTTGGGTAGAAGTAGCCTTGATTTCTAAAAGAGGGTTGAGGGTCTTTGGGATAGTCTTTTTATTGTTGTTTTTGGAAAGGTGTAAAGAGTTAATGAAGTATGTAAGCTAAGACTTCGTAGAGGAGTAATTTTGCTTAGTGACATGAACTGTTTTATCAGAGTAAGCCTGAGTGAAAGAAAGATTTTATGATTTCTAAGGTAGTCTTGATGGCAGGAAGGTAAAGTTTTGGGAAGGTTTCTTTCAGAAACGGATTGTACAGAATTACCAATAATTCCTTGCAGGAAAATAATGAGGTATATACAAATCTAGTATGGCTACACAAGAAACTCAGAATTAAATGTTAAAATAAGAATTAAATGTTAAACTATGTATATATATTGTTTTTGAATCTCCTCAGCTTTGAATTTTGCTTTTTATAATGTTTAGCATACATAGCACTTTTAACCAGTTTCCCCTACTATTTCTTCTTCCCCAATCCCTATTCTTTATCAATTGATTCTTTGAGGCAAAAATCACTCTGAAGGAGCAGTGATCATGTCTACAATCGCAAAAGTGGATCAGTATAGAGCAGGGTCTATCTGGACTCCATTGACCTCAAAGCCCAGGGCCTGACGATACTGCTTGCCTCCCTATCTGAAGGAGCGATTTCCGCATTGATCCACTTTGCCATTATAGACATGATCACTGGGTCTCTGATCACCGCGCCACAGAGTGAGTTCTGTTTGCCTCCTTTCCATACACGTGTTCTGTGGGTTGCTTCCATTGCCAGGGCTCTGGGTTTCCACACAGATAAATGGACAACAGAGCAATTCGATCGCGCAGTTTTAAACAGGTATGTTTAGTTTGAAGTTGCCACTTTGCAAAGATAGGTCTCGCAGTGCTTGATGACAAAGAAGAAATAGTTTTGTGGGTTTTAGGATTTCATTGGCTCGTCCCCCCCCCCCCCCCCCCCCCCCCCCGCAGAGTTGAATTAACCCCCACCAACAACAAAACAACAACAAGAAAAAGCACCAACCCTGGTTTGTGAACATCAAGACAGCAAATGTTAAAGAATGAAATTTCTTGCTTGAATACATTCACACTTGGGTAGATGTAAAGAAAGTTTAAACGGACAGAATTAGTGTCACACTTTTCAAACTTGTAATAGCTCAGTTTATAGAGGAACAGTTCAGTTAACAGAAAAACACCTAAAGTTTTAAACTTCTGTGACTTAATTTAAAACATGGACAAAGTAAAAGAATGATTCCCCCCCCAAAACCTCAGCCTTTCCCCTAAATTTCCCTTTTCTTTGTAAAAAGGATAGTTATTTTTAGTGCACTGTCCTGGCACAAATCCTCCTTCTAGGCCCAGATTCTCTCAGTGGTGACCCATCAGCAGCTTCCAGGCTCCACAGTGCCCTGCCCTGCTTGCTGCTGCCCCCTCCTCCCTCCTCCCTGCTGCTGCCCCCTCCTCCCTCCTCCCTCCTGCTGAACCCTCCTCCCTCCTCCCTCCTGCTGAACCCTCCTCCCTCTTGCTGAACCCTCCTCCCTCCTCCCTGCTGCTGCACCCTCCTCCCTCCTCCCTGCTGCTGCCCCCTCCTCCCTCCCTCCCTCCTCTGCAGCTGCTTTATTGGTAAAGTCCTGATCCAATCCCATCACCTCCCCACAAACAGGATTTCACAAAACTCACCTGTTAAATGTATGTAACTTTTCTAATAATATCCTGTCTGCATTAAAAATCAGAGTGACTACAAAGTTCCCATCACTAGTAGGAACTACTTAAGCTCCTCCCTACAACTGACCGTGCAAATTACTATTTATCTTGTTTGGTTATCTTTTATTTTTGTTTTTTATTCTGATGATTCGGTGTCATTAAGGCAGACTCTTAGAAGTGATGCGGTTTCTCTGTTTGAAATGAACCTGCTCTGTATTTTCAGACAGTGTTTAGAAGAGACGAGCACTCTGTTTACACTGTCCTCCGGCAGTGCATACAGTGTCTCCTTGGTGTGTCTGTTGCATTACTTCCTACTGATGGTGAAGAACGGAGGCTATTAGATTCCGCTCTCCTGTGAGCATTGCCTGTTGGATGGTTTGCAGATGGACTGAATGTCTGTCACCTTTCAGACGCTAAGCGGTTACAGGGGGATGGACTGCTTTGCCTTCCGTTGGGTGGGCTGCATCTAGTTGGGTTTGTTTTCCTACATTCTTGTGCTAGTTCCAGATGAATGCCTGCCTCACTCTGGTCAGAGAGGGACAGCCCAAGAGACATTGCACTTGGCCATTCTCAGCCATGCTAAGTGTGAGTCTCATAGAAATCGCTTTAGGCTAAAGACTCACTTTATTTCTAAAATGCAAGTGGTTCCTCAGTGCCCTGTGCTGTATATTTTGAGTATGTATTATCCTCTTGTTACATTTTGATTCAGATTTATCTAGGCTAAAACTTCATTTACTAGCTGGGTCTGATGACACAGTTGGTTAGTGCACTAAAATAGAAAGTAAAAAAAAAAAGATTTAATTTTTAAATTTTATTTATTAAGGTTTATTTTTATTTTATGTGCATTGGTGTTTCTCCTGCCTGTGTGTGTGTCAGGGTGTTGGGTCCCCTGGAACTGGAGTTACAGACAGTTGTGAGCTGCCATGTGGGTACTGGGAATTGAACCCGGGTCCTCTGGAAGAGCAGTCAGTGCTCTTAACTGCTGAGTCATCTCTCCAGCCCAGGGATTTATTTTTAATTGTGTCGTGTGTGCACAGGCATGTGGATGTGGTTGTCTGTAGAGACCAGAAGAGGGTACTGGATGACCCAGGACAGGAACAGGCATTATGGGAAGTTTTGAGCTGCCCAGTATGGATCCTGGGAACCAAACTTACGTCGTCCTTTGGAAGTACAGTGCATGCTCTTAACCACTGAGCATCTCTCTAGGGCTGAATTCATTTTAAAACACTTTTTTAATTGGGGGAGCAGAGCAGGATGGGTATGTATGTGCACCAGTGCACGGGCCTGCAGAATCCAGAAGATGATGTTGGAACCTTTGGAGAGGCGTGACAGTAACTGAACTCAGGTCCTTTGGAAAGTGGTATGTACAGCCTTCTTTCCAGCCACCTCCTTAATCCATTTGCCACAATTTCCACTCAACCCCCTACCCCTTCTTTTTGAGGCAGGGACCCACTGTAGTCCTGACTTGCTTTAAACTACTGTGTAGATCAGGCAATCCTTGAACTCATAGAAATCTGCCTGGCTCTGCCTCTTGAGTGATGGGCTTAAAAGCATGGCCACCACACCTGCACCCTCTCCCCACAAGCCTTTTAAGGAATAACTCTATAGGAACAGTTCTTGTATAAAGTTTGTTTAGTGAAAGCTATGGGCACAATTTGATTAATTTGTGTTTGAAGACTGAATTATTTGCTTTAGTAAACTGTATTATTTTTTATGTATGTTTGTGACTATGTAACACATACGTGTAGTTGAAAGTGTTTTAATGAGACATTGTTACAGAGTCCACATACTTTCAAACTGTTAAGCCTCATTTTTTCTCATCCCACAGTGATGTACCCCCAAAGCAGATATGCAAGTGAATTTCAACAGGCCTGGTAGCTCTCAGTGTAGCATTGTTTTAATGGTAGCTTACTGACTGTGACTTACACTCTATTCTCGAGGTGGTGGCCATCAGAATCCAGGAAGCGGATTAGTTACCAAATGGTGTTTGAGTAGTGAACTGAAAACAGCACTGTCTGGACTGATGAGCAGACACACACAAGCCAGCTGAAGTCACTGTCCTTGCCGTAGAGGTGGAGGGTGTGGTGAGGTTCACTCTGTAAACTTGGATAGTACTTGCTTGTGCTGGGCACTCTCTGAATTGATACATGTGGTGGTGCAGGGCTGAAAGAAACAGGCACAATCTGTACCCAGGAGGTATAGTAAGAAATACGGTTCAATTGAGCCATTATTAAAAATGCCCTGTTTGCGACTGGATGAGTGACTAGTTAGGAATGGTTTCCATGAGGAACTGGCGATCCCTAAGCTGCATCCGAGTTAGTAAGACAGCTGCAGAGGTGTAAAGTGGGGTGTGTATATCAGTTTTATGTTGTTGTAATCTATGAAGGGTGATGGAGTGTTCAGAAAGTAAAGCCAGAGACAAAACAGCTTAAGTCATTGAAATTTGCGGAAGTTAGGCCTTGCCCCGTTCATCTTTTTAACAGTAACTCTCATGAAGAACATATTAAGGGACAGAGTCCGGGATCAAGATTCCGGCTAGCCAGGTTAAGACACATGCTGCAGTGAGGTGACGTCAGGGTGCAGTAAACAGGTGGCAGAGATGAGGAAGTGTGGCGGCACCTGGAGCTGAGGACTCCATGATGAGAGTGAGGAGAATATGAGGGAAAGAGAGCTAGCAGTGGAGGAGAGATGATCTAAAAAAACCTCCATATTCACATTTATTATTCTTAATTGGTCTAGTCATTCAATTATGAAAACTAGTTTGCTGAGTACAGTAGGGCGGTGGGCTCGGCAATACCCAGAGTCCTGCCTGCAGTTTCTTCCCATTTAAACAAATATCCCGGCACGCGCGCGCGCGCGCGCGCGTGTGTGTGTGTGTGTGTGTGTGTGTGTGTGTGTGTGTGTGTGTGTGTGTGTGTGTGAGAGAGAGAGAGAGAGAGAGAGAGAGACATAATCAGGTTACTGGAGCCGCCTTTTTCCAGATCTGACAATGATTGTAATGGTGTATTATAAGAAGATAGACCTGTGGTGTCCAGACATACTAAACCTAATAGACTTCAGAGGATTGATTGGTAATCTCTAACGTTAACTTTGGAAGCGGTTTGCTAGTTTGAAGATGTATATGTTTAATCTTTCAAAGGCGAGGTAATCACACTTGTGTGACAGCTCTGCAGCTTGTGCTCCTTAGAGCAGTTTCGCTTGGCTCGGCGGTGGGTGCCTGGTTGTGTGCAGGTAGCAGTAAGCACAGCGCTGGGTGTGTAATCAAACCACAGGTGATGGAGTGTACAGAAGTCCTGCCCTTGGAGGAGGAGCCTGGGGCTGGAATAGGCTTCCTGTCCTCACCTTCCCCTAAGTGTTCCAGCACCTGGGACTCCAAGTGTGGCCCCCAAACCACAGCCTCCGCGTTGGTGGGAACCTGTTAGAAACGTCGAAGTTCAAACCCACTTGAGACTCCTGAGTCAGAACGTGCAGTGCTTTTACTCACACAGGAGTTTGAGGAGCGTGTTTCTAAAGAACAGGTAGATGGAGACAGGTCTGCAGTGTGCCTGAGCCTGACCTCTTCGCTTCACCGTCTTAGTCTCTAGGACAGCATATTTGGGGTTTCATGTGTACTAATATTTTTCTAAGAAGGCTAAACAGATATTTTTTTTTTGGAGTTACTTTGCCTAGACTCAAGTCCTAACTCTGTCCCTTGTATCATTTCTCTACTTGTAGAATACAGCTAAAGTAAATTCTTGTTATTGTTATTTATTCAAGTTATGTTTTTTCTACTGAAAAATAGGTAAGGTTTAGAAACTTTGCAATTTTATTTAGTAAAGAATTTTGCCAGGGGTGGTAGCTCAAGCCTTTAATCCCAGCAGGTGGGTCTGAGTTTCAAGGCCAGCTTGGTCTCTAGAGTGAGTTCCAGGAGAGCTAGAGCAACACAGAGAAACCCTGTCTCAAAAACCAACAACAAAAGCGTTTTTAATAATGAATCAGGGATGTTTTAGCTTTACTGATTTAAGAGTGATGGGGAATCTCATTTAATTATAGCCTCTTGGGGAAGACGCCTCAGCTGGTAGAGGGTATAACATGAGCAAAGCCCTGGCTTAGGTCTGCAGCACCACCTACACTGAGGTGATGGTGCCCATGTTTGAAAGTGGAGGCAGGAAGAGCAGAAATTCAAGGTCGACCTTGACTCCATAGAGGAGTCAAGGTCAGCTGAGATACACAAGACACAACCTAAGGAAAAACTAACCCAAGCGAGGGTGGGAGAGTCGCAGGGATGGCGCTCAGACTGATGTCTCCACCTGCTTCCACAGGGGGCAGCCGGCATCCTCTGCTACGTGGGGGCCTATGTCTTCATCACTTACGACGACTATGAGCACTTCTTTGAGGACGTGTACACACTCTTCCCTGCTGTGGTGATCATAGCCGTAGGAGCCCTGCTCTTCATCATTGGCCTCATCGGCTGCTGTGCCACTATCCGGGAGAGTCGCTGTGGACTCGCCACGGTGAGTTCCCACTTCATTCAGCACGTGTCAGACTATGGGCACTGCTTCATGTGGTCCTCTTTCTTGACTGAGGATGAAGTTCTGTAGATGGAGATGCCTTAGCTCTTAAAACTGCATCAGAATTAACACGTGACTTAAACTTCTAGAGGTTGTCCCATATACTTTTTTTTTTATCAAGAAAACATTTACAACTATTTTTTAAATCTCTAAATTTCTGATGATGTTTCCTTACAGTTTGTCTTCATCCTGCTCTTGGTTTTTGTCACAGAAGTTGTTGTTGTGGTTTTGGGATACGTGTACAGAGCAAAGGTATGTTGTCCACTGTGACTCACACAGTGCTTTGAAAGGTGGCTTAAGCTTTTCAGGTGAAGTAGAACAGCTTCATTTGACCAGAGTCAGCATTTTCTTTTGGCTTATTTCAGCGAAGCCACTGCTTTAAAATTCCTAAGGTTAATTAGCATTTATTTATAAAACTTCTGTTCTCGATATAGCTGAGTAATAACATTATCTATTATTTTTTATAGACATTTGGTATCCACATGTGGGGCATCTCCCTAATGCACAGTTGCTTTGTCCCTTTTGAGTGGCTTGTTTTGCCAGCCTCTTTTGCATAGTCTTTGAAGGCTATTAACCTGTGTAACTTAATAGATCAGAACTGTTTGCTGCTAGTTTGAATCTAACTGGAGCAGGAAGTCTCTTTTTCTTTCTGTCAATGTACAGAGTACTCTGGCAACTTGAAAACATGCTACTTAGGAATTTTAGCTGTAACCTTGACTGATGTTACTTTGAGCAGTATTTTTGAGGGATGGAGTCTTTCCTTTTGATTCAGGTGGAGAATGAGGTTGATCGAAGCATTCAGAAAGTGTATAAGACCTACAATGGGACCAACTCCGATGCGGCCAGCCGTGCTATTGACTATGTACAGAGACAGGTGAGCTTCCTGGAAAGTTGTTCATGCCTGAGTCCACAGGAACTAGCTCTTCTCTTTCTGTGTGTGTGGGCTGTGTGACCCTCCACAGCTGTAAGAGAGCGTGTTCCTGCAAGCCTGCCTCCAAGTTGAATGCTTTTTGCCAGTCTTGTTTCAGCTATGATATATACATGTTTTTGCTTTATTTTCTTAAATTAAGTCACAGACATTTCAAATAAAACTTAAGCATT
The DNA here is from genome assembly GCF_007827085.1 of Peromyscus californicus insignis. Classification (NCBI taxonomy): domain Eukaryota; kingdom Metazoa; phylum Chordata; class Mammalia; order Rodentia; family Cricetidae; genus Peromyscus; species Peromyscus californicus. Next base: position 50,616,739 of record NW_026294402.1, on the reverse strand, counting down.
TTGCCATTGGAAATGATATTTAACTCAGAGCTGTATATTTTAACATGTGAGGTATGAGTATTTGCAGACTGAGAGACGGGTCAGTGGTTAGGAACATGTCCTGTTTGGCAGCGAACCCGAGTTTGGTTCCCTACACCCACGGGAACAGCTTCCAACCACCTGTAACTCCAGTCTCGGGGCATCTGACACCTGGCTTCCATAGTTACCTGCACTTGCATGCCCATACACACACACACACACACACACACACACACACACACACACACACACACACACACGCACACACGCACACACGCACATGCACACACACAATTAAAACTCAGCCATATTTAAATTGAGATTGAAAACGCAGTTCTTCAGTCACACTAACCTAATTTAAGTGTTCAGTTCATCCTCCTGTAGCTGGTGGCTCCATATTGGACTGGAAAGATGTAGTGTGGTGTTCACTGTAGAAAGCTCTGCTGAGATCACTGATCTGGAGTAGCTTGTTCAATAGTGCACGGAGCTCAACACAGACAGCTGCCTTACCTAAGGAATCTCTCTCTCATCCAGTTGCACTGTTGTGGAATTCATAACTATTCAGACTGGGAAAATACAGATTGGTTCAAAGAAACCAAAAACCAGAGTGTTCCTCTTAGCTGCTGCAGAGAGACTGCCAAAAGCTGCAATGGCAGCCTGGCCAACCCCTCCGACCTCTATGCCGAGGTGAGTTTGAACTGTTTCCACTACAGTCACTGCCCTGGGCTTCTTTTCAGGCTATTCACTTGACTGTAATGGCATTTTGTTTCACTATAAATATTTTAATGCATTGTATTTTGTTTGAATTGTGCATTATAGTTGCGCTGATCATTATTCATTTTCATTTCCATTGCTGCCACTGAGTAGGAATTTGTGTCTGCAGCTTTCTCTTTAGAAGCAGGTCTAACGAGGCTGTGTGTTACAGGGATGTGAGGCTCTGGTTGTGAAGAAGCTACAAGAGATCCTGATGCATGTTATCTGGGCAGCACTGGCCTTTGCAGCCATCCAGGTGAGCAGGGCTAGCTAAGGAGCTGTTAGCAGAGGTAGTTTGTCCTCCCGTGTCATCAGCCCTAATGGTGTCAGTTACTGAGCAGAGTGAGTCTTCGTGGCTATGGGTAGCTTAGAAGTGATTCCCATACCAGCCACCAGTTTCCAAAATCTGGTCTCTGGACCTAGACCCAGAATGGTTTAAAGAAATCAGTGATCTTTATGAAGAGGGATTATGTTGAGGAGACTCCTTGCCTTCTTTTCCTCTATTGATTAGTGAGGGCATCATTCAGAAAACATACATGTCACGGGATGTTCCTGGAGGATCTTTTGATAGAACTCCACCGATGGTTTTTTTGTTTGTTTGTTTTTCGAGGCAGGGTTTCTCTGTGTAGCGTTGTGCCTTTCCTGGAACTTACTCTATAGCCCAGGCGGGCCTCAAACTCAAGAGATCGGCCTGCCTCTGCCTCCCAAGTGCTTGGATTAAAGGCCTGTGCCACCACCGCCCGGCTCCACCGATGTTTTTAAAATACTGCTATATTTCAGTTTGGAAAAGGAAAGCTTCTGCTTCATTCTTTTCATATACTGTTACACTTCCTATTCCTTGTTTTTCTGTTCTTGAGTTTTGTTTTTTTTGTTTTGTTTTTACTTTTTAAATTTATTTACTTTGCTGTACTGGAAATTAAACCTAGGATCCCATGTGTGCCAGGTGAGTGCCTGTCTGTATACAGACACACACACAGACACATCCACATATGCATATCTATATATCAAGACCTTTAATACTAATCCCTTCTAAAAGGAACAGTTTGGTTGCTCTATAGAAAAGATCTCCCAGGAAGAATTGAGGCTCTAGCCTTTTCTGTATGTGGACTTAGTTGTTATAGACTACTATGGGAACTAGAAGCCCTTGACGTCACTTGGCACATACAGAGGTATGTCGTGCCCTTGTTGGTAGCTAAGGGAGCCTGCTTTTCCCACACGGTCAGTGAAAACAGTCTTTGTAGTCAAGTTGGTGAAATTATCTGGTCATTGCTTCATCACTTAATTGCCTTCCATCAACCATACACCCTCATCTCTTAGCCCCATAGGAAAACTATTAAGTTAGAAGGATAAGCACTTTGCATGCCGCATAGCTGTCCACATTCCTAGGTTCTCAGGTTTATACAGTATATGTTACAAGTTCTGTTGGGTTAACATTTTGTAGTGTAATTGAGAATAGCCAGCTATTTGGAAAGCTTTCCTGTCAGATCTAGTTTGTTTGTTTGTTTTTCAGAGACAGGGTTTCTCTGTGTAGTTTTGGTGCCTGTCCTGGATCTTGCTCTGTAGACCAGGCTGGCCTCGAACTCATAGAGATTTGCCTGGCTCTGCCTCCTTGAGCATCTTTTAAAAGCTTTTAGGTTTTGAAATAGGTTTCTAGCTTCAAATATCTTTTTAAGACACCTATTTTGTTTGTTTGTTTGTTTGTTTGTTTGTTTTTCGGAGACAGAGTTTCTCCTGTATAGCTTTGGCGCCTGTCCTGGACCTCGCTCTGTAGACCAGGCTGGCCTCAAACTCACAGAGATCCGCTTGCCTCTGCCTCCCGAGTGCTGGGACTAAATGCATGGGCCACCCCTGCCGGCTTTAAGACACCTTTTAATTGTTCTATTAAAGGCAACATAATTGCTACTTTAAATGTAAGTTGTTTGCATATGCTATTGTATTTACTGGAAAGTGCCTTTACAATGGCAAAGGGGGATTGTTTATTTTGCTGGTATTCAAACAGCAATGAAATGATTCATTAAAAAGCCTAGCTCCATATTTGCTATGGTCTCTGCCATCCTGAGCATTTACTTTGCGGCTTAGCATAGCAGTAATCTGGTGATCAGCAGGCATGTATTCCATATTTTGATTATGTATGCAAACCCATTCATTTAGCTAAAACCAGTGAAATAGAGCAGTCTTCTTCTCAAGTAGAGTTCTGGCCTGTGCATCCTTGGTAACTGTGATGACAAAGCTGTACCTATTCGAATGCAGAAAAGGCTCTGGGATTGTAGTGGTGGTGGCTCAGGAAGTGCACAGCTGTGTGTACAAAGACTGATGAAAAGTGTCTCGATAGATAGCCGTGCCCTGACTTAAGTAGTAGCTTGTAAAGACATGATTTTGTTTTTGTTTTTGTATTTTGATTGATCTTTTTAGATTAGCAAGGCTAAGTCAGGAATTCTGAGCTTTCACAGATTTAAAACCTAGTATTGGAAAATGAAAAAACTTTGGTCCAAGCAAAATAATAGATTTCCCTGAATGTATTTTAAGAGTGCCTGTAAATGTTCTGAGGTTTTGGTATTCAAATTGTGGTGCACATTGTTGTCCTGAGTGTGGAAAACTGTGATGACAGGTGACTCAATAATTTTTTTTTTTACGATTATTTTATGTTTGAGTGCTCTGTCTACATGTGTGCCTTTATGCCAGAAGAGGGCATCAGATCCTATTATAGATAGTTGTGAGCCACCATGTGGTTGCTGGGAATTGGATTCAAGACCTCTGGAAGAACAGCCAGTGCTCTTAACCACTGAGCCATCTCTCCAGCCCCAACTCAATAGCTTTCATACCTGTAACATGACATGAAATGCTTAAAGACTCCAATTTTTTTCCCTTTGTTTTGCCACACAAACTAGGAAGAGCGAGGATATTATAGCCATCACACAGTAGTGCAGCCTGGACTCCAGTTCCGTTTGTATTCTGTTTCCAGTCATAAATCAAAGAATTGGGCTTTTCAGATCAGATACATAATTCTTCTTCTGAACCCTGACTAATTGGCACTCTAGGTAGGTAGACTACAGAGAGAAAAATGGCACAGTTGAGTGGATGCAGCCGAAACCTGGTTTGTTTCTTGGTTCAGAAACCCTAAATATTTACTGTGTGTCCCTTTGAGAAAACATTTACTAACCCTTGCTCCAGCCTAGTTAAATTACCCAACTTTGTGTAGGATCAAAGAGAACCCTGAAAAGAAAACCCTAGCTAATTATTATAATAGGATTTTTAATATAAGCAAGAGAAGTTTAACATTTTTCTTGTATCCCTTGTCAGATTATTAATCAGCATGATGTTACATTTCTTTGCAAATGACAAATGATCAACTAGGAATTTTGTATATAAAGTTCTAATAATAGTACAAATCAAGGTTTTGATTCATTAAGATCTTGAGGGATTGTGCTGAGCAGACAGCATTGAGAAGATAGATTTCCAGTTTCTTCCAGTGATTATGCTCTTAAGGCTAGGGGAATGGCTTAGCTGGGAAAGCGCTTGCCGCCGAGCATGGGGGCCCGAATTTGAGGGGTTCGATGGGGAGGATGGGGACTGGAAAAATGACTCGGTGGTGAAAGAGCACTGGCTGCTTTTCAGAGGACCCAGGTGGTCAAGATGCTTGCCATCAAGACTAACGGCCTGAGTTTGAGCCCTAGGACGCACGTGATGGGAGAGAACCAGCTCTTGCAGCTTGTACTGTGACCTCCACATGTGCCCCCATCCCGTACATGCACACAAAATAAAATTGTAATTAAACACTACCTCTAATTGACAAAGGTAAGTCTCGGTCTTGACCCCAGTACTTGAACCCTCCCCATCCCTCTCCTTTCTGTGTGCATGTGTGCATGCACACCTCTGCTTTATTAGCCAGCCTGCTCGGAGGACTCCATTTCTGCCTCCTAAGCCCGGTTCCAGGCTGCCAGGTCTCCTGCCATTTATATGGGATCTGGGGATCCGAGCTTTGGTCTTGCTCTGCATGGCAAAAGCTTTAACTGCCGAATCATCTCTCCAGGCCTCTTGAGCCTTTTTTAGAGGCAACTCACTTCTCTTTCCATGAACTCTTCTACTGGACAAGCACTCAATATTTGGGGGAATTTAGAAGCTTACAGGATGTAGCTTTGGCCCTTGTTTTTTGTTTTGAGGTAATTGTAGATTCCACCTTTAAGAAATAATTTAGTGAAATACTTTGCTTTGCCCGCCTTCCATGTTAACAGCTTGCAGAGCTAAAATGTACCACAACCAGGGAATTAGCACTGATAGTCTCTAATCTCATCTAGAGTCCTCATGTGTGTTTAGTTAGTTCTGCATAGTTGTATAACCTGAGAAGGTGTCGTCTATGTCTACCACCACAGTCAAGCTATCAAGGGCTGGAGAAGAGGGCTCAGGGTTAAGAACACTTGCTGCTCTTGCCTTGGAACCCAGTTCCCTCCAGTACCCATAAGCTGGCTCACAACCATCCAAAATCCAGTCCCAGAGATCAGACACCCTCTTCTGACCTTAGTGGGCACCAGGCATACATGTGGTTCACATACATGCAGGCAAAACAAAAAAGATGTATTTACTTTAGTGTATGAATGGTTTGCATGCCTTCATGTCTGTGCTTGTTGGATCCCCTCACACTGGGTTACAGATGGTTGTGGGCCACCATATGGCATGCTGGGTCCCCTGCTAGAGCCCAACTCATTTCCTCTGCACGAGCAGTAAGTGCTCTTAATTGTTGAGCCAGCTCTCCAGTACCAATATATTAAAACAATCAAAAACCAAGTGATTTCAGTACTGCTGTCCTGCCCACCACATACCTACTAATAAACAGGCCTCTGTTTGTAATACTCATCAGTTCAGAATGAAGTACAGAGAGAATCACACACAGATGGGTATCTCTTGGATGTAGATCTATCTTGTTCCATGGCTGTGTACTGCCCCATTTTAGGGGAATACTTTAATTGATGTTAATAGGCACTCTGTACATCCTATTAAAATGCAAGTAGTGGTTCTCTGTTTTGTGTGTCACGGTCTATCTATAGCAAAGTGAATGCTGTGAAACTGAAGAGTTAAAGATATGTGATGAAAATTGGTAGGTACTTAGCAATCGTTCTCAGAAAAGAGTGCTTCCAGTACAAAAGATTTTTAATTTTGTGAGAGAATACCTACTTCCCTCACCCCCACCTACATAGAACATCTTTCTTGGTAGTTTTATTTTTTGGATTTTGTTTCTCTGTGTAGTCCTGGCTGTCCTGGAACTCACTCTGTAGACCAGCCCGGCCTTGAACTCACAGAGATCCACCTGCCTCTGCCTCCCGAGTGCTGGGATTAAAGGTGTGCGCCATCACCGCCTGGCTGGCAGTTAGTTTTTTAGCTTATCAGTTGTCTTAGTATAGTAAGCATTTTTTTTAAACATTTTATATTTGGTGTTATATTTGGCCTAGGTAAAGATTGCTTCCCATGACTTGAGTAGTACAAGGGGACATTTTCATTAAAAGATATAATATTAACGCTATAATATTCCTGTAATATTTCCAAGTCTGTTGTTGTGAATTTTCAGTAATTAATGTAATGTTAGTATAGCAGAGTGTTGGAAGTGGTTCTGTAACACTTAATGATGAGCGTAGGTTGTTTCTGGGTAGAGTTTACTGTTGTTAAATGGACTCATTTCCAGTCAATAGAGTTTTGTTACGCCTTTTAAGTCGCTTTAAAGTCAGCACAAGTTGACTTCAGTGAAATAAAGAGGAAAGAAAGAAAATGTATGTCAGACTCCGTTCTATTCAGACCTCCTCAGCAGAAGTTACCCGCTGAGACAAAAGTGAGATGGGGGGGATGGGGGGGAGATTTTTTTCCCCTCCTAGCAGGTCAGTGATTCTTGAGTTTAGTCTTTAATTGCTAGTTTAACATTGCCTGAAAATGTAAGTGTGTTTGATTTTATAGCTGTCCTAAGAATGCTTTGATGTGTAATGAACAGAAATATATTTCTCTAAGAATTTGATACTAAATGCATCTAGAATTAGAGATATTTAGCAAACGTTCAACAGTTTCTGCTTCCAGAGTGTGTACGATGCTGTAGACCAGCAGCTCCTTGATAAATATTAATGGGAAGGTGCTGATGGATCTGAACAGCCGCCTCCCAGCCTGAACGGGTAAATGGCGGCTGATGGAAGGCAGAATCAGCATGTGGCTCTAAACATGGAGAGTTCAGACCAGGGACAACCATATTCTCTGTGTCTCATACTTCTGACTTTATAGACCCAGGTACATTTGCTAACCTTAGAGTACCCGTGTGTACAGAGACCCTTACCTTTTAAAATCCATTAACGTAAGCCCTTCACTGTCTGTGAGGACTTGAATCAGCAAAGTAACATTGGTTACTATTTGTATTTTGTGAGAAATTGGGTCATGAATTTTAGAACCTTTTTTTGGGGAGGGGGAGAGGTTTGAGACAAGGTTTCTCTGTGTAGCTCTGGCTGTCTTATTCACTCTGTAGACTTGGCCGGCTTTGAACTCAGAGATCCACCGTCTCTGTCTCCCAAGTCCTGGGATTAAAGGTGTACACCACTGCCCAGCTGGAATGACTTCCTTTAATATTACAGTTTAGTAATGTAACCTGTCTCTGTTTCAGTATGCTGCTCCAGAAGAACTTAACCAAAAGGGAAATTACGAAGGCCTAATGGCCCTTGACAAGCAACATGTCAATAATGTCACAGAATCAGAAGTAGTAAATAAACAGAAGCCTTCAAAATACATTTTTGGCACTGGGACTGGCTTTCTACCATAATGGTTTTCGGTGGGTTGTTGATGAAGCCTCTCTCCCCCAAGTCCAGATGCCAAAAAGAAGCCATCAAACAGGTTTCTCTAGGCTGGTGCTGTCCTGCAGGGGAGCCACAGCCACATGTTGCACTGAAGTAAGAGTCTAAAATGCAGCTTCTCGGGGCACAGCTGTGTTCAAGTGCTCAGGAGGCTCCTGTGCACAGACTCAGGCCAGCAGCAGAGAAGCTGCTTTGGGAGCACAGCGTGTGTTCTTAGTGGGAATCTCAGTGAAAAGAGCCTGGCCTTGTGCAGCTTCAGAGTTGCTGGATAGGAAGCAGGGAAGCTGACTAAGCTTAGCACTTAGCCACGCCCGTTAAATATTACGTGGTCATAAGAAATTTCCTCTTTCATTGTTTTTTTGACAATTTGGGGTCATTAAAACTTGACATCACTTTATTGCCAATAAACAGACATTTGCCAAGTGGTTGTTAGGCATTTCATATTGTTTTCTTCCTGCAGCTGCTGGGCATGCTATGTGCGTGTATCGTGTTGTGCAGACGGAGTAGAGACCCTGCCTATGAGCTCCTCATCACGGGTGGAACCTACGCATAGCAGACGGCACGAGTCTGAGCCGATTTTTAGTATCCTTGTTCTGATTTGGGAGGTGAATCGAGCAGGCCTGTGGCAGTTGGCCCCTGAGTTCATCTAGTCAAAGCACAAGTATACTGGTGTTGGACAGCAGCTTGGCATTTCTGTACCCACCCGCTTACCTACCCACCTGTGGCTTTCTTACCCTTGTTCTCGCTGACTCTCCATGCCCTTAGTCTCAGACCATTTACAAGTTCGGTAGCGTGGTGGAAGTAAAGGAGGGTGCGGGCCTGCTTCTGTCGCCTCTGGGGAGTGGGACAGTGTTGCAGCGCTGGGCCCTTTTCGTCTTCACAGTGAGAACTCTTGGCCAAAGGTGTGGGGGTGAGAGGGAGGAAGCCAGCTGTCTGGTACCCCTCATCAGTGTCCTTTTAAAGAATATATACTGTAGTACAATAACATAGCAGTTGTACAAAATGGCTAACATAGATTTTAGAATCATACGGTGTATGTCTTTGTTCATCTTCAAAATCAGAGACTGATCTTTGAAACTAGTGGTTTTTAATCAAAGCTGGCTTCATAGGACTATAACGTATGCACTACTGTTTTAAAGCAATTAGTGTGAATGTGTGAGTTTGTGTGATTGAACCCATTCATCATCAGTCTTAAACTCATTAGAGATAATGTACCCATGTAGACTAGCAAAATAGTATGTAGATGTGATCTCAATTGTAAATAGAAAAATTTAATTCAATAAACTCTGTATCAGCCCTGACTGTGTAGTTTTTAATTATTTGGGGATATTTCGGTTCCAGAGCAGCCGTGTACTGTTTCAGATGCTGCTGTTGCCTGCAGTTCATCGTGATTTGCATAGTTCCATTATATGCTGCCAGGTTCTAAAGGCCATGGTACTCAGCAAACCACAGGTGCTTTCTAGAGTGTTTTAGAACATCTGTTGTGGGCAAGGCCTACCTAGGGGATAGACACAGTGATGGTGTTGTCCTTGTCCCAAGGAGCTTGGAACCCTGGCGCAGGAGACATACGGAATCAGGTCATGTCCGTCAGTGCCGCGATGGTGGTAGAACAGGGCCCAGAGGAGGCACCGGAGACCAGGGTTTAGTGACGTCACTGGCAAGCTGCTGGAGAACACGCTCAAGCCTAGAACTGGAGAGGCTCTGCCGGGGTCTGGGGAGGATGCTCAGGATGTGCAGGTCCTCTGGTCTTCCAGGCCGTGTGCAGGAGAAACAGAGCATGTCTCTGACGGCAGCAGGCCTGCCCTGGATGGTCGGTCCCTGTGCCAGTCCAGAGGATGGGTTGGAGGGGTGTAGTGAGGCTCCGATAGGATGATACAGTAGGGCACCGTTGGGGACTACCAGAAGAAGGAAAAGTCAGAGTTTACACTGACTGGATGTGGGACACAGGAGAAGAGAGGGCTCTAAAGATGAGTCTCAGATTTCTGACTCAGTCAGCTGGGGAACCAGCCCGTCACAGAAATAAAGGATAAATAGGGACCATGTCTAGGCTGAATTTATGTTCAGCGTGGGACCTTTCAATTTTGAGTTGCCTGAACATTTTTTAAGTCCTTCTGAAAATGGAGATGTGCAAAGAAGAGGTGTGGAACCTAAATCCTATGCAAGCAGGATTGGTGACTTGTTCTGACCTCTGCCCTGGTCCCTGTTCATAGTGGGCAAGGATGCTTGTGACTCTGCAGCCGTCACCACACGTCACCACAGCCATTGATAACCATTGTACGGCTCTCTTGTCACAGGTTGGGACCAAGCCTAGCAATATGTAGTCCACACCATCAGCTGCTCTTTTTCTGTATAACTGGCTCTAGAGTAGGAAATGGCTTTGATAGTGTGCTGGTAGTAACCCACTCTGAACTTGTCCAGGAACAAATTCCACACTCCTTTGATGCTTACACTCAACTGTTTACCTGTGAGAGAGAGAGAGAGCAATAGCTTCCTTGCATTCTGGCAGGCAGAGCAAGAAGAGCCATATTAATAGGGGGAGGGGTGGAGCTGAGAGCTGAGGAATCGCTGGGTAGTGCATTATTGCCCCTGCCAGCTTTACATGTGTTTTCTTCTTGGCCTGAGAATCACTAGGAGGGGAATCTGTTGGCCAGCACCCTACAAATTAAACTTCTGCCTGTTCTTTATACCTGCAGTCTTCATGGTCCTGCATGTGGCAAAGGTCAGTGCATGCTTTTCAGAGGTCAGAGGAGCTGCTGTGCAGTAAAGAATGAGCTCTCCTGGGGGCCAGTGTCTGTCTCTGCACAGTGGAAGTGCCTCGTGGAACCAAGAGCTATGGGACCAGGCACTTCCAGGGCTGGCCGTGGTTGAGAACCACTGTTTCATCCTATTGTCTTTAAAATGTTATTTGGAAATAATTCCAAAGGCCACAGAAAGTTGGAAGAATAAAAACTGTATGAAAATCCTGTCTTTTATCCAGTTATGCCTGTTGACTTCTGCCCTATTTCATGAGTCATTCCTGTCCTCAAATGTGCTTGTTCACTCCCTCCACAGACACCATGGCCTGTCCCTCAAGTACTTGAACAGGTGTTTCTCCAAAATAGTCTCAGACAGTCAGAATACAGGTGCCAAGTTGGGTACCTTTCACGCTGATGAAATAACCTACCCCTCATACCAGTGTTGGTTCCTCTGAAGGTCCAGAGCAGGTTGGAATCAGCTGTTCCATTCAGCTGTCATTCTGATCTGGAGTAATTCCATAGTTTTGTCTCAAGTGACATTGGCATTATAGAAGACTATAGTCCCTTCAAATGGTGCTGCTCAATGTGAGATTATCTGATGTGCCTCCTGATGATGCTTTTGAATTCCAGGTAAAAAACCGCCCATGTCCCAGGCTCACCCAGGGCATCATAGGAGGGGGGCATGATGTCCACCCACCCCAATTGCTCGTGATGCTCACTGTGAGCCCCTGGTCTGGTAAGGAGATGGTGTGAACAGGAACATTTTAAACCGTTCACTGTAAAGGTGGTTTACCTACTGGGAGGCGTAAAGAGAGTTCTGTAAAACAGCCCAGCAGAAAATAGCTCCCACCCTCAGGACCCTTTGAGAAGGCCTGCAAGGAACTTAGACACCCAGGAGAGGTTCTCCTGAGGCCAAGACTTCTGTGGAGTGGCTGCCACAGGGACAGTGGGGTACCATCCCTGTGGAGAGTGCTGCTGGACCCATGCCAGAAGACCAGTCCTTCCTCCAGCCTTGGCAGCCCCTAAGAGATGCCATCGTCAGCTGTGGAAAAAGTGCCATCTGCCAAGCCCAGGTCAGTGTGACAAGAAGAGGTAGGGCATAAGTGACGTGGGGCACCTGACAAAGTCTTGACCACTTTCTCTAGGATAGAGTTAACCATGTTGTTCCTCCCAACCGAAAAACAATCTCTAGAGAGAGAACTAGCTGCTGATACAAATATCCTCCCCAGATTCAGCAGGTATTTCTGACTTTGGCATGATTCAGATTTGACAGATAATTTGTCAAAGAATGTTTTTTCCGATCTAGGACTCTGATGACCCAGGCAGCCTGCCTCCCTTTCCTGCTGTTTATTTTATGTCTCCCTATGGAGCAGTTCATACTTTATCGTCGTTATCCTTTGGAGGGGACTCAGGATTTGGCTAGCTGGGAGTCTCTTCAAGCTGTCCCAGCATTCAGAAGCACTTCTGTCGTGTCTGAAATGAGGTCCCTGGCTTCTCTGCGATGATAAGTCTGGATGTGACCTGGATGCAGTCACAGGATGGGTGCTTCCCGAGGAGCCCTGGTCCCGCTGCTGCTACTGAGTCATCAGAGCTTCTGTCTTAACATTAAAAAAAAATTAACAGAAGCTTATTGGTACCTTCCAAAAATGTAGTCTGTATATAAAGAACAACGTGCCTCGAGCAGAAGAGGTGTGTCTTTCCAGAAGACAAGCACAGAAGCAGCATGTCCTCTGGAGCAAAGCTTCGCCTTTGGTTTTTGCTCTTACATGAGCTTTGTTCTCTGGAATGTTCCTGTCCTCTCACAGCAGGACATGGTAGTCTTTTTTAGGCCAGACTGGAGAGCTGCCAGGGCTTTATGTTAGCATCATGGATGTCTTAGAACATGGCTAACCACTGTACCGAGTGGGCTGCTTCCAGCTTTGCCGTGGTGAGCACCTCCATCTACAGTCCAGTCACACATTGCTTCTCGACAAGAACGTGTTCTGAGAAACGTGTTGTTCTGAGAGCCATGTTAGTTTCATTGTGCAAACACCTTGAGTGGTTAAGGCAAGTCAGTTCACTGGTGAGGCTCCTGCTGGTGTGACAACATGGGTTTGACTAACCTCACCACGTGGGCCAGGCCGGCCTCAGATGTGATCCTCCCTCCTCGGCTTCCTGAGAGCTGGGATTACAGGTATATTCCACCAGTCCTAGCCACTTGTTTTAATAAATGGAAGGCAATGGATGATTAAAAAAAAAAAATCATGAAGATCAGACCTGATGATACAGTCCTGTAATCCAGCTACTGTGGAATCTGAGGAATTGCAAGTTAAGGGCCTGTCTAGACTACAGAGTAAGAAGGCCAGCCTCTGCAGCTTAGTGAGACCCTGTCTCAGGAAGTAAAAGGAAGGGAACTGGAAAGATGGCTCCTGGCTGAGTTTGAGCGGCTTTTAGGACTCAGTTCTCAGAAGCCACATGAAGCAGCTCATGGCTGCCTATAATGCTAGCTCCTGGGACTCAAGGCCCTCTGGCCCATCTGTGCTCGCATAAGTGAGTGCTTGCTATCTCCCTCACACACAAGTAAAAATAAAATCCTCAAAAACCTTTTTTTTTTTGGAAAGGTGCTTAGACTATACCTCAGTGGTAGGGCACTTACCTAGCATGAACAGTGCCCTGGGTATACCCCAGTACCACACAAAACAGTAGTGACTGCAACGTACAGTGTAATAAATACCAAACCTGTAAGTACAGTGTTTGTCTCTATAAAGTGTGTTCTGTGCAGCAGAAACCACAGAGTGGAAGGACTTGGGACGTCACCAGGTGGTGGGAATGTTTCAGCTCCTTTGTGATCTTGTATTGCCCTCTGTTGACAGAAACCTGTGATATACTGACTGCTGGCAGGCCTTTTGAAGCAACACTCACATGGCATAAAATGGACCAGTTTAAACAAGCCATATGATGCCGTCCAGCCCCCATGAGCCAGTTTGAAAGCCATTTTTATCATCCCCTGTCAGCCTTTTTTTGCATGTAAAGGGTGGGTTTATTCTGTACCCAAAAAGGTCACAGAGTTTTCACAGATGTTTCCCATTGCTTTTCAAAAAAGATTGTACCAATTTATGTTGCCACTGGCCAGGCGTCTGAATGTGTATTTCCCCACACCCTGTTGACCCTCAGGATGTTACCTTCTGTTCTGGTAGGTAAAACTGTGTCTGGCAGTTAGAGCCAGTCCCGGGATCTTTTAAAAAGTGGGTAAGCATTTTTATCTACTGAGTTTCCAGCGTCATCCTTTACCTTATTTGACAAGGCTTGTTTTCTGTATGTCTTAACAGCATTTAGGTCACTTTTCTGTGACACCTCTGATTTCCTCTGATACTCTGTGGGTGGTTGCTATGGAGGAGCACCTGGTTTTTTAATGTGTTGGCCCTGTTATCCATTATCCTTGCCAATCTTGAAAATAATTGTGTGTTCTCTGTGGCTTTCTGTTGTGGTTTCTTTGGGGTCTCCTAAAGGTGCTCCAAAAGAACCACTGAGTTTACCCATTTTTTTATTTTATTTTATTTTATTTTATTTTTATTTTTTTTGGTTTTTCGAGACAGGGTTTCTCTGTGTAGCTTTGCGCCTTTCCTGGATCTCGCGCTATAGACCAGGCTGGCCTCGAACTCACAAAGATCCGCCTGCCTCTGCCTCCCAAGTGCTGGGATTAAAGGCGTGCGCCACCACCGCCCGGCTTATTTTTTTTTATTAAGGAATTTTTTTTATTCATTTTACATACCAATCATAGATTCCCATGAGTTTACCCACTTTGAGAGGGGATTAGGGCAGTAGCTCGCTGTGGGGAAGGTGACTCATATCTGCTGAGTGTGCCCAGTAAGGACAGAGATGTGATCATTATAACAGAAGCATCTTTGGGATCTGACACCGAGCGGACACTCAAGGTCGGAGGCAAGTCGATGTGTTACCGTAGAGTATGTTTTTCAAACCTTGAGCAAGAAATATGGCTGATGGGCTCACTGACAAAGGAGTTTCCTGACTCCTGCTACACATCGGAACCACCAGGAGACACGTTGGGAATACAGGCTACACTGTACAGCTCAGGGCTCAGTGGCTCCCTCAGCAGCCTGGATTGAGCAGCATTGGTGGGCCAGTGTGTAAACCTTGAGTGCAGCTGGAGATAGCCTGGGCTTTCTCCTCCTTTGGCCCTGCAGTGGGCTCTGCTTAGACAATTGGAAAGCCCGCCCCTGAGATCCCAACACCTTGAGGCTGCTGAGGGCAGTGAGTCCCCTGTATGTGGTGACCTTTTAGGAGCCACAATGGGAAGTAGCCAGACCATGGCGTAGGTCATGCTGAGCTGGCTTGGTCCAGGAGCAGCTAAGGGGAGTGATTGGAGTTAGGTGCTGGAGTGGTGCTTAAGATGTCTGGTCAAATAGCGAGTTGTTTCTGGTCCCTACTGGGAAGGACTCCGTGGCAACCATGGTTGTCCCAGAGAGCATGTTGAATGAGTTGCTGCTGCCTACAGCCAAGATCCACAGGCTGTAGGCCTGGCTATTAAAAGTGGTAACCTCTTGCTTTTAATTAGCATTTGACTAGAAACTCTTTGAGGTAGCACCTTGCAGCTGCGCCCCTCCTGCTGGTGATGGGTATTCAGAGATAGGAGGCTTGCCTGAGGCTGCCCAAGGGTAGTCAGACCCTATGCTCTTGACACAAGAGGCCCCATTCTCCCTTCTGCTGTCTTTGAGCTGCCCTCTGACAAGGAGAGGCTAGAGTTATTTATGTTCAGTTACCCCAGCTCCTCCTCTGTCTGGCACTGTCTCCCTGTGTAGCTGGTTCCCAGCCAGTGATGTTGTGACCTGACCCACAGGAGAACGGGGAAGCTGACTAGAATTCATCTGGGGACTTATTTCCCCCTGGTATAAATTGAGATCCAAGCGTTGCTTTCCATTTTCTCTGGATGCCTGGCAAGCAGGCTGTTTACCCATCACCCCCTGGGGCCCACTGACACAGCAGTACCTGTCAGGGATGATGATGATAAATATCTAGGCCAAAGGTTTTTAAAAAATCTTTGCAGTGGAATGGGATGATCCATCAGGATGACAAGGTATTTTCAAGGAATAAAGAAAGCTGTAATATGGCTACCCCAGAAGCCAGTTAGCCTGTTTGCTCGCCTGTTCCACGTCCCCTGCTCCACTCCTGGGGAAGACCTGCCCACCTTGAAAGGCTTAGGTCAGAGTTCACATCTCTCTCCCCACCCTTCCGTACACCACCCTATTCTCATCCATCTCTGTGTCCACCAGAGTTCTCTAGGCCACTTTGCAGACCAGCCTTCGTCCTATATGGGACCACCCCCTGACTGCCTTGGACAGAGAAACAGCAGCTGTGTGCCCGTCCGGAAGAGTGAGCTCTGTCAGGGCATCTTGGCAAGCACCAACCCTGTGACTGTCTGGGTTGAGTGAGCTGTGGGAGTCTGGTTGGGCTTGGCGGGGTAGGACAAGGGTGACCAGGGCAGCTTCCTGGTTTTCTGGCCCAAGCAGGTTTGTCATGGCTGAGTCTTCACTTGCTAGCTCTGCTGTCCTTCATGGGAGGAGACCAAGCCCTGAATTAAGTCACTCTCCAAACATCCCTGTGTGTGTATCTGATGTGTCACAGGTGGGTGTGGTGTCTGGTCACCTCAAAGGGTGTTCGTGAGCAAAATAACACTTCCAGAAGGATGTCAGCATCATCTGGTTCTTTCCCATTCTGTCTGCCACATACTCTGCCAAGAAGCAGTGATGGCTGGACCCTCCCCCACCCCCCAAAACAGCCTGTCCTCAGCTCAGAGCCCTGGTTCCAGACAGCTGTTTGGGGGTCTTTGTACCCTGAGATGGAAAAGAGACCACAACCCATAAAAGGCCCAGCCTGTGACGAGGCATCCTTGCTTAAGCCCGCCCACCTTTCCGCTCCATTGAGGAAGACCAGAGGATGGGGGCAGGCACTGGTGGTGAACACTGAGGAGCCCTTTCAACAACTCCCCGCTCCTCCTCTCTGGGCCAGTGTTTGCTCACAGTTTTGCCTCTGGCATCTGACATTTGCCTAGGTACGTAGCTAGGCAGCCAGTGTCCGTGAGTAAGCCACAGGCCCACAGCTGGCTTCTGTGGTGCAGGCTCAGCTCTCACAGAGGGTAGGGCGTGTCAGGGAGGGACACCGAGGGCAGGAGTTTCCTCTGGTAGATGGTGAGGGGGGGCCACTGAGGGCTGTACACCATGAACCTGAGTGTCTTCCCCAGTGAGCTGTCTTCAGGCCACCCACCGGTTATTTCTTGTCCCCAACAGTGTTCTTATTCCCAATGTCCTCTGAGTATGCCGATGCCCTGTGTTTTTCCTAGCTGCTGCCACCTCTCTGAGGTCCCATTCCCCTGCCGCAGGATGCCCGATCTCATTCTGCAGCCCTCCCGAGCCACTCTCCAGCCTCACACACCTGCATCTTCCTGGCTGTCCCAGCGATCAATGAAGCTCTGACAGCCTGGGAGCTTCAGCCACCTGGGTCCAGGCCTCTCCTGTCCCTAGCTGCTGAGACTGAGCACAGCTGAAGACTTGTCTAAGTGGCAGAGCTCTGTTCTCCCAGACTCCGGCTTCTGAATTGAGCCCCTGGACACGGGTAAGAGAGGAGGACCCCAGCAAAGGAAGAATGTGCCCCTTTATTCCTTCTGGAAGAAATTCACTGGGAATAGCCAGCACCCATCCCATCCCTAGGGCAACCAAGCTTGAGTCTGGCCCCACGAGGCCTGGGCAGTGATGAGAACAGTCCCAACCTCACCATCAGGGCAGAGGTGCGTGGGTACTACTGTTCTTTCCTCAGAGCTTCTCCAAATAGGACCCAGGGACAAACCCACGCTGTCCATTCCGTTCCACTGTCCACCAGCCATCCTCTCCTTCCGAGATAACCACCAGAATGTCTCCTGCAGAAATGTCCAGCTCATCGGAATTCTGGGCAAGAAATGGCAAGTGCATGAGATGGGAGGGCCTCCTGGGTGGGCTCTGGTCTGGCACACCCCTTCTTGGCAGCCCATGCATGCTTGTCCCAGGGTATCTAGTCTGCTGACTCATGCTCAGGCCTCCAGGGTAGTTCCTTTGGAGATAGACAGGCTGTGGGGTTCCCCAAGAGACTTGGCCTCCTAACTTGCTCAGGTTGTCATGGAGACCTCCTGTCCTGGGCTTCTCACTGCTCCAACCACTGCAGCATCTCAAAGGCATTTGTCACACCCCAAGGGCAAGCTCTCTTAGACTTCACTACAGAGCCATCTACTGTGGCCTCAGCACCCCAGTACTCTACAGGCCTGTGTCCCTGAAGGTGACCTCAGTTAGTACAGCCCATATCCGGCCTGCCTACACGCGTGGGTATTTGGCTGAAGTTCCTGCCTTCCAGGGCTACACCCCTCGCTTCAGGGCTAGCATTGGACTCCATCTCAGCATAGCTGTTCTGCGGCTGCCCTGATGACCTGAAAATCAGTTCCAGGGCAGCTCAAGGACTCATTTTGGTCATTGCGGCTCTCTGAGGCCACAGCTAGGAAATAACGCCTGACCCCCAATCCATCATCCCCAGCAGCCCTGTGGACTCCACATGTGCAGATTTGCGCAGCTGTCGGCCCAGCAGGTGTTCACTCGACTCTTCCAGTCTCTGGTGCTGGTCTAAATGCCCACACCCCGGGCATGTTCCCACGCACTGGTGCCCTGGAGCCGGAGGGTGAAGGCCTCACCTGTGCCGTGTAGTCGTAGAGCGCCCGGTAGTCCTGGGCTGATGCGGTAAGGTTTCCCTGTGTTGCCTGCACGTCAATGGCTGCATAGACCAACTCGTTCCGATCAGGAGTGGGACCCAGATTCTCCGTGGAAGCTGGGAGCAGGATGAGGCTCAGATTAGCCCCTCTCAGAGGACGGTGCTCCCAGAGACTGCTGGGGTGGGGCTCGATCCTACCTCATCCTCACTCTTGGACCGTATACCCCTTCCCTTTGGGGCATTAGTGCTCCATCTATGCTGTGTAGGAGTCCTCCCCACTGGGGTCTTAGGTGGAAGACATGTCCCCTGTCCCAGGATGCCCTCCCCCTCATTCACCAGCAGGAGGTTGAGAAGACGTGGTCTTGGGACTTCCATGCAGCAGCCCAGAGAACCTGGAGGAAGGGAGGAGAGAGGAGAAGGGCTTTCGTTACCTCACAGGAAACGAAGGGACTGACTGGAATTCTCAGCGCCCCAGGACCTCTGCAGCCTGTGGCCACCGCACAGACCACTGCTGGCCGTCGTCCATCCATTCTGAGCACCCTCCTTCCATACACTTGTGGTCTTCTCGGCACCTGCAGCCATAGGGCCCTACCCCACATGCTCCCCGCCCCCACTCCATGCAGAGGAAGTCTCCCTTCCCTTGGGCCCATGGACACTAGACCGGGTCACCCACAGGGCACAGAACTAGGACTTGGCACCTGACGACAACCAGGCCAGGGAGGTGGCCCTATAAAAGCCTGTGAATTCTCCAGATGTCTGGGCTTTGGGCTGTTTTTAAGCCAGCTGGAGAGGGCCACCACTGCTGCCTGACAGTTAAGACACCACCATCCTGCCTCACGGTAGGGCCAAAGGGACAAGGGACAAGATGAGGTACTTGTCCAGGAGTCCGAATAGTCACTGGTGAGTAATTGTAATGTGAGTGATTAGTACTTGGATCCTCTTGGACCCAGGGCTCCCTGAGGGTAGTTTGATCATAGAATATCTCCGTGGAATACCCTGCACCTGGACAGGGCACCAGACGTACAGGAGCTGTTCAGTCATTCACGGGATGTGGAAGGGTCAAGGGCAGGTGAGGCCAGCCCAGTGTGTCTCACCTCTTTATCACACCGCAGGATGGCTGGACACTGGGGCTGCCAATTAGTGGGGTGACCTCCCGGTCATAGTAGTTCTGATACGGCACCGGAGCTGTAGAGAGCGAATGCATGAGGCCTAGTGCAGCGAGGCAGGCTGGCCCGCACCTGTTCCCTCTGTAACCCTGGCTGTCCTGGGACTCTGTGTAAACCAGGTTGGCCTCACAGTCACAGAGATCCACTGGCTGCTGCCCAGATGTTTGTTAGTTTGAATTACGTATAGATGTGTATGTGTTCATGTGGAAGCCAGAGGCTTTCGATTTCCTGGAGCTGGAGTTAGTTGTGAGCTGCCTGATGTGGGTACTGGGAACTGAATGGCTTCCCTTGAAGAGCAGCAAATGCTCTTAACCACTGAGCCATCTCTCCAGCCCAGAATGGGTATTCTGGATACATGATTTTATGCAACTGGACAGGCCCGGCATTAGTGCAGACCACTCTACTGTGGCCTACATAAAATTTCCCATCCCCCTCTCCTGCTCCTGAGAACACTGGTGCACTCAGCTCTCTTCCTTCTAAACCTTTAGGGAAGAGAGCTAAGGGCCTAGTCCCAGAATGTGCTGTCCCCCAGCCTGTGTGTGGCCTACCTCTACCCAGTAGGGAAGTGTGAGCCACCCCAGCCTGAGCTTGGCATCCAAGGCTCCAAAAAGCCTGGGCCAAGTCTAGAGCCAGCCGGGCCTGACTCTGGAAACTGAGCTGCCCTCAGGCTGGGTCTTACCTGGGGGCTCTCTGCCAGTGCTCTTAGACTGGATGAAGCCATTGATGTCGCCGTCCACATTACAGCCTTCAAGTGTCAACCGTACTTCTTCGTAGAGCTGGGGGCCGGGAATGGACAAAGGTGTCCAGGGTTCCCCCCCGATATCTGCCCTTGCCATAATCACCCTGATAATCTAGCCTTACTATAGATAGTCCTGCCTCTGAGTCTGAACATTCCAGCTTCGGTGCTGGCCAGAGGGACCGTGGGATGTCTGGCCTGCCAGAGGGCTTACAGACCTGGCTGATGTTCAGAAGTTTCCTGAACACCTGAGCTCAGAGCCCTGACAAGAGGCCCCTGATCACTCCTTTCCTCTAAGGCCCGTGGTTTAACTTGTTTTAAGATGAAGGAACTCAAAAAAAAAAAAAAAAAGTGGCATGCGAAGGTCACTCTGGGCTTTGAGTCCGTGGGTATCTAGAGCATGGCCACACCTTCTGCTGCCACAAGGATCATGGGCAGGATCCACAAGGAGCCCATGGGCAGGAGTGGTCAGAGCTGCACGGGTCCCTGGTGTAGGTGGTAGCCCCTGACCTGGGGTAGGATGTACCCTGGCCTGCCCTGAGTGTTGGGCTCTGTAAGGTGACGGAGCCCCTGAGAGCGGTATGGGGAAGCAGTGTAAGAGAACCTAGACCAGGTTCCCACAAGCCTGGAGCTGAGCCTCTCCAGCCCGCAGCATGTCTCTGCTCTGTTGGGGAGAGTAGGACACAGCCTTGAAGGGACAGGCGCCCTGAGTGTCGGAGCACGATGTTCCTGAGGCCTTGTCAGCCTCGTGTGTGAACTAAAGTCTGGGGAGATGCTGCTGGCCCCGGAGACCTGAGCTCACCAACGTACCGTCTCCTCACAGCACACACCTCATCATCCTTGACGCACTGCATGGAGAGCTGGTTGCAGTGCACCCACAGAGCGTTGCGGAGGATGGTCAGTCGGTCAAACTCCTGCAGCTGGAAGGCCTGTGGGGGAGGCAGGAGGACGGTGGGGCCAGACCAGGTGACCAGTGCAGACCACTCTGCTGCAGCCCTGGAGGTCCCCACCCCGGCCTCTAGCGAGGGCAGCTGCAGGGAGGTTGGGCTGTTAGGAATGCCTGTTGGCTGCATCTCCAGCAAGTCCCCTGTCCTAGAAGGGAGGCTAGTGAGAGGCATGGGACTCTGTCCTGGTTCTGTCCATCAATAGGTCACAGGTCAAAGCTCCGTTTGGGCTTTATGAAGAATATATCCCTGCAGCAAAGGAATCCAGGGCATAAGGCCAGATAGGAAGTACTGGGGCCAGACCCTAGGCACCAGCCAAGCAGGTGACTTAGAAGTGGATTGAAGGAGTCCCATCCCCCAGCCCCAGCTTCCCACAGGTAGAGCAGGGGGGGGGGGGTTGTATGTGGAGGAGCAGGCCACTTGCCTCACAGGTGGTCCGGTGTTCCTGCTCCCATTCGGTCCTTGCTCTCTCCAGCTGTTCAATATTTTGCCTGTACACTCGCTCTGCAAGCACAGGGACCCTTAGGCAGGCCTGGTAGCCTGGACTTCCCCTGAAAGTTCCATGACAGGATCTCTTCTGTCCTTCACTCCTGCAGAGACCTACCCAGCACGACCTCCCCCAAGTCCTGGGAGCCCCCTCCCCAAGGGGCCTGGCTAGCTGCTGGCCAACGCACACAGCTGCCATATTGCCCTTTCCCGGGTGACTCTCCACTTCACTGTGCTCTGAGTGCCAAAGGCCGGAGCAGAGCTCTATGAGCAGAAGTTCTGCTCCATTTCCTGTGTCCCCTCCCCTCACTTTACAGATGGTAAACTGAGGCTCAAGGAGGGTGCCTCTGCAAGCTGTTGTACTACAATCCAGCAAGCTGGAGTCATGATCCGGTCACCTGGCACCTGCTGAGAGAGCAGCAGGTGTTGGAGAGATGGTGCAGAAGGATCTGCCCCTGGGATGGGAGGCCAGGGAGCAAATGCTGCCGTCAGGTAAAGGATGGGAGCCAGGTCCCAGGAAGGCTGAAGGTGAGCATTTGTCACTGAGTGAGAGATACAGGGTTATCACCCTGTGGATCCCAGGCCCTGGAACCCAATGACTTGGATTCAAATGCTAACCACCACTCAGTGGCTGCGTGACATCTTTGCTTCTGTATGTTAAGAACAAGCAGTCATCATGACTGCAGGCAGTCGCTGAGGAAGAAACATGCAGAGTGATGAGGAATAGTGTCTGTACCAGTGGCGCACAGGGGACACAGGCATGTGGGAGAGCGCCAGCTGAGGGAAGAGGAGTGGCCAGGGCCTCCTACCTGCCTCTGTGGCGGACTCTTTGCACTGCTTGGCTTTATTCTGGCTCTGAGGAAAAAGCAGAGTGGCATTGAGTCCCAGCCCAGGAATCCTGGCCCTGAAGCTACACAGAAGTGATGGGCTCCCTTCCTGGTAAATCCAGGCACATCAAGGTGTGGGTGGGTGAATTCTACCATTCACCAGCAGCCTTGCTGCGGAGGGGACCAGGCTGGTTCCATGAAAGGAAAATAAAAGCAGAAACCTGCAGCCACCAGGAACATGAGAAATGCAAATGCTGAGACCCTTGTGGCCTTCACTGTATTGCTGCTCAGAACCTGGGCTCTGGCCAACCTGGATTCAACTCACCCACAACCCCCTGCTCTGTCTGGGCTCAGCTTTCTGGGCTGTGCAACAGGTGGTGAGTGGCCCTGATAACTCACCCACTCCTACCCTGTCTGGAGGTTGCCTGTGCTACAGAGGACCTGTGCTTAAGCATGGTTCTTGAGGACACCCATCGCACAGAGTGGACACTGAGAATTGGAAAGGGGTAAGCAGCTAGCATGTCCCAGATGCAAATCCAGCCCAGGGATGGCAGCCCTTCCCTGCCTACCAACTCTACCCTGCTTTGGGTGCCTGGACATGCATCATCTCCACCCCCCCCAACCCCAGTACCCTACATACCTTCTCTACTTGCTTCTGGTGGCCATTGGCACTCACACGCTCAAAGGCCTGTTCAGCATCATCTGCATCCCGGCACTTCTGGTCATATACCTTCTTTGACTGAAGGGGCAGAGAGGTGTGTCTGTAGGGCTGCATGCCCTACTTGGACCCCAGGATGAGGTTCCCTAAGCTCAGATTCCCTCCCTTTGGGGGGCTTTGGTGGAATAGGCATCCCTCCCATGGAGGCTTTGGGCCCCATCTTCTGGGTCCTTACACCTGCCCTCTCAGATGTCCAAGGTCTGAGGCAAGCCTTGTCCCAGAGCCCTCCCGTTTACCTCCATGGTCTTCTTGTAGAGTGACAGCTTGCTCTTCTGGACACGGTCCATGACAGCCTCATACTGCAGGAGACATGAGGCTCTGAGCTGGGGGCTCTGGTCTCAAGGCGCTCCCCTAGGCCAAGAGGATGGGTTGTCCTTGTCCCTGGGACATAACACCTCTACATCATGTTCATGTGTGCATGTGTGTCAGTGTTCAGTCTCCCCTGGAGTTATCTTCTTCAAAGCAATACCTTTAATCCCAGCGTTTGGGAGGCAGAGCCTAGAGCAGCTCTAGGAGTGTGAGGCCAGTCTGGTTTATATAGCCGGCTTCAGACCAGCCAAGGTTATATCGTGAGACCCTGTCTCCAACAAGCAAGGACACAATACCTACCCTCCACAGAACGACAGAGAAGCTTAGGCTGTGGGTATGCCTACTGCTTCCTTACCGTGGACCTCAGCCTGACTTGGTCACAGCCAGGGAGAGCGTCCTCACTTCCACATCCATGAGACCTGAGTCTTTCATTCACAAGACACCGAGTGGACACTGGCATACACATGCATACCCAGTCCATCCTCAGCCCCCATCTCCCAACGGCTCACACTGCACACCCACAGGCCACTTGTGCATACACAACACACTCCAGTATTCACCCATTCATGACCCTAGGCTGAACATCCATGTATGCATGCACACGCATAGCCACACCACAGGCCCAGCACAACACCCACCCTGGGCTTCTTGGATGGAGTGGAACAGCCAGGAGAGAGGCTGAGAGTCAGGAGGATTATAAGGAAAATGCCTTTGGCTAATAGGATTGGAGCCAGTTTGTGCCCTGCGGTCCTGGGGAGGCTCTGACCAGCCACCGGGTTACAGAAGCAACAACAGTCACAGGAACCTGCATGTGCACCTGGCCAGCCAAGGCCACCATGTGTCCCTCTCCTCACAGAGGGTGTATATAGACCCAGTCAGGCTTACCACATGACCGCACTGGGTCACAAAGCTCACAGCAGCCCAACCAGGTCTCTCCTGTCACAGCAGGTTTTCCAGATGCTGTGACAAGCCTCTGATCGAAGGGGTCACCTGTTCAAACACTCAAGTCCAGGGAGTTTCTGGAGATAGCTCAGGAGAGCCTGTTTAGATTCCTGGAAGACTGAGGCTGTCCAGATGGGCAGACAGGGTGTGGTAGTTTGAGTGTAATCGGGCCTCGTAATATCTCACAGGGAGCGGCACGGTTAGGTGTGGCTTTGTTGGAGTGGGTATGGCCTTGTGTGTCACTGTGGGGGTGGGAGTGGACTTTGAAGTTTCCTATGCTCAAGATACTGCCCAGTGTCTCAGTCAGCTTCCTGCGGCCTACATATCAAGGTGTAACCAACCAGCACCACATCTGTGTGCACGCTGCCATGCTCCCCACCATGGTGATGGACTGAACCTCTGAAACTATAAGTGAATCACCCCAATTAAATGTTTTTTTTGTAAGAGTTGCCATGTCACGGTGTCTCTTCACAGCAATAGAAACCCTAACTAAGACAGGGTGTACAATCAACTAAGTTTCTACCTTAGAGCCCTGATTGTGAGGGGTCAAGTTCCCAAGGCAAAAGATGCAAGAGTGTCTCGTACAAGAGAGAAACTAAGGCACGGGAAGGGGAAGGACCTTTCCTGGATCTCCAGGTGCTGCCTGGGCCCCAGCTCTGAAATACAGCCCCTACCCTCCAGGGGGGCCAAGGTGTTCAGCCAATCAGAGCCACAGGCTTGGGAGAGGCGTTCCCTACCGCAGCCTTGCAGCCTCCCTGGGAAGCATCCCCAAGCTTACACACTGCTTACACACACACTGCCCCGCACCTGTGCTTACACACTGCCCCTGGCCGTGCTTACACACACGCTGCCCCGGGCCCGTGCTTACACACTCACTGCCCTGGATAAGGCACTCACTTGCTTTCAGTGTAACCACCCCTTGTGGGGCCAGCCATGCCCTGCACCTTGACAAGAGTGAGCGCCTTCAGATGAGCTGAGCCCGAAGCCTGGACTGCACCCCTGGAGCAGCGTCTTCCCCCTCCCTGTTGAGCAGCCCTGGCCCCCAAGTCTGCCTGTTTTCAGAACCTGCAGCACTAATCCTTCTGTTCAGGACCAGCTCCCAGGGGCCACTCAACTCCAGTGGGCTCCTCTGGATGCCTGACGCTGTCGCTCTGCAGTCTGTGAAGTGGGGTGGTCAAGCACCTTTTCCTCTTCCTGGCACGGGGCACCCTGGCCCAGAGCTAAGCCTTTATATAAACCGTGTTGTGGTTGGTCTCTATTATCAACTTGACACCCCTAGGAAGACAGAGACCCTGGACTGAGGAATTGCTTCCACTGGGCGTGTCTGTCTGGAGGGCATTTTCGTGATTGTTAGTTAATAGGAGGGCCCAGCCCACTGTCGGTGGTACTATCCCTAGGCAGGTGGGCCCGGGCTGTGTAAGAAATGTATCTGAATATGGACCTGGAAGCAAAGCCAGTAAGCCTTCCTTGTGGTCTCTGCTTCAGTTCCTGCCCCAATTGCCCTTAGTGATGGATTGTGACCTGGGAAATGTAAGCCAAATAAACCTTTCTTCCCATTTTATCACAGCAACAGGAAAGCAAACTAGAACATGCGCCTTCTCTCTTCCGTCAAGCCGTACTTCCCAACTGGCCCCCAGAACGGGGGGTGACCTCAGCCACTGTCCCCTCCTTGGTCCCCTGCCCCCCCATCCCTCCTCACCTTCTTCCGCTGCTCTTTCTGCCTCTCACGGAACTCCTCCAGACTCCGCAGCTCCTCACGCAGGGCCAGGGCCAGCTGGATGTGTGCACTGCCCACGTTCTCTGTCTCTAGGGTGACAGTATGGCACCCTCACACTTCACCTCCCACCCCTCCCATCTTCGATATAAAGCTGGGCCCCAGCCCAGGTGTACAGCCCAGTCACTCCTGTGAGAGCTGCACCCTATGGCCCTGCTGCCCGCGTGGGGATGGTTGGAACTTACGCTGCTTCAGGGAGTCAAAGGAGGTCCTCAGGGAACTGCAAAACAGAAGTCCAGGTCAGCAGGCCGGTATGCAAGTCCTGCAGTCCTGCCTGGCCCATGGTACTTTCATTTTGGAGAGAGGGTCCTAAGCCATATGCATTGCCTCTGAATGCAAGGGACTCTTTGGTCATTGTTATTGTGAACCCCAAACTGGCATTCTAGAAAACAAAGTTTCCTTTGTAAATTACAAAGCAATCAAACCTTCTTGCTATAGCAGGAAAGGAAGTCATCCACCCTCCACTCCCCGCTTGCATGCCTAAAGAAGAGGGGTGGGTCCTCCGGAAGCTCCCTTCCCTCTCTGAGACCTCCCATCCGGGGCAGGCACCTAGCGCTTCTGTACCCATACTGCCAGGAAGAGTCTGAAGCAGAGGAAGGGACTGGACAGCAGATGGCCTGGAAGGCTATGGAGAGGGTAGGCAGGGTCACAGGGCGGGAGAGCTATGGCAGCAGGCTGCCCCTTGGTGCCCTCCCAAGGGGAAGGAAGGGAAGAGGCAGCATAGGACACAGAAGCCCAGACACAGGCAGGAGTGGGGCACATGGAAGCACCTGAGGGTGTGGGGGAGTGGCACAGCCTGGAGTCCTAGCGCTCAGGCAACAGAGGCAGACAGGCCACAAGTTCAAGGCCATCCTGAGCTACTCAATAAGCCTCTGTCTCAAACGCCCCCACCCCCTTTCCCAGAGATCTCCACTGGGCTCAAGTTTACTTGAACCTTATTTTAAAATTGCTTTCTGAGTGTGAACATGCCCTGAATAACAAACGATCGACACGACTAAAGAGCCCTCACCGCATGCTGGGAAGCGGCAGAATCAAATGCCCTGTATTCTGTCTGGCCGCCTTGTTTGCCGTAGGTGGTGCTAAGGGCCGAGCTGAGGTGCCAGCACTCCCACCCCAGGGCACACTGCTGTTTAGCAGTGTATAGGAGTCATGGGAACCACGGGAGAGAGTCTGAGCTCTCGGGAGCAGGGCCTTTGAGGGGCATGAGCTTTGCTCAAAGGATGGTGTAGAAATCCAGGGCGGCCTCCTACGGTGAGTTTCCATACACGACAGCAGTAGATGCTGGAGCCAGGTGACCAGGCTCTGCCACTCACTCACCGTGTGACCCCAGGCAAGCCTCCTGGCCCTCAACTTCCCTTCCCTTCTAAGAGAGCAGCTAGCAGCACAAAATGGCTGAGAATGTGAGTCCAGTGTAAGGTACCATCGAGGCCTGAAGCAAGGTAGGAGCTTTACATGCCCGTCATGCCCATACGTACGCAAACTCTGCCAGTCCCGGGGCACCCTCCAGGCACCAGCAGCCCACCTGGTCTTTCCCCCAACCCCAAACTGCCCCTTCTAAGAGTTTTCCAGTGGCCCGCCCCTTCGCAGAAGCTGCTCCCTTGACCGCAGGTAGGAGTCTCTTGCCTGGCTACCCCAGCTTGAGTCCTTTCCCACACATCAGGCCATGAGTGGTAAGGCAGGTCTGTACCTCTGTGCTCCCAGCTTGGGCTTAGGAGTGCTGAGTCTCTTAAGGAACCCAAAACAAGTGCATGGTGGTGCAGCTTGCCCCAAGGTCTTTAGACACCATCTGTAGGCCCTACCTAGCTAAGGAAATAAAAATGCCACGGCTTCCTTCTCACCAGGATGCCTGAGGAACTAATCAGTTGGTCTGGTGTGGAAACTGAGGCCAGAGCATGGCAGTGAGCTCGCTAGAATCAGTCAGCAGCCAAGTTGCAGTCTTTCACGGCCTCTCTGCAGCGCGCTCTCCCGCCCCCTGGTGGTGAAATTGTCATATGACATCCATCGCATAACCAATTCCCCAGGTGTCCTTTCATGGAAGCCCACCTGCCTGTGCCTTGGGGTAGAACAAATCCATTCTGCAGAGTTTCCTCTTGTCCTTAGACAGTTGGGGAAACTGAGATCAAGGAGGAGTGGCAACCTGACAGGACCCTGGGGATCCAGGCCTGAAGGAGGATTATGGGGTCCTAGTTACCGCCAGGCCCTGAATGACAAAGCCACAAAACAGCCCCAGCAGCCTGGGAGCCATCAGACAGATGTGCAGGCCTCTGCCCGTGACCTGACCACTGGCCACTCACTCTGTACCTTCTTCCAGGGGCTGCCAACACACTCAGTATAAGAGTGGCTGGCCAGCCTCAAACCCACAAGCCAAGATACCTTGATTATTGCCCTTTACAGATAAGGAAACTGAGTCAAGGAGGCAAAAAGTGACTCCATGCAGTTGGTAAGAAGCAAAATGGCAAGGCCAAGGGCTGGAGCGATGGCTCAGATTAAGAGCACATTCTGCTCGTGCAGAGGACCCAAGCTTGATTCCCAGCACCGGCTTCAGACAGCTCACAACCCTGTGACTCCAGGAGACCGGACACCCCTGGCCTCCATGGGCACCTGCACAGATCCACACAGACATACTGACAGACACATTTTTAACAAAGCTTAAAATAAAATGTCAAAGTCAGTCCTTCCACTTTGCAGAGGAAGAAGGGGATGTCTGCTGTGGTGACCCCGCTTTCTCTTGATAGGGGTTAGAATGATTCTGGCTTTTGTCAGCTACTGCCCATGTCCACACATGCAGTTCCTGTTGGCCTTTTGGCTTGGCTCTCAGAAGACTCAGAAAATCTATGCTTGAGTCTAGTTTCACAGGATAAGTGTTCCCCTCACAGAACGTCTCCCTGTCTTAGCATCCCCAACCCTTGGCCACCTGCCAGCCAGGAAGCTAATTATCTCCCGGCTGGAAGCAGGCCTTGCGCCTACAGGGAGCTAGCTGGTTGGGAACAGGGTTTCCACCCTCCTCGATGACATCTTCACTTTGAGCTCAGTGGAGCAGAGATCATAAAACACACACAAAAAAACCCTGGCAGGAGAATCTCAGCACTCAGGTTTGTGAGGGGTGAAGGTGAGGTGGGCCTTAGGGCCTGGGCTATCATTGCTCATCTGTAACCACAGAGGGGTTCACAGGACACTGGCCTAGCTCCACTCCACCCTCTGAGGTGACCCTCCTGGGGCAGCAAGAGGAAGAGACCACTTCCTGGGCAAGGAGGGGGTTTGGGCAGACCCAGAGGACCCAAAAGGGATAGGTAGAGAGGAAGAAAAGGTGATAGCGGCTGGTGAACCAAGCCAAACCTTCTGCAAGGCTGGCCATGGGGTGTGGACAGTGACAGTAAACCCCCGCAATACCTAGCCTGTCCCTAACATGCAGGGCCTCAGGCCGGTTCACTGGTGTACCATGTGAATGAGGTGTGAAAAAACTCATTTTAAGGTGTGACTAAAACTTCCTTTCATCTTTGTGGCCTGAGCCCCTGGTTCTGTGAGACTCAAGCTAGTGTGAGGCCAGGACCCCAGGCAGGAACGCTGGTTTTGGGGGACTGCAGATGTGGAGGCACCAGTACAGTTCTCTTAGTGTGGGCTATTTATGAAGTTACTTCACCCTCAGGCCTGTCTTTCCGTCTGCTCCACTCTGCTCCCCGGTGTTGTAGGCAGAGGGGACTGGGTGTTGGAAGATGGCCACCAGCCAGACTCTTCCTAAGGACCGCCACTTCCCAGGCTGGAGAGACGGCTCAGTGCCTAAGAGCACAGGCTACTCTCCAGAGGTCCTTCCTGAGGTCAGTGCCTAAGAGCACAGGCTACTCTCCAGAGGTCCTTCCTGAGGTCAGTGCCTAAGAGCACAGGCTACTCTCCAGAGGTCCTTCCTGAGGTCAGTTCCCGGCAACCACATGGTGGCTTGCAATGATCTACAGTAGGATCTCACATAAAGTTATACATGCAGATAGAGCACTCATATACATAAAATAAATAAATAAACATTTTAAAAAAAGAAAGGACCAACACTTTCGACCCGCAAGTGTCTGTAACAAACACTGTGGACCCACTCACATTCCCTGCTGAAGGACAGACAGGGGAGGGCCACAAGTAGGTAACAAGGTAATAAGGACGACACAGGGCTTTGTTGTCCCAAGTGTACCCCCCAACCCCTGCTAGCAGACCAGTCAATAAGTTCAAAGCTGGATCAGGACATGCTGTGGTCCAATCAGACCAGTCAATAAGTTCAAAGCTGCATCAGGACATGTTGTGGTCCGATCAGCCATCCCTTTGTTTAAACTGACCCCTCTACACACACACACACACAAGGCCCCTAGCCTGGCAAGAGCCTGGGCTTAGGGGTCCTGAGTCCTCCTCTGTGTTGCAGGGTTCTTTCTGTTTGCCTGGCTATGTGTACTTTTGCTTGTTTGCTTTTCGAGACAGGGTTTCTCTGTGTAGCCTTGGCTGTCCTGGAACTCACTCTGTAGACCAGGTTGGCCTCGAACCCAGTGCCGGGATTAAAGGCATGTGCCACCATCTCCTGGCTACTGGTGTGTACTTCTTAACAAAAGCCTTCCTGCAGCAGTTGATCCTGTCTGCCATGTCTGAGATTTTTACATGTTGTGTTCCAGATTCTTCCTTCCCTTTAAATCCTGGAGTGCAGAGAAACAAACCCGATCTAGACGCCTAAGACTAGCAACACCATCAGGAGCCCTCCGGGTTGGAATGGAGGAGATGGCCCTGTCTGAGCCAAGCTCTTGACAGTGAGGCAATCCGGAGGTCCTCTTGGAGGAGGTGCCTGTGGGGAGGGTCTGCTGCAAAGTGCTGAAGAAGAGGAGATCATCTCAGGTGGTTGAGTTTTTGAATGTCCTTGGCAGTCTGGGCCAGGACACACAGCAGAAACAGATAAATGCTCACTGAGGGCATGGGCAGATGGCAGACACTTGGTCCACAGTTAAATAAGCAGTGTCACATGGGACAGCGACATCACTTCCTGAATGCCCCCATGTGTGGGGATCAGCAGGACCTGCAGGCGTCAAGGTCTGCGGGAGGGGTAGGCTCCACCCCACCGTGCAAGGGCTCTCTGTGTGCCGGGTATTGTCACATCTTTGAGCCTTTGTCCACAAGTAGTCAAGATGAGAATGCCCTCTCCTCCTGGAGGGGGTCCCGGTCAGCCTCTCTCCTGCCCCAACCTTGGTCTGCTCTGGTCACTTTCTTATCTGGCTAGCGCCCCCTGTGGGTTTGCTTGCCCCTGGGGTACCCCCAGGAGCCTGGTTCCTAGATCACTACGCAGCTTCCCTCATGGTCTCTGCACTGGACTAAGGGACCAGCCTGAAGAAAATGGCTTAGGAAGCCCAGCCGGCCCTTGGAATGCCCAGGTAAGCAGTACTGAGTTCACCTGGAGTGGCACATGCGTGGGGCAGGCGAGTGGACAGATACCCCACTGCTCACTGAGTGCATCTGCAAGCTCTCCACTTTCACAGACAGGGACTTGGGATTCAGACAGGGAGTGACTATTCTGGGGTCATACACAACCAAGGCAGGCACACACCGTCCCTCTAGCCTTCTCTAAGCAAGAAGCAAGCCTCACCCAGAGCCCCAACCCCCACAACCGTTCTTCTCCAGTGGGCCCCGCCCCCCTTTCACAAGATGCCTAGCTCAAACCCGCATCAAGCTGTCAGATGGTGGCATCTCCCACTCCGCTGACAGCCACGGGTGACTCATAGCCCACTGAGCATGCCTCATACAGACCCGCAGAGAGCTTCACAGACAGGAATAGGGCCTGTCACCTGCCGCGAAGGTGAGACGCACTGGTGGGTGTCATGTACCCTGTTCTTCC
This sequence comes from Peromyscus californicus insignis, assembly GCF_007827085.1. Taxonomy (NCBI): domain Eukaryota; kingdom Metazoa; phylum Chordata; class Mammalia; order Rodentia; family Cricetidae; genus Peromyscus; species Peromyscus californicus. The sequence continues at coordinate 50,584,940 of NW_026294402.1, read as the reverse complement.
CAGAGTACAAACCAGTACAAGACCCTGACCTCGGAATGCCCGGTGACAGGCACCACAGAGTCCAGATGCCGCTGACCAGTTCCTGCCTAGTTTACCCTACATCAGTAGAGCCCCAAGTCCTGAGTAAAGTCCCCAGGGTTCCTCAGAGGAGCAGTGGGAGCCACCGGCACTCTTACTTGATCTCTGTCTGGCCCCCGGCCTTGCGCGCAATCTGCACCAGCTCCTTTCCGTACCTCTCCTCCGCCTGGGCCCTGCAAGGACAGAGCAAGCCCCGTGTCTCTTCCGTCACTGCCAGCTCCCTGTGACCCCCACATAGGCGTAGGACCTGAATTCTCCCATCATACTTTGCTGGCAAGATGGCTACTGAAAAAGTTGAGCCCCGTCTCCTTCTGAGGATAAATGTCAGTTGAAAACAGGCCTGTCCTAAGGGGCTGCTGCGTGATATGGCACTCGGAGGAAGCCCAGGCCTAGGGGCCACAGGAGACAACAGACAGCTCTGGCTTGTGTGTGTGAGTGTGTATGTGTGTGTGCATGGGTGTGTGCATGTGAGTGTGCATGAGTGCAGGTGCATAGGGATCACAATGTACCTGTAGAGGTCAAAGGACAGCTTCCCCACCTCCCCCACCCCCTTTCATATATGAGTATAGTACATTCTGCAGAGACTCCAGGGTAGCTGGCCCATGAGATTCTGGGATTCTGTCACTGCATCCCCTCTTGCTATAGGAGGGGATTTGAACTCAGGGCCCCATGCTCGTTTAGCAAGTGATTTACCCACTGAGTCATCTCCTCAGTTTTAGCTCTTGGCTCTGGAAAAGCAGACCCAATACTGATATCAGCTAGGTTCTAGGGGGCGTAACCACGTCCCTCCCCATCTGCCCTGACCCCGCCGACCCCGCCCTGCTTACCTCTGCCTGAGCAGCTCCTCCACATCCTTGCACATCTTCCTGCCATCCAGCAGCCTCTGCAGCAGTACCTCATATCCCGTGTGGGCCGTGAAGTCCCTGCACTGTAACATAGGACATTCATGAGAACCCCAGTAGGGCAGCAGGGAGCCTGCCGACCACCTCCCGAACATAGCCTCTCTCTGGCCTCCATGTCCCTGGTTAGGGCCCAGCCTCATGCTGGCACACAGCACCACCCCATATATGGAAGTTCCAGAACCACAGCTGTCCAGGCTGCTGAGCTTGGCCTCGGGCCTCAAGAGTCTGACACGTTAGCATCAACCCAAGACAGTGGATGGAAGGGAAGGGCCCCCACTGAGGCTCCGTGATGACACCCAGACCCCAGATTCTTCCTCATTAAATGCCTGGTGTGGCCCATGCCCTTATGGCCTCGCAACTTCAGCTAAGCAAGGAAGCATGTTGAGGAGGCAGATCTGGTGGCTGGTCATAGACCACCAGCTACTGGGCTCAAGTTCAGCTGCATCCCCGACTGTAACTCATCTCTTAACTAGGGTCAAAGGCATCTGGGAATTCTGGGAGGCAGCTAACCTTGTACCTAGGCCTTGCCAAGCCAGTCCAGATGACCCCTGACCAACGTGACTCCCACGTCTCCCACTAGAGGGTTCTGAGCATGTCTGAGCCACCAGCATGGGCAACAAGAGAGCAGAAGAAGTAGAGTTCAAGGACTACAAGAAGTTCCTGCAACACCCCACACCCAGGCCTCTCACCTGTAGCTCTCCTGGTTCCTGTGTGGCTGACTACAGATGGTAGGGCATGGATCCTGGAGGAAAGGGGGGCATCTGTCTCCCTCACTGGGGTCTCATCAACCCGCCATCCTTGGGTATTGGGACAGGAGATTTGGCGCCTACCCTGGGTGTCTTCCTTCTTCCCTCAGACCCTTTCAAAGCCCCACTGACTGAAAGGGACCCCAACTTCCCTGAACACGCCCCCCAAGACCACTCACAGAGCCTGTCAGAGGTCAATGAGTCTCTCTATGGGTTGGTTATACTTAACCTGACTCCTTCCCATGCCTCAGGCCTCCCTTCAAGTTCTGAGAGTGTGGTGAGCATGGATGGGGTTGAAAATCAAGAAAAGAGCTAAGGGCATGGCTCAGGAATACAGTAATTGCCTAGAAACCCTGGGTTACATCTCCAGAAAGCGTCCTTCAGGGGCATTTGGTGTGCTTCAAGATCTACAGAGAATCAGATATTGGGGAAGAGTACAGGGGGCATAAATGCTGCCCCCCACCCCCGTGCACATTCAGCCAACTGCAAGTGTTGAATCTTTCTCAGATTTCAGCCCCTAAGCTCATATCCCTTTCTCTGAGCAGCCTTGCAGGGCCAGGTCCAGCGTCAGCTGCCCAGCGGCCACTGAGCTGTGGATCTAGTCCTTAGCTGACTGTCTGAGACCCCAGCCTGAGACAGCTGCCCCTGCAGCCTGCTGCAGGCCCATTGGGGCAGGCATTCCCCACCCCACCCCCCCTCCGCTGCCGCCACGTCCAAGCTGCACCATCCTGAGGCAGGTTCCTATCTTTTAATGTCTTTTAAGGGGAGCTACTTTTTCATGAATTTAGAGCACAACTTCCCACTCTTGGCCTCTGCCCTCCCTGGGGACACCCAGGTCAAAGCCTGTAGCAGCATGGGGGAAATAGTGAGTCAGAAGTCACAGATCTAACCCCCTCTTCTCTGTGGGGGTCACTGAGCTGATGTTAGCATTCAGGCCACAAAACCACAGACCCCTCAGCGCTTAAGAAACTGAGCCCCGGAGAAGGGAAGGGCCTGCCTGGGGCTATATTACAAACTAGAACCTAGCCCTTTAGCGCCCTGTTTCTCCACTGTGCCTCTGAGGAAGATTTGATGGAAGGGCTAATGGTCTATGTCTCCTCTCCTGCTGCCTGGACGCTCTTTCTGTCCTGAGTCCCAGCGTAGAAAAGGAAAACCCACCAGACTCACATGGGCCATGCTGGAGGACATGAAAGGGAGCATGGGCCTCTAGCCCAGGTCTTCAGGAACGCGTCTCCACAGCACCTGCCGCAGCAGGCTGGAGACTCCCATGCAGCCCCTGGACGGTGCAGTGGCATCAGGCAGAATGAGCCACAGTCACAAGTGACCCAGCTGTTCTAAGGAAGTGCCGAGCCCCTCAGGCTGCCTGCCCTGCCTTCCTTCCCTGCCCCCTTATTCCCCTCCTGCTCCACCCCCACACCCGCACCTTCCTTGCAGATTCACTGCTCAGAGTACTGCCGAAGAAAGAAGGGAGGGATTGCAGAAAGGAACCTCTCAATCACAAGTCCACCATCTATCCAAAGCAGACTCACCCAGGGCTGCCTTTCCTTCCCTCCGCCTCCCTCATACCCTCCCATCCACCCTTAGCCTATCAACCAAATCCCGACCATGACCTTACTTTAAAGCATGAAAATGGAGCCCTGCCTGGGGCATGAGAGATGGCTCAGAGGTTAAGAGCACTTACTACTCCCACAGAGGACCAAGTTGAGTGCCCAACACCCACGTCAGGTGGCTCACAACCTCCTGCAACTTCAGCTCCAGGGGATCTGACACCCTCTTTCAGCTTCTGCAAGCACCCACATGTACATGTGCACATACATATAAATAATGAGACAAATCTCTTAAGAAAATGAAGCCCTTCCTTGATCCACTACAACCTGCCAGGCATTTGCCGGAGAAGGGCTTTGCCGCTGTGAATGGGGATCTTCTGAGCCCTGGGCAGCACTCCAGGACCTGAGTCATTCCCAGGAGACAGCCCTCCAGAGGCCATGACCTCACCTTCCGAGACGCCATGGAGGCCAGCCTGACTTTGATTATCCGCAGCCGGCCAGCACTGAGGCCTCGCAACATTTACCCTCACCCGCTCTTTGTACCATTCCCTGCGAAGGTCCCTGCTCTGGCTGAGCCTTCGTGGTCTCCCTAGTCACTTACTTTCAGTTTTCTTTAGAAGTCACGATTCAAGACAACTGAGCTGTGCAGTATCAGTCCCCTGCTAGCCTGGCTGTGCTGAACCCACTGACATGAGGCATGAAAACTAGGCCTGTCTAGGCCACTCACTATTCACAACCTGGAGGCCTGTCCCGCACAAAGAAAGCACTGTTCTTCATTTGAGTGACCTTTTTACCTCAAGAAGCTAAACATTTCCTCAGATAAGCTAATACCCCCACTTTCTAGCCAAGAAGAGCTGTAAAGTTTGCACTCATGCAGACTACGTGCTTCTAGTCACATTCCCCGTACCTTGGGCCATCCTACTTCCTAGCTCTGTGAAAAGCCCCCGAGTCCTATCCTGGGGGCAAGCGGACTTGGAGCTCAGCCGCCCCCCGCCCCCCCCCCCCCCCCCCCCCCCCCCCCCCCCCCGTGAATTTACTCTTACACGGTTTTCGGTGGCTGGGATACTGGACAGTGAAGGAAACAGCCTGGCAGTCAGTAGCAAGCTCTCTGTTTGTTGAGTATCTACCACCCACTATTCTAGAACATTCCAGCCTGTGCTGCTGAAAACACCAAGATGCAGCAAGGGAGATGGGAATGAGGCTGCCCGAAGAGGGTAGGGACTGCCCGAGGCAGCACAGCAGAACCTGGAGGATTCTAGGCTGGCTGGGCCCCAGAGCCACAGCCCCACAGCCCCACAGTAGACCAAGGCCACCGAGTCATGCAGCCCAGAAATGATTTCACCTTGAAGCATTAAAAACATTACTTTAAAAAAGACAGCTTTTGGTGTGGCTCAAAGCAAAACCCTGTGCAGAAGGTGTGGAGTGTAGACAGCTTTGGGGTTAGAGTTGGTTCGCTTGGTAAAGCGCTGGTTTTGCAAATACGAGGATTGAGTTTGGTCTCTGGCACCCACATAAAAACAGCCGAGTTTGGTGGCATGCGTCTGGAACCCTGGCTTTGGGAAGGCAGAGACAGGCAAATCCCTGGGGCTTGCTGGCCAGCCAGCCTCGCTGATTAGTGAGCTCCAAGTTCCAGAAAGAGACTATCTCAATAAACAAGGTGGATGACTCCCGAGGAAGGGCATCTGAAGTAATACTCTGGCCTCCACTCACACACACAAACACACACACTCTCTCTCTCTCTCTCTCTCTCTCTCTCTCTCTCTCTCTCTCTCTCTCTCTCTCTCTCTCTCTCACATGCATACACACTCTTTCTTATACTCTTTCTCTCTCTCACACACACATACATACACACTCTCACACACATACATACACACTTGCACACTCTCACATACCCACTCTTTCTCACACACACACATACACACTACACTCTCTCACACACACAGTCTCTCACACACATACATACATACACTCACATACACACACTCTCACACACACACACATTCTCTCTCTCTCTCTCTCTCTCTCTCTCTCTCTCTCATGCATGCACACACATGTGATAACTTTTGAGGTTGTACATGGTGATACAATGCCTGTAATCTCAGTACTTGAGAGACTGGGGTAAGAGAAACATGAGGTCAAGTCTGACCTGGGCTGCGGAGTGAGATCCTGTCTCAAAAAAAATCAAAACAAACTACAACAAAATATAAGCAAACCAATGCCCGGAACCCAAGTCAGAACAAAAGATACCTTTGGAAAATGATGACTCAAATTGTCTCCACCTCAAAACGAGGCCATATTTTAGGACTCAGGGTGTGCCAGGCTGGTCCGTGCAACACCACCTAGAGAAAAAAAACCACCAGAAAGCAGCCAGAAGTCACATCCAGCCTGGTGGCCTGGGAACAACTCATGTCAGGCCAGGGTCCTGGGTGTTTAGCAGACATGGTCCCTGCACCCAGGAGGCCCACATGAACCAGATGTGGGATCAGTTTTGCCATGTGGTATGTGGCCACTCAGCCCCAGGGGACCAACCCAGGCCTCCAGGAGGATGGGCCCAGGAAATCTGAGGGCAGAAAGATGAATCCTCCCGCCTCAGCCTTGAGGGAGTAGAGCAGAAATCCAGGTGCCTTGCTGTGCAAGGGTGGCCTGCTGAGTCCTCTGGGGCTCCCAGTGTTCCATTTCAGGCCTGTGAGCCATCAGACCCTGCTGTACGTGCCCCACTGACTGAGAGAAGAAACAGCCTCCATTTCCACTACCACTTCCTCCTTTCTCTGCTCATATCACTCTTAGTGGCTATGAGGGTTGGCCACACGGACCAGGCCCCCTGAACAAGAAACTTGCACCTTCAAAGGGCCTGCTCTCTTCACCCAGGATGCGTGGGCAGGAGGCTTTCTGTAGGCTAGACCCACTCAGGGTGCTGGAGGTCAGTACTAGGTTCCCAATCCTGCTCGAGAAGACGGGAGGAATTCCACAGGGTAGATGTGGCTCACCCCACGCACATGCGTGCTATGGCCCTGGGTGTTCTCAACTTCCATTCTTTCCCTGTGGAAATGACCTCACAGTTCTCACTAGGTAGTGTCGATCTGAGAAACACATGAACTAGGGTGACCACAGAGGACGGCAAACCCAGATCAGAGCTGGTCCTGATGCAGGCCCTGGGATCCAGATTATGACTTCCTTCCGAGTTCACGGATAAGGAAAATGGGACCTGGACAGGTTGCATGACCTGCAGGACACAGCCAGAACTTGAGCTCAGATAGCCCAGACCAGGAGCCTGGTCCTAAGCCTCCATTACTCCATCTCTTTACCAGAACCCACTCTCAGGACCTACCACCACAATGGCAACTTCCTAGGCCTGCCCCTACCAGCTAGCCAACACCCTGTTCCCCTCACCAGAGAGAATCTTTCATCTACCAAAGCCCTGTGGCCTGGCTGGGGAAAATGAGTCATTCTGCCCTTCCCCCACCCCAGATCCACTTGAAGTGGGCTGCGGGGGAGGGGGGGAGCCATTATCAAAGGTTCCCTTGAATAGAATTCCAGAATAAAAAACATGGAGGATGGATCATTTCTAGCCTTCGGGGGAGGCCTGGGTTTTAGTCTCAGTTTTCACGTGCCAGGAATGAAGCTGGGCACCTCTCACCTCCCAGACCGAGGAGGCTACACAGTGACTCTCGGAGGCTCTTCAGCAGGGTGCTGCCGTGAGTCTGAGCGGTGGTATCATGCTGACCAGTGGTTTCATCTGCCCTAGCAGTTCTGGACAGGGTATGGCTGCGGCTGCTTACAGAGGCTCCCTGTGCAAAGCTAAGAGAGCAGGAACTTCAGACGACATTAGACAGTAAGATTTAGATACTAGGCTGGACCTGCCTGGGTTCTATTTGAAAATGGCTAAAAAAGCCCCAGCAGGTGCCCGAGTATTGGGTAATGAGATCTGCAAGTCGAAACCCTTACTAGTCTCTCATGGGCTCTTCATTTTTTAAAAGCCTTAAAAAAAAACAGCCTTTATTGATGAGAATGGAGTCGGAGCTGAGCAATTAGCTCAGCCTTCGGACAGCAGGGACTCTGCATCCTCTGTGCCTGCCATTGCTCCGTCACTAGCAACTGCTTTCCCGTTGCCTGTCTCCTGTGGTCTGAGAAACCCAACCGCAAAGGCTATTGGGGAACCTGACACAGTAAACACAATGCCCTAGAGACTGTGAACTCCAGGAAGGTGGCAGGCATGTGGCTTGGCTCCTTGTAGGGCCTGGTATTCAGAGCCTGTGCTTGACAGAGCTCAGCCGCGCACCTAATGACGGGCCAGAGAAGTACCTAGGGACTCTTCCGGAGGATGTAGCTCTGTGACTGCTGCTGGCGCTGGGGCCCCAGGAGGGGACCAGCCTGATTGCTTGTGGATTTAATGAGTCATTAAACAGCTAGCCCCCTCTCCTTCTGACAGCAGTGTTCTGAGGCTGGTATTGTGATACCCACTGTACACATAGGGAGGATAAGTGAATGGGCAGTAAGCAAGCTTTTCCATTGCCCCCGTAATTACCCTGAGATGGGGCTCATTTCCACACTGATTGGTTAATTATGGAAGGTAAAGACTTAAATACTCAGGTCTGACTTGGATGGACAGACAGATGGATTGAGGGGCAATGGATGGCTAGAGGCATCAGTGAGTGTGCCAATCACTAGCCTAGAGAGTCTATTGGGAAGTCTAGTGGAGGGAAGGATGTGTAGGGAGAGGTTCATAAACTCAAGGTCTAGAGGAATGCTGCCCTACCTATAGATTTTTTGGGCCATCAGGGCCAGGAGGAATACCATTGGCTGGCTTTTCCAGCTGCCCAAGCCTTGATCACTGAGGCAGAGACAGGAGAGCAAATTCCAGGTTAGTTCACAGAAGAATTTCCACGAGAGGAGTCGTCTTGGAAATGTAGTGCAGTACAAGCGTAGGTAGAGAGTGCCCGTTGGTGGTGATGTGCCAGCAGGCCAGGAATTGCCCAGAGAGGACTCAGGCTCAGGGCACCTGTTCATCTACATGTTTTGTGTCCAGGTACCTCTGGCGCAGGGGCCAGAAGGGCCCTGTACAAACAGATACGTGTTTTGGAGAGCAGTGCTTTGAGGCTTTTCTGAGATGGCTCAGCCTAGGAGTTGGAGAGACAGGGTCAATAAAGAAAGCAAAGGCAAATTTACTTTTAGAGAACACGGCACAGCCGTGGGGGCAGATGAGCATACACCAACGTTGTCAGAGGGAGACTGCCCCTGTATGAAAGCATTTACGAGGCCAAGCGACCGAGCTTCAAGATTATGGGGAGTTCAAATGTTACAGATCAAAGGCAAGTCATCCTGGGCTGCTTTCAGTCCCTCTGAAAGCCATTCATTACCCAGCCCCCATCCGATCTTGTGACTGAGAGCCTTTAAAGTGTACACCTGGCAGGCCGCTAGCTTCCACCAATCCCAAAGCCGGGAATGCCATCAGACAGCATCTAAAACCCATGTCAGCTTCCCTTCTGTGCTGTGACTCACCTACCTGTGGTCACCACCAATGTATTTGGTAAATGCCTCGATGTATGAGAGCCTTTGTTCTATAACTAATATGTGTGTGTATTAAGCCCAGCACTGTTTGCAGTATAAAACACTTCCACATGGACCATATTTTGGGGGGCAACTTGTCCTGGGGCCATTGTCATTCATATTTGGCTTAAGAATAAACTCTTACCCCCCCTCTCAGGTGAGAGCTGCTCTGTGTCCAGCTGGGCCAACTAGAGCTTAAGGCTGGAAAGAAGTTTCTAGAACCTTCCACCAGCTTGCAGTCTAATGACTTCCTCTGGCCTTGCAGGCCCTTCCCTTGCATTGCTAACCTGCCAGGATCGTAGGTCCACACCGGGCTCCAAAGTACAGGGAGCCACAGGGATGTGGATGATGGCTACCTTGTAACCTCTGGGAGCCTAATAGAGAGAATGCTGTGAGTTTTCAAGCCTTTCCAGGAACCACTTGAGGAGACAATGTGAGTGTGGAAGTGGGCCTACTGCTCATGAACTGGTACACACCGTGGTAGTGGTCCCGAGGACATGGGAAGTGAGTATGAAAGAAGTTACACTATGTTGGGTGAGCACACCTGCTTTTGAATAAGGTCTAGCTGGTTGGCAAGCTTTGTGCTTTTAAATGAGCCTCCATGGCTAGGCATGGTGGCACACACCTTTAATTCCAACATTTAGGAGGCAAAAGCAGACAGATCTCTTGTGTTGAAGGTCAGCCTGGCTTACATAACAAGTTCTGGGACAGCCGGGGATACATAGTGAGACCCCATGTCAAAAAAAAGAAAATGAAATGGATCTTAGTTGTGAGGAAGGAAAGATACCCTGCCGTGGTCCTTGAGGGACCCTGTTCTGTGAGGTCTTGCTGTCTTCCACCTACCCTGTCTTGTCTAAAGGTTCAACGCAACCTCTACTTCTGTCTCCTGATTCATGAAACCAAAATGTTAGAAATGGGGAAGGGTGTGGGGCACCTCGAAGAGAACACCTTGCAGGCAGAGCCCAAGATGGAAGTGAATCCCTTGGGGGATGAAGTCTGTAGTTCTTATGTCCACTTTCAAGGTAGCAGTCAACAGAGCCATCATGGAGGAGGAGGGGAAGGAGGAGGAGGGAGGGTGGGGACAGACAGAGTCTGAAGAAGTGGCCTGCAGCTGGCCAAGGCAGAATCATGTCAGACAAAGCGAGGGACTGAAGCATCCCAAGGAACACAAAGAGACAGATTCCAAAGTCAGGAAGAGGAAGCCAGTGGCATGGGGGACCTGGTGGGGTACAGACCAGCACGAGTCAGGTGCTCTTGCTACAGGATCCCCTCCAGTCCTCACAGAGCCTGCAAAGTCAGTGCTGTGTTTGTGGGTCTGTCACACAATGGTGTGACTGTCCCCATCGCAGGGTCAGCAAGCCTAGTGGCACACCGTCCATGGAGCCCCTGTCACGTGGATTCAGCGGACTGTCCAGGGCTTACCCAGGGTCCCACGGAGAGTAAGGTCGGAGAGCAGATGCCTTGGGTGAGGGTACGTGAATAAAGAGGTGGGAGCTGGAGGAGGGAAGGAAGCCTCCCCTGACCCCAAGACCAGGAGGAGACCCAAACCTCTATAGCAACCTGAAGGGTCCCAGGCTGTCTCCAAAGGATGGACAGACGCTGCTCACAGCACACCCTTAGCTGGGCCACACAGGACTCCTTCCTGTAGCCTGTGAGGGACTCCTCCACCTGGAACCAGACACCAAAGGCTCAGGCATTGCCCCTGTAAGTGCCGGCCCCAGGTATCATAGCCTCTCCCCTTTACTGCCAGAGAATGTTTCAGGAGAGCATTGTCCTGAGAGGGAGTTCCAGCAATGGACACAGAAGAACTGAGCATGGGGTTCTGGTCCTGGTCAGTCCCACTTAACGCAGACACAGCCTTGGGCTAGTCACTTAACCCCTAGTGCTGAAAGCACTGGCTGGGTGAAGCAAGGCAAACATCGTTGTCCCTTCCAGGGGCCCTGAGAACTCAATGAAATGACTCATGAAGGAACCTCAGTGAGCTTCTGGAAGATGGTGCCTATTGTGGTCAGCACACACTGACTAAAAGACAACCAAAAAGGAAATTGAAAAGGAGAACTGGGGTTGGAGTCTCACGGTGATACTTATCTGGGTCTCAATATTTCCATCTGGAAACTGGGTGAATACATACACCTCGTGCTCTGCAGGGCTGGTGTAGGATATCCTGCTTTGTGGCTGTGAATTGCAATGGGGGGGGGGGGCGTTGGGTTTTCTCAAAAGACAGAAATGAGCTACTGGACCTGTAGGGTAGTCCATGCCTGTCCCACTCCCTCTGGAAAAAGCCTTTCAGGCTCTTCTGCATTCTCAGTAGGGTCTGGACTCAGAGTGGATCCCTGTTCTGGCTGAGCCATCCTCGAGACTTAGAGCTAGCCAGGCTCTGCACCTTCCGTGAATGTGTGTGAGGCCCCTTTCCTTGTTAAGGTTTGTGTGTCTCCCGGTCTAGTCTTCTAGCCACAGAAGTTGATTTATATCCATGTCCTTTCTAGACAAGAAACCAGAGATGCAGGAAGGGCTCCCTGGACCACCCATGAACATAGATTTGAAGTAGGGCAGCTCTTGGGTTCTAAGGGCAGAGCGAGAGGAAAAAGACGGCACTCTCTAAGAAAAGGACTCTGTCAGAGCTGGGACTTTGCTTTGCCCTGCCAAACAGAGTCAGTGAGTATTTGCATAGAGCCACACCTTGGGAAAATTTGTCTCTAAACAGCAAGAGCTTCCTTCCCCTTGGGCCCCGGAAGCTGGGCAGGCTGAGGGCCCCTGCACATTCATAGTTTAGCAGATCCTTCTCCGGCCAGGGAGATCGCTCAGGTGGTAAAGCACACTCGGAATCTAAGCACTGGAGGACTAGAGATGCTGAATCCCAGGAGCCTGCTAGTCAGCCAGCTTAGTCCAATCAGTGAGCTGTTATAAGGTCCTTACCCAAACAAACAAACGAGGTAGTTAGGAATTCCTGAGGCTGAGGCACACACACACACACACACACACACACACACACACACACAGTGGCATGCACACTTGCACCTGTACACACAAGTGTATACACATACACACACACACACACACACACACACACACACACACACACACACACACACATTTCCTCTCAATCTCTGTATACAAATCCCTTCCTCTAAGGCTGGGAATTATCTGAAGCCTGGGTGGAAATTCCCACAAGCTGGTGGAAGATCCTGCCTCTCACTCAGCTCCTGGCCTGAGCCACACTCAGTTCTCTGCATCAAAGTGAGAGCCATCACAGGTACTCCTGACACAGCCCCTCCCCTTCTCGCCTACTGAGCTGTGCAGACGCCACCCATCCCCCATCCCACTTGATCCAGCGGTCATGCAGCTCCAGGAACGTGGTCTACACTTTGTGAGGCTCCCCCTGCTCACCTCACCCCTGCTCACCTCACCCCTGCTCACCTCACCCCTGCTCACCTCACCCCTCCTCACCTCACCCCTCCTCACCTCACCCCTGCTCACCACCCCTAGCCTTGCTTGCTTCAACTGTCCTCAGCTGCCCTTCCTATCCTCTGTGGTCTGGAGACCTGGCATCAGGAGAACAGGCTCTGAGCTAGTGCAAGGACAGGTCTTGAGAGGATACCAAGGAAAGAACACCATTTGCTTCCAAGGCTGTGGTCCTGGAAGCAAGCCAGAAGGCCAAATTTTCACAGTCTTCACAGCTTCAGGCAGGCAGAGGTCACGGCAGTATTGATTCCCATCAGGCTTAGCATGGTCCATGGAGGAGGGCAGTGACTGGGCTGCCAAGCTTTCCCCAGACCCTCCCTTGAAGAATGTTGAGAGTATCTGGAGCATGAAGCGGGGATAGAGATCAAGAGCCTGCCAAAAAGACAGAGGGCACCACCAAGAAGAGTCCACCACTATGGGGCCTCCCTAGTACACTCAGGGTGGGGATGCAATGGGAACTTGTTGAGTGGGTAGCCAAACCAGACAAGGTAAACAAAGGAAGGCCCAGACCTCAGTTTCTTTATATTAAATGAGAACAAAATACCCTACCAAACACCCCAACCCAACCAGCCGAAACCAGTTCGAAAAAGAACAGTTTGAAGAGTCAAGACTCCTTGATTCCAAACTTTACTACAGAGCTAGAGTAATCAGACACGGTACCGGCCCAAAGGCAGACCCCCAGAACAACAGAATACAGAGCTCAGAAACAGAGGCTGGAGGGGTTGTTCAGTGGTTAAGAGCACTGGCTGCTCTTCTAGAAGACCCAGGTTTGAGGCCCAGCACCCACATGATAGCTCACAACCATCCGTAATTTGAGTACTAGAGGATCCAGTGGCCTCTTCTGGCCTCTGCAGGCACAGGTGATGCAGACATACGTGTAGGCAGGTCACCACCCACACACATTAAAAAAAATTAAAGAGCCCAGAAATAACCCTCACATCTAACATCAATTGATTTTTAAAGATTTATTTTGTGTGGTGTGTGTGTGTGTGTGTCTGTGTGTGTGTGTGTGTGTGTGTGTGTGTGACATTTGTGTGGGTCCCCTTAGAGGACAGGAGAGGGCATCAGACTCCTCGGAGCTGGAGTTAAAGGTGGTTGTGAGTCACCTGATCTGGGTGCTGGGATCTGAACTCCCATCCTCTAGAGGAGAAAGTCCATTCAACCAGTGAGCCATTTCTCCAGCCCCTGGTCAACTGATTTTGCGTAGGTGCCAAGAACATTCAGTTGGGAAATGACAGTCTTTTTCACAAACACTGTTGGGAAAGCTAGTTATGCACGTGTAAAAGAATGAAGTCAGACCCTTACCTTATACCATGTGCAAAGACCAACACAAAATGTGTCAGTAACAGAAGCATAAAACCTATCGCTATAAAAATCTGTAAAGAAGAGCCGGGCGGTGGTGGCGCACGCCTTTAATCCCAGCACTCGGGAGGCAGAGCCAGGCGGATCTCTGTGAGTTCGAGGCCAGCCTGGGCTACCAAGTGAGTTCCAGGAGAGGCGCAAAGCTACACAGAGAAACCCTGTCTCGCAAAACAAAACAAAACAAAACAAAACAAAACAAAACAAAAAAAATCTGTAAAGAAGACCTACAAACGAGGAAAGCTTCCCAACACTGAGGCTAACAATGCCATCCTGAATACGACACTATGACCAAACAGCACAAACACAGGTGCACTGTGCCTGACTACAGAGTGAACATCTGTGCATCAGAGGACATCGAGAGACTAGAAAGACAATTTACAGACTAGAATGGAAGATTCGAAAATCACATGCCGAGTAAACAACACTCATCTAGAATACGTAAGGAACTCAACAAGATGAAGGACACGATTCGAAAATGGTCAAAGGTCTTGAGCAGACATTTCTCCGAAGAAGATACACCAGTGAGCAATGAGTGCAGGAATAGATGCCCTACATCATTAGTCATCAGGGAACTGCAAATCAAAACCACAATAAGACACCACTTCATGCCGGTGAGGACTGCCATGACTCAAGAAAAAAGAAAAAAAGAAATCAAGCCCAGCAGAGATGGAAAAATCAGCACCTTCCCCATGGCTGAGTGAATACAAAATGGGTCAGTCTGCATGAAAACCAGCTTGTCAGGATGTTGATGATGTGGGGTCAAGCTCAGGGGTAGAGCACTTAGGCCCTGAGTTTGATCCCAACATTGGGGGTGGAAAGTTAAACATGGCCATTACCATGTGGCCCAGGAACCCCAATTCTAGGTCTGCACTGGATGAAAAGCAGCATTAATCATGATAGCTGAAAGGAAAGACACAGACAGATATCCATCAATGGGTGAATGCCAGACCAGGCACACATTCCCTCTGTCTGAATTATGAAGAAATAGTGCTGTTTTTTCTATCCAGTGGTCAATAAAACAAAATTCCACAAAAAATGTTTTTAAAAAGAAGCCGCTTGGTAGAATTTCAAATTCCTCCAGAGCCAGTACTTCTTGAAATCAAAATATGTGCTCAAGTTTCTCTTTTTGCTACAAATTACATTCTGCTTACAGCTGTGCTGTTTTAAATCAGCCAATTGTACAAGAAGGTGAGTCCAAGCTCAGACCACTCAGAGTGAGTGAGGCCCAGGACCCCTTTGCTTTAGGAATAAAAACCCAGCAGGGCCCGCTGTGGGCATGCTTGCCTGTTCAACTGGGCACAGAGCCCCTTCTGCAGAATTCAAACGTTCTGCTTTACCAAAACGCTTTCGATTGTGTGGTCATTTTCCTGAGACTCCAGACCCTTTTCTTTCACTGTGATGGAACACAATTGTGCCATACAAGAAGAGAGAATTCCTGACAGATGCTACAGCGTGAATGAGCCTCACAGACGTTATGCCAAGTCTATTACACCAGACAGAGGAGAATAAATATGGTGGGGCTCTGCTTGTATAAATGTGGGTACCCAGACAGGTCAAATTCACAGAGGTAGACAGCAGAGCTGGGTGTGGTGCACACAGCTACAATTGCATCGTTTAGAGGTAGAGGCAGAGTTCAAGGGCTGCCCGGGCTGTATAGGAAGACCCTGTCTCAAACCAAACAAACACGACTGGAATGAGTAGAGCAAGAGGTGGTGATAGATACAGATATGTGAGAGAGTGCCTGCTTTGTGAATCCAAGGCCTTAGGCTCAATCCCCAGAGCCCAGCCCTCCTGTCTCTACCCCAGCACACACATGTCGAATAGAGACGAAATGGGATGAGGAGAGAATGTTGTGGTTTAGAAGATAAATTTTATCCAAAGACCTACATGTCAAAGGCTTGGCTGCCAGCCTGTAGCACTACTAGAGGGTGGCAGAGCCCTTAGAAGGTGGGTCCTAACGGAAGGAAGTGATGTCACCAGGGCCTGCTCTTGAGGAAGGTACTGGGACCCAGCTTTCCTCCATCTCTCCCCTCCTTCTTCCTCTCTTTTCTCCTTCCACTTCCTTCTTCCCTGTCCCCATCCCCCCTCCCTCTCTTCCCCACCTTCCTTCTTGGCTCCCGTAAGGTGAGCAGCTTTGCTCACCCCGATCTTCTGCCTCACTACAGGCTAATGCAGGGAGGGACCAAGAAAACATTTGAAACCATGAGCCAAAGAGACCTTCCTTCTTAATAAGCTGATTCCTCAGGGATCATGTCATAGCCCTGGAAAGCAAACAGAGCAGGATGGGAAGGAATTACATCATTTAGGGGGAGCAGTTTCTGTTCAGACAATAAACATTTCTAGAAACACTGAATATGCTTAATATCACTGACTGACACACTTAATACTGGTAAAATTGTCAGTTCTATGCTACATATATTTACCACAAAAACCCAACACACAGACACCAAACCTTCAAACTCACCTGCCTCTCAGGTGAGTCAAGGAAGCCATGCAAATGATAAAGGCTGAATGAGTGCTCCATCAGCCACAGGACTCGTCACTACAGCTACGAGCGAGCTCCGGCGGTATTCCGGCATGGCCACACATTTAAGGTCGGCTCCACCCCCAGAGAATTTGACCTAATTTGTCTGGAGCCAGGCACTGGGGTTTTTGAGAGCTCTGGCCCTGCTCTATCTCTGACCTTATCTCCTCTGGCTGCTTCAGTCCTTCCTTCTGGCCACACACAGTCCTTCCGGTGGTCCGTTGAACCTAGCAAGCTGATACCTGCCTCAAACCATTGCTCTCTCCCCCCACCCCACCCCCACCCCGTGGTTCCATTTCCCATTCCTGTCACTGCAGCTGAGAAGCCCTGGGTCCCTTTTGGCACCCCATCCTCACACTGGTGGCGAATCTCTGGGGCTATCACCTAATGGCGGCTGCCCCGCCTATCGGCTCCATCACCGTTGCTCAAGGGGTAAGGCATCATCACACACCACCCCTTCCAGAATCCCACTAACAGCAGCCGAGGCCCACTTGGGTCCAAGTTCCTAGTCTTTTTTCCCCTCTACCAGCCTGTTTCCTCCCTGCACAGCTAGACTAGGAACATAAGACTCTTTGATAATACTGTAAATTCATTCCGAAAAGCTGAAAATAAGGATTTTTGGAAGTTTCACAATGAAGAAAAGATAGCATTTAAGTGGATATGATTACACAATCAACCCATTTCATGATGCCCCATTAATGTGTGCAGTTCTTGGGTGTGTAGCGGGGCATGTGTGTACTTTGACCGTGTGTGTGTGTGCACATTTTCCTGTACATGGAGGCCAGAGGTCAACTTTAGGGTCTTCCTCAGCTGTTCACTTTATTTTTGGCTGGGTCCCTCATTGAACCTGGAGCTTATCCATTCGGCTGTGCTGACTGGCCAGGGAGCTTCAGGGATCCACCTGCCTGCACCCTCTCAGTGCCGGGGTTACAGGTGCATGCGGTCTGGCTTTTAACAGGTGCTGGGGATCCAAACTCAGGCTCGCATGCTTGCCCAGCAGGTACATTACCAATGGAACCATCTCCCCAACTCAGTTGTTAGGTGGCAGTTATATAGTTTTTGTTTTTGTTGTTTTGTTTTGTTTCGAGACAGGGTTTCTCAGTGTAACAGTCCTGGCTGTCCTGGAACTCGCTTTGCAGACCAGGCTGGCCTTGAACTCAGAGATCTGCCTGCTTCTGCCTCCCAAGTGCTGGGATTTTTTTTAATTTTGAGACAGAATCTTGCTATATTGTCCAGGCTAGTCTTGAATTCATGATTCTCTTATTTCAGCCTCTCCAATGCTTGGATTACAGTTATGTGTGCTCCCGGGCCCCCCACCCTGTGCCTAACTGGAAAAAAAAATCATTAAAAAAAGGAATAACAATCTCATGAGACCATTAGTGTAATTGAGGGAGAGGACATGGGTCATCTTGTGATTTAAAACTAAAGAGACAACTCTCTGGTGGTAGAATGTAATTTTTGGACATAGTTAAAGAGGCATTCTAGAAAGATTTATGTTTAAGAGACATGAAAGCAGTTATAAATCTTCCCTGAGACCCATTCTGGCCCAGCTCACTATGGTCCCCTACCACTGCCGAGAACCTCCCCTTCCTCCAAGCCGGTTTGTAGGTGATAGTGACTCATAGCTCCAAAACAGATAAGTAAAGTGGGGCTCAGAAAGAGAAATGACTGTCTCCAAGCCCACCCAGCAAGTGAGGGTGATACCAGGCAAGGCGTCAGGAAAGCCTGTTCCCCTGGAAATCTGGAAGTTAGAAATAATGGAGCCTGTGAGGGAGTGGCCTTCACAGAGGGCAGCAGCTCAAAGTCAAGGCATTTTCAGCTTCCCAGCTAAGTTCCTTCCCCTGGAGTGCTTTGCGGTGCCAGCCAGCTCGGGTGAGGTGGGAGGGCAGTCCAGCTGTGGCCTGCAACCACAGACCATTTAGCACTAGAGGAAGTGGCCACCAAAGGAACGCATCAGAGAAGGCAGAAGGAAGTGTCTCTGCCGCCCCTTAGGGATGGAAGCCTTTCACAATCCAGCGGGGCTCGCCTGCTGCCAGCTGCTTTGCACAATGTCCTCGGCGCCCTCTCCTCATTTCCACACCTCTGTTCTGCCCTCCTCCTAGCTCCCAAATCCTCCCCACCCCCTAATATCCAAGCAAGCACTGTGGCCCCTGCCCAAGCCTCCCAGGGGTGCTCTAGTTCTATGCAGATGCCAGAAGAGCAAGGGAAATGTTTGCGTTTCTAAAGTGCAGAGCAGGTCATCAAGAATCGCCTTCCTTCACATTTTCTCCAGAGTGGATCCTGCAGCAAGGACACCCTGGAGTGACTATAGGCAGGCACTGCAAAAGATAGAGCCAAGATGGGCGGTGGTGGCGCACGCCTTTAATCCCAGCACTCGGGAGGCAGAGGCAGGCGGATCTCTGTGACTTCGAGGCCAGCCTGGTCTACAGAGTTCCAGGACAGTCAGAGCTACACAGAGAAACCCTGTCTTGAAAAACCAAAAAAAAGCAAACCAACCAACCAAAACAAACAACAACAAAAAGCGGACCCAGCACAGCCGCAAACCTCTGCGGCGGTCTCCTAACCCTTCAGACAGCTGGTCATGCCAGCTGAATGAGCACAGCCATGCCAAGTTGCTGGTTTCTGGCTGCCCTCATGCACAGCCTTTGCAAGAGGTAATGCTATCAAACCACAAACTTGGCCTTCAAATACCTTCTGGGCTTGAAAGCAGGAATTACTTGGTTTTGTTTTCAAATGTCCTGTGTGTGTGTGTGTGTGTGTGTGTGTGTGTGTGTGTGTGTGTGTGTGTGTGTGACGTATGTCCTCTATATTTACCTACTCCATTGGAATGAGAAAAACTGGAGAAAATTGACCTCTACCAAATCCACAGAAACCAGTCTTAACATGGGTGGGGGCCAGAAGGTCATCCCACTCAGATTATAACTGAACCAAGAACCAACGAGCTTAGAAGCCAAGAGCAGAGGGCACTGAGCTGCCTGTGCCCTGGCTCCCACCATGGAGCCAGGAAGCCACTGACTAGATCTCCTTGCAGGCTAGAGTAGGGGACACATGTGGAGTAGCCATCTTGGTGTTAGTACAAAGGGGCGCTGCTCTGTTCCTGTAGGGATGACTTCAGCAGCCGTGAAAAATCTTCTTGGAAACTGAAACGAACATTCTCCTTTTCATTTTGATTTGTTTAATTCATTGAGTGTTAAATTGGCATGGTTCAAAACTCAGTAGTAGATACATTTATATTATGAAAATGTTCACAGACACCTAGCCCTGTCCCTCATCAGTTTCTTTATTCTTATGCTTCCAGCAGCTAATTATATTCATTCATCCCCTCAGAGAGTCTTGCTGTAAAGACGTGCTCATGCTGGTGTCTACTGACCCCCAACTTTTCACAACAGGTTGCATATGAGGCCCACAGCATCCTGCACGCGCGCGCACACACACACACACACACACACACACACACACACACACACACATGCACTATAGTTTTATATATGCGCATGTATGTATGTATGGATCACATCTTACAGGCCTTTTCAGACTGTCCATCCCCATTCCTTCCAACAGTCACTGCAGGGAGATGTGGGAGGAGGCTAATGACAGCCAAGGCTAAGACACCAGAGCCTCCTGGTTCAAGTCCTGCCCTCTCTACAAGTCCCTGTGGCTTCCTAGCCCCTGACTCACATGGAGCCACTGGCCACTGATCCCAAGGTAATGAGGTCCTGCCCTGCTCCAAGTCCTTCCTCAAGGCTTCGTTGGCTTGGTTTGTCCCCCACAGGCCCATGCCCTTCCAAGTCACTTGGATCTGCCCTGCTGCTGTGAAAACCTCCTCCTTAGCCAGTGGATTTTATGAGGTCCCAAAGCAGCTGCTCACCCCAGCAGGAAGGGGCTGACCCACTCTATTTTATTTTAAATAAATTTATTTTACATCACAGGCTGTAGTCACCCCTCCCTCCTCTCCTCCCAGGCCCTCCCCCAACCCCTTCTCTGTTCCCACTCTTTTCCTCCCCACCCCCCCCACCCCCCCCCACCCCCCGCAATCCACTCCCACTCTGTTTCTGTTTAGGAAAGGGCAGGTCTCCCACGGATATCAACAAAACACAGCATGTCAAGTTGCAATAAGACGAAGCACTTCCCCATGTATTAAGTCTGGGCAAAGCGACCCAGTATAAGGAGTAGCTGATCCATTCTTTAAAGCAGAGGTTTGTCTCAGACATCTATGCCCGGGAAATAATCTCCAAGTGAAAAATCTTTATATTCAAAGATCAATCCCTTGTATCACTGGCCAGAATAACAACTTGCAGCAGCCTAAGAGTTCAACACTAGGGGACTGGGTAAGTAAATTATAGCCTGTCCACCAAATCCAAAAGCTGAAGAACTGTGTTGCTATTCACTATGGTCGCTATTGAATATGAGGAAGGCTCAGTTGTGTCCAGGTTCATGCTAAAAAAGGTCATACCACAATGTGAATATTCCTAAGACAACTGAATTGTATAATTTAAAAAATGGTTAAGATGAGCCGGGCAGTGGTGGTGCACACCTTTAATCCCAGCACTCAGGAGGCAGAGGCAGGCGGATCTCTGAGTTTGAGGCCAGCCTGGTCTACGGAGCAAGTTCCAGGACAGCCAGGGCTACAGAACTGGGGGGAAGGAGAGTTAAGATGACAAACAGATGGGGTCAGTTGAATTTTTCCCTGCCCTGCCAGTCAAATCCCTACAGGGAAATGCAGCCTTTTGGTATCATGGCTACCACCCATCAACCAGCTGCTGGTAGTTCGTGGACAACCATTAGGCCCAGGTTTTGCTGCCAGCTTCACAATATGTAGTTCAGCCTGGCTCCACCATCCCCTGCAGTCCCTGGGTTGTGTGTAATAGCATTCTGCCTCCCACTGGCTCCTCCATGCTCAGATTAGCCACAGTGATCCCAGCTTTTGCTTCATGGCCTCTCATTTTTGTGGTGTGGAGCGGGGTCTCACTGTGTAGTCAGACTAGACTCAGACTCCTTATGTAGTCCACAGTAATCAAACTCACAGTCCTCCTGCCTCAGCCTCCCAAGTGCACCGTTGTGAAGAGAATGCCAGACTCTGAGATGAGCAGATTGTGATATGCTTGATTCATATTTGGCCAACTATGTGGCACAGTAGATTGGGAAACAATGCTTTCGGTTCCCTTTATTGTGAATATCAGAACAATTTCCTGTTAAGTAGCACACGTTTTGAATTTTTGTCTCAGTGGTTTTATACAAATATCCAAGGACAAATTCTTCAACTGACTGCTACATCTGAGAGGCTAGTATCCAATTGATGTATTTTATACGTGTATTTTACCACAGTTTAAAATAAAAATTTAAATAGTAGAAACAGAAAAAGAGAGAATACAAAATTATGCACATAGTATACCTATGTAAACTAAATCATATATAGCCAAATAGTACTGCTTGTGTGGTGTGGTATAAGGGTACTCTTCCCTAATTTTTTTCTCAATTCCCAATTTCCTTTTTGGGTCTTATATTCACTGATTTTATGTTTTGTTTTTGTTTTTGTTTTAAGAAGACATACTCAAAGCTTTAACAGCCCAGGGCAGACTGTCAAGAGCATGGCAAATGGCAAACTATCTTGGCACCACGGTAGACAGGTCCTAGAGAGGGGACAAGTGACTTTAGGCCCCACTGATGGGGCCCCTTGGTTTTCCTCTCTCAGCCTAAATGGGGAAACTCAGAATCTCGGGACTGGGAAGGGGAAGAGGCACCCACAGCTAAGGGGGCACATAGGGAAGCAACAGGCCCAGCCTTGAAGGATGAGATATAATCATGCACTAGAGGGAAAAGCTCATCTGCGTCCTTAGCTCCCAAACAGGAGGTGAGGGCCCATGCCAGCATACGGGCCTCAGCCTCTTTCATACCTACTTTTCAACTATCCCCGAAGAGATCAGGTGGAGCTCATGAAAATCTGGCTCAGAAATAGATTTTCTCTCTTAGAACAATACCCAAGAATTCCTTTGCAAAGGCCATTGGCTGTACAGGTCCCAGGGAGCAGAGAGGCCTGGGAGGGAAGTCACTGCTGTTTGAAAACATACCCTGCCTGGCCCAATCAGTGGGGGCCCTCAAGCTCTCCAACTGGACTGTGACACCTTGAAGGCAAGATAATCTCATTTAGATCGTGGAAATAAAACTCAAAGGTCTGTCTTAGATCATTTAGCACAGAATTCTACTCCAAAACTATCTGCAGGGGCTGATAAGACAGTTCAGTGGGCAAGGGTGACTACTGCCGAGCCGGGGACCCGAACTTGATCCCCACCTCTGTGGTGGAAGAAAGAGAAATAACTCCTGTAAGATGTCCTTTGACCTGCACTGGCATGCCACAGTGGGTGAGCCCTCCTATAAATTAAAATGTAATTTTGAGAAACACACACAGAACACAGAAAAGGAAACCAAAGGAAAAATGAGTTCAGGAAGGCAAGTGGCCCCTGGGACATTCGCAGTCATCGGCATCTGAGGCTGTGGTGGCCTGGACTTTCTTAAACTTGTGACCCAGTGCTGAGCAGGGTCTATAGGGTATGAAGCCCTCTCAGTGGGGGAAGCTGGTATTCTTGGTCTCAATTTGGTCTCACAGGACAGGTCCTGCTCTGAGGCTCAGCCACAAATTACCTGTAGATCTGCAATGTTCTTTATCAGGTGAACGTAGAACAGAAATCAAGCCATCTCTCCTCCTCGCTGGGGCCAGCCGCCCCAACTCACCCCCACAGCAGCCAGCCTTGGATGCAGGTCCTCAGTGCCATGGGGGCTCTATGGATGGACTGTAATGCATGGCTAATGAGGGACTGGTCAGCTGTTCCCATGTCAAACGTCCCACCACTTCCAAGTCATTATATCTGCTTTTGCTACGAGAGAGGACTTGAGACAGGGCCTTGCTGTGTATCTCAGGCTAGCCTACAGCTTCCTTTGTAGCCCAGGCTATCCTCAAACTTGCTATCCCCCTCCCTCCACCTCCCAAACACAGGATTACAGGTGTGTGCCACCATGCCCAGTCTATTATATCTGTTTTCTATAATTTTTCTGTCTCCATTGCTACCAGGTGAGACTGTCTCTAGCAGCTCAGGTCCACCCATGTTTATCTATCACCAGCTATGAATCAGGCCCCAGACAGACCTCTACTAATGACTGTATCTACAAGCCCCCATGGGACACACTTATTAAAATTCCTTCCCTAGATGGAGGCATAAACAACGTCTACCCTCTCCTCCCATGGTCCCAATGACAAATTGCTATGGGACTCTACTGAGTTTCACAGAAGAGAACCAATGAGCTTACTTACTGAGCAATGGATGAGAGGTCATGGGCAGGAGCGTGGACGATCTTAAGGCAGCCCACAGAAGAGGTGCACCCAGCAGGGATGACAGCTTCACCCATGGCCTCACAGACGGAACCTCTCCCCTAGTCCTTCCCTGTGTATACGCTCTGGCCCTTTCCCCCAGAACCCGAGGCGAGGCCATGTGTAATTAGGGCAAAATTGCAGACAACTGGGAGCGAGGGAGCCGGCTACACAGGTGAGGGTGTCATGGCTCTCCAGGCCCTTCCTTTCAAGAGAACCAATAGCAACAAGCCAGCAGAGACGATCTTCGGCCAACAGCGCCAGCTGAACTCATAAAGATTGTGGCGGTTTGGCTGGGAGGATAGTCCTCATCACTACTGTTCAAATTGTGGGTAAATAAACTTTGTGGGGCCTGTTAAAATCTTCAGGGTGGGGCGGGGGAGATAGCAAGTGCATAAGTATAAAGGCTGGAGTTGGAATCCCGAAACTCACATAAAATCCGGAGTAGCTCATGTCTATAATCCCAGAGTGCCTAAGGCAAGATTAGAAAGAGAGACAGAGTTCCTGGAAGCCCAAGCGCCGGATGGATGCCAGGTGCTCACAGCAGCAAACAAGGAGCCCCTGTCTCCACAGGTGAAAGGGAGGACTAACACCAGAGACTATCGTCTGATCCACACACACCATGGCACACGTGCATCCATTCTTACACACACACACACACACACACACACACACACACACACACACACACAACTTTGGGGCATCTCCTATAAGTAAAGTCTATGAGTTCTGATGATAGCTCTTAATAACGACATCTTTAATTCCTAGGAAACCTTTGCTTCCCTCCTTATTATGAACTGATGTCAAAAATACTGCTGGTCGATACTGCCTCCCTCATCTGCAGTGTGGTGGTGGGGATGAGGGAAAGATGCCCTTCACTCTTGCCCCCACGGCCTCCAGCTGGCAAAAGAACTGACCCCTTTACAGCTGCAACACTCGGGAAAGTGGGCCCTGCCCCTTGTCTGGGCAGCACAGCGGAGCTGATCGTGTTGACAGATGAGCCAACTCCGGGAACATGAGCGTGGGAGACCTAACCCCACCCCTCATCTTCCATCTGGGGGCATGGGTCGGGGAGAGATGCCCTCTCATCGATGCCTGAGGCAGGTGGGAGAGCTGGCCCTGGCCCTCATCAGCTTCAGCATTTGGGAGAAGCGGCCCCTACACCTTGCCTGGCCAGCACAGTAGAGCTGGCCTTGAAGGTGTAGGTGTGGGAGAACCGACCTGAGGATGTGAAAGTGGGAGAACTGGCCCCAATCCTTGCTCATTGTTGCCAGGGGTGAACTAGCCAGGGCAATGCTGGAGAGCTCACCCTGGTGGTGAAGAGGCCGGAGAGCTGGCGGGCTGACCAACCCTGCAGCTACCCAGGTCCAGAACCAGGGTTATGTGTTGGCCCACCCCAACATCCACCCCATCTGTTATTTCCTGGAGCATGGGGGGAGGGTGGGAGGGTCAGTCCTTCAGACTCAGGGCTGCAAAATCTCCACGACACAGGACAGCAACTAGATGTCCAGGGAGAGTCCCAGCGAGGGTCCTGCGGCAATGGTGTAGCAGACTAGGGGCCAAGAACCAGACCAATGATTCTTTGGGATGAACTCCTGCATGTAAAAATCGATGGATAAAGGGGTTTACTGCCTGACTCACTGTGCCACACGGCAGCTTCCATGAGGAGATGCTCCCTCTCTTCCTCCCCCACTTTCTTTTCTTAAATTTTATTTTCTTTCATGGGGGTGGGGCGGCGAGGGAGATGAGTAAAATCGGGAGACATGATGTGGAGACATGATATGAAAGATACAAAGAATAAATGAAAAGAAAGCTAAAAAATATGGCTGGTTCCCATTTGCGGTCAGGATGGACAAAGTTGCTAAATCAATGATGTGTTCTGATATTACATACTTTCCATCCAGCTCAGAGGTTTCCTTCCACTACTTAAAAACTAGATGTTGGGGCTGGAGAGACGGCTCAACAGCTAAGAGCCTCAGCTGCTCCTCCAGAGGACCTGGGTTTAATGCCTGCTCCCATAACCATCTTTAACTACAGTTCCGGAGGATCTGCCGCCCTCTTCTGGCCTCCACAAGCATTGCATGCACACGGTGCACAGACACACACTCAGGCAAAATACCCATACACATAAAATAAAAATAAAATTTCAGTTTTTTTTTAAAAAAGGCTAGATGTCCTTTTCTCTCTTTCTCCCTCACCACACTCACTGCCTTGGTCCCCCCCCCACCGCCCCTCTTATTGGAGACATACTTTTACTATGCAGACCAGGCTGGCTTTGAACTTACTTTGACCTGAGCTGAAAGTACAGGCATATGCCACGGCTCCAGGCCTAAGACTATTTTCAAAGAGTGTGCTGCCGGGTTGCAGGATCCCAGGGCAGTGTGACAGGTCCCCACTGTCCACTTTCCTCCTTGTCTCTGCTCTGCCTTCCCAGGGATGCTTCTCCTAACCCAGGCCCAGGAAGCCAGCCATGGAGATGAGAAGGTGCCTGAAGCCCTTGAGGCTTGCAGCAGCCCAGAGGTGTGGCAAGCACAGGGTGTGGGTGTGACACCACCCAGGAAGCAGCCCTGGGGTGCTGCTGCTGCCACTGAGCCACACCCTGATGCCCTATAGACTGTCCTTCTGCCTGGGTCCTGCCCCTGGGGCTACTGTTCCCCTCAGCTTTGATCTGGGGAAGGTGAGTCCAGGAGTGTGGGGTTGGGATAGAGATAGTAGGGGCAAAATGGTTAGGGTCCGTGGCCTTCCCTGGCTGCAGAGCTCCAAATCAGAGCAGGAATTGGATTCTGGCTGTCGGCTTGAGCAAATGAAGACCCTGGTGAATGAGATGGGCAAGCCAGTTGTCTCCATCCTTAGCTGTGGACTGGTCCTACACTCTCTTGGTAAAGATAGGGAAACTGAGGCCCAGGCAGGCACAAGGTGCCCTCTCCAGGCAAGGTCCTGTGTCTTCTGTACAGTCAGTTTCAAGGGAGGAAGGTCACTCACACTCTAGCGTGGGCCTCAAGTAAAGCTGGCCGGAAAGGAAGGAAGGATGGCTTTTTTAGCTTTCATCCTCCTGGCTGCGGCCCGGGAAAGGACCCAGGCTGAGGCTTGGAATCCCATGAGTGAGAAATTTGCGTGAGTGAGAAATCTAGAGAGTCCCCTGTGGGCTTGGCGGTGCCACCCTCAGAAGAAACCCTTCCCCAGCTTTAACCAAAAGGTCTCAACTTGTCTCCAAGCACCAGAGAGGACAGTTGGGGTGGGGTGGGGTGGGGGAGTTGTAGGGGGAGAGGAAAAGCTGAAGCTGAAAAAACAGGAGCGGTGAGGTAGCTCTGCGGCCCGGGCCAGGCCCCTTACCGCCCTCACTAGCCAGGTTTCCTTCTTTCATGGGTGAAAAGATTTGATTTACACCTGTGGGGGATTTGAAAAGGCAAGCAGGGAGCTGCCTAGCCCGGCAGCCTTCTTTAGGACCTGAGGTGTGCAGGGTGTCGGAGGTGAGATAAAGAGAAATGACATCAGCAATGGGCCAGGGCTTGACCACGGCAGATCACCTTCAGTTGTCCAATGTTTATTTGTATTTACCGGCATCATATAGATGTAGGAACTGAGGCCCAGAGAGAGAAAAAAAAAATGACCTACGCAGCCCATTTAAAGCCGGGAACCAAACTGAACAAAAGGTGGCCTGGTGCCGGCCAGGGCTGCTGACGTGTCCCTTGTGGTCCCCCTCCCCTCCCCTCGTGTCCTCTTCAAGTCCTCCATTAGACTGTCCTGGTAAGCTCTGCTGTTGGGGCTGCATGTCCCAGAGGAGAATGGGCCTGTGAGCACAGAGGCCATCCCTCTGCCTCCTCTGGGCATGATGTCTGTAGAGAAATCATTATCTCAGCCAGGGTCCCAAGTCAGTAGAGGCTGTGCCTCAGGCCACCGCTATGATAATTAAGACCAAAGTCAAGGCACAACTTTTATGAGAAAACTCCCTTCACAGGGCTGCCACCTCTATGCCACCGTCCCAGGTCACTTCTGCCCAACTGGACCTGTTCCGCAAGCTCACCGCCCCCAGCCGACTCCACTCACCCAGAAGGCATCTCGGAACTGCAGCTGGGCCATCATCCTCAGGCGTCTCTTGTGTCAAATGCTAGTAGGCACTCCTGCCTCAAGCAGGGCTGAACATGGGCCAGGAGCCAGGAGCCCGGCACAGTCCCAGCGCGGCTGGCCCAGGCCCTCCCTCCTGCTTCCAGCCGGCGCCGTCAGCAAGCTCAGAAGGCAGCCACAAGCCAGAGACAACTGCCGGAGGGAGGGAAAAAGGCTCAACCTGTTTCGTTTGGGACTAGAATCAGCAGCGGAATGAGGAAGGAGCCCTGCCCAGCGTTGGGAGGGTGGACCACGGATCAGCCCAGGCCCTTGCCAGCCCCGGTGATGGAGGACACAGGCTGAGGCCCAGGGCAGGCAGCCCAGGTGGCAGGCAGAGAGTGGGAGAGAGGCAGGATGTGCACAGGCCAGGAAGGCAGGCAGGCAGCCTGAGGCCTGCACAGGAAGGTTTGTGCAACCTCCCCCAGGGCAGGCGCAGGGCTCCAACCCACAGGAAGTGGAGCTGCAGCCCGTTCGTTCTCCTGCGCAGCCCCGCCTGCCACCTGCCACCCTGATGCCTGCTCAGGTCCTGGCCCAGTTTAGCCTTAGAACTATCAACTTAGGAATCCTGGGGCTATCGCCTGTCTGCCCAAGCCACAAGAGGATAGGTTCTTGGGGTCTCACCCAGGTCTAGGACACGCCCAATTCATTCCAACCTTAGCAGTTGATGCCTCAGACCAGGTCCCACCTTTAAGTTGCTCACAGTGTGGAGCAGACTCAGCTGTGGTCCAGCGGCTGTGAGAGCACAGAGGTGGAGTGAGCAGGTAACCAGCTAACGGGGCTCAGCCTGGTGTGGCATGGGTCCTGGTACCTGTGCACATCTTCACCCATTCCAGCTTCAGTCCATGATTGTGAGAGACAGAGAGACAGGAGTCTGGAGCCCCGGCTCTGGCTCAGCTTTTCTTTAATTTGGGTCCTTCTCTTTAGAAGCTGAAGGACCTTGACTGACCTTCAGACTCAGAGCCTCAGCCTCCCCTACCTGCCACCTCCGGTCTGTGGAAGAGTATCTTGTATCAAGAATACCTCTGGAATTTCTCTTTGTAGAGCAAATCCCAGGGAACACAATCCTAAGACAGGGTTTGCCCACTCAGCAGAAGAGGCTTCTGGGAGTCCTGAGCCCAGGGTGGGTTGGTGAAAAGGATGAGTCAGGGATTGTCCACAAATCACCACCCTCACTGAGGCTTACCTTAGGACCGCCTGGGTTGATCAGGCACCTACACTCCCAAGTGGGTGTTACATATACCAGGGCTTAGAGAGAGGTACACCCAGGCTTCCTTAAACAGCCCCCCAAGAAGAAACACAGTGAGCCTGGTGCTGGAAGCATCGAGTACTAGACTCCTGGGACTTGAGGTAATAAGCATCTTTTTAAAAGGATTTATTTTTTATTTCTGTTTGTATGTATATGTGTGTGTGTCCTATATGTGCACAGATACCTGTAGAGGCTAGAAGGGGGTGTCCGATCCTCTGGAGCGGGGGTTACAGGCAGTTGTGAGATTCCTAATCCAGGTGCTGGGAATTGAACTCTGATCCTTCAGAAGAACAGATAGATAGCCAGGTGCACACAGAAGCAAACAAGGAGACCCTGAGTCCTGGGATGGCAGATGGTGTGTGCCAGCATGGTCTGGAATCCCAGCCCTCTTTCTGGACTGCCTCCCCTGGTCTTCATTCCTGAGGCAAATCCTCCCATCCTTCAAACCTTCTAAATACAAGACCTGCCTTCACCCTCTCCCTTTTTCAGCCGCAGAACAGAACGGCCAGGGCGGCCAGTTTGGCTCTGGGGCACTTACTAAGTGCCAGGTGCTCCATCAAGTCTCTCAGTCCCTATTCGTTCCACACTCATCCTTAAGATGAGAAATTCAATGATTACCTTAACTCCCTCAAGTTCTAAGGGCCAAGAAGCAGAGGGCTGGTGTGGTCCCAGGCCTATATGACACCAGCACAAACGTCCTCAGCCTCTTCAGTTCTTCCCACCAACACGCCAGTTCTGCCCCGACCCTCTCTCCCCAGCAGATAGGTGGAGAACCTGAATCGAAAGAGGCCGTTGGGCTTGGCACGTGGTTTTGCGTTCACAGTGTTGTATGTGTCAGCTGGGAAGGCTTTGCACCGTACAAAAGATGAGTAAGAGTGCATGGGGAGGCATTATTGTCAGCCTACAGGGGTGTGGAAGCAGGCCTTCTCAAGCTGTTGTGCATCGAGGCTCCAGCTCTGCCCCTCTGAATTCCTCTTCTACTGATGGTCTTCTTCCCTGTGAGCAGCAGCACCTCTGGCCTACCCTCCAGATGCAGCCACATCAAATAAGAAAAGGGAAGCCTACGCCGTCTTCTCCAAAGCCCTGCTCCTCAGGCAATCTCCCCGGGGTCTCATTGGCTAAGAGTAGGTAGCACTTAGCACTGTTGCCGTGAGAACTGACCCCGTGGGGGTGTTACAGATGCTGGAGAAAGTCACAGTAACCATGAGGCCTTCTCCTCGGTTTAGATCCACAAAGGCTGCTGGACACCATCTCCTCTCAGGCCCTTCTGGGCCATGTCTGCCAGGAGGGGAACAGGCCTGGTTTCTTTGTTAAGGGAATTGCAGACCAAAAGACAAGTTCCAGGAAGATTTCTCCTTATGGGGTGGGATTGGAAGACAGTGTTGTGATGAGGAGGTGGGTCACAAGGAGGGAGGGCGGGTTACAAGGACAATAAGGCCTGGAAGGTGCCACCATGCAGGACGAGCGAACTGGTGGAATATAGATGGAAGGATGTAGAATAGCACAGAGGTTTGCAGGAAGCCTTCAAATACTGGAAACGCATGTTAACCCGGTTTCCTCCCTCACCAGCCATCGCCCACACCAAACCCAGTCCTTAGGGAGGGCATCTGGGCTTGAAAATCACAGCTCTTTAATAACCGTTCCTGCTGCTTCAAAACACAGTTTGCCTTGAAGTCTAGGCAGCTGTGCCCCAGGCCAGCCCAGACTGTTTGACATAGCATTTTGAACACGTATGTTTGAAGAACTCAAGAAGTTACAGGTCCAAGGACTAAAAATAAATCACAAATTCAGCTGTTATAGCATTGATTGGCACAGCCAACTGCCTGGTGGGATTCAGCGCGTAAGCCGCTCTGTCCATCCTTTGAGCCATGGAAGCAACAGAGACAACGCCACTGGTAGACATTTGGGGAGTCTCAATGCCTGTGGTGTTTTTACTTACTGTTTAAAGTTGCACTCCCTTGGGGATGGATATTTGTAGAAGACACACTGAGATCTATCAAGTTCAGAGTTTTTCTGCCCAGTACCAGGCTGGCCTGTGTTCTGCTGGGGACAGGGAAGTTGAGCCAGGCATCTCAGTTGGTCATGACCTGACTCCTCAGTCTATGGTGGACAGGCAATCCCCAAGGGTGTCGCAAACAGGCAAGAATGCATTAGGTACGTGGAATGAAAGTATTTCTGCGGAATATGTCACGTGTTGTTGGTCTAGGCCAGGGACAGCTGCCACAGCTCATCCTGAGATGCTATTGGGCATACTCCTAACCCCGACTCTCTAGAAACCAGCAGCTGAATCCTTGCTGTAGGCAGAAGGAATCTAGGCAGGAAAGGATGGCAGAAGACCAGCCCAAGCGGAGCAGTAGGAGATAGTCCTTGAAGTGTGCATCACTGTTACACCAGACTGCTTCTGACAAATCATACAAACCAGCAATATGGCTCAGCTGGTAAAGATGGGTGCCACCAAGCCTGAGAACCTAAAGTCACCCCCTGGGACCTACATGGTAGAAGGAGAGAGCCTTCTTCTGTCACAAGCCATCCTGACTTCCACATGTGTTCTGTAGCATGTGCCCATACTCTCAAACACAGCACACACACACACACACACACACACACACACACACACACACACACACCACAGAAAGTATTACACATGATCAATTAATTTAGCTGAAAACACTCATACAATGATAATATGATATTATTTGGAATTTCAAGACAGCAGTGTCAGAGCACCAGACCCTGGACAAGCTCATTTCTGAGCATCAGGCTCCATGCAGTGGTGTTCGTGCATTCATGAAGCTATCCCTGCTCACCACTGCCTGCTCTCTGTACAGCAGAGTGATGTCTTCAGACTCAAATCTGGCCACTTTCGGGCTGTTCCTTCTTTTTGTGAAGGATGTTGTTCTTAGGCCCATGGTCATTGTCACCACTTAGCCCACAGACCCTGCATGACCTAACCTCAGCCTGCTTTTCAAAACTTGCCTTGCACTTCGCCTCTCCCCTGCACTTTCTTTTGGTTTGCTATCCTGCTTCTTTCTCTCCTATCCCAGATCCCTTTCCCAGGCCCTCTTCTTTGCTTGGCAGGTTCTTCCTCCCTACCCCAGCCTAACTACTGTCTTAGCCCAACTACTTCCCTTCAGATATTACTCTTGTCTCCTCTTCAAGAAAGCCAAGCAATAGACTGCATAGGCCAAAACGCAGGCAAGACAATATCAGTGTGACGACTTCTCAGAGGCTGGAGGAGGGGCTATTGTCATGGAAACAACCCTCATTGGTGGAGCTGATGCCAAGCTGGAGGGAGAGTCTGAAGCAAGAGCTTGGAACCCTGAAGAGGGGGAGGAGACTGGAGCAAAGGAGGCCCTGAAAACTCCTTAGTGACATCCAGGGAGTGAGGAGGCCCCCACCCTTCACTTCATTTGATAATGGCAATCATTTTATCCCTTTCGGTGCCTATGTAATAATGCCTTGATAATGCATCTCCTGGAAGGAGGGGAGCCTCTGCTCTGGTGGAATATCCCTCCAGTGCCAGGCGGCTGTGGCCAGCAGGGAATTCCTGGCAGGCTGTGTAGTCTGTGGATGGGTATGCTGCCTATGGCTGATCTGGGACATTCCAGTACCTGGTCAAGGTGGTCCACTGTTCCTGGAGGAGATGCCTGTGGTGGTATTCTTCTAGGTGGTCCGAGGTCTACATTCTATGTTCTAGGGAATGCTGTGCCCTGCCCCAGAATGAAAAGAGACCCGCTGCAGTGTACCCAGGGAAAATAACAGCTCCCCCCTGCCTGGGGACGTGAACAACAGAAATGATGCTGATTGTCAGACGGCAGAATGTACAGGGACAGAGCGAGTCTGTTGGGGAGGAAGCCGGAAGCCTAAGCCGGAGAGCAGGGACATGATCAACTCGACCAGCTGAGACCAAGTTCAGCAGTAACAGGCGGCCGGCCCACCGAGCTCTGGCTGCATCAGGCCTGGAGCTAAGCACGTCACACACTCTGTGAGGCCTCGTCATCCTCCTCCACAGAGAAGGACACCGTGGCTTAGAGAGGCCGGTTGGCTGGCTGAGTCACGTTGTGCTCTTTCGTCCCTGTTATGCTGAGGAGCCAGGACCTAGGCAGGGACAAAATGAGGAGGAAGCGAGTTCCCAGCTGAGAAGCAACTGAGGAGGTCAACGGTCATGGTGAGCGGCTGGGATCTTAGATGGAGACTCTGCCTCAGGGTCGCCAGTGGGCTGAGGGTGTGACCCTTGGTCCTCAAACTGTGGTATCAGTACAGGATTTCAGTTGGCCTTGGGGACAGCGGTTGTAAAAGTAAGGCTTCTTTCCTCTCGCCCCGCCCTCCTGAACCTTCAGATCCACTCTCTTGCAGCCACAGAGACCATGACGGAATTTCTATAGCATTGTCTGTCACTAGGGTTCTTGAAAGCCACCAGAGATGTGCAAAGTGGCCCATTGGCAGCTGTCAAGGTCATGGAACAGAGAGCCCTAGAAGGCAGACAGGAGTGAGGAATGTGAATCCCAAGACTCACCGCCCCCAGCAGAGATTATCTGGAGGGTGACAAATGGTGGCACATAAGAGACCATGTCCCCGCCTAGACCCTTTGATGTTAGGTGTCAGACGTTCAGCCTAAGGTCAGAATTCCAGCCTTTTCCTCACTGCTTCATTTCCCAGATGGGGATCTGAGGCCCAGCGTTGAGACATAGCAGCTGACCTGACCTGATTGACAGGGAAGGGAAGGATACTGGCTGCCTCCAGCAGCACCCTTTCTAGTCGGTTCCACTTGACTTCTTCATTCTTGGCACCTGTTTCTTGGGAGAGCCCCCATGCATTGTTCAGCTCTTCAGCTGGCTCGGTTTTAATTTGGTTAGAACACAGGAAGGCAAAGCTGACGTCAGCCCAGCTGCTGACTGACTACCAGTGAAACCCAAGATTCAGAGGCAGGAGATCTTGACTTCATCCTGACTCAGTCAAAAGATCCATAAGCTGGGAATTAAATCCGGTCAGGTGAATGGAAGAGCATAGAGGACCCAGGGATGTCCATAGGGCTGGAGCTTAGGAGGGGGACCAACCGAAGAACCCCAGCCTCACCCAACCTCAGTTTTCTCGTGGGGAAACTCAGCCTTCTCATGGGGAAAATGGGATAAGTCAATCATGTATTTGGTGGGGTTTTTCCAAAACTTAGGCAAGAAGTGTATAATGTGCCCATACCAGTGTTTGATAACACAAAACCAGGCCCCATCACAGTAGGCTGACAGCCCACAGTCATGACTGTGCCTTAGACACGGCAATGTTACACTATCACCAGCTTCACCCATGCAGGCTCTGGAAAAGCTTCATCCCCAGGATTCCAAATAGCCAGCTCCTGAAAGCAGCTATAAATCAGAGCAGAAATACCTTTATTCAGGCCCATAATACCCCACCTTTCCAGAATACTGGATACTAAATACTGACCCTCCAGGTCCTCCCAAAGCTCAGACCTCCAAGCACCCTTTCCAGGGCCCTTAGAAGAGTTTCATTGTTTCATGTTCTTTTTGCAACTTTTTACTTCGGAATTATTTTCTTTTAATATTCTGGTTTATTTTTATTTACGTGTGTGTCTATGCCTGATGTGTGTACACCATGTGCATGTAGTACCTGCAAAGGCCAGAAGAGGGCTTCAGATCCCCTGGAACTTTAATTTTAATTACATAAACATGTAATTTTAAACCTAGAGAAAAGAATACAAAAGTCCTTTTCTCTCTGTCCAAAATTATTAAGTGTTTTATTTTCTCCGATTGCTGTTTCTTTGTTTTATCTGTGCACATTAGCTTGTTATATTGTTTGGTAAGTTAGATACACAGGTGACTAGTCACCCTTCAGTTTTCAAGTGTGCACTTTATAAAGATAAGAGCATTTTCTTATCCAGCCACACACAAAATCAAAGCATTTACTGTCGAGCTGGAATTGTAGGTCAGTGTTAGAGCACTTGTCTAGCATGTAAAGGGTCCAGTTCTCAAAAAAAGGTGAGAAAAAAGAAAGAAGTAAAAATTATATATATATATATATATATATATATATATATATATATATATATATATATATAGAGAGAGAGAGAGAGAGAGAGAGAGAGAGAAGAAAGGAAGACGGAAGGAAAAGAGAAGAGAAGTTCAACAGCACTCTTACAGTGTCTAGCCTGCAGCCCTGTTCACTCCAGCAGCAGCGTTCTAGGCTTTACTGATACCTTTTTCTTCTGGTCTCCATCAGTATGTGACAGCCCCTCCCCGATGCTTCTTTGACATTCATGACAGTGACATTTTGGAAGATTGCAGGTCAGTTATTTTGCAGACTGTCTCTCAGTTTGACTTACGTGTAGTCTTTTCCTTGTGATTAGATTCTGCTGGTGGGTACGGGGAGGCACACCACATCCAGGAAGCCGTCCTTCTCCGTGCATCAGATCAGGAGGCACATGGCATCACTCATCTCAACTTCGGGGGGCGGGTGTTAACTGTGATCGGCTGATGAAGGTGATAGCTATCTGTGTCTTTACCACAGAGTTTTACTCCATCCTTTGTGGTTAAAGAGGGTCTTGGAGAAAGAGTCTTTGAAGCTAATATGCAGATCTTATTCCTCACGGCAGTTTCTTCTGCACAAGACGGTGATTTTCTAATCCCATCACTCCATCTGCATTTGAGATAAGGCAAGAAAGACTATTCCTTCCATCCTGTTGGTTCATTTATCTATGTTAGTGTAGACTCGGGAGTTTCCATTTCCTTCAGTGGGTTTCCGTGTGTGGGGGGGGGGCGGTGTTCTGGGGGCTGTGGAAGTACGTGTGTGTGCATGTGTATAGAGGTCAGAGGTCAACATTGAGCATCTTCCTCAATAACTCTCCACCGTACTTTTTTGAGGCAGTCTCACTGAGCTTTAACTGAGCTGGACTAGCTGGCCAGTGAGTTCAGGGATCTGCCTGCCTCTGTACCCGCTGCTGCCCATACAGGGCTACACACATGTCCTTCCACATGCAGCTTTTGTGTGGGAGCTGAGACTCTAAACTCACATTTCCATGCTTGCACGGCAGCGGAGGCAACTCCCCACTGCCCGCTCAGTGAGTTCCAATGCTACTACTCTTGTGGTCCACAAGCTTTTCCAGATGTGGCCATTATGAGGCCCACAGGGTGACTTCTACTTCTTTCTGCTTTGGTCCCATTGTTTATTTTCTGGGCCAAGATGTTTCTGAGCTACCTTGTAAATTAACCATGTCTGCACCCCCCCACCCCACCCCTCCATGAAATCATCTTTCTCTGAGGATCAAGCCTTGTTTCCTTTCGGGGTAAGTCCAGACCTTCCGCCCTGATGCCACCAGTTGTTACCTTTTGTCCAAGCAACTGTTTGGAGTGTACTTTGAGGAGAGAGTCAAGGGTTTGTGAGAGAAGATGAGCTGAGAATCTTTAAGCTATTTCTCACACCAAGCCCCTGTGAGGTCCATGGCTTGCAGAATCTGTCTGGTGAGGCATGATTCCTATTGCTATTTCATTATTGATTCATTATTGATAATAAGACATTTACATCTATTTGCTGGCATGGAGAAAGGACGGGTCATGTGGGTTTCATGTCAGGTTGCATTCAGACTTCAAGGTAAGGATGGGCATCTGCAAGGCACTGGAGTCCCTGAGGCCAGAGGGTCCTTCTTGCAAGGACTCAGCCTGTGTCTCTTTTTTAGGGCCCCCTCCCTATGCCTCGACTTTAAGGCCTTATGGCCAAATCACACAGAAATAGTGGAAGAAGGGAAATTATGTTCCTTTCCTTAAATAGAACTAAATCATGACGTCACTGTGACCAGCAGAGAGCATGTTACCAGAAGCAGAGCTAAAGCGGGAGCAGGGGAGGGAAGTGGTGAAGATGATTGCCAGGCATTTCAAAACCGTCAGGCCAGAAAACCAGGAACCAGCTGACAGGGAACTCCTTTGCTACCAAGGCAACCTCCCCTCACAGACACCGTGTGCTCCCAATACCATCCTCCCCTCACAGACACCGTGTGCTCCCAATACCATCCTCCCCTCACAGACACTGTGTGCTCCCAACACCGTCCTCCCCTCACAGACATCGTGTGCTCCCAACACCGTCTTCCCCTCACAGACATCGTGTGCTCCCAACACCGCCCTCCCTTCACAGGCACCGGGTACTACCAACTTGTCAGTGTTGGTTCTACAGAACCCAGTCTGCAACACCAGGACACCTCGCCATGGGGCAAGCAAGGACTGAAAACCAGATCCTCCTCCTTAAGTCATGTGAGAGGAACTTCAAGCGCTAGAGCAGATGCCACTTTCTGGTCTTTGCCAAGGTCCAGTGTGAACTCCTGACATGGAGGTCCCAGCCTGACTTGCACCTCTGTGCTTTCCTGTCCCCTGCATTGCCCATGGTCACTCTCTTTAAACAAGTCCCTTCCCTCTGAATTTATTGTTCCACTAAGTCCTAGAAAAGGTTTTCCATTATTTGAAGCACCCCAGAACAGATCTGGTCTTGTCTCCGGAAGAGAAACCATCTGGGTAGGTGTTTACACTTCCCCGGGGAACAGCCTAGGAAGCCGTTCAATCTCTCCAGAGCATCGCCAGACCAGAGGGTGCCTACCATGGGCAGATACCAGGCTCTTCCGCAGATGGGTAAACCAGTGTCCAGCAAGGGTGAGAATCTTGTCCAGGACCACACAGTGGGTTGGTTAGTCACAGATCCAGGTGCTGGGCGACTACCAGAAGATCTCCCAGCTAGCCTGTGCCGACTGGATCCACCTTCCCTTCTGATACTGACAGACCAACCCTTTCTTCTGGCTCTCATCCTCAGCCCTCTCCCTTCTTCCTTTTCCTCTCCACTCTCCTTCATCCTTTATGTCCCATACAGCTTGGCAATCACCTCTCCACTTGTCTGCACCCAGAACCATCTTCTTTGCCTTTGGGATTTGACCTTGGCCCTTTGCCCCATCGTCTACAGAGCTCCTCAGGGTCTTGGCTGTTCCAGGGTCGGGACAGACATGCTAAGATCCCACCTTAAGGCATCTGCTTATAGAGGACATGAATCTCTGCTAGTGCCAACCAAGGAGCTGTCATCTGTGACTGTCCACAATTATTATGCTTCTACTGTATTCTAGATGGGGTTGTGTGTTTCACATTCACTGCCTTGGGTCCTCACAAAAGTGATCGGGGTGGAGCCATCACCCTATCACAGGGGAAGGACTGGGTTTCAAAAAGGTGAGCTGATGCTGTGGGACATTTGCACACTGTGTGAAAGATGTATTACTGTGGTTGGTGTCATAAACTGAAATGGCCAATACCCAGGCAGGAGATACAGGTGGGACTTCCAGGCACAGAGAGGACTCTGGGAAGAAGAGAGGCGGAGTGGCCAGTCAGACAGCATGGGCAGTAAGTACTGAGAGATGAGGTAAGGAGCCGTGCAAAAGAATGTAGATTTAAAAAACATGGGTTAATTTAAGTTATAAGAACTAGTCAGGAACAAGCCTAAGCTAAGGCCAAGCTTTCGAAATTAACAAGAAGTCTCCATGTCATTATTTTTGTCCAGCTGGCTGGACAAAATAAAATCTGACTACAAGATGATATGGCCACAGCTATGATTAACAAGCGAAGGGGCTGAGACTTGCCCCAAGGTGCCCCAAGGCTTATGATTCAAAGCATTCTACCCTGGCCTTACTTCCCCAGACCACCACACAGACTTAAGGATTCACGATGCTACAGCTATTGTAGCACCTCCAAAAAATCATCTCAGAAAGCCACCTGGGGCAGCAAGTATTGCTGAATTGTTGAGAAAGTTTTAAACATCATTATACTATGTCCTAGAGGCCTGTGACTAGCAATCTAGATGAAGAAAGTAACAAAGACCAGAAACAATTAAGTACAGCTATATTCATAACAGTATTGCTTATCACAAGGGGAAGAGGTGAAAATAACCTAAATGTCCACACCCAATTAAGTAGGGCATCACTCTGCTGAAAATTCATCATAGCCAGTGAAAAGATGGCAGTACACTTGTTCATGACATCCCACTAAATAAAAACATGAGCTTATAAAGTGATGTACATGGGTTGACCTCAGCCATAAAAACACAGTCTGCAGTTAAAATCTAAAAAGGAAGTGTGTCTCCGGTGGCTCTACCTCCTCAGGGTTCCCTAGTGTGACCAGCACAGCTAAACACTCAGCCATTTTCACCCTGGTGGTGTCTTTTTGGGTTGTCTCCCTGATTACTGGAACAACCGGACTCAGTCTTCTCTGAGCAGCATCCAGACAGGATCTGTATGAGATGCTCAGTCCATCTCTGTGGAGTAAATGAGAAAATGAATGAAAAGTGCCAGGGAATGTGGTCCAGGCTTCAAGTCATTAATTTGCTTGGATTCAGAGCCTCTTTTGAGTCTTCAAAAAAAAAGTACTATTATTTGGTATTTTGATTTTTTTAAATTTATTTTTATATCTTTTCATTGATTTATTGATTTATTTATTGAGACAGGATCTCTTTACACAGCCCTCTCTGTTCTGGAACTCACTATGTGATTTTTTTTTCTTAAGACAGTGTCTTACTCTGTAATCCAGGCTTGCACTAGAATCAGCAATTCTCCTGCCTTAGCCTCCCGAGTTCTGCAGGCGTGCACTACCACCCCTGGTTTATACAGTGCCAAGAATCGAACCCATGGCTTCATGCACTCATGGCAAGCACTCTACCAACTGAGCTACATCACGGCCCCAGAACTTCCTTGTATGATAGAATCTTCTGAACTTGTCACATCCACTTTTTTTTTTTTTAACCTCTTCTGCTCACAACCCACCCTCCATTCCCTCCTAAAGCCTTAAGTGGTCTTGCCACCCGGCTGCGGCTGTGCACATCCTCTGAGCAGTCAGGCTGTCTGGGAGAGGCAGCGCCGTCGCTTTGTGCAGGGACATGGTGCTAGATGCCTGATGCCACTCGGCGGCAGATGCTTGGCGTCCATCCCTTCTTCTGGTCCTTACAGCAAAGAAGCATCAACTGGAGCCCTCCACCGACAGCCGCACAAACCAGGCTCTGGGTTCAGGATCTGCTTAAGCCCTTACAGCCTGAGGGGCAGGGCTACATCTCAAACCTCTGTCTCCAAAGCACATGTTTGTCTTCGAGAAGGACTGCAGGAAGGGCACTGGGCAAGTCACTCCAGCGAGGCTCTGTTTCCCCTCTGGGACATAAGGCTTGTGGTTCCCAATGTATCCAGCTGTCCCCTTCCTCAGAGAGTTCATGACAATAACAACATCCCAATGTCCCTATTCATATCGCCCTGCCCTCTCTGAAGGCAGCATGGAATCTTGGGAGAGAGAGGACTGTAAATCACCCATGTGAGGTCATGCCCAGTTAACTCCTCATGGTGGCCATGGACTAGAGAAAAGCTGCCATCCTCAGCACTGGCAGAGAGCCTGGGGCTTTCTCATCCAATCTTCACATAAATACAAGTGCATGGGTAGCCAACGCAGGTGCCCACCCCATCGGATGCCTTAACCACAGGCCTGGAATCTGAGGATTACACAGACGGGCCTCACACCGGCTTTGATCAGCTCTCAGAACCAAGAAGATCTAGGAGATGAAATGGAAATAAATGCTCTCCCCACCCCAGCCCCGGTACACACTCCGCCCCAGGACACGGTGTAATAACAGCCTTCACCAGCACAACCTCCTGTCTAATCCCAGGAAGGTAGTCTGCGGCGGCCCTGGGACTCCAAGAGAGAAGAGTCTCTCTACAACGACCCAAGAGTTAAGTGGTACTGCTGAGACGGCGGTCCCAGGCCTATACTTAGTCCCTCCCTTCCAGGGACTGTGTTTGTCCACCTCACGTGGCACATTCCTCGGCTCTGCTCCTAGAGGCAGGGCACTGGGGGGCTGCAGAAGGAGCCTGCACTCTTGGAGAGTTTATAGTTCACTAGAGCGGAGGAGGAAGAGGAAGGAGGTCCCAGGCAGGGCTTAATAACAGAGGGCTGAAAAGATGTCAGCACAGGAAGTGGAGTGTCAGAGGGCAGCTGCAACATCTGTTGATGAAAGGCTGGCTGACCGACTGAATGAGGAAGCTGTTTAGGAACCGGGAGAGGAAAGCGCAGGAGCGCTTCGCAGAGACAGGCCTTGAGCCGGGTCCAGAGGGCCAAGAAAATTCTCCCTCATCACCGTCCGCTGCCTGCTGTGTGGTGAGGAGGAGATGGACCCTCAAGGGCAGTCACGGTGTGAGAGCACTTGATCTCTCATGGGCTACATTGGGAAGGGCCCGCCTCGATAGAACGGATTCCTGAGTCCAGGCAGCAAGATGGGTTACCGAGTAAGACTAGAACTGGCCAAGCTGTAACACCAGAGGAGCTGTGGAGGAGTAGTCAGCCAGGGCCAACCTCCCCACGGTCTTCCTCCACTTTCACTGTGTGCGCTTCACCATCTCTGTCTTCCGAGAGGCGCCCTTGGTTCAAGGGCGGGCCTCGAGTTGTTAGGAGAACAGCGACCCCTGGAGGTCAATGGGGTGCAGCGGTGGAAATCAGCGGCCCTTCTTTGGTGTAGGACACTAGAACTTCCGTGGTGGCTTCAGCTCACTAGTGAAGCTGCTCCCACAGAGACACTTTAATGGTCGGAACAGGCGAAGACGGCAGTACCATGTGATCTTAGTATGTCCCGGTCCTTATCTTTTGCCTGCTCTCTTTCAGCCCTCAGCGCCCGATCCTAAGCTGTGCTCGCCCGGCAAGCTCAGTGTTTGGTACTTTCAAGCAAATCCTCTGGAGATCTCAGAGCTTTAAATGGACTCCCGGGTTATTTCCTCCAGAGCAGGGATGACTTGGCTGCCCCTCAGCTCTGACCTTCCTACCCAAATCCCATCACGTTGAGAGTTCAGGCTAGAGGTGCAGAAGGCCTTATGCTCTTCAGACTTCCCGAATTACGTCTCTTCCAAGCATAGAAAAGGGGCTTGGCGTCTGCTGTGCTAACACGTTTCCAGATTAAAGACTCAGACATCCTGCTCTTGCTCCTGTCCTGGGGAATGAGAAGCAACTGGAGTCCACCAGCCTGGAAGTGAA
This sequence comes from Peromyscus californicus insignis, assembly GCF_007827085.1. Lineage (NCBI taxonomy): Eukaryota > Metazoa > Chordata > Mammalia > Rodentia > Cricetidae > Peromyscus > Peromyscus californicus. The sequence goes on along the minus strand of NW_026294402.1, from coordinate 50,543,031 downwards.
TGGGTAAACCAAGGCACCACACTGTACTGTAGATGAGACATGGATGCAGGATGCAGGAGACGAGATGAGTTCTGTGACACACATCCATGGTATCCATTAAAAACACACCAATAGATTCAGGCTTACGTTTTGTACTGTGTTATTGTCTCTTGTGTTAATAAAATTGAAATGTGCCTTCCTAGCATCTAAGGTAAGACTTAAAATATTTTGGTCATTTATAGTATATTTTTACCTACAATCAGGACATGAACTTCTTGAACTAACATGACTGTATAGGGTCTCACCTACATCATGTGTTCTTTCATTAGCCAGTTTTAAAGATTCACATACATTTAGGGTGTTCTGGTGGTATTTTAAAAAAGACTTATTTGTTTTTATTTTACATCTATGAGTGTTTCGCCTGCATGTAGATGTCTACCATATATGAGTGCCAGATCCCCTGAACTAGGTTTACAGACAGTTGTGAGCCATGTGGTGCTGGGAATTGAACTCCCAGCCTGTGGAAGAGCAGCCAGTGGTTTTAACCACTGAGCTACCTCTCCAGCCTAAAACAGTGTTTTGTTTTGTTTTGTTTTGTTTTTTTAATAATGAAGTATTCTTTTTTCTATCAATAATATTTTTATTAACAGGCATCTTACACTTAACAATTATTTAGGAGAAAGCATGGAGTTCAATTTTATTTCACTCACACAGACCAGAGTGCATACTTGGTTAGGTTCCCAGGAACAAGATGCAAATTCATTCCTTTCTGAACAGAGAATTTCAATTAAGTAGAATCTGTCCAAGAATGAAGCCCAGCACCTTTTTAAATTTTAATACCCTGTGTACTAGTGAATCAAATCTAAAGAGGCACTATAGGTTACCCCATCACTGTTAGAAGTTAATGTTAAAATAAGATTTCTCAAAAAGCTGAACAAAGTGCATCAGCACTTACAGGCACCACTAAATTGTGCATAAACAAAATCTAAACACTCACCATCCCTGTTTGTCAGAACACAGCTTCACAGGGAACTGGGGAGGACAGGCAGCAACAGCTTCATGCCCACCCTTTACATGCCTACTTAAAAAAAATCAAGATCTGAAACATATATGCAAATATACTTAAATACCTTAAAAGAACATTCCTTTCAGACATTCTCCTATTTAAAGAATGAAAGCTTTTAATGGATGGCATGGATGTGTGTCACAGAACTCATCTCGTTTTTCAAAGCTAAAAAAAAGAAAAAGAAAAAGAGAAAGCAGGCTTTGTTTCTACATGCTATACAAAACTAGAGGGCCTCCTTTGAACGAGGGGCTTAAAGTGTGTCAGATACCACCGTGGACAGTTGATAAGCACCGGGAGCCTTTGCTTTCTGATGGAGGGGTGATCTCTGAAAAGACTAGATAAATACTGTCTTTGTTTTGTCATTTATTTATTTATTTGTTTGTTTGTTTGTTTATTTATTTATTTATATTTATTGCCTTCTCAAGACAGGGTTTCTCTGTTTGCCTTGGCTGTCCTGGAACTCAGTTTGTAGATCAGGCTGGCCTCAAACTCAGAGATCTGCCTGCCTCTGCCTCCCGAGTGCTGGGATTAAAGGTGTGTGCCACCATGGTCATCTATAAATACTGCTTTTAAAAAGATTAATTTTTTTTTTATTTTATGTGCTTGTATGTGCACAGGCACTCATGGAGGCCAGGAGAGGGTGCCAGGTCCTCTGAAGCTGGAATTACACATGGTTTTGAGCCACCATGTGGGTGCTGGGAACTGAATTCAGGTCCTCTGCAAAAGCAGCCAGTGCTCTTAACTGTGGAGTCATCTCTCCAGCCTTATACTAATTTTTAAAAGATATATTTTAGTGGACATAAAAACCAGCCACAATTTTAACACTGAAGAACATGTTATTGTTTATCTGTTGACCTCATCAATTTGGCAAGTAGGAAGTATGTTAGCCCAGGAAATTTATCCAAAAGATTCAAAACTCATAGCAATACTTTCAGAGAAAGAATGGGTCCTCCTAAAATAAATATCCATCAGTTAAAAAGAAGTATCTGCCGGGCGGTGGTGGCGCACGCCTTTAATCCCAGCACTCGGGAGGCAGAGGCAGGTGGATCTCTGTGAGTTCGAGGCCAGCCTGGACTACCAAGTGAGTTCCAGGAAAGGCACAAAGCTACACAGAGAAACCCTGTCTTGAAAAACAAAAACAAAACAAAAAAAAAAAAACAAAACAAAAAGAAGTAACTGTCACTTTGGGATCATAGGTCCAAAGTTAGATAGCTGGGTACTTGAGAAACCAAAAAGACTCTAGGTCTGGAAGGCTGAGGAGGCCCTGGTGAGAGTCAGGTGGTGATATTTTATTTGTTTTAAAATGTTATTTGTATGTTAATAAATAAAGTTGCCCGGGGGTCAGAGCTATTAGCAAGCCATAGGAAAGCAGGGCAGTGGTGGCGTACTCTTGTAATCCCAGCACTTGGTAGGCAGAGCTGGGTAAGTCTCTGTGTGTTCAGGGATACAGCCATTATTGGATGCACATGCCTTTAATCTCAATCCCAATCATGGAAAACCTGGAGGCCTATACAGACAGGCCGTGATGAGGTGGTCATGTGGTTGGGTTTACAACCAATGAGAAGGCAGGACAGGAACTCTATATAAAGACTTTAACACAGGGGTAGCTCTGGTTTGGAGAGGTAGGACCACCGCAGGAGGAAGGGTAAGGTTTTAGCTCTTAGCTCTGACCTCTTGGCTTTCTTCTTTGCATTGGTTCTGTGTTTCTTATTTAATAAGAAGGTTGGTTACATCTACAGTCAGGTGGGTATTAAATGCTTCCAGTGGGCAGTCCCAGTGGGGAAGAGTTTTGCAGTCCTCCCCAGCCCCAACCCCCACCCTCTGTTCTCCTCACTTCCCTGCTGGGCTTCCTCATTTCCTCCAGGGTATTGTTGGAATCAGCTCGGGCTTTTGTCCCCGGGATTCCCATGATCAGACCATCTGTGACACGGTTCTGTCCTGGAGACACTGTGGCCCAGGGAGCCTGGCTGGCAAGCTGTGGGGGGTTACACAAGGAGCCAGCGGTCTGTGTGTGTGCCCGTTACCAGGTGTGTATGTGGTGGTGGGTGAAGAGCTCTGTGAATTCCCCACATGCTTGCTGTGTGGCCAGCAGCACACTCTCCCTCGTGACACTTCATTGTGGCTTCTACCATGGGGGATCTGGTAAAAACCTTGGCAGAGGATTTGGTAGGAAATTCATCTTCACGGATACACGCACAGTCCCCAACCACTTGGATGGCTTTGCCGTCCACAAGGGATGTCAGAAGTGTGACGTGCCAGCTTTCCCAAGCTGCAAGAAATGACTTCTAAGTTTTTCCACAAAGACTTTTTGATTTTTTTTTTCTTCTGAGAATCCCTCACATGGAAGTGAGGCTGTTAATCATTCAAACGATGGGACAATCACCCCAGTACTTCAGCCACCCTAACTTTATATTTATGTGTGGAACCGAAGAGGGGCAATTCCAGGAACTGAGTGGAAGAGCTGACTGGCATTCTTCACAGCTCCTGGTAGCTCCTTCGGGTAGGAACAGCTGAAGGGGTTCTTACTTCGAAATGGAATCTTACAAGGAGATGGTCTGACGAAGAAGCAGGTGCTGACAGTTGATTTTCTACATCTTGTCACTGCTGAAGTCCCCTGCTGGTAGGGCTGTGGGGAATCAAGTCCTGGCGGGCACTCAGGGACCCTGGAGCAGGCGGCACAGGGCTACTCAGATGCTGCCCTCCAGCTGTGGTGATAGTGCACACCACAGAAGGAAGTTGGGGTGTGACCTCTGTGCAGAGCACACTTGCTCCCCAGACTGCCCAATTGGAGTGGCATCTTCATATGTCTTTTAAATGCACTTGAAAATTCTATTATTCGACTGGTATATCTGAGTGGGAACATAAGGGTCTGTGCTAGTCACACTGTTTTGTCCCCTCAATTATTTCCAGCTTCAGTGTAGATTGTGCCAAATGCTTTCCCGTGGTGTCTTTTAGTATGTTCTTTTGTCTCCTGTCTTTCCTATAAATTGCCATTTGACTGAAATTTTTGGCAAGTATATCTCACAGGATGCCTAGGATGTTGTGATATTGGCAGAGATTGCTGATTGGTGCCACCATCACATCAACCAGTTGTCTAATGGTGACACGTTGGCTGGGGGGATTAGGAAGAACGCAGTGGGTGTGGAACCCAGCTCATGTGTTCTAAGCACATGCTCCATCCAGAGCCTTCCATTATCGCTTGATGTATGAACTGATTATTTCCTGTTATCTACTATTTGGTGACCGAATAACACAGTCCACAGGAAAGACAGCATACATTCACTTATTTCTCATCTCTTTTCAAACACAGAATACTCCAAAGATGACCTCCTCACGTTTGGCTTGGTGTCTTGAACTCCTGGAGTTAAACGTATCTGGTAAACTTGTGCTCACTAAAGTTGTACCTTTTAAAGCTAAAAGGGTGTCCCGTTTTTTTGACTAGAGGGAGCCTCTTCCAGCAGACTCCTTTGCACCCTGTTCTGGTAGTGGTAGAAGACTTCCTTGGCATCTGAGATGGCAGACATTCCAGGCCGCACATCTATTTCTTGTCTAGATTTGGTGGTTAGCAGTTTTTCAAGGAGCCCTCATCCTTCATCACACTCATTAGGAAACGGCCTTTCAGCACATCCTGGCCACCAGGGCAGGACTCGCTACCCCTGGACTGCTTCTAAGTCTTGGAACTTTCTAGAGGTCCGAGTCAAGAAGCAGTTTTTTGTTAGTCGTAAGCTTTATCTCATGTGTATTTGTGTGTCTGTATGCATGTCTGCCACATGCTAATGGGTGTCTTTAGGGGCCATAAGACATCATTGGATCCCCTGGAACTGCAGCCACAGGCAGTGGTCAGCCGCCTGATGAGGGTGCTGGTATCTGAACCCGAGTCCTCTGAAAGAGCAACAATGCTCTTTAGGTCTCAGGCAGTCCAAACAGCCAGAAATGAGCTCGACCTGGACTACAGGAGGATTTCTGGCAGTAGATAAAAGCCAGTATTCTTCAGCAACTTATAAAACCAGTTCCATCTGCCAAAAGGAGCCATTTCCCTTACCTCTGGCAGAAGGGACTCCTGGCTCTCCACTGACATACACACCTGTGGTTGCATATCAAAGTCGATGATGCCAGGCCTCCAGGCCCCCTCAGTCCACACTCGCAAGTACTTGCTATAACGTTTCAAAGCCTCCACACCAATCTGCTGGCCCTTCCCTTCCCCCAGCTACTCACCCTCCTCAGGTTCCCTGTCTCACCGTTCCCAAACTTACACTCTCTTCCTCTCTTTGACTATGCTCTGTTCTCGATCTCTTGTGATCTCCATAACTAGTCCCTCCCGATTCCGTGGCCCTGGCCATGTCTGATCTGCTGGTGGCCCTGGCCATGTCTAGCAGAAAAAAGTCTACTTCTTCCTGCTCTGGACTCCTCCAGATGCCTCTGGCAGCCTCTCACCCACAGTAAAAACCTTAACCATATCATGGAGCTGCCATGTTGACAATTTCTTTACTGTGCCCCTCACATACACTCTTAACCACTGGACCTTCTTTTCAGCTCCCTGTTAATTCTAAAGATGGGGCATACCACAAATTCATATTGATATTTTTCAATTCAAATTCAAGAGGTTTTGTACAATTGTTTTGTTGTTGCTTCCTTTGTGTTTTTCTATTTGTATCTGTTTCTCCTATGTTAAGAATCTCATTTCTTTCTTTTTTTTTTTTTTAACATTTATTATAGCTGGGCAGTGGTGGCACACGCCTTTAATCCCAGCACTCGGGAGGCAGAGGCAGGTGAGTTTGAGGCCAGAGTTCCAGGAAAGGTACAAAGCTACACAGAGAAACCCTGTCTTGAAAAACCAAAAAAAAAAAAAAAAAAAGATTATATTATGTATACAGTGTTCTGCCTCCACACCAAATCTAATTATAGATGGCTGTGAGCCACCATGTGGTTGCTGGGAATTGAACTTATGACCTCTGGAAGAGCAGCCAGTGCTCTTAACCTCTGAGCATCTCTCTAGTCCTTGTTTTGTTTTTCAAGACAGGGTTTCTCTGTGTAACAGCTCTGGCTGTACTGGAACTTGCTTTGTAGATCAGACTAGTCTCGAACTCACAAAGATCTGCCTGCCTCTGCCTCCTGAGTGCTGGGATTACAGTCGTGCACCATCACTGCCTGGCAAGAACCTCATTTCTGGACCTGGGAAATAGCTCATCAGCTGAAGTTCTGAGCTGTGCGAGCATGAGGACCAGAGTCCTGATCCATACAAACCATGTAACTGCTGGGCCATCACCTTGACCCACCTGTAATTCCAGCATTGGAAGACAGAGCAGGAGGTCCCCGGAGGAAACTGAGTAACAAGAATAGCCATATTGGAGGGCTCTGGGTTTGAAGAGAAGCTTGCCTCAATGAATAAGGTGGGAGAGTGATAACAACCTTGGGCCTCCATATGCTAGCACACATATATGCATGTACACCCCATCACATACAAAAACATGCATGTACACCCACACACATACAAAAACATGCATGTACATCCCCCACATACAAAAACATGCATGCACACCCCCATATACATATAAAAACATGCATGTACACACATACCACACACCATACATACACACACTATACATACACATACCATACACATTATACACACACATACCATACACACACCATATATACACACCATACACACCCACTCCCATACACACACACCATATGCACACACCGTACACACACCATACACACATACTACATGCACATATCACAAACACAGACCATACACACACACCACACACACACACACACACACACACACACACACAAAACTTGGTGTGTATATGGGGTATCACATTTACCAGATACCAGGAATTCTGGAATAAGAATTTATAAAACTCTTGGTTGCTTTATCCCACGCTGCGGTCTCAAAATGCCAATACTAACTCTACCAGCCAAATAGTTGCTGCAGTGGCTTAAGAGCATCTTGTTTGTGAACTCGCAGGTCTTTTGTGTGCAGGTGACAGTCCACTCGGCTATAGTCACATTGCTGAGTTCAGAACAGTTCCCGTGAGCTAATTCCACCAACCACATGCAGGCACCGTTATGTTCATTTCTTTCTTTCTTTCTTTTTTCTATTTTAGGGATTCTTTTCTAATTTAATTTTTTATTTACAGGAAGCATTTACTAGGTTCCAAAGTCAAATGGACAAAACAATATGTATTCAAATTAAGTCCAGCTTCTTTTTCTTATTTTTTGCCTGTGAGCTGAGCCGTCATCCAGCCCTCAGCTTCTTTTTCTGCCTTTCCACTTGTACCCTCCCATCCTTCCTACCATAGTGGCCTCTTGCTGGTTTATCCTTCTGTTCTTGTCTGTTTTCAGCACAAACATCTACAAGTCTGCCTTTTAAAAATATTTATGATACTTTCCTGTTTCTCGTCTAAGAATTTGTCACATATGAAGACAGTCCTCACTCTTTTGTAGTGCTGTCTAGTACTTTTCTTCGTGGGCTTGTGGTTTTTTGTTTGATCAAACCATTAATTGACCTCTTGGCAAACAGATAAGCTGGGCCTTGCAGGATGCTATCTGTACTTTATCCTTAGGATGATCAGGAGTCACTGATAGGTTCTAGTCAGGGTTTGGGAGAGTCTCCTCTGCCGAATGACATAGTTGTCTGGGATTTGCATCCAAATCGTCTCAGACTGAAATAAAAATTCAATTAATTGCTGGGCCATTTGTAGTGGGAAACGGGTAAAATCTCCACAGTAGCATTCTTTTTGTTATCCTTCCAAGGAGAAAACACGCTCTGCCTGTAGCGCAGTGCTTCTCAGCCTTCCTAATGCTGCGACCCTTGAATACAGTTCCTCATGTTGTGGGGACCCCCAACCATAAAGTTATTTTTGTTGCTACTTTACAGCTGTAATCTTGTTACTGTTGTGAATTGCAATGTAAATATCTGTGTTTCCTGATGTTCTTAGACGATCCCTGTGAAAGGGTCATTTGACCCCAAGAGTCACGACCCCCAGGTTGAGATCCACTGCTGTCGATGCTTAGTGTGGTCACAGGGGCAGGAGAAAGACTGTATACTCCACAAGCTCGAGTAGTCTAAGAACTCTGTGACAAAAACTCTGCTTCTGTTGGGATTTTAGCCAGCCAAGAGCCTGCAGTGCTGAGCAGGGAAAGGAGGGCCCTGGTTGGACAGCCTCTATGACAGTCCATGACCATCTCAAATTCGCCCTCTTGAGATCTGAGGCCATTCTCAAGGCCACTTCTGAGATTCCACCAGGCAGTGCAGACAGCCTCTGAAATACCTTCAAGTGAGTTTTCCATGGGATGGCCAAACCAACTCTACTAGTCGGCAAGACTTTGGGTATGTCCACTCTTCTACCCTTTCCTCATCTGCCCCAATGCGCTCACAGCTCTAACCTCACCCTCTGTCAGCTCTTGCTGTTGATCCATCCCAGGAGAGGGCCCTGGGAGGCGTGGGGCTGCAACGGCGTGCACGGAAGTGTGCCCTGCTCCCTTGAGCATTGCCATCCAGGCACTACCACACCTGAGGAGGCTGGTGGGCACTTCAGCAGAAGGGACAATAGAAATGAAGAGCCAGAGGGGCTGACATTGGAAGAGACCATGGTTGCCACCTCAGAGATTCTGAAGAGGTGTCCTGGGTCTGAGAGGTCATGTGCTGAGAGCTGGGTTCCTCCTCTCGGACCTGCTCGCTCTTAAGTTGAAGTACCATGGCATGTTATCTCACTTGAGGAAGACTTGTTCTGCTTTGAAAGTGTTCAGTATCTGAAAAATGTTGACTTCAGCAGTTTCTTGCCTAATACAAAAATTGCCTGGGCCAGCAAGATGGTTCAACAGGTTAAGGGGCTTGCCACCAAGCCTGCTGAACTCAGTTCAATCCCTGGGACCCACGTGGTAGAAAGAGAGACCCATCTGCTGCAGGTTGTCCTCAGACCTCACATGCATGCTATACACACACACATACACACAATAAATAAATAAGTTGATAGATGTGATTAAAAAGTTAAAAAAATGCTTTCACTGTGCTATCTGTGACACATAGACATGGAGACTCAATGCCCCTCAGATGCTACCCACTGCTGGGCAGCTCTAATCACCAAGATGCTGCTCTCTCTTCCTTGTTCTCATACCTGATTCTCTTCCCACGGGGCTGTGGCTAACTGAAGGCAGAGCTCAGATTCCTGCCCTCCTCCTGTACCTCGTCTGTCTCCATGTCAATATCCTGGGGCCTTGGCTCTGCTCCTTTGGGGTTTACCACACCATTACCTGCCCTAAGGAGAGTCCCTTTGCCAGAAGTAAACATGGTCTATGGTCACCTCAGCTTGCCGTGCTGCCCTTCAAAATTGAAGTTGTTTTTCTCTTTTAAGGGTGTTGGGCTTGCTGGGGTTCCCCCACCCCTGCCCACCCATTTGTGAGTTCTCAACCTTTTTAAAGGTGTGAAGATTCAAAGAGACCCCAGAAGGTTGGATATTTCTTCCCTAGGCGTCTGCAGCCTTTTCTCTGCCTGTCAGAGTGGTCACAGACAGAGTCACAGTAGCCTTACAAGGAGACTTCACAGTAAAGCATCAACAAAAACGGTTGAAGACAGAACTCTGTGTGGAGCCCATGGAATGAGCAACACCAAGTTCCTGACCTTCCATGGCAATCACCTGGATCGCCCAAGAGGCTGAGATTCAGGAGGTGTGGGGGTTCAGGAGGTGTAGGTTGGGCCTGAGAATCTTTAGGTCTACCCCTTCCTTGGAGATGCTGATGCTAATGATTTTAGGACTGATTAAACTCTGAGAATCACTGGATTAAATGATCATAGTCTCAAAGCAAAGCAAGGTGTCAAAGAATACAAGGGTTTCTGAGTACCCAGTAGAGTAGTTTGCAGCCAGACTTGCATGCCCACATTTGCTTGAGCCTACTTGGGCTGCAGGTGCCCACTGCCCTACTGACAGCATCCCCCAAAGATGGTCTCCAGGGTGGAAGTGGAGCATTGGAATGCCATTTTTATTTTAAAGAGCAAGGAAATCTTTCCTCTGGATCTGATTTTGGTCACTAAAGAAAAGGATAAGAAAACCATTTTGTTCAGAAGTGACAATAATCAGAGAATAGAACAATCATGCATTTACATATATACTTATTGAATCAACAATAACACCAGCATCAGCATCAGCATCAGCATCATCAATAAGGCTGGGCAACAGGTACATGCCTAAACCCAGCACTCAGAAGGCAGAGGTGATGGCAGGTAGATCTCTGAGAATTCAAGGCTAGCCTGATCTACATTGTGAGACCTTGTCTCAAAATAACAACAATGAAACCCCCCAGAATAATAAAAATAAAATATCTACATTGTTTCACTGGCCTCCTGACCTTAGTACTGAAAAATGTAGAATTACATCTCTCTGTAGTGCTTGAGATTGGACCCAGAGCCGTACATGCTAGGCAAGTGCTCTGCTGTTGACCCGTGTCTCTAGCCTTGCAAACTTCTAAGAACTATGATTCCCTGGAGATGTGGGATTTGGATTCTTTTTCAGTGACAGCAGTCAGTACCTGATCTGGCAATCCTGGAGCAGGCTAGTGAGAACGAGAAGCCAGTTGGTAACCACAGGAGGGAGCTGGGCTGTCCTCAGGACAAAGAGGTGTTAGAATTCGGGAGGTTGTGGAGGCTTTAAACTAGTTAACACCACCAAGTATCAAAGACTAACAAGTAGCTGTGAAATTTTCTGGGCCCAAGGGAGAAGCAATGTGGCATAAAGACCAGGAGCTGGCAATTGGTGGCCAGGGTCTGTAGAAGAGGCACTTCATGCTGCCAGCCTCCCTCCACGGTGGCCTTCAATTCGCCTTACAGCCCTATCAAAGTCTTGCCCTTTTGTGTAGAAAGTGCTTTTGCCACATCTGGAAATGCCAATGTCTTCAAACCATTATCTGCTCCTATCAGAACTTAGGAGGGCTTTAATGAGAACTGGCTGTTTTCTGTTATAACCTTTAAGAGAAACCCGCTATAATGCCTGCTGGGATTTGATGAGAATGTGTAGTCAGCAGGTGCCAGAGCTTGCCTTCATGTTGTATTTTGGCTATGTTTGCTTTCTCTTTTTTATTAGCCAGCAAAGGTAATATCTAGTCTAAATATTCTATCACGAGAAAAACAGTCTGCTCCTCTATTGAGCAATAAACCCAAAGAGCCTGTTAATAAAAATGAAGTCTATTTAAAAATTAATGGTAGGTAAGATTCAGTCCAATTCCTATGGCTTAGAGTTTTGCTGCTGGTGGAGCATGGAGAGGGCCTGCCTTCTCTTGCTCTGAAGACGCTGGTTCTTCAGCTTGCTTCTTGATGAAAGACTTGTCAGTCTTACTGGTAATTCTGCCACTCAGTGTCTTCATCCCGTTTCTACTACAGTTGCTCTTCCCAAGTGTTTTGTGAACTTCCCCTGTGGAGAAGTAAGCAAATGTCTACCCACCTCAGAGAGATCCCCAGTGACAGAGCAGAGCACAATTCCACCAAGTCTAGTTTGGTGAACTAATGAGTTTGTTGAGCCTCCTTACAGAGCAGGGGTGAAAGGTTACATACAGGACCTGGGAATGACACCTCCCCCCAACCGCCCTCCAGGATCCACTGGAAAGTCTCACTCCAGAATGGATGACAACTTCTCAGGTAGAGTACCCACTTCCTCAGGCAGAGTTCACACTGTATGTATTCTATCACATCCCAAGACCCAAGACCACGTGTAGCTCGGGCAGAGCTACTCATAGCTGGGAAGAAGGTGAATGGAGGAACTGGAATCACAGATGAGGGTCTAATGACCTGCTTATCCTTTTCCATGAGAGAATCTGAACAGCCTGGTTCTCAGGGCCTTTGCCAGTAGTCACTGCGGCTGGCGGTAGGCTCAGAGGACGGTGTCATCCCTTTCCAGATGAGTGCACACCCACCTACCTGATCTCTGGCATCCTTTTCCCATGTGGGCCTTGTGAACAATTCACTCTCTGTACTCTTCCTCAAACAGGCCTGGTCCCTAGGTAGGCTTTTATATTCCACAGGATCCATCCCTGACTGACCCTTCCCACCTGGCCACAGTCTCACAGTTCTATCTGATCCACGATTCATCCATGTTCCCTCCTGCCTTCCAGCTTTTGCTTGTTAGCTAGATGGGAGCTCATGCACTGTGCTGGCTACTTTTATGTCAACTTGACACAAGCTAACGTCATCAGTGAGAAGGGAGTCTCAATGGAGAAAATGCCTCCATAAGATCAGGCTGTAGGCAAGCCTGTAGGGCATTTTCTTAATTAGTGATTGATGGGAGAGAGCCCAGCCCATTGTGGGTGGTGCCATCCCTGGGCAGGTGGTCCTGGGTTCTATAAGAAAGCAGGTTGAGCAAGCCACGAAGAGCAAGCCAGTAAGCAGCACCCCTCCATGGCCTCTGCATCAGCTCCTGCCCTGGTCCTGGCCCTGTTTGGGTTCCTGTCCTGATTTTCTTCAATGATGGACTATGATATGGAAGAGTAAGCCAGACAAACCCTTTCCTCCCCAGCTTGCTTTTGGTTATGGTGTTTCATCACAGCAATAGAAATCTTAATAGAACGTGCACCATTCATGCATTTCCACTCAGTGTCCACTATTTTTGTCTTAGGAGATAGTTCAATACTAATAATAACAACAGCTAACGCATCAAAGACTGTGTGCCAGGCACTGGTCTCAACATAGGAACCCATCTAATCTACACCTGGGGTAAATCCAATAACTCATTAACTTCATCTAATAGTTAAAGAAGATAAAATAGTTCAATGCAGTGGTAGAATGTGAGGCCTCAACGATTCCTTCCTTCCTTCCTTCCTTCCTTCCTTCCTTCCTTCCTTCCTTCCTTCCTTCCTTCCTTCTTTCTTTCCTCCCTCCCTCCCTCCCTTCCTTTCTTCCTTTCTTCCTTCCTTCCTTCTTTCCTCCCTCCCTCCCTCCCTCCCTCCCTTCCTTCCTTCCTTCCTTCCTTCCTTCCTTCCTTCCTTCCTTCCAAATTGTTTTGGAGATATTTATTATGTTTCGGTTATAGGCGCTTGAGAAACATGAAATAAAAATGAAGAGCTATACCCTCTTGGGTCTTCATCTTCCATCCTAGTGAATGAAAATGGACAACAGGACATATAATGTAAGTATGTAGCATATTTGGAAGTGGTAAGTACTAGGAAAAAGAGCAGGGCTTAGGGGTCTGGTACTCCATACATGGATGTGTGAGGGTGGAAGCACTGGACAGGAGCCCTCAACCTGGAAGGAGATGAGCATTCCTATGGAACCCTGGGGAAGAGTGTCCTGGGGAATTGAAGCAGCTAGTACAATTGTCCCTGTGTTTGAAGGAACTACCTATGGTGTTCTGTGTGGAGGGAAGGAAGGAGGAAATTAGCTGGGGATAGTCTTGTGGCTAATGCAAGGACTTGGCTGGTGTGTTGAGTCACATGATTAAGAGGGTGCCCTGCAGAGAGCTGTGAACAGAGGAGTGGAGGGCGGAGTGGAGGCGACTGCGTGAATGCAGTCAAGATATGTTCCAGCAGTAGCTAGTAGCTATGGACATAGTGAACAGTGGCTGGATTGAATATGGAGATGGGGGAGAGAGGGGAGAGAGACGTGGCGGGAAGGAGAGAGGTGGCAAAGGGTGTAAACCAGGTTTCCACGACTTCACCAAATATCTGAGGCAAATCGACTTACAAAGGAATGTTTCTTTTGCTTTTCCAGTTTCAGAGGCTTCACCATCCACTGGTGGCACTGTAGTACACCCCAGCAGGAGCATGTGGTAGAGGAAGCTCCTCACGTCACGGTGACTGGAAACAGAAAGGAGGTACCTAGGTCCCAATACGCCCTTTAAAGACAAGCCCTTATAGGACTAGAGAATATCCACTAGGCCTTCCCTCTAAAAGGCCCCGGCAGCTTGTATCATTGCCATGGGCCAGGGAACCAGTCCTTCAACAGAGGGTTCTGGAACATGTATCTAAAACACAGCACAAGGACTGCAAATGTTTGGTTCCCTGAGGCTGCCTCAGTCCTTTAGGGGAGTGATGCAGGGCTTCCTCTGCAGCCTGGGCCAGAGCTACTGTTTGCAGGGCTTCAGGACACACAGTTCCCAGGGTAGGCCACGGGCTGTACCACCGGTTCATCCCTGAAGCGTTCAGTGAAGGAAGGGCAGGAAGCAGAGAAGGTAAACAAGGGAGGGAGGAAAAAAGGGTTTTTTTTTTTTTTTTTTTTTTTTTTCGAGACAGGGTTTCTCTGTGCAGCTTTGCGCCTTTCCTGGGACTCGCTTAGTAGCCCAGGCTGGCCTCGAACTCACAGAGATCCACCTGGCTCTGCCTCCTGAGTGCTGGGATTAAAGGCGTGCGCCACCACCGCCCGGCTTGGGTTTTTTAAAAATTATCACAGACTCTAAAATCACACCCCTCAAAGAAAAAGCTCAACTTTTTAAAAGCTACATTTTAAAACGCCTCCTTTTTTCAAAGTTAGAGTTAAGTCCATCATGCTCCCTTTAAGTCCTTTCATAAAAAAGCTGTGTTTCTTCCTGTCTGTTTAAATCATATTCTACATTGAGAGTGGTTATGTAACTTAGAAATGAACACAATGTCATGCCTTCCTTTTAGTCTGTCCTCTGGGAGGCTGGGCCATGGGGAAGAGTGCCCAGGAAACTCACTGGGGTGCAGGTAGAGTCGTAGTTACAACCACACAGCACTTTAATTAACTTTTTCTTAATTAACTGGGAGGTAGAAAATTTTTCCAATAGATGTATCAAGTACAGAACACACTCCTTTTCCAGCAGTTGCTGAGGACAGCAGGTATGGACAAAATGTCAGAGCTAGAAGAAAATGTAAAGATCCACTGCTTAAGATTCCTTCCACAGCCCTCTGCTAAGAAAACAGACTCAGGAGAGGGAGGGTGGGGAGGGGAGGGAGGGGAAGGGGAAGAAGGGTGTGTGGGGGGGAGTTCACAGGACCTTAGTGTTTTTCTCAGGCAGTCCAGGAGCTTCCTCTGAGAGCAGATGTGGAAAACAAAATCACTGCCTTTACAAACCAATAGAGTAACTTACAGCAACTCAGAAACCAGAGTTCTAAACAAGACTCAGGGCTGGGGCATATCCAGTGACCAGCACGCAGGCTTAGCATGCTCAAGGCCCCGGGGTCAATCCCCTACACAAAACCAGAGTGCGATTTTGCCCCATCTGAACATCTGGTGACTATTTTTGTCTGATGCACAGCTGAAGACTACTGATACCCACTGAGAGGCCAGTGATGTAGCTAAGCATTCTAACTATGCCCAAGGTAGCACTTTCCCTTTGCTCCCAACAAAAACTTATTTAGCTCAAAATGCCACCAGTGGCAGGGGCTGAGAAATCCTTAGCCAGGCTTTCCCACCCTGGCTGCATGTTAGGTCCAGCTTGGCTGCCATGGATCAATTGAATCGGAATCTCTAGGAATGGCGATGGATGGACCGGTGGTTAGAGAATTTTCCATTGTTTTTATGTGCTCTGTGTTTGAGAATCACTCATTAACCCCCCACAAATGGAAAGAAGCCAGCAAGCAACTGAGCACAAGGTGCGGCTTCTACCACACATCTATGTGAGAGAAACTGAAACTCAGAACACACAGAGGTGAATACAGTCCCCGCCTTGGGGTACTTGCAGGAAGGAGGACCAGTCAACCCCATCCCACGGGGTGATTTGTGTAAGAGGAAATGTGCCATAGCAAAGAGGGCCACGGGAGAGGACAGTGGGAAGAAGCGAGGGCTCCTCAAATCACACCAAAGCCAAGCTTGTTCATAACTCTCCATTTTGCATGGTGTGTGTGTGTGTGTGTGATTTGTGCAGGTATGCCTATGTCGAGGCCAAAGCTGAATACTGTTCACCTTATTTTTGAGGTCTCTCGTTCAACCTAGAGCTTGCTGTTTCAGCTGGGTTCATTCATCTCCAGTGACTGGAATTCATCGCCCAGCGAGTCCCCAGGATCCACCCGTCTGTCCCCTGATGCTGGGGTTACAGCCATCACACCCAGCTTTCACACAGGTGCTGGGGATCTGAACTCCAGTCTCTGCTAGGACAGCAAGCACTTTATTCCACTGAGCCGCCTCTCCAGCTCCTACAATGTTCCTTTCCCCATTTCAAAACAGGACCACCCTCTGTAGCCCAGCCTGGACTTGGTAAAGAACCAAACTTGCTATTTCTGTAATGGTCCTGGCAAGAAGGCAGATGTGCTGAAGAGATGCTTGTGCCCTTCCTTTGGAGATCAGACTGTTGAGATAACTCTTTTTGGGATAAACTCTTGCGACTGTGTAGTCCTGGCTACCCTGGTACTCCATAGGTAGCCTAGGTTAGATTTGAACCTGAGGCTGTCCTCCTGCCTCAGCCTCCTGAGTTCTGGGACTACAGGTATGTGTCACTACATCGAGCATCACTTTTTTGGGATACAACTTTAGTTCATTATTTAGGACATAGGTTTTTTGTTTTTGTTTTTTTCATTTTTATTTCTAATTTTTAACTAGCCTCCATTTAAAATCTTTCCCTTCTAGCCTGGGCAGCCATTTTCAAACCGAGCAGCTCTACTGCTCCTGTGAGGGTCATGATGCTGTAATATCTCCTTTACTTCGGGAAATGATTCTCTAGTATAACTTCTCTACATAGACCAACTTTAAATAATTTATTTCTGAAATTATAATTACATCATTTCTCTGGAAGTTTGCTGTGAGATTGTGTGTCCTAGAAATGTCAGAAGCTACGACCATGAAGTCTCAACAACATGACTGTCTAAACATGCTGAACAAGGACAACACCAACAGACACACTAATGCAGAGGGGTAAATGCAGGAGGCCTCAACACTGGACAAAAAACTACAGGCAGGCCGGGTGGTGGCGCACACCTTTAATCCCAGCACTCGGGAGGCAGAGCCAGGCGGATCTCTGTGAGTTCGAGGCCAGCCTGGGCTACCAAGTGAGTTCCAGGAAAAGGCACAAAGCTACACAAAGAAACCCTGTCTCGAAAAACCAAAAAAAAAAAAAAAAAACAAAAAACTACAGGCAGGTAAGGAATGTGGAAAGCAGGAGAATAGTTTTCCCCAGGGAAGAACACACTAACTGGTTATTCAATATCAAACAGTCAGCCCAAAAAACATATACATAAGTAATGTTATATGAACTGAGCAGGTTGTAGTCATATATTTCAGTACACACACACACACACACAGAGCAATTAAAGAAAAAGAGGCCATGAATTGGAAAAAGAACAAGGCAGTGAGAGTACATGGGAGGGTTTAGAGAGAGGGAAGGAGAAACTGATGATTACATACACAGATTTAAAAAACTAATATACACTCTGGCCGGGCGATGGTGGCACACACCTTTAACCTCAGCACTTGGGAGGCAGAGGTAGGTGGATCTCTGTGAGTCTGAGGCCAGCCTGGGCTAGAGCAAGTTTCAGGACAGCCAGAGCTGTTACACAGAGAAACCTTGTCAAAAACAAACAAACAAACAAACAAACAAACAAACAAAAACCAAACAAACAAAACACTAATACAAACTCTTCTCCTGCCCCATGTATGCTCAGCTCAGAGGTTTACAAGTGATGCCAGCCCAGGTCCCAGGTTCTGAGCTTCTGGTTGCACCAGGCCAGTGCATGAGGAGGAGAAGCAGGAGGTAAGTGATTAGGGCACTGTTTGCCTGCTTTGCTGAGACCCCTGCAGAATTGGTCTGTCTGCTTAGTAACAGCTCATGTGACTGTACTTCATCATCAAACAGAGGTCAAGGTGCAGGAAGCACCACCAATCCCTACAGGTTCCCTTAAACCTGCCCTGCCTCTGTGAAAGGAGTAGCGTTTGTTACCCAGAAGTCCGTGGGGGACCTGTCTCATTAACAACTGTAATAAGGAGAAACAAAGAAGGACTGAAGGAGCACTCTTTCAGCTTAACTTACAGGACTGTACCAGAAGATGGTGGCACTGCCATGGTGACCTGGATTTCTAAAGAACACTGGAAAAGGCTGAAATAAAAATACCACTTTCCTTTGATTTACAAAGCAGGCAAATTCTGGAAATGTAGCATATTTCAGAGCTATATAGAAAGAATTCATTTAAAGGAGAATTTGACTCTAGGCTTGGATGCTCATGGGCAGGTCTTTCATTTCTATGAATGTCCACTGGGGTGCTGGGACATCATGCAAGACAAAATAATTTCCTTCTGTGCAAGGCTGTCCATAGTGCAGTTGACCTGGATTCTTCACCCTCCTCTTTAAACGCTGGTATAGTCAGGGCTGCACACCATGATCACCATGTGATTTTATTTTCATCAGCCCCAACAGAGAAGCAGGCATTCGCCAGTCAACCCTTTCCACACCTTCCTAGCCCTTGGCAAACACCGATCTACTTTCTGTTTCTACACATTTCACATACATGGAATCAGAGACCAAGCTGTTATAAAAAAAAGTCAGTGTAATAGACTGATAGGTCAATTATCCCCCGTAACATTTCCTTAGTACATGGATTGTCTATTATGTGCTCATCAGTGGGACCTGAAGAAGCAGCAGTAAAGACAGCGGAACCTTGTGTTCTGCTTTATCGTGGGACAAGCTACACTGACTTCTAGCTCGGTTTTTACGCTTTTTTTTTTTTTGCCACGTACTTTTTTTTTCCCTTTCTTCTATTTTGGTGTTCCGAGATAAGGTTTCTCTGTGTGGCCCTGGCTGTCTTGAAATTTGCTCTGTAGACCAGGCTGGTCTCAAACTCAGAGAGATCCGCCTGCCTCTGCCTCCGGAGTGCTAGGATTAAAGGCGTGCGCCACCACAGTCCCGCAAAACAAAAACACACAAAACCTTTCTGATTCTCTTGCCTCTACCTCCCCATTTTGACGTAGTGCTAGAGATAAAACCTGTGTTTTGTGCATGCCAGGCAAACCTCTACCATCTGGACTACACCCCAGCCTCCCTAGTGCAGAGACAGACCACTGCAGCACCAACTTTAAGGACAACGAAACCATTCCTGAGATACTACACAGCTATGTTACATGACCTATTTATACATCACCAGAATGAATCAGACTGTGCAACAGGGAGTTAGAGGCCAGCCTGAGTGAACTCTTTCAAAACAGAAGATGAAACGAAAAAAATTCTGTTTTGTTTTAGTGGAAGATGCTTTTTGCTTAAATGCCTATAGAAGTCACTTCCTCAATGCTAAATCTCCACTTAGGATGGGCTGAATCTTGCTGTGATTCACAAACAGCAAAAATACCCAAATCTCTAATCTAGCATAACAAAAGTTTATTTCCACTGTGGATCCATTTGATCTCTGTATGTGAAAGGATGATAAAGGGTGCTGGTGGCACACGGTGCTGGTTAATGCATGGAAAGGTCACGGCCACAACAGAACCCAGTGTTAGTTTTCAGAGCTTTATTAGGAGGGAAAGAGGGGGAGGGGAAAGAGGAGAGCCAGGCCTGAAGAGAGAGAACGATGGTGGAGGGGGGAAGGAGAGAATAGAACAGAGCAGAGAGAGAGAATGAGGTCTGCATCCGGCTTTTAAGGTGCAGATTGTGTGACCATGCTGCCCAGATGTAGTCTCCAGCACCTACTGATGACGTAAGATGCAAGACCTGAAGCTGCGCATGTGCAGGAGTGAGGGCAGGATCCTAACAGTATGGCTACTGAGCAATCACTGACATTGGACTCTGTGGATCCACTGTTTCACTGAGCCTTCTCCACAGTGCCGTGGTAGAGGAAAGGGGTCGATACTGAGCTAGTCAGGGAGGGACAACTACTACTATATTCAACTGGTTGGAGCCGGTCACTGCCCACCATAAGAGAGCTATGTCTATCCATACTGAATGGACAATATTAACTTAACTCAGTGAAAGCATTTCTGCTAAGGACTGAAATGAAATTTGTATCTGATAGTTCAACGTCTGTGACGGGAGCTTTAGAGATCTACTAAGAAAAACAGTTAACATGCTGAAAACCCAAGCAGCTATTTTAACTGTTAGTGTGACTCAGAAGTGACAGATGAGTGATAACAATAATTCAATTCTTAAATGGCTACAGCTAGCTGTGTCGTAAGTTAATAAAGAGCCATGCACCTCAACTACGAGGGTAAGAGCTATCATTAAAGCTGAGTTTTGGGTTTGTATCTGCATCCAATGTCAGCCAAGACAGGTCAGTAGTAGGTAGTCAACTCTGTCAGAAGAGAGCTGGGGGTCTTCTCAAATACTAAGAAGAGCTTGGTGACCTACCCTGGGTGTTCTGAGACAATGGTAGCCTGAAAATAATTAACAAATTTCTCAACTGACTTTTCACCCACAAATAAAGGATCTGTAAGTCACAAGTCCAAAAAGTTAGTTCCTCATCCACTTTTCTCCACCCTGACAAAGGTATGCTGACTCCTGAATAGGATTAAAACCAGTTGTCTGGGTGTGGATAAGTGGCTCTCAACCTCCATAATTTTTAGCTCAGTAGCAAAACATTTGTCTAGAATGCCAGAGGCTCTAGGCTTGATACCTAACATCTTAAACAAAACAAAAACATGATTTTTTAGCATCAAAATGCAAAATCACACTCAATAAAAGAGCAATTGAAAATGTCTCAGGTGCACATTTAATTATAACATAATTCTTTTATTAAAAAAAGGCAAAATAAGAATATGCACTAGAATAATTAAGTTTTGAGAACATTCACTACCTAAATAAAGGAATGAATAATGTATAATACAATGAAACCTGTGCTAAATTTAAGATTTATCTGGAAAAAAAACATATAAAAAGATAGGACAGTTTATTTTTAATCAGTCAAAAATGAAGAGTCTGGACAATGTCAATTTCCACTCACCATAATGCTATAATTATACATTAAATATAATTACTATCTATACATATGCAAAAATATAAAGTTCTATTTCATACGACAAAACCTTTTATAGAAACCATTTTAAAATTAAGTAGAACTTCTCAACATCTATGTGAGGTTTAAGTCTTTCTGAAGGTTCCTTTAAAGGTTTTAAAATATAACACTAAACCTAAAAACACTGTCCTTTGTCAGTTTCAAAAGTAAATCTACTTAGTACAGAACAAAAACTGATCGCTTCATCACATGCTACTTAAATACTATTGTTTAGACACGTCTAAAGTCCTCCATTTCTTCAAGTATGGAAACAAAACTCAGTCATCCCACAACACAGCACTACACAGATGGAGTACTTGGGAAAGACTGTGTGGTCATATGGCACAATACTAATGTTTTACTCCTTCAATAAATCTTGAAATAAATATCAAGTTTTGTTTTGTTTTTCTTCTAGAAGGCCAAAAATGATAATCTACATTAAGATTTGATATGGTAAGACTTAAGAGTGTAAAATACAACATCAATATTTTATCATAAAAGTAAAGCTGGTGGCAAACTACAAAAGGACCCACCCTGCACTTGAGCACAATTAGGAGTTAAAGCTCATCATGGTAGAAATAGTCATCATGGAGCTGTCTGCCATAATCCGTGGCTTCGCTGGTAAGAAACAAGTCTTGGTTTTCCAGAATCTCTTCTTCAGAGAGCTTTTTGTCACCATTCAAATCCATCTCATCAATTAGATGAAGAGCCTTTAAAATAAACCAACCCAAAAGGTGTCCAGAATTAGTCTTTGAAATAAAATGTTCACATTTGGGTGTGATTTGTCAAAACCACTTAGATATACCAAGAACTCATCAATGTCTAAGTCTCTAAATTATTACACATGCCACTGTCCCTGTCTACTGCTTCTCTCATATCCCCTTATTCAATCTATATTGGGTTCTGCAGCGCCACACTGGGTCAGTACAGGGTCAGTACAGGGTATAATCCACTTGAGCCTCTAAGTATGACACAAGGTGTCATCCTATTGATTGTGTCCTAAGATTAGTACATGATACAATCTTAACTTCCTTGTCTCCCTGACAATATGAAAGTTTCATCATTTAATTCAAAACACAATATACCCATCCTATGTAATTCCATTTCTTTTTTCTTTTGATGGAGACTTCCAGCTTCCTTTCCTATCAGTAATACAAAGTGTGTGTTAGGAAGGGGAAAACAGCAATTCTGTAATACTTACTTCCTCTTGTGCAATGCCCTGATTATTGGGCACTACCCATGATAACAGCTCTTGGGGATCGAGCCGGCCATCATTATCCTTGTCATAATCATTCACAAATCTGTCCTTCTCAACAAGTATCCATTCTGGATCTTCATTTGCAGCTTAATAAAAAAGCAAAAACAAAAACACTAATATATAAGAGTATCACATGAAACCAGTAAGAAGTTTGATGTATCTCTAAAATAAAGGAAGTAAATTTAAAGTTTACTACAAATTTTGAAACCCAAGGAAACAGAACTACTTACCAGAAAAATTCTGAAATAAGGATAAATATGTAAAGATTTCCAAAAGTGAGACATTAACTAAAAGAACTCAGCCTTAACTGTTGCAAATTTACTAAACTAGTGCTTTTATTGTGTTGCCACTTACCCTGATTTCTAGTTTTCCTAATTTTTAAGTGGATAATATTTATTTTTAATTAAAAAATTGTTTTGAGACAGGGTCTAGAGAGACTAGTCTCAAACTCCCTATGTAGTTGAAGATGACTTTGAACTTGATGCGCTACCACACCTGGTTTGTGCAGTACTAAGGCTAGACGCCAGGGGTCTCCTGTATGCTAGGCAGCACTTTGTAAACAGCCACATGCCCAGGCCAGGGCAATGCTTTATATACATCATGTGACTACAGACTGTCTGACATGTTTGTATACAGCAATGCCTTACGTAAGGCTCATTTACAATAACAAACCAGGAAAACAACTTTAAAACTTCCTTTTTTTTAAGCATATAAGCAACAATTCTGGTAAAGGACAACAACTTAAAGAAAGGAAATTCCCGGGGCTGGAGAGACAGCTCAGAGGTTAAGAGCATTGGCTGCTCTTCCAGAGGTCCTGAGTTCAATTCCCAGCAACCACATGGTGGCTCACAAGCATCTATAATAAAATCTGGTGCCTTCATCTGACGGGTAGGCAAACATGCAGGACATAATAAATAAATAAATCTTAAAAAAAAAAAAAAAAGGAAAGAAAGAAAGAAAGGAAACTCCCTTTAAGGTCAAACTTACTTCATCTAGCCTACACTATTTGCAGTATTTTACATTCTTTCTCAAGATCTACACGCAGTGGCACAGGAGTTTAAAGACAACCCCCCTTCCTCCTTTGAATGACAATGGCATTACATTTGCTGGAAAAGGAAGGAAGTGTTTGGACATACATGGAAATGAAAATGAGCAGAGTGTCATGTCAGGAGCTGTGAGAGCCTGCGTGGCTCCTCTGGTCACACAGAACCTCTTTCCTGAATTCCAACCCCATGCTTTCCGCCTTACCCTCGGGCAACTTACTTGGGTCTCGCCTGTAATCGCCAAGAAATTCTTCCAAACTAACAAACCCATCGCCATTTTTGTCATGTTCTTCTAAAGCCTCTTGAATGACGAACTCCTGTTACACATTCATTCAAAGAGAATAAACAACCATTTGTCACAAACATTTCAATCCCACCGTCTTTTTTTTTTTTAAAGATTTATTTATTTATTATGTATACAGAAGAGGGTGCCAGATCTCATTACAGATGGTTGTAAGCCACCATGTGGTTGCTGGGAATTGAACTCAGGACCTCTGGAAGAACAGTCAGTGCTCTTAACCTCTGAGCCATCTCTCCAGCCCAATCCCACCGTCTTAACCAATCCTACTATAGAACTTCTTCATAAGCAATCATTCTGGCCGTTCATATCTGCAGGAAAATGTTTGTAAATTCTGGAACTCAGAAGTAAGAATAACCCCCAAGTACTGAGTGATTTTAAATTGTACATCTTTATTCTCCTGTGTTGTGAAGAATTCTATTTCACTTTCATAAACAACCTCAGCACTAAACACAAGCTTCCTGCTTTCTGTATATTCTCCTCCCTCTCAAGAACGCCATCTCTCAAAGTCTCAGTGGACTGCTAGACAAAGAACTACAGGGAAACTAATAACTACTGAAGACAGAATTAGCCTTTTCCAGGGATGAGCGCCCTAACTGACTCTCCAATACAACAAAGCGGTCAGCCCTGAGACCACACACACGCAAGCAACAAAAGTAGACTCAGCAGGTTGTACTTACATACTTATGCACACATATACATACCTGTGTGACAATAATCAAAGAAAAAGAAGCTATCCATCTGAGTACTGTGGGGGAGCATGGAAAGAGTTAGAGGGAAAGGAGTTGGGAAGAAAATGGAAGGGGGAAGTAATATATTTTTATTAAAAATGTATGGAAGAAAAAGAATGCCACCTCTGACTACTCCTTTTCCCCCTCCATTTGCTCTGCAATCCAGTAAGGGCTCTCAAAGAACATGACCTTATACTCCTCAGCACACAGATGTTGTTCTTTCTCCAGGGTGGAAATAGCTGTGGGATAATCTTTTTGTACACTGTAAAGATGAGTCTCTGCCTAAGGTACCTTCTCATTGGTTTAATAAAGAGCTGAATGTTCTTTATTAAATACCTACTCAGGAGAAGATAGGTGGGACTTCTGGGGGAGAAAGGGGGTCTTGGAAAGAATCTGAGGGATGGGGAAATAAGACAGAGATGGGGGAGGGAGTTAGATGTATAGTATGGAGGAGAGGTTAAGTCATGTGGCAGAATGTAGATGAATATAAATGAGTTCTTATAAAGTTATAATTGCTAGTTGGGAACAAACTAAGCTAAGACCAAGCTTTCATAATTAATAATAAGTCTCCATGTCATTATTTGGGGGCTGACAGACCAAAAAAGTCTGATAAGACTATATTTGGCACCCAATTTGGGGCCATGTATATCCACATAGAGCCTGAGAAAGTTGAAAAAAAGTTCCAAACATGGAGGCAGACACAGCTTCCTAGTAACCATGCTCTCACGCAGGCCCAGTGCTCATGGCATACAGAGGTATGGCTCCTTTAAGACGCCCTGCTATGCAGCCAGCATGCTACTCAGCACTTGGTAGAAACACCTGCTGCAGTGCAGGCCCACCAATTCCCCAGAGCTGGGGCAGGTAAATACAGCTTCTTGCTGATACCTGCAGGCATGAGGCTCAGCTCTCATGGAAGGGCAAACAGCAGCTGCAGCCCAGAACCAGCGGGATAGCCTGCTGGATGGATCTGAGGGGGACAGAGCCAGCCACCAGTGCCATGTGCTAAGCAGAACCATGCAGAGGATGGCTTGGTCCTTTAAGGCTTGGCTCATGTGGTAAGAGAAGGCTACAGACATACAAAAAGCCAGGTCCTGACCAAAAAAACCCTGCACAGGTACAGTATGCTTGAAAATGTGCTTAAGTGCTAAAGAAAGAAAAGAAAATAGGTATAGATAATCATAGAAAAAATAGTTTAAAAACAATAAAGTAAAATCTTTGATGAATATATATATATATATATATATATATATATATATATATATATATATATATATATATATATATATATAAATGATAAGCCATGTAAGGATGGGAAATACACAGGGCATCTCGATCCTATATAGTGCTTTGTTGACTGAATTTTTTGAATGCTGATGAGTGAAGGACAAATACTGCTAAGAGACATTGGATTATAGAAACTATTAAATTAAATGAACATATATATTTTAAGGATGTCTTAACTTCAGAATGGAAGTCAGGAAATATGTTGCATTAGGAGAGAGGTTATGCTTTTGTTTCCATAGGAAACAAAAAACTATAGATTTCTTCAAAATTAATAAAGATCAGATTTGACCGGGGGAGACCTCCTGAAAATCTTGGATACAAACAAGGAAAAAATCAAGGGAAAAAAAAAAGAGAAAGAGGGGCTGGAGAGATGGCTCAGCGGTTAAGAGCACTAACTGCTCTTTCAGAGGTCTTGAGTTCTATTCCCAGCAACCACATGGTGGCTCACAACCATCTGTAATGAGCTCTGGCATCCTCTTCTGGCCTGCAGGCAAACATGCTGTATACATAATAAATAAATCTTTAAAAAAATTCTAAAAAAAAAAAAAGAGAGAGAAAGAAAAACTACAAGACAGGTGATGTATACGCTGATCCCTCTACATGGGAACAGCTCTGAAGACTGGAAAGACATGATAAATCTCGTTGGCTACAGAATCCTCATAACTTATTATTACATGCCACCCTTTCACATGGATAGGATGGAAATTTAATTACAGTTTGGTTATGCAGTTCAAATGGACATAAAATTGACAGATGCCTT
Organism: Peromyscus californicus insignis; assembly: GCF_007827085.1. Taxonomy (NCBI): domain Eukaryota; kingdom Metazoa; phylum Chordata; class Mammalia; order Rodentia; family Cricetidae; genus Peromyscus; species Peromyscus californicus. The sequence continues at coordinate 50,516,758 of NW_026294402.1, read as the reverse complement.
TTATCTGCTCAAATTTAAAAAAGAAAATCATCTTTAGGTGATTTGTGCATACCGCACATGCCATACTTGTGTTAATATATCTGTTACCTTTAAAAGTTTGTGTGTTTTCAGAACAAAAGGACCAGACATCAATGAAGACAAGTAGCCCAGGTGATCCAGCCTCTCAGAATGCCTCTGTTGCAGTTTCCTCAAAAATCTACATGTAAAACAACTTCAAAGCAGCTAGCTGAGATGGTGAAGCCTCACAGACTACTCTAGCCAGGACTTCAGTTAACCCTGCACCTTCCCATCACATCAAGACTGGACAAAAAAATGATACAGCTAGCTCTTCCTAGACTTGACCATTATTTCAATTTTCTTAGGGTCTACCAAAGATACTGTCACCCCCAGGCAACAGGAAGCAATTTTAAGAACTTGACACCCCCATTTCCAAGAGGTAGAGGAGTAGTTTTTGGTTGCTTGGTGGGTTATAGATGTTCGTCATTATTTAGGGGAGTTGGTTGCAAGTTGTTCCTGGTCATGGTAAGAGAGGAAAGTAAGCAAAAGAGGTTAGATTCAGGGATCTCTTTCTCTGAAAAACAGGGGAGGATATAGGAATAATAGGATAAAGTATTGAATCTATTTTTAAACTAAAAAGAAACGACTAGTCTCAAATATTTTACATTGGTATGGATTTTTGTATATTGATACAAATTTAAGGTCATTTTTATTATTATGTTATACTGTATATATTTTTCTACTCTTATTTAAGGTATTGTACCTATGAAGCTCATTTGAAAATGTAATATAAAGTTCTAGTCCTTAAAAGCTATTACTACAAACTGTTTAGAATAATTAAGAAATGCAGGTTAGTAATTAGTCATCTATAACAATCAAATATGTAGGCATGTTAGGTATGTTTTCAAGGTCCAACATATTTTAGATAAGTGATCTATCTTCAAATACTTGAATGATCTACAAAATATGATATTTAAGATGTTTTAATAACATAAGGCTTTTCATGACAGTGAGACACGTCTGCTCCTGGCAGCACCAATCTACTTTAGAGAAGATGATGGCCATTGCTTTCAATGTGGCAAACTTAGCCAATGGACAAGAAACTACCCTTGCCTCAACTGCTGACAGTATGCTGTCCAAACCGGACAAGCAGGACACAAAAGAAGGCAACTGCCAAGACAAGGTAGGGCAGCCTTCAAAATTCCTGCTTAACAGAAAAGTCTTGTCAGATATTCTAGGCCTGTAGGCCAAAGATGGATGCCCCAACATTGCAGAGGAACCTTGGGTGACTGTCCAGGCAGCCAGCTGTCTCTGTCATTTCTATAGTTTTGGAAGTTGCTTGCTTTGCACTGTAGATGTAACTGTCTTATTAAATAAGAAACACAGAGCCAATACAGAGATGAAAGCCAAGAGGTCAGAGCAATAAAAGAGACAACAGCGGCAGTGAAGGGTAAGGTTTTTAGCTCTTAGCTATTGCTCTGACCTCTTGGCTTTCATCTCTGTATTGGCTCTGTGTTTCTTATTTAATAAGATGGTTACATCTACATTGCATTTCTTGTTTACTCAGGTAGTATTTTATCCTTCTCAGGTCTCTGATGGAAGTAAAGACTAAATTAGTTAGTTTTACAGTTTTGTTACCAAATTAAAAAAAAAAAAACTCACAGAAGAGATGTAAAATTTATAAAAGTTGAGAGACATAAAGCTTAAGTTGTTTATCTAAAAAAGAATGTTTTAAAGTCTAAAAGGATATTTTTAGGCTAGTAATACAAGTTATGATGGAAAGTAGCTTAGGTACAAAACTTTGAACTCATTAAGTTCAAAGGATAGATAGGATAGATAATAAAGTACTTTCCCAAAATTTGCCAAATATTAATGGACTGGATATTGTGAATGTAATTCTTATCTGATAATTGTTCTTACTGTATATAGTTTCACTAGGTTAGAGTTAAAACCTTTCCTTTTTATTTAGATGAAAAGGGGGGAATTTTGTGAGATAATCTTTCTGTATACTGTGAAGATGTGTCTCTGCCTAAGGTACCTTCTGATTAGCTTAATAAAGAGCTGAATGGCCAACAGTTAGAGGGGAGAGGATAGGCAGGACTTCCGGGGAGAGAGGGAAATTCAGAAAGAATTCGAGGCATGGAGATTAAGCCAGTGAGGCATGGGAGTTGGATGTACAGTATGGAGGGGAGGTAACGCGCCATGTGGTAGAACATGGATGAAAATAAATGGGTTAATTTAAGTTATAAGAGCTAGCTGGGAACAAGCCTAAGCTAAGGCTAAGCTTTCATAATTAATAATAAGTCTCTGTGTCATTACTTGGGGGCTGACGATCCAAAGAAAGTCCAACAAAAAAGACTAACTACATCTCTTGACTTCCAAACTCAGTCCCCTTACTACTTCTAAACCTACATTCATTCACCAATCTAAATGTTCCTCACTCATTTCAAGCTCTTACCAAGCAACCAGTCCTCCATGTGTCTCATATGTAGAGTGTTTCTTTCCCTTAGCTCACTTCTCAGCACTGGAATCACCCAAGCCTCTGACTCTCTGACCTTGGATCCTTTACCTACATCTTCAGTGATATGTACATCCCCAGGGCATTGCTTTACTCTTGAATTATCACCCTGTCTAGTCTCAGGCTTCACCCTGTGAGTCTCACTTTACTACCTGATACTCCCTAAACCTCTCAATCCAGACTTTGTATCTGAACTGTAATGAAAACATCTTCTCAAATTTCCAGTCTGGACAAATCCCAGGGCTTTGCCTACATTTGTATGAAGCAACATTGAAAGACACATTATTGTTTTTTAAAAACCCAACTGTACACATTTTACATATAGAAGAGGCTAGGGACCCAAGGATTAGTTTTAGAGAAAGTATGTGAGAATCTCATAGAACTATAATCACTATTTAGGGTAGTGTGTCTATATACACTTCTTCTGGGAAAGCGCTACAGTTTTTATTTATTTATTTTTAAATCACATTTTTAAAGGAGAAGGGAGTTTGCAATCTAACAAAAGTTAAGAATCATTGATCAAAATAATAATTCTACAATTCAAGCAATATCCTTGGGCAATAGCAGATTTATTTTAATTATGTTGCCATACTTTAAAAGAATTTTTAGAACAATATAAATGAAAATATTTCAAGGCTAGGCCTGGTGGAGCAGGCTGGCTATCCCAGCAACTTGGGAGTCTAAGGCAGGGGAATTGAAAGTTCAAGGCCTGCTCACACCACACAATGAGTTCACATAACTTATACTTTTTTTTGTTTTTTTGTTTTTTGTTTTGTTTTGTTTTTTCAAGACAGGGTTTCTCTGTGTAGCTTTGCGCCTTTCCTGGAACTCACATGGTAGCCCAGGCTGGCCTTGAACTCACAGAGATCCGCCTGGCTCTGCCTCCCGAGTGCTGGGATTAAAGGCGTGTGCCACCATCGCCCAGCATAACTTATAAGTTTACATAACTTATAAGGGCTGGGGATGTAGCATATGCAAAATCCCATGTTAAATTCCCAGTATCACAAAAATAGAGCAAACTTTTCAAATTAAATTCTAACTTGAATTAACAGTAAAAATCAGTTAACTGATCCTGTATCCCTGTCTTTTCCTATACCCAACATACCCTTTAGAGGAGGAAAAGGTGATACTGTGTCAAAGGTATAGCTTTTGTCACTTTTACATAAGCTGAAAACTTCAGGGTCCTTTCTGTCTCTTAACACTTATTTTGTAAATCAACATTCTTGACATTGCTGTTACAAGGTCTTCAAAATGTTGATGGAATCTATTCTGTTCCCTTGCCAGGCTCCTATTACATAATGCCTATTATTTAATTGCTTTCACCAGCCCACCCCATCCTCAGTCAACTGTTCCTTGTTCTCTAAAAGTCAAGGTCCAAAATCCTCTGCCTGCTTTTCTAGAACTCAATTAGTGTGGCCCAGCTTAGCTTTGGCATTTAAATCACACCTAGCACTGGTCTTAAACTAGGTCATGTCCTTTGTGCCAAGTAAGAACTTAGAAACTTCACAATGACAAGAAAAGTGGCACTAATGGTACCGCCTTGCCACGAGCTATGGAGAAAAATGTGCCTGCTTGTTATTCAAGACAACAGATTCTGGCCACTACCCACTCAACAAAGAGCTAGACCTCCCTCCATAAAATACCCAGGAAATAAAGCCACAGAGCTGGAGGCTTATGCCATACAACAGATCTCAGTATACATGGATTGTCAGTAAAGGTTTTCTTATTAATATGATGGGAAGCAAGGCTTCTTAAGAAGCTTGCTAAAAACACAGGGGCTCAACCAGTGTTCAAACAATTAAACCAGAATCCAACAGCCTTGTGCGGGCTACTAAACAATACTTCTTTTAGGTACTCATGGAATGAGAAGACTTACTATGTATAAAGTCAAAAAAGTATCCCATCCTCTGAAAACAAATCAAAATGTGATCCATTTTTCCAGATCAAAAGTTCTCATAAGTTAGGCTGTGAACTACATGAGAGTTGTGCTGATAAGAACATGGAAAGCCTAGACAAAGGTCTGAAAACCCTGAAAGGGATGAGAAAGGCCTTGATAGGTTATGACAGAGAGGTAGCCGGAGAAGACTGTTGCATATATACACAGATTAAAAACAAAATCCTCCACTTTCTCCCTCCCAGAACCATCTCGCCATCACAGAAACCCTTACCACTTCTAATCTTACGTGAGAAGAACTTCTGAACGTTTTGAATCTGCTCGTCTCTAAATTCCTGTTTCACAACCCATTTTTAATAACTTAGCAAATAGGCTTTAATCACTCATAATGCTGTTAAACTTGCTCCTTACCGTCATATACTCAACTTCTTCAGGGTGCTCAAAAGCAATAAATTCTTCAAGATTCAGACCAGGACCAGAATCCTGGTTAGCTTTTTCAAATCGTTTCTTATCCTTTAAATGAAGCTTTGGGGGGAAAAAAGAACAATTTTAAAGATCTTGGTACCATGTCAGCTTTGAAAAATGCACACAATGTGAGATTTAATGTATATTTTCATACATTATCTCATCTATCTTTATAATAGCCTTCTGAAAGTAGGTGGAGCTAATCACAAACATCCACACAGAAGCACCATAGTCAGACAAAGCTAGACCTTAGTTGTACAAGACACTAACTATGGCATTCAGGGCAAACTGCTCAACCTCTTTGGTTTCTTCTATAAAACTGGGACAAAAATGTCTACTAAGAAACTTGTAGGACAGCTGCCACTGGGTAACCCCAATGGTAACCGTGAAGTGGTGGCACACACTTGCAATCTCAGCACTCCAGACACCAAGGCAGGAGGATCAGGAGGGAGGCCAGCCTGTGCTAAACCAAACCCCAAACAATAAATTACTAGATGGTTGGCAGAGTAATTGAGATTACACAATTTAATAAAAGCCACAGATACTTACATCTCATTAATTCAGCCCAGTAATTTTGGAATACTTTCAAAACAATAAAATTAGGACAACCAACTATATCTTGGTAGAGCCTTTTAAAATTGCTTCAGGTCCTCTAAATGATTTTTCAAAAATATGTTAACATTACTTAAGAGGCTAAGGCAGGTGAATCTCTATGAGTTCAAGGCCAACCTATGAGATACAGGCTAGCCTTGGCTACATAGAAAGACCCTGTTTCAAAAAACCAAGAAACAAAACCACTCAAACAAACAAAAATATGTTTCAGAAAAATGGTCCCTTATTTTGAGAAACCCCTCCTCTGACTACTGATAGCATATATGGAATTCTGTTCTTAGTAGGCTCTTCATTCTGCTAATTACATATATTCATAAATATATAGTCCAAAGGCTTAATAGGGTCTCATTGGCCGGGCGGCAGTGGTGCTAATTACATATATTCATAAATAAATAGTCCAAAGGCTTAATAGGGTCTCATTAGCCGGGCGGCAGTGGTGCATGCCTTTAATCCCAGATCTCAGTGAGTTCGACGTCAGCCTGGTCTTCAGAGTGAGATCCAGGACAGGCACCAAAACTACACAGAGAAACCCTGTCTCGAAAACCAAAACAAAACAAAAAACCAAACTTCTGTTTTCTTTTTAAAGTATGTTCAAGTACAGAAAAGATTCAGCAATTAGGGACAAGGATGCTTTTGATATATGTTCGAGGAGAATTCTCTAACCAACGACTTTGAAAGCCATCAGTATGACATTCCTAACATCACACCCTTTCTATTTTGAATATTTTTGGGAACAGCCTTTTATTTTAAAAACTTGCATATAGTAAACATTATTGTTTAAACATAATCACAAATATTTTTAGCAATTTTTAATTTATGCGTTTTATCATTGTTAATTGTTTTTTCAGAATAGCTTAGTAAGAAGTCATATACTTAAAACAGTAGGTATTTCACTGACCCCCCCAGTGGAAAGCTCACACCTCCCCTAAAGAATTTGGTTTTTAAACATCTAGACTCTACAAGCCAGCCACATTTTCTCAATTATAACACGAAAAAAACTGTTTCTAAATAGCGGCAACTTTAGATCAAGTAATTTACATTTAACGCTCAGATTTAAATGGGGAGAAGTAGAAAAACAAGAATTTGAGGTTCTGTGTAGAGTCAACTAAGTCTTTGTGAATAAATCACTGTTCAAAATACCAAATGTTTTGAGTTCCTTATGAAAGAACCCTTCGATCTGGAGCTTTAAAAAAAGTCCATGTTTTAGCAGAGTGAGCTAACTGTGGCCAAATGTGCCTATGGAAAGAAAGGCCCTCTTTCACCAAGCTGAAGAGGTGGGGAGGGAGGACCAGGAAGGAGGGGAAGGAAAAGCGTTCGGAGGAATGTCAGAGTTCATGGCCATTTGACTGCAACTAAGAGTGCCGATTGCTGGGCACGATGCCACATACTTGTAATCCCAGCACTTGGGAGGTTGAGGCAGGAGGATCACAAGTTTGAGGGCAGCCTGGGCTACATGGCAAGATTGTCTTTTGAAGCTGGAGAGATGGCTCAGTGGTTAAAAGCACTGGCTGCTCTTCTAGAGAACAGAGGTTTGAGTCCCAGTACCCACAGAACAGCTCACAACCTTCTATAACTCCAGTTCCAGGGGATTCAATGTCTTCTTCTGGCCTCTGAGGGCATCAGACATGCATAGTACACAGACATACATGTAAGCAAAACATCCGTGCACATAAATAAAAATTAAAAAAAAAAACTTTAAGTCTCTTAAAAAATGTCTCATATTAAATAAGTCAATATATAGTTTTTAATTGTAAATTGAAAGACAATAATGAAAGTTCCACAAAATTGAACATTTTTATTTTCTTTTTAAAAATTTCTTATAGGCTACTAGAGCAAAGGTTCTGAACCTGTGGGTCGCAATTACTTTGATCAAATGACCCTTTCACAGGAGTCACAAATCAGGTATCCTGCATTCAGATATTTACAGCACAATTCACAACAGTAGCAAAATTATAGTTATGAAGTAGCAACGAAACAATTTTATGGTTGGGTGTCACCACAGCATGAGAAACTGTATTAAAGGGTCGCAGCTTTAGGAAGGTTGAGAACCACTGTACTAAAAGACAAGATACAGTGATAAAAAGAAAACCATATTAACAATTTATTTTTATGCAGAAATTTGTGAAAAACAAAACTGCAATCTTGATAAATATTATTTGACATGAGGGAATACATAATCGACAATCCTAGAATAAAGTTTAGGTCTTAACAATCAGCAGCAATGCTCATATCTTACAAAAATGAACGTTGTTTATGATGTAGTCAGCAGCTGACTGCAGAAGTTAGAATACTGAACTTTTGCCAGGCAGTTCCCCCAACTTCAATTACTCTGCTTATCTTGTGTTCTTCACACTATTCGGAAAAACTTCTTCAGATATTTCGCAATGTGAAAAGGTAATTATTTTGTTGTCTATAATCTTTATATGGAAACTTAACAAAAATAAGATTCAAGTACAAATAAATTTTAGTTTAATTTTCTACTAGATTTCAATATAAAGATTTTATTTTCTTCAGATATCTGCTTTTTATGACAACTTTATTCTTGTCTAAATGTAGTTTGTAACTTTGAAATTGACTCAGGCTTCATCCTTTAAAGTTTAGTTTTTGAGGCAGGGTCTCACTGTGTAGCCTTTGCTGGCCTGGAACCCTGCTTCTGCTTCATGAGTGCTGGGACTAAAGGCATACACCATCATGCCCAGACTTTTTATATTTTGAAGACTAATGCACACTCTCTCTGGGTTTATTTTTACATTCCACACCAATTTTTTAGAGGTTATAAATAATCAAATTCTAAAAAAGTATTATTAGAACTTCAAAAAGATTGTCTTATCCTTGGTCAAATAATAGCCAATAGGATTCCTACTGGTATGTGTTCATTTTGGGGATAGATAATTTCCATTAGGATACAAAGATCCATTTAACTTATTCTTAAAGAAACTATTTATTAGCATATATTTACTTTTATGTGTATATGTGTATGTGCTTAAGTGAATTTATGTGTACCACATTAGTATTGGAGCCCTCAGAGGCCAGAAGTCGTCACCCAATCAATCCCCTGGAACTGGAGTTACAAAGCTATGGAGATGCTGGGACCCCAACTCAGGTTCTCTGAAAAAGCAGTAAAAGCTCTTAACTTCTGAGTCATCTCCAGCCCCTTAATTCATTCTTAAAAGACAGTCTTACAATATGTAATGAGTACTTGAAGAGAGTATGGCATTTGAACAAGACACCTTTTAAAAGGACTATTTGTATTTTCTATAAATGAGCAATCTACCTCCCAAAATGAGGACTCCAATGTCAACAACATCATGTCTTATATAAAATTCCTAAGAATACAGAAACACATATACTTTCTGTGTGTGTTCATGTATGCAGGTGCTTGGGCACACAGATACATACTTTTTTAGTGGAATAGTAATTCTTTGGAGTGGTAAAAAGAAGTTGGGAAGAAATGAAAATAGGAAACAGGCAGGAAATGATAACCTAACTAGTAGTTTTAAAATACTGTATTTGCATGTCATGGTTTTTAGAAGTCCCAGAATTCTAATGGTGCTTAGGAGAACTTATTCAATCTCATCATCATTTGTCTTCTCTTTAGCAGTATCCAGGATGAAAAGACTGACCTATACTCCCTTTAGGCTGCTGGAAAATAGATTCAAATAAGGAGAAGAGAAACAAAGTTTATCTTCCTCTTACAAATTAAATCCTAACTAATGTAAAGCTGATGTATTTACCAAATGCCTATACACTTTTATTAAATATAAATTTCTGTGAATTGTACATGTTTCTTCTGTTTATGAGACAGGGTCTTTTTTTCCATTAAATTAAAAAAATATGTGTATGGGTGTTTTGTCTGTATGTACCATGTGCATGCTTGTTGATACCCACAGAAGCCAGAAGAGGGCATCAGATCCCTGGGACTGAAGATACAGAGAGCTGTGAGTGACTATGTGGGTGCTGGGAATTGAACCTGGGTACTCTGGAAGAACAAGTGATCCTAACAACTAAGCCATCTCCAACTCTTTATTACATTTTTAACATTATTTATTTTAGAAAGTGGTGGTGGTATTACAGCACACATGTGGAGCTCAGAGAACAATTTGTGACAATCAGTTCTCTTCATCTACCACGTGGGTCTTGGAATGTGCATCTTTGAGATTAAACTCAGTTCCTAAGTCTTGGCAGCAAGCACCATTACCCACTGAGCCATTTCAATGGCCCAAGACAGTCAAGCCTCAAACTTGAGATCTTCTTGATTCTACCTCCCAAGTACTGCTTCTTTTACAATAGTCTTTCAACTGGAAATCAACTCCTCATCGTTCCAACTATTATATATTGTTTACCCACGCTATGATTATCCTCAATGGATAATCCCCATTTTTAGAGATGAGGAAATTGAGGGAAGGGAGGTTTAGTTTAGCAACTTTTAAGTGGTAGAGCTGGATGTGAAACCAGGCAGACTGGCTCGGAGGCTGGAACTCTTGACCTGAACACTGGTAACATATGGACAGCTTAAGAGTAATTATTAGGCCAGGAGTGGTGGTACACTTCTTTAGTCCAGGCACTCAGAGGTAGAGGCTCTGTGAATGTGAGGAAGAGTGGTTTACATGGAGAGTTCTGGGCCAGCCAGAGCTACACAGTATGACACTGCTTCAAAAAAACCAAACAAAAAGAGAATAATCATTAGCAGGAAAATAAGAAACTAGAGTTAGTGGTAGCCTATATAGTTCACGTGGCCAGTGCACATGAACTTCTACAATAAATACTATGTACAAGGTAAGTAATGACCATTAGAGGTACATATGCAGATAAAGCAAAAAGGCTCAAATGATTTCCAAGCACCTTAACTTGTTTTGGGACATATCATTTACAACAAAGTATGTTTTTATTTTTATTCTTTTCTATATTAAAACAATCTTCTAAAATGCTTTTGGGATATTAATTTGTCAAGCATATAGTCATTTGTATTGATATACTTTTGGTTTAACAGACTTCCTTGAAGTCTTGAAAAGTTATCAATAAAAATAGCTCTCCTCATTTCTGCTTAAACTGTTTATCTGCTTAAAAAAAAATTAAAACTCAGTTGGCTGTAGTGGCACACACCTTTAATCCCAGCACTTGGGAGGCAGAGGCAGGTGGATCTCTGTGAGTTCGAGGCCAGCTGGACTACAGATAGAGTTCCAGGACAGCCAGAAGTACAAGAGAAACCCTGTCTCAAAAAAAAAATAAAATAAAATTCAACACTCAATAGACTGCAAAACTACTGGATCTTCAGAACTGAGTTATTATAAATAATGTAGCACTATGTCAAACTACACTGCAGTACCTTCAAAAACCAGAAACAGGCAATCCAGCAATCTCATTTCTGGAAATTACCCAAGACCTCAAAAGCAAGATCTAAAAGAGATTTGTATACCACACTCATTACAAGATTCAAATGAAAACAAGGAGGACATGAGGCTGGGAGAGACTGGAAGAGGTGGGCACTAGAGGGAGCTGGAGACGGTAACAACGGGTGGGCGTGATCAAAGCACATTGTATAAATGTATGAAAATTCCAGAGAGTTAAAAAAAAATTCAAGTAGACAAAATATGGCACACATACAAAACACACACTAGAATTTTTGATCTTTTTTGTTTGTTTGTTTTTGTTTTTGGAGACACGGTTTCACTGTGCAGTCCTGGCTGTCCTAGAACTCACTCTGTAGAGCAGGCTGGCCTCAAACTCAGAGATCTGACTGCCTCTGCCTCCAGAGTGCTGGAGTTAAAAGTGTGTACAACCACTACCTGGCAGATATTTGGTCTTTTTAGACTATGTCCTTTCTAGGTAGAAAATTTTGGCACATGCTAAAACATGGATAAACTTTGAGGACATTATGTTAAGTGTAAATAAGGCAGTCATAAAAAAGATAAACATGATTCTCCTTACATAAGGTACTGGAGATAGGCAAATTTATATTTAATGGGTACAATGGGTACAGAATTCAGTTTTGCAAAATGAAAAGAGCTTGACCAACTGGTTGAACAACAAGATGAATATAATGAACACTATTGAAAACTCTTTAAAATGGTTGAAATAGGCATGAGATGCAGCTCATAGTGGAGCACTGGTCTAGCATGCACAAAGCCCTAGGGTTTAATCTCCAATGCCATTTTAAAAAAATGTTACAATGGGAAATGTAAGGGGAGATGGCTCAGTGGGTAAAGAGCTCACCACTAAAGTGTGAGGACTTGGGTTCAGATACCCAGGACCCATGTAAAGAAGGACATGGTGGTCTGTAATCAATGGAGGTGGAGACAATGCAACCTGAGAAGCTCAAGAGCCAGCGACCCTGGGATATGCAGCAGTGAACAAGAGACCCTCCCACCAAGTGCAAGGTAGAGATTGCCATCCAAGGCTGGTCACCTCCACAAGTGCCCAAATGGGAATATACACAACAAAAATAAATAAGATATGGAGAATGCTGGTTTTTGCTACAACTGCATTTTTATCTCATATAATCTTTTAAAGGATGGGGATATGCCATAAAATATCTAAATATGATATAAAGCTGACTGTTAAATTATTTTAAAAATAAAATACTGAGATACATATTAGAATCACCAAAATGCACTGAAGGAACAACTCTGGAAATGAGGACAAATTAGTGAAGGGGAAAACAGATGCAGGGATAATTTAGGCCCAGTTAAGAGTCGTATATCTGGCTAAAAGGAAACGATCAAAGTAACCACTGAAGTGGAACTGGAGGCTGCCCAGTGAACAAGGCAATTGTCTAGGACCTCAGGCCTGTTTGTGTTCAAACAGGACAGAGACAGGGTGTGACCAAAAGGAACAGCTTGGACCCACCTGCCTAAAAGACTCCTCTTCTGTGTCATCCAGAGCAGTATTCTCATCAAAGTCAATCACACGGTCGTACATCTGGATGTTGTATTCATCCCATGTCACAGTACCATCGCTGTTCTTATCATATTCAACAAACTGCTGTTTGGCTTCTTGCATGGCATAATGCTTAAAAGACATTTGAATCCACTGACTGAGTTCACCTATGAAAATTTCCCAGAACACAAGAATGAATGTTCACAAGAATCCCAATCTGAGTGAAGATTTCTTAACTTTTTTTGAAAAAGTAACTTCAGTGTTTGCGAAAACCTGACAACTGGCCTGATAGTACTGATAAAAATAAGGAGGTGGAGCTGGGCGGTGTGGTGCACACCTTTAATCCCAGCACTTGGAGGCAAAGCCAGGCAGATCTCTGTGAGTTTGAGGCCAGCAAGATCCAGGACAGGCACCAAAACTACACAGAGAAATCCTGTGTGTGTGTGTGGGGGGGGGGGGGGGGGGGGGGGGGGGGGGGGGGGGTGGGGGGATGAGGTGGGGAGAGCTGTGCAGAGTCCAAGAATGCTGGAATTACCATATATCTCTTAAGCACAGGTATTTGAATGGCTATTTATCTATGCATTAGAAAAAATTTTATTACTTATAAAAGGTTTAAGCGTTCCTTTAACTTATAAATTGACCAAAAATATGTATGTATGAGTATATATATTTACTGTGTGCTTTTTTTTTTTTTTGAGGACAAGGTCTTGCTATGCAGCCAAATTGGCCTAAAACTCATTACATGAACCAGGCTGGCTTCAAACTCAGAGATCCCCTTCCTCCTGTCTTCCAAGTGTTGAGATTGAATACAGTTGGGTGTCATCACACATTAATCAAGGTATGTTAGCAAACATGGCTTCAATTGTGAACAATTTATTTAGAACATTCTTTTAAGTCTGTACGTTCCATTTCTGCCTAACAACCTACCTAAGAGCACTCTTTTGTTGTTTGTTTTGAACTGAGGACATTAAAAACTGAATTAAGACTAAGATAGCTGAGTTCTACTCCTGGGTTTGCCATTCACTTGAAAATAAGGTTTTCCTCTCTGTACTTCAGTCCATCTCTCTGAAGAGAGGCAGATGATTCTAAGCCTCCATCAGCACTAATATTTTTTTATGTTGCTATAAATATAATTCACATGCAATAAGATGTTTTCTATTTGCTTATTGCTATAATAAACTAATAAAAGCAGATTCTTAAAATTCTACATACCATAGGAGTACTGTGTCACGTGATGTCTTAAGAAGAGTTTGGGCAAATGTCTCTAAAATGAATCACACTATGGACAATGAGAAAAGTGATGTGAGAAAGAAGAGTGTCTCAAGGTATGACTTGCAAACTTACCCTATTAGGGTAAGTGATGTTTACATACCGTTGGAGAAAGCACTGATTTTACTCAGTAGCCTAACTTCTAGGTATAAGCCTGTTTTCCATATCATAGTACTTTTAGCTTGCTGGAACACTAGCAATCTACATTCGACAGACAACGCTGTTTTTAAATGTACATTAATCTCCTACAAAAGGCATTCTCCATTGTTGGCGGTGCAAGACAGTCCTTACTTTCAGTGAGAAAACCATCTGAGTCCGAATCAATTTTCTTTATGATCGACTGCAGTCGTCTTTGCTGCTCTTCGTGGCCAAGTTTAACATACTCATCGACGTCTTCCTTTAGGAAGGGAAATCATACACAGGAGAATCATGCACTACACTCAGTGGGATGCAATGGTGGGGGGAAATAGGGCTACCACATGCCTCATTTGCCCCAAAGATTTCAGGATGAGCTACACTTCCTCTTCAATACGTCCCCCTCCCACCTTAAGTGATCCCGTCCTTAGTTCCAGGAATAGAAAGGATCTAGCTCTGGAGCGGCAACAGTTCCACCAGCTTTACAGGCCTCAGGGTCCCCTAGAGCGCAAGCGGAGCCCCGCCCGGCCCCCATTGTCAGGCCGCCCCAGCCAAGGCGTCGCCTGGTCGCCCCGCTTTGTCACAGGACAAAGCCCGTGGCATCCTCACCTGGACGCCCAGCAGCGCCTCGCGGTCGTAGTCTGCCCGGTGCTCGCCCTGCGGGTAATGCAGCTCCTCCGCCTTGCTGGCGCCAGCCACCGCGGCGCACAGCAGCAGCAGCAGCAGCAGCCCCAGCGCCGCGGGCCTTGGGCCCAGCTGCATCGCGCCCGCCCGGCGAGGACGCGGAGAGCCGCGAGGAAGGAGGCAGGCGGAGCCCGGGCTTGGCAGCCTTGCTTCGCGGGCGGCCACAGAGGGGCGGCGCTGCCAGTGGGGGGCGGGGGGGGGGGCGGCGGCGGCGGCGGCAGCCGGGATCCCACGGTCCCAGCCCGAAGTCCGGCGACTACTGCGTTGCGGAGGCCCGCCAGGCCCAACCTTATATGGCCGCGGGGGCGGGGGCGGGACCGGAGCTCTGTGCTTGTCGCTGATTGGGCCATGTTGCCCTGGAGGCGGGCCCTTGTTCAGAGCCTCCTACCAGAGCCAGCAGGCTAGCGAGCGGCGGGGGCCGTGCGACCCCCGCGGGCCCCTTCACCCTTTCCGCCAGACCCTTGGGAATATCACCCCAATTCACTAGCACTTTGCCTTTTCCTTTCCATCTTGGTCCTGGCGGGAAACTCCCTGACCACTCTGCGCATCCCTCCTGGCCTCCATCTGTGAGAAAGCCTGCGATTTTGCTGAAAAACAATACACTATTGTATTTCGAAAAAAAAAAAAAAAAAAATCTTCGCCCGAGGAACAGACCAGCAGTATCCATTTCCCAGGCTTCAGTGTGTCTTATTTAATTTCGCCACGGCAGGAAGTACAGTATCGGGAATTGCAGCCAGATGTTTGCATCTGATGTTCAATTTATATGACCTGGTTAAATTATTCGGGCCCTTAAGAACCTGTTTGCGCTTTTATAAAATAGGCATCTTTTTTTTCTTTTCTTTCTTTTTTTAAAAAGAGATTTTTAAATAATTGTGAGGAGTGAATTAATGCCTTTAGAACAGTAACTGGTACGTAAAAGCATTTAGTAAATGTATGCTTTCATCCATGGTGGAAGAAAGAAACACAGGAGAGTTGTACAGAAAAATAGCTCACCAAGTGGTTTTATGGATGAATGCGTGCACTCGTCTTTTTTTTTTTTTTTAATGCCTGCTTCAGGTCTGTGTAGTTTCCTCCACCTCAGCCTTTGCATAGTAAGTCCAGAGACGTTGTAACTTGAACTGTTTTGTTTACAAATTGTTCTATCTAGATTCAGGTCTTTTCATAGGAAGGAAAGGTTTTCTTTTTTTCTTTCTTTTCTTTTTTCTTTTTTTTTTAGGGAGGCAGTTGTCTTTCATTTCCCACAGGCTCTGGATTGGGAACAAGGAATCCTGTTCCAAACTGAAAACCTAGTGGGCATGAATTACAAAAGTTTCTTGAGTCAGACTGGTATATTAGGTTTAGTCAGAGACCATTCAAAGGTTTCAAAGTGAAGATAAATCCAGTGTAGAACAGCATTTTTAATATCAGAGTGTAAATACAGGCAACACTTCAGAGTCAACTTCATTAAAGGAACAAAACCTTCATTACTGGCTCATATTACATTTTCTTTCAGTTCTGAGTTTTGAGGTAGTCTGTGAAAAATAAAATAATCCTACTTAGTGAAAGGAACTCAGTTTTGGGTGGATTATTCTCAACTAAAAGGTAAATTCCAAGAGCTCCTGATGTAATTTAATCACAATGGATTGGATACAAAGTATTTGAGAGTTTTTTTTTTTTTTTTTTTTTTAACTCAAGGACTCCCCAGATGGAGATGTGGGGGCAAAGGAAGCTAATGGGATTTTATAATAATAATAACAATAACTATTACTGTTATTATTATTATTTTGGTTTTTCGAGACAAGGTTTCTCTGTGTAACAGTCCTGGCTGTCCTGGAACCCACTTTGTAGTCCAGGCTGGCCTTCAACTTACTGAGATCCGCCTGTCTCTGACTCCCAAGTGCTGGGATTAAAGGCTCTCGCCACCACTGCCCAGCTAATGGGATTTTAAATGGCTATGAAGTATCAGTACAAATGAACATCGGAAGCTCTGGGACCTGTTTTCCTTTAGCTATTTTCTTTCTCATGAGCTATTTTTCCCCTCAAATGTAGGAAAGGGTCTAACCTAACTCAGGAGATCATATTTTGAGATCTTTGGGCACTAAATGATTCTGCACAGGGATCAGGAGTGTGCTTATTCCCAAAGCTATGCAGAATTCTATGGCTGTGTGCATTTCTGGATGGAAACTCCCCAGCTTTGCTTTCATTGGAGTTTCAAAAGGATCCAGGTAGCAGAAACATTTAAAGACTCCTGAAGGAATCCTAGGCAACTCTTCACCTCTTAGATCATAAACTCCTGTTTTTGAGGAGTATTTGGAAACAGACTATAGTAAAAATGTACATTCAAGAGAAGTCAAACTAATCTTTTGTCATTTGCATGTAATTCTCTTTAGAGAAAAATATTTTTCAAGTTCTGTGAAAGAACATGAAAACACAATCAATTTCCAGTTTTATTTACATATTAGGACACATTTATATTCTATAAAGTATACAAATACTAAGGATGCAGCTTAATGAATTTTTTTAAGATAGTGAGTCAAGCTGGGCTTCCAACTCAGGGCAATTCTCCTGTCTCTGCCTCCCAAGTGCTGGGATTTCAGGCATGAGTCATCATGCCTGGTAATTAAATTTTTTTTTTTTTTGAAGTGCATGTAAACTTGTGAAATCTGCTCAGCACTCCGAGTCTCCCTCCTCCCAAAGTATCTACATCCAGAGACACTGGTACCTACCTGCCTGTAGTCTCAGCTGACTGGAGGCTGAGGGAAGGGATTCACTTGAGGAACCCTCAAGTTCAAGACCAGCCTGGACAACACAGAGAAGTCTCATTTGACAGAAGGAGCATAGAAAGGGATGGAGTATGTACAGTTCTGGCCTGTTTCATCATGGATACATAGTTCCTGTTCTGGAACCTTACACAGATGATATCATACAACATTTAAAGTATTTTGCCTTGCTAGCAAGCAGTATGATGCCATAGAAAGATCATAGACAAAAGAGGCCAACGAATCTGAAGGAGAGCAGAGGGGGTGTATGGGTGGGTTTGGATAGAGAAAAGAGAAAGGAGAAATGTAACTATATTATAATCTTAAATAAATAAATAAATATCACAGACAACTTTGGAATCAAACCCAAGCATTCACTCTCTAGCTCTCCTACTATATAGCCTTGAATAAATGACTTCACTTAAAAACTCATCTGAGGCCTGGTGGTGGTGCATGCATTTAATCCCAGCACTCAGGAGGCAGAGCCAGGTGGATCTCTGTGAGTTTGAGGCCAGCCTGGTCTACAGAGCAAGATCCAGGACAGGCACCAAAACTACACAGAGAAACTCTTGTCTCAAAAAACAAAACGAAACCATCTGATGCATGTACTATGCTTTGTGAAGAATACATTTACTAGGTATCCTGAAGTATCTGCCCCACAGAAGGAGGTTCAACCTTTTGTCTTTTTTTCTTCTAGAAAATTCCTATCTTTCAGACCCCATACGTGTTTCCTAAAGGAGAGACCCTCAACTTCCTGGAATGCAAAATTGTTGATCTCTTAGGTCTTTTCCCCCCTATTTTGTGTTTAACACATTTCTCTGCTGTGGCATTTAGCAGTTTATTGTGACTATCAACATGACTACAAAGCTGTGGGAAGCCTGAGATCAGAAACTGTGATTTCTCCAAAAAGCTTTGCTAATAAGAGAAATTCCTTAAGTTTTTGTGAATGAGTGAGTTCAACTCTATTGGTATTGTTTTGGAAATATATAATACAGGTTCTAGAGTTAGCTAAATGATTCAGAAAAGGAATTTGTGGATTTCTTACTTTCTGAGTTTGATAAGCTGTGCTTTACAAGAAACTGTGGTTTTTAAAACAAAGCAGCTCTTACTTGACGTGTGCGGAATGTTCACAGGCCTCTCCACCCAGAATGAAAGAGGTTTGGCACCATAAACAACCTGTGTAGAAAATTCAACAAACTCAGTGGGTTTACAACTCTACACAGATGGGATACACAGAGAACAAGGGACAGGGCTAGGGTAGCGAATGGGCAAACAACATAGACTGAATGATCACACATTAGGAGGATTTTGTTGCTTGGTTAGTCTTTTGTCAGTCTTTGGAGAGGAGATGTGAGAATTCCAGGGTTATGACAAAGTCATAGAGGATGATAGAAGATGCCTGAGTGGTAGGTGTATATGGTACTCAGAAAGTAGTTTTGTGTCTAAGGAGTATCCAGTACTCATAAAATCCCAATAGCCCATTAGGAGTGCTTCAAAGAATTTCAAAGTGATTGCTTTGCACTAAAGATTTCCCCCAAATGAAACACTTATCTGTCCCAATAATCAAGTGTAATGATAGCTTCCTCCCCTATTTCCGGCAATTCACATTTATGGCCCTCTGTCACTTTCACTGGTCCATCTCTGGTCCTAAAGTCAGTTAGGTGGCCAGATATTAAACAGAACATCTTCCCCCTGTATCTGTAAGGTGTCTACACACCCCAGAAGACCTGATATTATTAATCATGCTCCTTACACACTCAAAAATAGCTCAGAAGGTATAGTATATGGAAGAAGATAAGTGTATGGTTGTCTTAATTGTGAGCCTCACACTCAATCTGTCCAGCTTCCACCCTAAGACTTGCGCTTTATTAAGCCCCAGAATCCTTTCCCACAGCTTTAGCAGGAAAACTTAAGAACATAAAGAAGGGGATGAAACTTGGCTAAAGATGGCAATATGAGAACAAGGAAAAAGAGGAGTACAATGTTGCTTAACCAAGAGATTTTATTCTTATAAGTAATTACTATTAACACTTGATGTATAACTGGCCAGAGTTTTCAGTGTGCATGTTCTATTGATAATGCTGTAGCAAATACCTGAGAGTAGTTTTTATATTTATAAAGGACAGAAATTTATTTCTCATGGTTCTGGAGGAAGAGTAGTCCAAGATTAAGGTGACAGCAGATTTAGTATGGGGGGGGGGGGGCTGTTCTCTGCTTCTAGTCCATCCCTGAGAGCTCGGTGTCCTGTGTTCTCACAGGTACACAAGAGCATTCAGAGGGCAGAACCTCATGCCTCAATACCTCCTAAAGGTCCCACTTTTTTGTTTGTTTGTTTGTTTGGTTTTTTTTTTTTTTTTTTTTGAGACAGGGTTTCTCTGTAGCTTTGCACCTCTCCTGGAACTCACTTGGTAGCCCAGACTGGCCTCGAACTCACAGAGATCCGCCTGGCTCTGCCTCCCAGTGCTGGGATTAAAGGCGTGCGCCACCACCACCGCCCGGCCTCCACTTTTTAAAATCCTCTGTTGCTTTGGGGATTAAGTTTCAACATGAATGTGGGGATGGACAAATATGCCTCATACAAAATTAGATTACAGAGGAAGATGCTAGTATCAGTGCTGTAGCTTAAGAAAGCAGGGGAGAAGGCTGGGCTGTGGTGGCGCACGCCTTTAATCTCAGCACTCAGGTGGATCTCTGTGAATTCGAAGCCAGCCTGGTCTACAGAGATAGTTCCAGGACAGTCAAAGCTACACAAAGAAACCCTGTCTCAAAAAAAGAAAAAAAGAAAAAAAAAAAAAACAGAGGAACAAGGAACACTCCCAAAATTTTCAGTAAATATCCACCTTTCTTTTATTTATTCTTTGAGAATTTCATGCCTGTAGATTATGTATTTTGATCATATTCATCCCCCATTTGCTGATCTTCTTCCTACTCGCTGTGGACCCTCTCTTTTCCCTAACATATTCCTTCAATTTTCATGTCTTTTCCCCTTTTAAACAACCCCCTGAGCTGAGTTAGGGCTGCCTGAATGTGCGTGTGCGGAGGGGTTATTTAGGGTCATGAGCAATTTACCCAAACAATTTACCTTCCACTTCTGAAGACAAAATGACTCCCATCCCCCACCAGTCATTAGCTGCCGATGTAGCTCCCCAGCTGGGCCTGTCCACTATCCACGCTGGAAAGTAGCCACGTTTCATCCCAGGAGTTTCTCTGTCGTAAGTCACTTTTGCTAATGTGGTTTTCCTTTTCCTCCTCTTCCACCGCTCTGGGTATGAGTTTTTAGTTCTTATCACAAATACTGCCTCAACTGGTTCAATCTGGTCGTTTTTGGAGTTTGTTTCCCAGCACTGGGGATTGAAAGGATGGCCTCTTAACATGCTAGGCTAGCATTCTATCAGTGGACTGTATCTCCAGTCCTTTTGTTTTGTTTTGTTTTTTATTTTGAGACACTCTTGCTAAATTGACCAGGCTGACCTTGAGCTCCATCTGTAGGCAATCAAGGTCTCCGCCTTTTGAGTCTAGGCCCACCTGACCTCCAGGAATGTGTCATCTATTTTAGAATTGCGTAGAACAAGTTAGACTGCTGAAAAATATGACTTCTGGTCTCTACTCAGTGTTTACTCATCCAGTGAGAACTATCTTACCTACTGTGACTAAACAAACTCTTACCTGCTCTCCACCAAATAGGAGAGTGGAATTAAAACAGAAAGTGGAAATAGAGGCTAGACCTCAGAATCCTGTTGTTCAAGCCTTCTTTTATTTCTGATGGCACAAATAAATGAGACTATTGTGATATTTCCATATGTTCACATACTTCGAATTAACCGTGTCCAGCCACCATTCCTCTACAGCTATTGTATAACCATTTCCTCCAAATTGTAACCTACCTTCCAAGAAGGAAGGAAACTCATACGACTCAGGAAGCTCAGAAAGACTTACAAGGCCTCTCCTTGAGGTTATGCGAACAGCAATTGCTGGAGGAGAGGCACAGGGAGTGTTGCCTGGCAACTGGTCAGGAAGTTTCAGGGATGTGGTTTTTGTGAGTTGTCACCATGCTGGGGTGGAATTTTTGGTTACCCCAATGAATGAATTGGTTCACCAAGCTGGCCTCAGATGAAATTGTGTCATTGGTGCCCTGGCTGGAATGACAGATGTTTGTTCATGTCTCCCCAGGTAAACTGACACAACAGCACCATCCCCACTCCTTTCTCAGCTCTAGTACTTGCTCTTCTGCCTTTAGCTCTGCTCCTTTATTTTTCCTCTTTTCTGCATGTAAGAGAGAACACGTGAAACTTGTTTTCTGTGTCTGGATTAGTTCACTTAACATAATATGCTCCAGTTCATCCATTTTGCCATAAGTGATTAGATTTTATTCTTCTCTATGGATGAATAATACTACACACACACACACACACACATACACACACACACACACACACACACAGTTTTATTTATTCACCTGCTAATAGGTGCTAGGTTAATTCCATAATAGTGCCTTAACAAACATGGACACACAGGTGACTTCTTCATATGTTGACTTAATTTTATTTTCATATATTCCCAGCAGTAATAGAGTGGGATAATAGGGTAGTTCTATTTTTAGTTTTTTTGCAGAGCATCTATACTGCTTTTCACAGTGGTTGGACTAATTTACATTCCTATCACTGCTATGTAAAGGTTTCTTATTCTCTACACTCTCACCAGTATGTTATTTATGTATTTATTTATTATTTATTTTGTAATAACTATTCTAACTGTGGTGAGATCTTATCTCACTACATATCATAGTTTTTAAAACTTTCAAATTTTTTATTTTTGTTTTATATATATGAGCATTTACATGTATGTGTATATGCATGTATGTGTCTGGTGCCCACAGAGGCCAGAAAGGCAGCATTAGATCCCCTGGAACTTGAGTTACAGATGGTTGTGAGCTACCATGTGGGTGCTGGAAACTGAACCCAAGTTCTTGGGAAGAGCAGCAAGTGCTCTTCAGCACTTTATTGTACATTAAAATTTTGATTTGCACTTCCCTGGTGGCTAATGATACTGAGCATTTTTTCTTATATTCATCATTTCTTCTTTTGAGAGGTGTCTGTTCAGATCATTGGTCAATCTTAATTTTTTTTGTTGGTGTTCAATTTTTTTTAATTATTTATGTTCTGAATATTAATCCCCTGTTAGATGAATAGCTGAAAAATGTTTTCTTTCACTTCCTGGGCTGTCTCTTCATCCTGTTGACTATTTCCTTTGCTATGCATAACTTTTTATTTATTTGTATTTTTAAGTTACACTTACATTTTTCCCCCTCAAGACAGGATTTCTTTGTGTAGCCCTGGTTATTCTGGAACTCACTCTGGCCTCAGACTCACAAAGATCCACCTGCCTCTGCCTCCCGAGTGCTGGGATTAAAGGCGTGCGCCACTACAGCCTGGCACATTTACTTAGTTTTGTGGGCGGGATGCACATGTGCCACACTGTATGTGGAGGTCAGAGGACAACTTGCAGGAGTCTGTTCCTGTGATTTTGGATTTCTAACCCCCAGCATTTGCTGAAGGAGCCGTCTCTCCTCCGAAGGATTTTTTGGCACTTTTTTTTTTTAAATGTTTAAAGTGAAAAACCTTTTTGGCATTTTTGTTATAATTCATTTGGCAGTAGACTGGAATTATTTCTGAATTTTCTGATCCATTAGTCTATGGGTTTTTGTTTTGTTTTGTTGTTTTTTCAAGACAGGGTTTCTCTGTGAAGTTTTGGTTCCTGACCTGGATCTCGCTCTGTAGACCAGGCTGGACTCAAACTCACAGAGATCTGCCTGGCTCTGCCTCCCAAGTGCTGGGATTAAAGGCGTGCACCACTATGGCCTGGTTAGTCTGTAAGTTTTTAAATGCTAATTTCCATGCTGCTCTTTCTTTTCTTTTCTTTTTTAAGACTTAGTCTCTTTATGGCATGCATTTAAGTCAGGTATTATGTTGCATCCATTACTCTTTTTGCTCCAGAATGCTTTGGCTATCTGAACTCTTTGTTCTTTCAAATGGATTTTAGGATTGTCTTCTGGGCCTGTGAACAATGTCATTGGTATTCTGGTGGGGGTTGAATTTAATGTATAAGTATGGGAATTTTAACAGTATTAATTCTTTCAGTCTGTGCCTTCTTTGAAAATGCGTGCTGCTGGATATTTGTGTGCTGGGGGATGTCTTTCTGTACGCTGTGAATATATATTGTTCCCAATAGTTAATAAATAATCTGCTTTGGCCTATGGCAAGGTAGTGTAGAGGCAGGCGGGAAATCCAAGGAGAGAGACCGGAAAGAGAAAGGCAGAGTCTGGAGAGAGATGCCAGCCTCCCGCCCAAGGAACAACACGTGAGCAGACCTGGTAAGCCACGGCTACGTGGCAACTTATAAATAGAAATGGATTGGTTTGATGCCGGGCGGTGGTGGCGCACGCCTTTAATCCCAGCACTCGGGAGGCAGAGCCAGGCGGATCTCTGTGAGTTCGAGGCCAGCCTGGGCTACCAAGTGAGTTCCAGGAAAGGCGCAAAGCTACACAGAGAAACCCTGTCTCGAAAAACCAAAAAAAAAAAAACCAAAAAAAAAAAAAAAAAGAAATGGGTTGGTTTGAGATATAAGAGCTAGCTAGCAAGAGGCCTGCCATAGACCATAAAGTTTGTAAATAATATTAAGCCTCTGAGTGATTATTTTATAAGCAGCTGCAGGACCACGGGGCTGGGTGGGACCGAAGGAATCTTCCAACTACATTTGGTGCCTGTGGTGATATTGTGTTCCCCAAAATATATTGTGCACCCTCATAAACTTATCTGGGGTCAGAGAACAGAACAGCCACTAGATATAGAGGCCAGAAAATAGTGGCGCACACACCTTTAATCCTAGCATTCCAGAGGCACAGATCCATTTGGATCTGTTCAAAGCCACACTGGAAACAGCCAGGCATGGTGACTCACACCTTTAATCCCAGCAAGTGATGGCAGAAAGGTATATAAGGCGCGAGGATCAGGAACTAAGTAGGTTAAGCTTTTAGGCTTTTGAGCAGCAGTTCAGCTGAGACCCATTTAGATGAGGACACAGAGGCTTCCAGTCTTGAGGAAACAGGATCAGCTGAGGAACTGGCGAGGTGAGGTGGCTGTGGCTTGTTCTGCTTCTCTGATCTTCCAGCATTCACCCCAATAGCTGACACCGGGTTTGTTTTTACTAATAAGACCTTTAAGATTCGTGCTACAGGCGCCCAGACATGGTAGCAAGAATTTCCACCTAAAACTTGAGAAAGTTTTAACAAAAGGAATCTAAAATGGAGCCAAGAGCAGCTTCCTAGTGTGTCTCCCAGGAAAGCCATGATACAGAGATGCCGTGGTATACAGGTTTGACCTACAGCATGGTGGATTCCTGGGTACACAGAGGTGTCTCCAAGCGGTGCAGTGCACTGCGTGGTGTATTTAGCTTTTGCTACAGACAAAAAAAAAAAAAAAAAAAGGTTTCTGGGCTACACACTCCTGATAGAGGCACAAACTCACCACCTCACAGGAGATCACTTCCTAAATATAACACCAGTAATAATAATTAATAAATGGGATTTTTTGAAACTGAGAAGCTTTTGTAGGGCAAAAGACACAGTCAATAAGACAAAAAGACAGCCTACAGAATGGGAAAAGACCTTCACCAACCCCACATCTGACAGAGGACTGATCTCCAAAGTATATAAAGAACTCAAGAAACTAGACATCAAAATACTGAACAATCCAATTAAAAAAAATAGGCTAAAGAGCTAAACAGAGAATTCTCAAAAGAAGAATCTCAAATGGTTGAAAGACATTTAAAGAAATGCTCAACATCCTTAGTCATCAGAGAAATGCAAATCAAAACGACTCTGAGATACCATCTTACACCTGTCAGAATGGCTATGATCAAAAACACTAATGACAGTCAATGTTGGAGAGGATGTGGAGTAAAGGGAACACTCCTCCACTGTTGGTGGGAATGCAAACTTGTACAACCACTGTGGAAATCAGTATGGCAGTTTCTCAGAAAATTGGGAATTAATCTACCTCAAGATTCAGCCATACCACTCTTGGGCATATACCCAAGGAATGCTCAATCATACCACAAAGATACATGCTCAACTATGTTCATAGCAGCACTATTCATAATAGCCAGAACCTGGAAACAACCTAGATGCACATCAACTGAAGAATGGATTAAGAAAATGTGGTACATATACACAATGGAGTACTACTCAGCAGAGAAAAACAATGACAGCATGAAATTTGCAGGCAAATGGATGGAACTAGAAAATATCATCCTGAGTGAGGTAACCCAAACCCAGAAGGACAAACATGGTATGTACTCACTCAGAAGTGGATTCTAGATATAAAGCAAAGAACAATCATTCTGCAACCCACAGATCCAGGGAGGCTACATAGCAGGGCAGACCCTAGGATGACTGTGGCTTATAATAAGTTTTAGTTTTACTCAATTACTGGGCAAGCTTCAGTGAAACATTTCACTATTAGCTTAAGAATCTATACTGTATCAAGCTGATAATAGAAATAAAATGATAATAAAAAAGCAAAACAACAAAAACAGAAAACAAAAAAAAGAAAAGAAAGCAGGCTGAACAAGCCACGAGGAGCAAGCCAGTAAGCAGCACCACTCCATGGCCTCTGCATCAGATCCCACATCCGGTTCCTGCCCTGTTTGAGTTCCTGTCCTGACTTCAGTCAATGATGAACTGTGATGTGGACTCATAAGAGGAGTAAACCCTTTCCTCCCCTGCCAAAAACAAACAAACAAACAAACAAACAAACAAACAACAAAACAAAACAAAAAACCCCCCAAACCCACTGCCTCCCAGAGTTGGTGGACAGCATGGCTCCCAGAGCTGGTGATGAATTACCTCCACAATGTTGGGAAGCTGAGGTGGGTGGAGCCATCAGCCAAGGCTGCCATTTCAGTCCCAGCCATGCTGTAGTTTAAAGCAATAGATTCACAATAAGACAGATGCAGATGGAATAAACCTCTACATGGTTTACATTATGTGTAAAAATAGGCTTGAAAGAGAGAGGGAAAGGAGGGTAGACAGTTTTATAAAGAAATGGTTTTAAAAAAAATAAAGTCTTTAAAGAGACAGTAAAAGTAATATAAAAATAAGTGACATAGCCGGGCAGTGGTGGCGTACACCTTTAATCCCAGCACTCGGGAGGCAGAGGCAGGTGGATCTCTGTGAGTTTGAGGCCTGTCTGGACTACAGAGTGAGTTCCAGGAAAGGCGCAAAGCTACACAGAGGAACCCTGTCTCGAAAAAAAACAAAAACAAAAAAAAAAAATAAGCGACATAAAGATGGAAATTACACAGAGTCTGGATTATATTGTCTTTGGGATTTTTAACTGCAGAAAGACATTTTATTGTAAAGACTGTTGAGTTAAGTTATTTTTAAAGGTATCTTGACTTCAAAATTTGTGTCTAAGAATATATTGCTTTGGAAAAGAGGTTCTGCTTTTGTTTCCACAGAAGATGAGAACCTATGGATTGCTTCCAAGCTAATATGGTTTGATCAAGGAAGACTGCCTGAGACGTCTCCAGATGTTCCAACATCCAGATCAGCTTCAAGGCAACTGGCTTAGACAATGCAGCCTCACAGACTACGCCAGTCAGGACTTGACTGTAATTCTTAATTTTCTCAGGATCCCCATAAGATTGCCAGTGCCCCCAACCAGCAGGAAGTAGTATGAGAAGCTACGACCAAATTTCCAAAATATTGTTTATAAATGTTTATTTTTATTTGAAGGGGGTTAATTATAAATTCAATCTCTTTCTAAAAAGAAAGGGGATAGTATAGATATGATAGGATAAAAGGGTAGACTATTGAATCTACTTTTAAAGAGCAACAACTTGTTTAAAATGTTTTACATTGTTATGGATTTTAGTTTATTGATACAAATTTAAAGTTAATTTTGTTATACTGTATATATATTTCTACTCTTGTTTAAGGTATTATTTGTGTAGCTCATTTGAAATTGTAATGTATAATTAAGAAATACAGATTAATAATTAATCATCCATGATAATCAAACTTATAGTCATGTTAGTTAAGTTTTCTAGTTATACATAGATATATTTCAATTAGATAAATAATCTTCAAATACTTCAAAGACCTACAGAATATGGCATTTTAAATGTTTTAAGAACTTAGACTTTCCTGGACAATAAGACATGTCTGCCCTGTCAGCACCATTTACTTCAAAGAGGAAGATGGGCATCGAAGACACTCCGTATGGAGTTTATCTTCTTCTTGGCAGAACTGGCCATTTGGGCAAGAAACTGTCTTTGCCTGGACTGCTTTGACATTATGTTATATAAACTGGACATGCAAGACCCATAGAAAAATGACCACAAAATTTTGCCAAAACAAAATTGTTCTTTGGGTTCCTGCTTCACAGAGGAGACTGCCAAATATTCTATAGGGCTCAGGGAAAAGCAGCTGAGAAACTCTGGACATATAGGCTGAAGGTGGATGCCCCAACATTACAGAGGAACTTTGGAGCACTGTCCAGGCAGCCAGCTGTCTCTGTCATTCTAGACTTTTGGAAATTGCTTACAATGCTCTTTCTGTTTACTTAGGTAATATTGTATCCTTCTAGGGTCTTTGATGTAGCTGAAGACTAGATAGTTATAATTTTCCTTGGTTATGATAAAAGATAAATTAGATATGAAACTTTACACTTTAATTTTGCCAAATACAAATAGACTAGATATTGTAACTGTAATCCTTGCTTGATAACTGTTTTGTTATATGTAATTTTGCTATGTTAAAGCTAAAAACCTTCCCCTTTGATTAGATTGAAAAGGGGAGTGCTGGGGGATGTCTTTCTGTACTCTGTGAATATATGTTGCTCCCAATGGTTAATAAATAAGCTGCTTTGGCCTATGGCAAGGAAGCTTAGAGGCAGGTGGGAAATCCAAGGAGAGAGACAGGAAAGAGAAAGGCAGAGTCTGGAGAGAGATGTCAGCCTGCTGCCCAAGGAACAGCGTGCCAGCAGACCCGGCAAGCCACAGAACACATGGCAAAACATAGATTAATAGAAATGGGTTAATTTAAGATATAAGAGCTAGCTAGCAAGAGGCCTGCCATAGATCATACAGTTTGTAAATAATATTAAGCCTCTGAGTGATTATTTTATAGGTGGCTGCGGGACCATGGGGCCAGGTGGGACCAGAGAAACCTTCTGGCTACATCTGTGTTCTGAAACATTGGTTAATTGTGTACTGTGAATCTTTTTTCTCTATACTGATGTTTTGTTTGCTTGTCATTGTCAGTTACTGAGATTTATGTTTCATAATCTCCTACTATGGTTACATATTTTTCTACTTCTTTTGTCATATATATTCAGGCTTTGCTATTAATGGCTTCCAGACTTATGATTGTTATGTTTTCTAGTGAGGTCTTATCATAAAATATTTTTGTATCTTTTAAAACTAATACACAAAAATATAAAAGTTGTACTTAGTAACAGGGTACTCTACTGTCTTAGTTACTTTTCTTTCTTTCTTTTTTTTTTTGGAATAAGGTCTCTCTATTATGTAGCTCTGGCTATCCTGGAACTAGACATGTAGACCAGGCTGGGATTAAAGACCACTTGAACTCCCAGTGATTCACCTGCCTCTGCCTCCCCAGGCTGGGATTAAAGGCATGCATCGCCACTGCCTGGTTTTAATTACTTTTCTATCACTGTGAAAGGACACCATGATCAAGGCAACTTATTTAAAGGTGGGTTTATTTGGTGTTTATAGTTCCAGAGGTACAGGAGTGGGTCACCTCCATGTCAGGGAGCATGGCAGCAGACAGGCAGGCATGGTATTGAAGCGGCAGTGGAGAACTCAACATCCTGGTCCACAAACAAGAAATGGAAAGAGATCATTGGGAATGGCATGGGCTTTTAAAACCTCCAAACTCACCCTCCAACAAAGCCACACTTCCTAATCATTCCCAAATCATCCCACCACTCTCTTCTAGCCTCTTTAGGCACCAGTCATACATGTGATGAAATGCATACATGCAGGTAAAACACTCATATATGGGGTTGGAGGAGAGGGTTCTTTCTGCAGATGGCTCTTTCACATACAATTTGTGGCTAGTAATTAAGAAACTAATAAAGCAGCCGGGCGGTGGTGGCGCACGCCTTTAATCCCAGCACTCGGGAGGCAGAGCCAGGCGGATCTCTGTGAGTTCAAGGCCAGCCTGGGCTACCAAGTGAGTCCCAGGAAAGGCGCAAAAGCTACAGAGAAACCCTGTCTCGAAAAACCAAAAAAAAAAAAAAAAAAAAAAAAAAACAAACTAATAAAGCATAAGTATTATAAACACCTGGTTTGGGAACACAGGAGTTGTTGTCTCCTAAATGGTCAGGAAAAAACACCTATTTTGTAGTACTGTGGGGGAGACCAGCTCCCTCTTTTTCCCCCAGGGTACTCTTGAGGAGGGAGAAGTGAGAAATATGTGAATAGAAACATAGAGAAGAGAGACAATTAGAAACATAGGATAGCCTTGGGAGGGCCTGGGTCAAAACCCACCAACCCCTTCTGTCTCTACTAAACGGCTTTTAAAGGAATGCCAAGGGGTGGAGCAAAAGACCTCCCCACAGCACAGCCAAGTGCAGACCATCCCAGGCAACTGGTGACCATGCACGTGGTCAAGCTATCTCCTAATGCAGCCCTGCTGTGCAAAGCAAGCTCAAATCTCACTAGAACCTTTGTGGGCTCCCACATATACCAATCACTATAAAAGTATAAGTTACAATAGTCAAAAGGTAGAAACAGCTCATATGTTTACCAACAGATGGACGGGTAAACAAACTGGTGTACGCATACAGTGGAATATTATCTAACCTTAAAAGGGAATAAAATTCTGATATTTGTTATAGCATAGATGAGTCATGAAGACATTATTCTAACTGATATAAGCCAGACACCAAAAAGACATTGTATGGTTCCACCTACATGAAGTATTTAGAAAAGCCAAGTTCATAAAGATAGAAAGTAAAATAAAGGTGGAATAGAGCGAGGGGAAAGGTAGTCATTGTTTAATTGGTACTGCATTTCTGTTTGGAATAATGAAGAGGTTTTAGAAGTTGGTTCTAGCAGCATGCCACACAGCAATGAGAAAGGGCTTACTGTCACGAAACTATGCACACAGATAGTTAAAATTCTGTTCTGTATCTTTTAGCACAATGAGAAAAATTAATTTAAAAACGGTAAAGGCTAGGGGTGGAGAGATGGCTTAGTGTTTAGGAGCATTTGTTGTTCTTGCAGAGGACCTGGGGCTTGCAACTGTAACTCCAGTTCAGGGGCATCAGTGCCCTCTTCTGACCACTGTGGGCACAGGCATGTATTAACTTACATACATTCAGGCAAACACCCCCCCACACAGAATAAAGACAAATCTTTTTTTTTTTAATTGGTAAAGATAAATAAGAACAAGTATTCGCTGGGTAAAACATGGACTTTGCTACCAAGTCTGAAGACCTGAGTTCAACTCCCGGGACCCACATGGTGGAAGAAGGGAACTGACTCCTGCAATTTGTCCTCTGACCTGCACGAGCACACTTCGACAGGCACATGCTTTCTCCAGGACAGAAATAAGTTAAATAAATATAAAAAATTATAGTGGATATAATCATATAAAAACCAAATCTCACAATTTAAAAAACTTGGTATATTATAGTGAATGACAGTGGACATCTACAAATTTAACCAAGTTTTAGTCCTGATTGCAGAGGCAGTGTTCCATGTACTATATTTGCTAAAGCAAATTAAAATGGCTACCAGCATATGATATGAAGCTGTAATTTAAATAATTTATTCCTACTTATCATGAAGTAGAAACGGTGTAGCTTGTTCACACAGGATGGAGGAACGTGTACATTCAATCTTGTTCCTCTACAAAGGGACTCAAGTCATCTGGATATTTCATGGAACATCACATTGGATATATATTATATTATATTATATTATATTATATTATATTATATTATATTATATTATATTATATTATATTATATCATATCATATCATATTATATTATACTGGTGACATCATATTAACAAGACCAAGCAATGTCCAGAAATGAAATCTGCTTTTGGTACTTTGTCAGGACACATACAAGTTCAGATGGCAGGAGTAAAATATAGACTCTTATGACCAATGTGACCTGTAACTTATGGACCTATTTGGAAGAAAACTGCAGACCAACAGGAGAGACTTGTATAGCATAATGGAAACAGAACTGGGTTTGTAGGCACATGGTCTGAGATCTTAATCCAGCTTCTGCAACATTTTTGGGCAGTTTCTTAATGTCTCTATGTCTTGATTTCCTTGCCTCCAAAATACCTAGCAAACATAAGAACCAATGTGTATATATCTCACATTGACCTGACTATTTTATAAGGTTAAATTTAGACAACACAGGAAAACTGCAGGCACATACAGTGTGTGTGTGTGTGTGTGTGTGTGTGTGTGTGTGTGTGTGTGTGTGTGTTTCCTTTATTGGCTTTCTCTGGCTGCTGTAAGAAATTAAGACAAAGTTAGTAACGTAAGCAGCATAGTGTGTGTGTGATGTGTGGTGTGTGGTGTGTGGTGTGTGTGTGTGTGTGTGTGTGTGTGTGTGTGTGTGTGTGTGTGTGCCTCAGGCACACTAGTTGTTAAACTGCACTCCCAGATCTTCGTTTTTATAGCACTAGATTTGAGAGGTCTGAATCAATTCCCTGGGCTAGAATCAGTGAGTCAGCCAGGCTGTATCCCCTCTGGAAGCTTTAGGGAAGGATCTGCTTCCTGGTGTTTTCCAGCTTCTAGAATTTCATTTCTTGCAGGCCTTGCGTGACTAAGGACCATTCCTCGGTATTTCGTGCATGCAATGTTGTCTCTTACTTCAACTCTCACCATTGATTGATTTAAATATCATTTTTCTGTATCAATCTCTTTTGCTTTTTGCTTGATTCGCAGTTAAGGCTTATGTGGATAATCTATGGATGTGAATATGTGGATAATATATTCATTGTGAATTTCCACTATCTTACATTGTAACAACCGTAATTTTTAGGGACCTGGGTATCTTTGGAAGCTATTATTCAGCCAACTACAATTCTTTTCATCTTTGCTATTTTAAGTTCTTACTACCTTTAAAGGTCTTTTTGGCCTCTAAAACAGTGCTTTACAGTGGAACTATAATGTTAACTCCATGTGTGATTTTAATTTCTCTAGTAGCCACGTTAAAAGGGTTGAAAGATGGCTTAGTCAGCAAAACACTTGCTATGCAGACATGAGGAGCTGAGTTTGATTTCCCAGCACCCAGGTAAAAAAGCCAGTATCACGCACGTGAAAGAACTGGGTGTGGTGACCTGTGCCTGTAATCCCAGTGCTGGATTGTGGAGACAGGAGGACTTATGGGACTTGCTGGCTAGCCAGTCTAGCCAAATCTGCAAGCTCCAGGTTCAGTGAGAGACCCTCTTTCCAAAAATTAGGTGAAGAGAAGTTGAGGAAGACACTTGACATTAATCTCTCGCCAACCCCCTACACATGTAAGTGGGCACACATCAACACACACAAAGAAAAAAGAAACAGGTGAAATTAATTTTACTTAATGTATTTAATCTAATATATCCAAATTATCATCAATATAATCAATATATAATTAATATGAAAATTATTGTGATGGTTTAGTTTTTTATGCCAAGTCTTTGAAATCTGGTATGTAGTTTGCATTTGGTGTAATATTAATTCCGATCAAGCACATTTCAACTGTCCTGCAGCTGCATGTGCAGCAGCTGCTGCGTTAGCTAGTGTAGGACTACAGAGCTAGGGCAGATTGGCCCATGTACTCACACACAGCTCATATTTTAGTGGCTGTTATTATTACCCCAGGCAGTCTACTCTGACTATATCCATCATCATGGTAGTAAAGGCTAGCTCAAATCCTTAGTGTACTGAGGCTGCCACTGGGGGTTATATACACCCTGAAGAACCAGAAAGGGCACGGGATTAACATTAATTAGGTCAGGAGTCAGCCAGATTCAGCATGAAAACAAGATCCACCGGAGGTCTGAAAAGAACTTAGTGCATTAGTTATACCAGCTAACAGAAGAGCCAAAAAGCCAGACAACAGACAAGAGGCAAACCCCAGACCAGCATCTGTACATTGCTACTGCCACCTCTCGAAATGGAGAGATGACAGGCGGGAGGAGGTGGCATTATCTGAGCTGCAAACAGGCATTCCTAGAAAATTAGTGCCATGCCGCAAACGTGGATCATGAAGAAAGGAACTGTTGGTAAGAAATGAAGACAAGAGAAAACATAACCACTACTGTACATGCTGCTGAGGAGGGAGTGAGAGAAGTACTCTGAGTATTCTACTGTCAGCCAAATCTATCTGGAAGGCGTTTGGAATGGGATCCTGAAAAATGTAGTTTCCTGAGTTAGGAAAAAAACACAGGGGAAAAAACTAGCAAGGCAATTCTTGAATAAATGGGCAGTTAGGTCCCATGAGCCACAACTTTGTGATTCAAAATGTCAGGTAGCTAATGTCCTACGAATTGGGATTGATGAGCATACGCCTTGCCTGCCCAGCATCCAGAAGAGCAATTCTAAAGCTTCTTACACACTTTGTAGAGTTCTCAGTGAGATCGTGCGTCAGTTGCCCACGATGGTCACGGACTTAACTACTTTATCTCTGACTCACTTTCTTCTTGTCCTGCTTATGCTCACAAGGGTCACCTTCCAAGACCTTTTCTTCAGGTAAGAATTCAAAATGAGCCAGGGCAAAGGTCTTTAAACCAGGGGAGTCTAAGGATATTGGATAGAGGGAATTAAGATTTTTTGTTTTTAGAGAGGGTCTCATGTAGCTCTGGTTGGTCTCCCTGTGTAGTGATCAGGCTGGCCCAGAACTCATAGAAATCTGCCTGCCACGGCCTCCAGACTGCTAAAATTAAATGCCACCTGGAATTAAGTTTTGTTAGTGTGTCTTCAGGCATTGTGGTTTCCAGGATCTGGGTATTGTTTGTAGTGTAAGGGAAACAGCACCATCTGTTGGTCACTGGTTCAAAACAGCTATTTCATCTTGTGGGTCGGCCGCCCTTGGTCTTGTTGAGCCTTGTCTTTCCACTGGCACTCTACTTACAGCTCCCATACTTGTCATGTGGGCTGGAAATACCCAAATGAGGAACGTGCTTCCTCCAAAATCCAAATAGGCCCACCAAGTGTTCTTCTTTCTTGGTGGTGGGAGGGTCCAAGTGCAGTAACTTATCCTTTGACTAAGAAGGACTATCTCTGCATGCCCCATACCACTGCACTCCTTGAAATTTCCAGATGTTGGAGACCCTTGGATTTACTTATATCTTAGTCACTTCTTAGTTACTTTTTCTTTAAATATGGAACGCCTCACACATTTGCGTGTCATCCTTGCGCAGGGGCCATGTTAATCTTCTCTGTATCGTTCCAATTTTAGTGTATGTGCTGCCGAAGTGAGAACCTTAGTTACTTTTATATTGCTGTGATAAAAACATGAGCAAGGCAACTTACAGAGAGCAGGGTTTATTTGGTGCTTACAGTTCCAGAGGGGTAGAAGAGCACCCACATCATGGTGGGGGGAATGACGGCAGACAGGCAGGCATGGCACTGGAGAAGCACATGAGAACTCACATCCTGGCTCACAAACAGGATGCAGAGAGCTCACTGGGAATGGTGGGAGTCTCTTGAAACCCAAAGCCTGCTCCCAGTGACAAACACCTCCATCAAGGTCACATCTTGTATAATATTAGAGGGACCAGCCTTAATATTATACATCCCAGGGGCTCAGGAGAGAGAACTACTAACGTCGAGGACTATTTTCAGGAAATAGAATCTCAGCACACCGAGGTCTATAGTCCACTTGCTTTAATTCCTCTGGCATAACATCCTATATACACAACTTCGGTTCTGTCTAGCTCCTTTCTTGCCTAATTTCTCTCTATATTTATCTACTGCTCCCTCTAAGTTCTATCTTAATTCTCTCATCTTAATTCTGCCTCATCTAGGTCCTTTTCATCTTGTTCTGACCCAGCTAGTACTTCCCCATCTGACTCTTCCTCATCTTCCACCTCGTCCACACGTACTCTCTGGTCAAAATCCTCCTTATCCCTCTCTGTTCTCTGTCTCTCTTTGTTTTCCACGTTCCACCTAAGTCTCCCAGGAATTCAGTTTTAAACCCAAGCAATAGCAAGCTCCTGGACGAGCAAGGTCACCAGGCTTGAATTCTACAGGGTCATAAAGGCAGGTAAGCATTTTCCTCAGGCAGTGACCACCAGGCTTTCTTTTACAACCCAAAATGGGAGTGGTAAAGGAGGAGGTCAAGTGAGTGCTAATGACCGGTCAGTATATGAAAAAGGGATCTATGTGCTCAGTCTACATTCCTAGAATGTTAGGTTAGGTAAGAAGTTAGGGTTCTATTAGTAAGGTTGTATAAGAAAGGAGGGTCTCACCCTAAATTGCAAAAGAAATAAAGCTATCCGTCTGATCTAGGAGACAGGTGTTGTTTCGTGTGGCCTTGGATGCTTGATAGGCATTTTAGATAAATACACTGTTAGGAGTTCTTGGAAGCACACAAGAAAATCATTTTAGGAACCAGCTAATATATGTATACAAAAGCTAAAATGTCACCAAGACTTCTTAAGCCTTGGCTTGACCTTTGGAGAAGTCCTTGACTTTTCCAAGTAGTAGCTTTTGTGATAGTAGCTGAATTCCATTATGTTTTCCTGCAGCTTGCAGTAGTATATAAAATACATAGTACTTTTATGGGAACATGTGTACACATATTCATAAAAACATACATTTTTTCAAGCATCAGGCCTTTAACTCTCTGTGTATACATACAAGAAAGACAGAATTGTCTTTTTCCCCCTGCACCTATTCTATTATTACCCCTGTACAATGATTGCTAGAGTTATTATGGCACATCTATGTTAACACAGTATTTATAAGTCATGGATTTGGTTTTTATAGTGGAATTTTGATAGGCCCCTGTACTGACTGGTTTAGTATGTCAACTTGATACAAGTTAGAGTCATCAGAGAGGAAGGAGCCTCAGTTGAGGATATGACTTGATGAGATCCAGCTCTAAGGCATTTTCTCAATTAGTGATCAATGTGGGAGGGCCCAGACTATGGTGGGTAGTGCCATCCTTGGGCTGCTGGTCCTGGGTTCTATAAGAAGGTGGGCTGAGCAGGCCAGGGGAAGCAAGCCAGTAACCAGCACTCCTCCATGGCCTCTGCATCAGATCCTGCCTATGGGATCCTGTTTAAGTTCCTGTCCTAACTTCCTTCAGTGATGAACAGCAATGCTGAAGTGTAAGCCTAATAAACTCTTTCCTCCCCAACTTGCTTTTTGGTCGTGGTGTTTTGTTGCAGCAATAGATACCCTAAGATAGCTCCTTAGATGAACTCTGTTATTTTTCCAGACATACGTGAGCTATTAGCACTGATGCCCTTTAGTCCTGTGATATGAAATACCAGGAAGAGGACCTTCTCAGAATTATAAACCAGCACATATACCCTACTTTTTCACTTACATTTATTTTGGGAAAGGTTACATTTTTTTACATAGCTTGTTTTCATGAGCAGATCACATGAATGTTTGGGATTGGATGGCCTTTATGCAAATGCATGCATGTCCATGTGGCCTTTATAGCTAGGCTATACAGTTAATTCTACATGGTGAAGGTTATTTGAGGTAATATATTGAGTAATATAATAATTATGTTCATGCCCTTGACCCTTAACCTGTCAGAAAAATGATCTCAGGAAATGACTTTTCCTGTTATTTCCTCAGGGGGCAGTAGCTCAGCCTCTAAATTCACTGGTAGAAAAATTCCTCTGTGAATTCAGAAGTTTAGACAAAGAAGCTCACAGTGATAACAACAGATGAGACAAAACATGCAGTTTGGTAATTACATTATTAGGAAAGACTATGGAACAAAAAAAGGACATATATAATAACCTCTTTAAAAACGTATTATTATTATTATGTGGTACGTGCATGTGTGTGTGCACTTGTATGTATGTGTTTGTGTTGAGTACAGGTACAAGTATGCCATAGTACATGAGCGAATATATGTACATAAAGTACATGGTACACTAGAAGATGACTTTTGGGAGTTTCATCATAGGTTCTGGTGACTGAACTCAGGTTGTCAGGCTTGAACGACACTTAGAGCTGAGCCATCTTGCCAAATCATTAACTTATTGATAAATGTGGTCTTGAACTTGTATTATAACTCTTGCCTACGTAGCAGCTGATATATGTCACAGTATAGATTGTGACATCACTCTTCCAAGTTCTGTAACACTGTTGCCATGGTTATGTGATTATATATGTTTGTGCCTCAGTTTTGAATTTCAGTGTCGTTGAGACTTCTCAACTAGCACCTGGGATAATATAGACTGTTGTATTTTGATTGCGGTAAACGTTTAAAATGGACAATAACTGTACCTGCCAAGGTATGATATTCACCACTGGATGCTGTGCCTTTAGTTGGTTAATAGTTTTCAAAATATTTTGTCCAAATATTTATATATATATATATATATATATATATATATATATTTGATTGTCCTGTAAAGCAATTTGACTTTAACCTTTCTCTATATGTTATAAAAGGGGTTCTCTGAAGGAACAGAATAGAGAGAATATATGTATACATCAAGGGGACTTATTAGATCGGCTTATAGGATGCTGTCTGGGTAGTTCAACAAAGGCTGTCTCATCCTTAAAAGACTGAGAATCCGGCAGTGGTTGGGTCCAAAGGCTGACTGTCTTAGTGTTCTCAGTCTGGCACTGGAGTCCTGGAGGATTCCTGGAGAGCTGCCGATCCTCAGTCTACATTGGAGTCCCAAGGTAATTGGTGCTAAGACTGGCAAAGGAACACCTCAGCAGCAGGGTCGCTGAGCTCACCAGTGAGAGTGAGGCAAGCAGGCAAACAACAGACTTTCCTTATTCCACGCCCTTGTACCTGGGTCACCACCAGAAGGTGCAGCCCAGACTAGGCTGGATCTTACTGATTCAAATTATCAAATCAAGAAAATCCCTCATAGGAATGCCCAGCAGCTTGGGTTATAACTGTTTCAAGATGTAGTCAAATTGACAACCAATATTAGCCATTTGTATGTGTGTGTGTGTGTGTGTGTGTGTGTGTGTGTGTGTAAATTCCTATTATAACTTATGTTGTTAAGCTCTTCCTTACTAGATACTTTGTGGTGCAAATGTAATAACTTTTGTTATTTTGATAAGATTTAGGTTATATGTATTGAAATTATTAATCTCAAAAAATTGGAGTGAATCAAAAATTTTGGAGATGTTTTAAGGCATTTTGTATAGTAATGTGTGTATATCTTTATTTTTAACACACATTCCCTTTTTTTTCCCTGAAAGGTTCATTTTATTCAGGTAATTATGAATACGTGTTTTTCATTTATGTGATGGGTCATAGAAACATGCACTTTCTATATTTCATTACTCTGAAAACATTTATTTTTTGAGCTATCTGAATTGCCAGAGGTATCAATTAGAAGTAATTTTTCAACCTACTTCCCTGCAGAGCTAAGCATTGTCAAATGTGGTAATTATTTTTCAATGTGGAGTCAGTTTTAACACACAAAAACAGAGGACTAGGGTCAATCATAAAGACAGATGAATAGGAACATAGAAACTTAATACTGTCTTACATTCAGCAATTAGTATATAATGTATACATATCATGTGATTAGAATTATTCACAGAGAAAATTGTGGTTGCCTGTAGATTTGAAAAGATGTTAATGGCTAAAACTGTTTCAGAGTGTTGTGTGACTTAGCTCTCCTGACCTTTCATTTTGAGCTCTTCCAAAAGTTGAGCTCTAGACTTTCCTATGACTTTCTCAATAGCTAAATGGAGATACTCTCAAATTTGTGACACATCAGTAATGTAAGATGGTGGGTTTTTCAGGTCTTAAAATATTACATGTTTTAATACATAATGTTCGTGCACCCAGCATTCTGGGGCTGCCTTATTGAAACAGGTATTGGAACTGAGACATTCTGAAGAACAATGCTGACCTAACTGTGGGCGTGGACAGTGAGTGTGTACTTAGGCCAGCACAGGCATAAGTTTTAAACTGTTAACTCGTTTTGTCTACCCAAGTATGCATGAAAGAAAAATGGTTGCTTTCAAGCTAAGTAGCAGTATGTCAGAGAAGAATAATGGCTTTGGAATTTAGAACCCAAGACTTTCATGAGTCTGTGGTCAAGCTAAGCTGGCAGAACTGGGCAGTTTATTTTGCCAATAACTTAACATGCCTGAGGATTTAAACCACATGCCTTGTGTTCATGAACTCATTCCCCAACAGCACAGATGTATGCCCTCATGGGGAGAATCAAAGAGAGAGAGCAATGAAAGTATTCCAACTCCTCTACTCTTAGGGCCAACGTAGAAACAGATGTGTGGCCCTCATGTGACACGCTAATTGTTGACCTGTGCTCGTCATTCAGCTGTGGCGTTATTAGCTACCATAGAAGAGAGCCATTATCTGTGTATGGATTTCTGCTGGCCTACATAAATTATATACATTATCCACTTCATACCCATGCTTACAAACAGGGCAGATATTACTACAAGAATATCAGATTTCATTCTAGTTATTATATGCAAAACACAAGGAACTGATGGTTTTGATTAGTTCACTGATACTGAGGGTTTGGGCGTGCACATTCTGAGAGTCCTTAATCAGTCTCCAACCCTGCCATAAAGTCAGTTAAAAATGGGCATATCTTTTAGTGATATTTGTTAAGTGCTGAGACCATATGAGCTGCACACCTGAGACAGGGATGTATAAGAACTCAGAATAGCATTCCAATTATAATGTTATATAGCATTCTAGTGAAAACTCTGATAAGGAGTGGTCAACAGAGGCCAGATCCTCATTGTAACTCACTACACTGTGGGTCCACTGATCTGAATATTGGCAACCACACAACACTATAAAAACAAATGGATAGCATACTAAAGGAAGATCAGAAGAACTGCATTATATATAGTTACTACTTAGAAAATGTATTAACGTCAGCATCTTCTACTGTTCAGTAATCTTATTGTGTATCAACGGATGAGTGGATGAATAAAATTACATCTTGTGTGTGCTACCAAATCTATTTCCCCAGTACAGTATGTAGACTATTGAGTTTAAATCCCATTTGCTTAATGACAAATGCAAATTCTGTGTATTTCAGTTTGTGGGCATTGATATGGATTTGAGAGATTCTTAGAAAGGAAAGTCAATCTTCTTGGGCTTCAGAATGGTTTGAAGACATGGTAGAGCTCCTGTATAACGTTAAGATTCATTTTAGTGTTCACACAGTCAAACATGGATTATTGCACTTTGTCTTAGATTCCCATTACTTAGAGAGGCCAAAATTATTGTCCCTCATTTCTCTTCTTGTATTCTCCCCACTTCCCTTTCCTCTTGAAAAGATTTGCCCAGCAGTAGCCCAATCATGCTTATTAATGAACTACATCCATTCATTCCAGCCATATGGACTAAAGCCATAGATATTTGTCCATATAAAGCAAAGCTTTCTGGGCAATTACAAAGTGTACCTTGAGCTGTTATTTTGTGTTCGAGTTTTTCCAGAGGACAGCCTGTTGACAGCCCCACAAGAAGAGTCGGCAAGGTCATCAAAGGTAAGATGGACATCACATTTTCTAAGATAGAAAGGCTACTTTCCTGATTCCTTTGTTTTTAATAGATACTAAATTTGAATAATAAAAAAGATCATGTATACTACACGTGTTAAGTTGTTTACTTAGGAAGTGAATGAAATGAAATTGTACCAAGTCATCCCTGACTCAAAATGTCACTGTCAGGTGTGTTTTAGGAGGCCTTTTCTTCTTGAACAAGTATTCCTTTTTATATTTAAAGTTGTGTGATTTACACTCAAAAGGTAATAGATGGCGTTGTAGCAATGTCTCAGTGGTTAAGAACACTTGCTGCTTTTCCAAAAGACTCAGGTTCAGTTCCAAGCACTCTCACAGTGGTTCACAACCATCTATAACTCCATTCCCAGAGGATCTGACACCCTACACCCTTTTCTGGCCTCCCTGGACTCCTGCACACATGTGGTGCACATACATGTACTTGAGCACACACACAACAGATCAATGTTTTCAAAGGTAGCTGACTTGTTGTTTATGAAGAGTGTATATTTCTGTGTTATCTCCACTTTCTCTTGCAGGGTTCTATGTTTTAGATAGTGTAAGAATGGTTTTTGAAACTGTTGTGGCAGAAGTTTGCTGTATCAACTATAGGGACATTGAAGTCGCCAGACCTGTAAAGCATGAAATTTAATGTAGCTAATTGGGGCATGGAGGCACTTCTCAAAGGGGACTCATTAGAGCAGGTTTTAAAAAGATTTCTCTGCCATGTGACAGTGCATCCTAAAAACCCTTAGTAGAGTGATAGGGAGACTTGATTTGGGACAGCACCATATGACAGACTAATAAAGAATCTTTGTCTTGACTAATCTTTGTCTTGATTATTCTTCCCCATCCTAATTATAATTACCCTAAGTACTAGGAGAGGAAAAAAAAATCTGTGGAAATAAAACTCACCTTGTTCTGTACCTAAGAGTGTTTCTTTTCTCCAAATTGTAGGTGGTGCTGAGGAAAAACCATATTGTATGTGTTGTGGAGCCACTTTCTTAAGACACATTTTAGATTAGAAATTTACAAGTACTGTCTGTCTTTTTTCAGGTGCACTACTACAATTTCTACTACCTGCTCACAGTAACGCTTGAGACTTTTAGATAAAGAAACATACACACACACACATACACACACACACACACACACACAAAGTGATATCCCAAATAACAAATTGTAGGCATGTTTACTTTGCATGCACTTAGTTGTGATCATTTTAGTTTGAGATTTTATGCATCAGGATGTGTCTATATCTGTATTTCTCCTAGGTAGAAATCCCAATCATTTAAACCCAATATCAATTTCTCCAATGAGAAAAAAATTAAAGTGAACATTTTCCCTATATAAGTTCAGAACTCATCACAGCCATGCATGCTGGCATTATTTCTTTGTGTACCCTGTCATAGAAGAATCAACCAAGACACAGAGGTAAGTGGTTGAGATGTGTGACTACATAGGCCAAGACTACCATTGCATACATAAACTTAGGGTCCAGTATCAGTGCTATGAGATGAAACTTCTACTTACTACCCTGTCAAGATACCATTAGTCACTGTAAAAGGCTTCCAGCCCTTAGCTATACCTCAAAAAAATCAAATCTTCAGAGATAGAAAATAACAGCAACAATCAAAACCCATTTTAGCATCCATGTCCCTGGGTACAGACTTCCACAAGAGTGAAAGCCAGAGAAAGCCCACATGTTCTGGGAAAAGAGCTCCCTTGGTAAAATGTCTACCTGTAATGTAGGAAGCCCTCAGTTTGATCTTTTTTTTTTTTTTTTTTTTTTTTTTTTTGGTTTTTCGAGACAGGGTTTCTCTGTGCAGCTTTGCGCCTTTCCTGGGACTCACTTGGTAGCCCAGGCTGGCCTCGAACTCACAGAGATCCGCCTGGCTCTGCCTCCCGAGTGCTGGGATTAAAGGCGTGCGCCACCACCGCCCGGCCAGTTTGATCTTTTGTACCACATAAACCTGAGTGGTAGCACACAAATCTATAAGGAGTTCGTGTGTATTCTCACTCTCTGACAGTTTCTGGTCCTCCTGGGCTGTACAATGAGGCTATGTCTGATGACAATAACAAAATGGGAACCAAAAATGACAAGCGGGAAAAGAGCTGACCTCCCACTAGTGAGAGCATTGATTCTAACGGGGAAAGTCACAGCAGAGAAAGACAAATTGAATATGTGTCACGACTGAATTTCTAGAAATAACAAAATTCTAGGAAGAACTGGTGAAATGCTTTAGCTCATTCTCAGGAGTTCAAAGCACCACACAATTTAGGGCGTATGTCTACTAAAAAAAGAAAGAAAAGAAATAAAGGAAGAAAGAGAAGCCTCCAATCAATATGGTCTCATTTTTTTAACCAACCCCATTTAAAGATGAGTTAGACTTTGCTCTAGAAGTATTTGCTCTTACTGATGGTCAGTCTCCACGTTGACTGGTGAGAACATAGAGCCTATCCATTCAGCGTATGTAAACCGTCAGCTCTGAATAGTATGACTGTGTGTCATACCAGGAAGTGTCTGTATGTTCAGGCATTTGCTAAGGAGGGCTTTAGTTCAGAGGAAGCAGGGCTGTGTGTCCTGCCCCTGGGTAGCCAGTGAGCGGAAACAAAATTTGTTTAGTAAAAACTGGACTTCATTGAGGAAGGAGTGAGTAGGGAAGGCACATACTCATCAGTGATAATGCAGCCCTCGCCCTTCTCAGAGGCAGGCCTGGTCTGGCTGTAGAGACTGTTGCCAAGGGTAACTGTCAGTGAGAAAGTGGAATGCACACACTCAGTCCATTAAGTCACAGTGATCTAGGCATCTTGTCCCGTCACTTTATGTTGAAGGTTTATTCAGGGCTGATCAGTTGAAAGACAGTGCTGTTTTCCTCCCCACCATCAAGTGACAACTGCGTTAGTATGATCTGGCCTCTGAGTCATTGTGGTAGACAGACAGAAGGGGTCCCATGTCCATGGACTTAGCTATTAGAAACTACAGGGAGGCATCGTGAAGGCGGTGGCAGACACAGGTACACATTTACACCTCTGAGGTCTCTGAATGACTTCTTTTGCAAACTCACGTTTTGTGTCAGAGATTCAAAAGTAGAACATTCATCTCTATCTTATTTTTTTCTGTCAGGAAATTTGGTCACAATGACATAAAATTAAATACTCCAGTAGCCTCAGGTGAAACATAGGCAGTGTCATTTTCTCTGGCTATGGTCCACTGAAGGTGACCTGTAAAACACCGTGCTGTATAAAGAATGAAAAGTAAGCATAACTGTCCATTGCCCCAAGGCCAGGCAAACACTCTCTCTGCAAGTAGTCACTCTAATCGAGCTGGGGTCTTGTATGTTTTTGCATTTAACAAATGTCATGACATTTCTGTAGTCCGGTGCTTTTAACTAAGTCTTTATTGTTAATTATTTTTACACTCATGAGGTTTATGAAGGGTTCTTAATTTTCGGTGTCCCAGTGCAAAGAGCAGAGAAGCAAGGAATTATACAAATTTCACACTGCTTTTCTATTACTGCTGTGCCATAGCCATAAGAGAACTTACCTCTCTTGACCACGTAATGCCTACATTAAGTGTACACTGACCTCCACGAAGTGAGACCCACCTGCCCCCCCCCCCCCACCGCCCTGTACCTACCCTGAGGAGATTTCTCCCAGAGTCCTGGGGACTTACAAAGGCTAGGATTCTAATCTGAGGGATATCAAATGAATCTATGCATGCAGAGCTCTTTCAGTCCATTCATTTTATTCTTCTAAGTCAATTCTACCTACACAGCCTCTTTTCTGCTCTCATGCTTAGCTCCTCTCTTTCCTGATTCTCTGTACCTTTTTTCTGCTGTTCTCTCTTTGTTCTTAGTTTTCTCTCTCATCCTCTCTCTTGCCTGACTTCTCACATTTCTAACCAGAGACTCTTTGCAATAGACAGTAAGGAGCAGAGCCATTACCATAGTAATACAAGATTCCAAGGCCTCAGAACCAGA
Organism: Peromyscus californicus insignis; assembly: GCF_007827085.1. Classification (NCBI taxonomy): domain Eukaryota; kingdom Metazoa; phylum Chordata; class Mammalia; order Rodentia; family Cricetidae; genus Peromyscus; species Peromyscus californicus. Next base: position 50,471,839 of record NW_026294402.1, on the reverse strand, counting down.
GGGAGGGGGCACAGTGCCCAGTGCCACAGACTCTGAGACATAGCTTTTTATCAGCAGACTTGCCAAATGAAGAATTGGCAGGCTTTTCTTAGGGTGTTTTGTATTAGTAACCTTGGTAGACACCTGCAACTCTGACCTTGTGCGTAACTGTAAAGTTTTAAACTTATGATCTATATAGAAAGGCTTTCAGTCTAGTTTGAACTTGCTCTGAGGTAAAAACGAGCTAAATGTGTACAGTTTGTGTTAGACTGAGGAGAGATTATTATTTTCTGTGTTAGTCTGAGCAAAAGGAAAAAAGCAGACTTTAAGTGTCCACAGTCTCGTGGGACAACGGATCTGGCTATGAAGCATATCTTAGTATATTTTCTATATATCAAAATTATACAGCTAAATGAAAAGCCATCTTCCTGACCACCCACATATATATGTGCCCATATGATTGAGATGCAATCATGAGATTACACGTACACATAACGTGGAGATGCACAGTAAATGGGGAGACTCATAGCTGTTATTGCACAAGAAGTTTACAACAAAAAACAGCCAGTTCATTCAAAAGGCAATAATTCCAAAACGCCTTGAGTGATTCCTCCAACAGAACCCTTGGTTCTGATAGGTTGACCTTCTAAACACTAGTTGTCACCTGCTGTATACTCCCATGGCCTTTGGCTTCCAGCAGCTCTCAATAATAATGTTCCAGAAGCAAACAAATGAGATAAAGCATTTTAAAAATATTTAAGCTCAGAGCAGTAATTGGTTGTCCTCTGCTTTGTTTGTTTGTTTGTTTGTTTGTTTGCCCTCAAGACTGAACTCCTTTTGTTGAACTTTCATCCTTTTTCAGGTATGACCAAAAGAAATCTGAGGAGCGTTAAGCCCTCACACGACGTGGGAGATCTACAGCAGAGCCTCACGGAGACACAGGAAGCTCTGGCAGCACCACTGAAGGTACTGTGGGAACTCAGGAACTAGTGAGTTATTCACAGCCATGGTCAAGGACATTGTATCCCACCTGTAGACAACAGTTGATACCTAGCTGTATTTTTCGCTAACATGGTTAGAAACACTCACTGAGGGGAAGCTGACAATGTGAAGGCGTTGGTAGGAGAAGGCCACATATTTGAGCTAACCAGCGTCTCTCATTCCTGTTCTTTTGGAGGTAACTCTTTTTGTGTCAGGGATTGAAAAGTAGTACATCCATCCCTCTCTGTTTTCTTTCCTGTCAAGTAATTTGCTCACATGGAATAAAATTAGTAACTAATACAGTATCTGCAGGTTTGAAGTAAGAGGTGTAGATAGTCCTGTCCCTGAAGATGGTATCATGTGTTTCCCATGAATGTAAAATACCTTGGTTAGGTAAAGAATGAGAAGAAACATTGTCCACTGTCCTGAGACACATACAAATCACAACAGATCTAACTACTGCTATCTAGCTGGTTCTTCTGGCACTTATTAAACACTATAGAGCACTTTGTAGACAAGTGTGTGTGTGTTTTTTAAAGGATTTGCTAGCATTTGCTTTTGTAGATTCATCAGACTTAATGTGGGTTCTTAGGAAATTTTAGTGTCATAGTGCCAAGAACAGTTAAGTGAGGGGCTACACAAATTTCACTGTGTTCATGTGGGTTTGAAAGTGACTTGGATGCTGTCCATCTTTAGCCCCAGTCACATTGCTCTTCTGTCAATACTGTCTGATCCACATGAATTGAGACCTTACCCATACTGACCACATCACACCTGCAATCAGTTTACAATGATGTCTGTGATCTTCCAGAAATAACATCCTGAATCAAATGAGTATGCTTGGAAATAAGTAATGAGATAAATGTTAAAACACAGAACGACAATTCGTTTGCCTGTTTTGTTTGCTATTCAACTGACATCTTTTCATTGTGAATGCATTCCAGTTGCTCTTGTGATAAAAACAGCAGATTTTATAAACACTGAATTCCATAAAGACAGCAAAATATCAGAAATGGAGACTATGTGTACTGTAGCATCCTGCGGCACTGCTGATGGTACTATGGAAATTCAATAATTACTTTGTTATCAACAGTAGTTGTAGACTATGCTGCCTTTTCTTTATGAAAAGAATGAGGATTTCTTGCACTGTTCTTTTAATATGTGAAATATTAATCTCCCTAGTTCATCAGTAGAACTACAACCACAGAATGTAAAAACACACTTAAACTTCTATTGTGGTTCTCAGAGAATAAAATGAACCAAAGAAAAGCTGTTTGTTCTTGGGTGAGGCAATATGGCTTCGCCTACTACAGTCACCAAGGTATGAGTTACTCACTCTCCACTTTCTTCCTTCCAGATATGGATGAGGGCGATGATGCCAATGACTTGGGTAAGGAGAGCAACCTTCAAAGCGATGATCTTGGTAGTGGTATGTCATTTCTGGTCACATCCAATTCTCTACTGGTTTCTTCCAGATACAAACACTATAGATGGTGACACACTGAAGATGACTTGGGTAGCAAGAACAGCCTTCAAAGCAATGAACTTGGTGGTGGTAGGTCATTCTGGGTCTGATCCATCTCTTCACTGACTTCCTTCCAGATACTGATGATCTCAAACAAGTTGACTCTGAGAAGGACATGGATGGTGAGAAGAGCGGTTATCTTGGTAGTAGTGGTAGGTAGTAATGGCATTCCTGGTCAGATCCAATGGGAGGGTCTAGGAGCAGTGGGGTTATTCCTTCTCCTTGGATATCTAGGAGAGAATGTTAGTTTGAAGGGTCTTCCAAGTGGGCAAGAAGCAATGATAAAACTTTATTTATTTAATCATTATATTTAGTTGTTGTTCTCATGTTATAACCAAACACCTGACAAGGATTTTAATTGAAAAAGGATTTATTGCAGTTAATAGTTAAAGAGATGATTCCATTATTGTGGGGAAGACATGGCAGCTGGCATGGAAGGTGTCTTAGCCAGTGCAGACAGCCAGTTGGTCACATTGCAACCACCCTCAGGAGGCAGCGAGTTAGCAGAAGTGTGGCTGGGCTCCAAGGCCTAAAAGATTTCCCAGAGACTCACTTCCTCCAAGGAAGATCCACCTCCTGCTGGAGCCAATCCCTTTTCAAGCAGCATCACCAGCTGGGGACCAAGAATTCAAACAGATGAAGCTATGGGGACATTTAACACTCAAATCAAAACACATAGTATGGTGTAAGGTCTTGTGTAGATTGACCGTCTCATGTCATATAATCTGGACTCTAGGTGGAAAGACAGGGACTCAGCTTCTTATTCTTTCACTCTTTGTAACCATTCTTCAAGGAAGACAATATACTCTAAGGACAAAGAAGTGACCATTTCATGTGGTCCAGCATTTGATGTAGGTGGTCCTCATCTGGGTAGTTAAAGATGTTCCTTCCCTACATTGTTGACCTGCTCATGCTCTCGTTAGTTCTTTTCTGTGTTCTGCCCTCTGTCATACTGTTCTGGTTTGCTTTCTGCTCCTCTGATAAACACTTAACTAAGGGTAACTTGGGGAAGAAAGGATTGATTTCATCATGGAGAGAAGTTAAGGCAGAAACCTGGAGGCAGGGAGGTGGAGACTGTGGAGGAACGCTTACTGACTTGACTTCTCTGGCTTGCTAAGCTACATTTAATACACATCTCCGGCCAGCCTGTGGGAGAATAGCACCACCCACAGTTGGCTAGGCTCATCTTTATCAATTAGCAAGCAAGAATATGCCCCACATCAATTTCCACAGGCCAATCTGATGGTGGCAATTCTCCAATCTAGGTCCCTCTTTCTAGATGTGTGAAGTTGACAGTGGAGACTGACATCACAAATAACCCCTTATCGACTCAACACACAAACCATTGCTGTTAAATTCAAATCACAACCTTTTCTTTATTTTTTGTCCCCAAGATCTCACATTAATATTATATATAAAATATTGTACAATCTTAAAAGTCCCATGATCTTGAAATAATTCCAACCATGTAAAAGTCCAAAGTCTCTTTAAGAATCCAAAGTCTTTTAACTATAGGCTCTTGTCAAATATAAAAGATGTTATATACCTTGTTTTCTTTAGAAGGAAGAATCAGGGCATAGTTACATGAAAACACAATTGAAATCCCATAGTTTAAGACACTCATGCCAAGTATCTGCGACCCACTCAATCTTGTGTCCTGGGTGGTTCATAGTTCTCTGGTTCTAGCAACAGCAGCACACACACCTTGTCTTGTAGACTCACGCCAGTTCCACTTCACACCTGCTAATAACCCCAGCAGAGCCTCTACTGCTGTGTAAAACTCCACAGCTCAGCCCTGTACTGTCTGCCTTTCAGCATTATTTTTGAAACTCTGACAAACCAACCTATTAAGCTCTGAGCACTCAATGGCTCAAGTTAAGTTCTGCATGCTCCCACAATCCTCCTCAAAAAAAACTGGTCAGGTCTATCACAGCAATATCTCACTTGTCCTGCTGCTGACTTCTGTGTTAGTTTCCTTTCTGTTGCAGTAATAAAACATCATCAGCAAAAGATACTTAAGGGAGAAAGTGTGTCATGGCTTGCATTTCCAGAGATAGAACCCGTAATGGTAGGAGAAGCCCAGGAGCATAAGAGCCAGAGCAGGAAGCTGAGAGATCAAATATTCAACCATATTCAGAAAGTAGAGTGGGGGCTGCAAGTGGGGAGAGGCTGTACACTTTCAACACCTACTCCCAGTGATGCACTTTGGTCGGCAAGACTCCAGAACCTTAACGTTCTATGACCTCTCCAAATACCACCACCAACTGGGGACCCAGATATTCAGACACATGAGCTTTTCCTATTGAAACCACCATATTATGCTCGGGCCCCTTAGACACATGGCCAAGTGACATTAAACAAAGCATAAAAGTCCTGTGACTCTATCAATGATAATGTGGTAATCCATTATTTATATTGTATTAACAGGAGTTGTATATTTTACTGTGTCTCCTCTGTGAATAAAATGAAGATGTCTACAAAATCTTTTAGTATGTGAAGTGTTAATTTCCCTAGCCCCTGAAAAGAAGTACAAACATGGGACTTAAAAACACATTTAACTGGGTGGTGGTGGTGCACGCCTTTAATCCCAGCACTCAGGAGGCAGAGTCAGGCAGATCTCTGTGAGTTCGAGGCCAGCCTGGTCTACAGAGTGAGATCCAGGACAGGCTCCAAAGATACACAGAGAAACCCTGTCTCAAAAAACAAAAAACAAAAAACAAAAACAAAACAAAAAAAACCCACCACATTTAATCTACTGTTGTGGTCCTCACTGAATGCTATGACCAAGAAGAAAGCTGAGATTGTTATTTCGTGATGTGCGTTTAACCTACTAGAGGTACCAATACGTGAGTCACTCTCTCCACTTCCATCTTTCCAGATATCGATGATACAGATGGCAGCAAGCACATGGTCAATGTGTCTAATGACACCCTAGAAACAGAACAAGGTGTTAGTGGTATGTAATAGCATTCCTGGTCATATCCAATGAGACGGTCTAGAAGCAGTCATGTTATTCCTTCTCCTTGGATGACAGAGAAAGTCTATTTCCAGGTCTTCCTAGTAGGCAGAAGCAATGATAAGAGTTTATTAGTGAATCATCCTTTAGTTGCTCTTCTCAATGTTATGACTCAATATTTTATTTTTGTACTCCTTAGACAAAGAAATGACCATGTCATCTGGTCCAGAGTTTAATGTAGGTTGTTGTCATCGTCTAGTGGTTAAAACAAAGATACTTCCTTTCCTGTGTCATTGTCCAGCTGGTGCAGTCATTAATAAGTATTTTAATTATGTTGTGTTCCTACATTTTGTCAAATGCACATATTATAATTTGCTTTCCATTGGTATGAAAATCATATTGATCAAAAGCAAGCTGGGGAGGAAAGGGCTTATTTCATCTATCAGGTTATAGTCTACCCTCAAAGGAAGCAAAGGCAGTAACTCAAAGTAGTAACCTGGAGTCAGGAAGCTAAGCAGAGACCATGAAGGAATATTGCTTACTGATTTGCTCTCTCTACTTTGCTCAGTTATTTTTCTTAGACAGTGCACCCCACCTGCCTAAGGAGTAACACCACCCACAGTGGTCTGGGCCCTCCTGTATCAACTAGCAGTCAAGAATACTCCCACAGTCATTCTTACAAGCCGATCTCCTGGAAGCAATTCCCCAGTGTAGATTCCCTCCTAGGGATGTGAGGTCGACAGTGAAGATCAAACAGCACAGTCACCTCTTGTCAACTTGACACATAAGCAGGCCACTGTTAGATCATAGCATTTCCTGTTTTTCTCCAAGATCTCATGTTGATATTATATAAAATAGTGTACAACGTTAAAAGTCCCACAGTCTTCAAATAAAGCCCACCATTCAAAAGTCAAAGTTCTCTTTTAAAATCCAGTCTCTTAACTACAGGTTCCTGTCAAAAAAACAAGTTTAATGTGCTCTTTTGTTCAAAGAAGCAAGAAGAAAGCTGTCACGAAAGGAAAGGAAAGGAAAACTAAAATAATGTAAGAAGCGCAATGTCCATCATCCAGGAATCACCCATCATCTTCTGGACTCAAAGGCTTGCAGAGTTGCAGTTCTCAGACAACCACCCACAGCATACATGCCTTGTCTTGGAGGCTCATGCCAGCTCCACTCCAAAAACACTGCCTGCCACGTCCTGCCATCTCTAATATGCTGAGGTCTCCTAGTAACCGAGCCTGGACATCCACCAATGGCCTGGCCTAGCTTCTCTCTCTGGGAACTCTGGCCCATGGTGCCAAGCCTCAGCTTCTTTCCACAACCCCTCAGTCCTGCAGCTTTTATGTCACCATAGCAAGTAGCACACAGAGACTCTGACACATCACCAAGTTTGGGTGCCAGCTTGAGATGCGGCCTTGCCCCGCTCTGAGTCAGAGCTTCTGTGTGCGGATGTGAAGGAGATAGTAGTTCTCAGAAGAGCTTGTGTCTGTGATGCTGGTCCCCTAGTCATCTGATTTCCCAGTCCTGGCTACCCAGTAGCCATTGTCCCAATAAAGGAGAGAAGGTTTCACTTCACAGGTCCTTGACCCAAACTTCACACAGGCAGCTCCAAAGAGACGTTGCTGCCCTCTCCCACTCCACAAGCCAAGACCCCCTTGTCTGCCCTCCTTTCACCATTCTTGTTTTCCAAATTCGAGAGGGTGCCTGAGCTGACCTACTCTGGTGACCGGACTAGTGAATACCTTAACTGTCATCATAGAACCCTCATCCAGTGACTGATGGAGCAGATGCAGAGAGCCATGGCTGAGTCCCAGGTGGAGCTCCCAAGTCCAATTGATGAGAGAGGAGGAATTCTATGAGCAAGGGACATCAAGATCATGATGGGAAAATGTTCAAAGATGACCAGCCAAACTAGTGGAAATGCATAAACTGTGGATCAATAGCTGAGGAGGCCCCATGGTACTGGACTAGGCCCTCTGGATAAGCGAGACAGCTGTTTAGCTTGAACTGTTTAGGGGACCCCCAGGCAATGGGATCGGGACCTGTTCCAGGTGCATGAGTAGGCTTTTTGGAGCCCAGTGCCTATGGTGAGACACTTTACACAGCCTTGGTGCCGGGAGGAGGGGCTTGGACCTGCCTCAACTGAATGTAGCAGGATCTGCTGACTCCCCATGACTTGCCTTGGAGGAGGTGGGAATGGGGGTGGGTGGGTTGGGAGGTAAGGCTGGGGGGTGGACAGGAGGAGGGAGCACAGGGGAATCTGTGGTTGGTATGTAAAATGAATAGAAAATCTCTTAATAAAAAAGAAAAGAAAAGAAAAAAGTGATATATTAAAAAAAATTTCTACACGCAAGCTTATTCAGTTTGGAGCACTCAACGGATCTTCTATGTCAAAACGCCACATTTCCATAATCCTCCCCCAAGCAACATGATCAGGTCCGTCACAGCAATAACCCATCTTTCTGGCACTTTTTTCTGTAATTTTTTTTTGTTACTATAATAAAACACCAGAATCACAATGGAAGAAATAACTTTGGCTTCTGTTGCAGTGATATGGTGGATTTTGGCCAAGGCATGGAGTAGGTGGGCCACAGAGAAAAGCCTTGAGATTATATTTTCAGCTACATTCAGAAAGCAGAGAGGTTGCTCAGGAAGTGGGGTGAGGCTACAAATTTGCAAAGCCCACTCCCTGTGATTTACTTCCCCAAGCAAGGCTTCAAGTCCTACACGTTACATAACCTCTCCCCAAACATTGCCACCACTCATAGAATCAAATATTCAAGTACATGAGCCTTTGAGTCAGTTTGTTATTCAAAGCACCGTATTCTACCCCTGGCCCCCAAGGACACGGGTGTGATAGTGAAATGCCACAGAAAAGTCGTGCAGCACTACTGATACTATGGCAATTCTGTAATTAGTTATAATACTTGTGATAATACTGCATCTTTGTGAGAAGAATCGAGGTGTCTTACAGTATTTTTCTAGCTTATCAGTAGAAGTTCAACCACACAGTGTAAAAACCTATTTAAACACCTATTTTGGTTCTGATTACATGATATAAACCAAAGGAAAGCTGATCTGGCTCTTGTGTGAGACAGTGTGGCTTCACCTGCTACAGACACCAATGTGTGTCACTCCACTGACTTTCTTCCAACTAACAATCAGGAGGAGGACATCTCTGAGAATGACTTGGATATGGAGAGCAGGCTTCAAAGCAATGATCATGGTAATGGTACTGGCATTCTGGTCAGATCCAACGAGGAGATCTAGGAGCAACTGGGTTATTTCTTTACTTGGGTGGTTGAGGAAGAGAGAAAGTCAATTTCAAGGTCTTCCAAGTGAGCAGAAGCAATGATGAGACTCTGTCACCAAATCAGGGTGTATTAGTTGCTTTCCTATTGCCGCCATAAATACCTAACAAAAAGCTCGGTGGGATCCTGACCAAAGAGGTCATTCTACCACAGTGCCAAAGACACGGAGGGTGTTTTAGCAGCTAGAGTGGCTACTTGTAAAATGTAATACTATCAGTATCTTCTGCTTTTGAAATAAGCCATCGTTGTGTATAAAAAAATGAATGCTTCAGGGGCTGGAGGAATTGCACATCAGTCCAGTGTTTGCTACTCTTCCAGAATACCCAGCCTCAGAACTGAGTGTTTTATTAATAGCTCTTTATTTATCTGCTATGTCTCTGTCCGAGTACCTTGTCCCTTTCTCATGAGTCCTAGCCCTATTTGAGTCCCTCACAAAGCTGCTCCCACAGACTTAAGCCCAGTGGTGAGAAGAAATAACTGAGCACTTCTTAGGAGCATTCTTAGAAAGACAGTCATGTGAGACTCAGAACACCATCTAAATTGGTCCTTTTACTGGGGAGCAGATGTGAAGGTTGCTGGTGACCAGCTGTTCAAGCAGGAGGACTGCCCCAAGAGGGAAGAGCTCAGTGCCCTAAGAAATATTGTTCCCAGCCTGAGACAAGACACAGAAAAAGAATCAAAAGCAGCAGAAACTTTCCCCGAACACGGGGTAGCAGGGCCGGGACCTAGGGTGATCACCTGGATCCGTCTGGGGAATATCAAACATTGTTAAAAAAAAAAAAAAAAACTTGGTCAAAACCTCATCCATGTCTCCTCACTAAACTCATTCTGTTTCCAGATCCAGTTAAGCTGGAAGCAGCCCCTGTTGGACCTCCACAGGCTGCATGGGAGGAATGAGCCATGAAAAGACATGCACACACACACACCCAGGGCAGAGTACCCCAGGCACTAAGGAGTCAGTATGGTCCTAGCCTGTGCTGAGAAATAACCTGTACACTGTGAGAATATATATATATGATTGGTTTAATAAACAAGCTGAGTGACCAATAGCTGAACAGGATAAAATTAGGCAGGAAAGCCAAATTGAGAATGATGAGATGAAGAAGGGTGGAGTCAGGGAGAGCCGCTGCTAGATGCAGAGAAAGCAGGGCATGTAGAAAATAAGGTGACAAGCCACGACGCAAAGCATAGATAAGAAATATGGGTTTATTTAAGAGTAAGAGTTAGCTAGTGTCAAGCCTGAGCTATTGACCGAGTATTTGTAATTCATATTAAGTTTCTGTGTTGATCATGGTGGGAAAACATACAGAGATGACCAGCCAAACTAGTGGAAACTCATGAACTGTGGACTAATAGCTGTGGAGCCCCCATGGGACTGGACTAGGCCCTCTGGATAGGCGAGACAGTTTAGCTTGAACTGTTTAGGGGGCCCCCAGGCAGTGAGATCAGGATCCATCCCTGGTGCATGAGTGGGCTTTTTGGAGCCCAGTGCCTATGGTGGGACACCTTACACAGCCAGGTGCAGAGGGGAGGGGCTTGGACCTGCCTCAATTGAATGTAGCAGACTCTGCTTTGGAGACCTTGCCTTGGAGGAGGTGGGAATGGGGGTTGGGATAAGGAAAAAGGCTGGGGGGTGGGGGCGGGAGGAGGGAAGAGAGGGGATCTGTGGTTGGTATGTAAAATGAATAGAAAATGTCTTTATAATAAATAAATAAATAAATAAATAAAAGTTTCTGTGTTGATTATTTGGGAACTGGTGGGTGGGAAAGAATCTTCTGCCTACAAACAGCGTCCAATGTGGGGCCTGAATTTCCCAGAGAAACCTGAGAGAGCTTGGAAAAGAATTCTAGGTATACATGAATGGAGTCAAACTCGGCTTCTTGGTGACTGCTTTTTCTTGGGTAGGCTCTGCTTCCTATCAGTGAGCAGGAGCACAGCTCCTTTAAGAGATGGCTTCCTGATTCAGCTTTAGTGGCAAAAACTGTGCAGCTCTTCCATGAGGCCCTGCTACCGACCACTTAAATGGGGTTTATGAGCAGTGGCCAGCTCACTGCTCAGTGGCAGCGTGGACCCAAAAACTCCCCAGAGATAGTGCAGTAAACATGGCTCCCACAGGTACCTCCACAGTGAGGCCAAGTTCTCAGGGAACCAAGGGGGCGAGCAGCCAGCCACCAGCACACCTTGATCTAAGTTACAAAACAGTTTGGGTTTTGCTCATGTAAACAAAAAAGGTTACAGATGCACAGTAAGGATAAATTCAGACAAAAAGAGCTGCTAAAAGGGTCACACTGTGTTTTTTAAAATGTGCTCAGGAGTGAGAAGAGAAAAAATATATATACAGTCTTAGATTAAAAAAATATAGTTTTAAAATAAAGCCTTTAAAAACCAGAACAGAGTAATAAATAAATATATATAAAATACAGTATTATATAATAAGCCACATAAAGATGAAAAAATACCCAGAGTGTGTGGATACTGTATTTTGGGTTGTCTTGGAACTTTTTGACTGCTGAGAAAGGAGCAGTATCTACTAAGACACACTGGATGGATTGTGAGTGCTGATGGATTTTACCAAGGTATATATTTTTGCTGTGGGATGGTCTGTATGTCAAATGTGTTGCTGATTGGTCAATGAATAAATCACTGATTGGCAGTGGCCAGGCAGGAAGTATAGGCGGGACTAACAGAGAGGAGAATTGAGAGAACAGGAAGCTGGGTGGGGGAGACACTACCAGCCGCCATCAGGATAAGGAAGATGTAAAGTACCGGTAAGCCACAAGCCACGTGGCAAGGTATAGATTAATAGAAATGGATTAATTTAAGCTGTAAGAAAAGTTAGCAAGAAGCCTGCCACGGCCATACAGTTTGTAACCAATATAAGTCTCTGTGTTTACTTGATCGGGTTTGAGCGGCTTGGGACTGGTGGGTGAGAGAGATTTGTCCTGACTGTGGGCCAGGCAGGAAAACTCTAGCAACAAATGGCGTCCAACGTGGTGGCAAGAGTTTCCACCTAAAAACTGAGAAAAGATTCTAAAACGGAGCTAAAAACAGCTTCCTAATTGTCTCTCTCAAATGAGCGGCAGCTGCCGGTTTGAGCTACTGGCGGGTTCCTAGAGTGTGCACTCGACCTGCAGTTTGGCGAGAATGAGGCCTCTGCAAGTGGCACATTAAGCTGCTTGGTGGATTTAGCCTTTGCTAGTACAAAACAAAAAAAAGAGGTTTCTGGGCTACATGCTGCTTGGATAAAAGCATAGACCCACGATGGCTCCCAGAGCTGGCGGTAAACCACTGCCATGTTGGGAAGCTGAGGTGGGCGGAGCCAGCAGCCACAGCTGCTACAGTTTAAAGCAATAGATTCACAATAAGACAGATTCAGATGTAATAGTTTACAGTGTGTGTAAAATATACGTAGGCTTGAAAGAGATTAAAAAAGTGATATATACAGTTACAGAAACAAATACATAGTTTTAAAAAATAGTCTTTAAAGAGACAGTAAAATTAATATAAAAAATAAGCCCCGTAAAGATGGATATCACACAGAGAATCTGGATTGTGTTGTCTTTGGGATTCTTAACTACAGAGAGATATTTGATTGTAAAGGAAGCTGAGTTAAACCAATATGCATATTTTAAAGGTACCTTGACTTCAAAATTTGGATATAAGGATACGTTACTCTGGAAAGGAGACTCTGCTTTTGTTTCCACAGAAAGCCAGAGGCTATGGATTTGTTCCAGATGAAGACACATCAGGTTTGACCAGCCAAGACCACCTGAAAGGTCTCCGATGACACCATGGCCCAGATGATCCAACATCCAGAACCGTTTCAAGGCAACTGGCTCAGATGATACAGCCTCACGGACTACTCCATGATCCTAAAATTTTCTTTGTTTCCCCAGAAGATACAGCGCCCCCCTCCAGCAGGAAGTAGTAAGAGAAGCTACGCCCAAATTCCCAAATATACCAAGCTGACTTTGGAGATGTGTAAAGGTTAAAACCTTCCTTTTTAAGAAAAGAAAAGGGGAAGTGCTGTGGGATGGTCTGTATGTCAAGTGTGTTGCTGATTGGTCAATGAATAAATCACTGATTGGCAGTGGCCAGGCAGGAAGTATAGGCGGGACTAACAGGAGAATTGAGAGAACAGGAAGCTGGGTGGGGGAGACACTACCAGCCGCCATCAGGACAAGGAAGATGTAAAGTACCGGTAAGCCACAAGCCACGTGGCAAGGTATAGATAAATGGAAATGGATTAATTTAAGCTGTGAGAACAGTTAGCAAGAAGCCTGCCACGGCCATACAGTTTGCAACGAATATAAGTCTCTGTGTTTACTTGATCAGGTTTGAGCGGCTTGGGACTGGCAGGTGAGAGAGATTTGTCCTGACTGTGGGCCAGGCAGGAAAACTCTAGCAACATATTTTTAAAAGTTTTTTATTCATTTTACATACAAGCCACAATTCCCCCTCTCCTAACTCCTCCTGCTCTCCCTGCCACCTCCCAACCCCTGACCCACTGCCATCCACTACTCCAAAAGGGTAAAGCCTCCCATGGGGAGTCTACAAAGCCTGGTATGTAGATGTAACCAATCTTCTTATTAAATAAGAAACACAGAACCAATGCAAAGAAGAAAGCCAAGAGGTCAGAGCTAAGAGCTAAAACCTTACCCTTCCTCCTTCAGTGGTCCTACCTCTCCGAACCAGAGCTACCCCTGTGTTAAAGTCTTTATATAGAGTTCCTGTTCTGCCTTCTCATTGGTTGTAAACACAACCATATGACCGCCTCGTCACAGCCTGTCTATATAGGCCTCCAGGTTTTCCATGATTGGTATTGAGATTAAAGGCATGTGTATCCAATAATGGCTGTATTCCTGAACACACAGAGACTTACCCAGCTCTGCCTACCAAGTGCTGGGATTACAAGAGTACGCCACCACTGCCCTGCTTTGCTATGACTTGCTAATAGCTCTGACCCCCGGGGAACTTTATTTATTAACATACAAATAACATTTTAATACAAATAAAATATCACCATATTTCCCCTTTTCTATTTTAATAAAAAGGAAAAAAAGAAAAAGCTTATAACTAACATAAGAAAAACTATATACAAAAGTACAATAATTATATACAATATATACAAGTAATAAATACCTAAACAATGTCTAGTTCATTTGTATTTGACAAATTCAGAGAAAATAATTCCATTATCTATTCTATTGTATCTAATTCACTTTCTATCCTAATTAATCTTCAACTATAACTAACTAATCTTCAACTCCCTCAGAGACCCAAGAAGGAAATAATATTAGCTAACAAAAAAATAAAAACAGGAAATATATGCAAGCAACTTCCAAAAAATGGTGAGTTGACAGAAACAGCCAGCTGCCTGGACAATCATCTGAGGTTTCTCCGCAGTGTTGGGGCATTATCTTCAGCCTATAGGCTTAGCATATCTGACAGACTCATTTGTGAAGTAGGATGTACACAAGGTCAACAGTTCAACCTCACATTGGGTGAGAGCAGTCTATATACCAGAAACACCTGAATTCCACTAGTGTCATGTCATGATTCAGGATTTTAAATTTTGGAAATTGTTGATGTTTTTTGAATTCAGCTGTCCATTCTTCTTGGCTATGTGTGTATGTGACTTCATTTCAGCATCCCGTTCTTCTCCACATCCCTCTATTAAATGCCATTCTACTGTTGAGAGGTGTGAGCTTAATTACTCTTCAAGAATAACTGTTTCAACTACCTTCCCATTACACATCAGAAGCCATCGGCCCACTGCCTGTTAAGCTGCCTTCGAAGAAAAGGGCACTGTACCTTTCCCGGATTGCGAAGGCCACTTCAGGGATGGTGCCATATTCCCCTGGCCTCAGAAGATGCCTTTTGATAAAGCCATAACCACACTTGTTTTGACAAGAATCAGTAGTTCTTTGTTTCGTGTCCTGTCTGTCCTGTTTGTCAGCAGTTGATTCGAGGATACTTTGTTGTCCAGTGGCTAACTTTTGCCACAATGAAAGTTAACTCCAATTGCAGTTTTTTCAATGCCCATATTTTCTCTGAAGTAGATTGGTACTGCCAGGAGCCGACATGTCTCATAGTCATAACAAAAAAGAAAAATTTTCTAAGTTATTAAAACATTTTAAATGCCATATTCTGTAGATCTCTGAAGGATTTGAAGATAACCTGTCTATCTAAAATATATCTACTCAATCTTGAAAACATACCTAATATAACTACGAGTTCTATTATAATGTCTAACTACTAACTTTCATTTCTTTATATCCTAATAGTTGGTAATAACAACATTCAAGGATCAGAAAATTGCATTACATTGTTAAATGAACGGTACAATTAGAAATATACATATAGCATTTTCTAACAATATGAATTTCAATATATATAATTTGTATACAATATAAAACAATCCAATCTAATGTAAAGTATTTACATTTTTCTTTTCTTTTCTTTCTTTTTTTTTAATAAGAACCTTAAATCTAATCTCCTTTGCTTAGCCCTTTTCCTATCCCTTGACAACAACTTGTAACTAACCCCCCTAATCAATGAAAATTATTCCAGACCCAAAACCCATTAAATGACCAAAAAACCACCCGCCCCACACCACCTCTTTGGGAATGTGGGCGTCGTATTCTTGAAATTGCTTCCTGCTGGGTATGGGCGAAGGTATCTTTATCCTGAAAAGAAAAATTTTAGCTTAATTGTCAAATTCTAGGAAAGGTAACTATATCCTTCGTTATCCAGTCTGTGTATAATGCCAAAGTTCAGGGTTTATCTCAAATCCTTATTCAAGTAGTCTTTGAGACTGGATCATCTCAGCTAGCTCTCACAAAAGTGCTCTGAGCACTTTGTAGTTCAAAGCTGATCTGTTTGTCAGCTTAGTGATGTTATTATTGTCCACGTGGAATTGTTGTTGTGGGGCCCCATCTTCTTCCTAGAGACTTCAGTTGATGTTAGGCCTGACCGTGATTTCCTGCAAAAAACTGATAAGAGACTCGAACACAAAGACTATATATGCAGCTTTATAGAATTAGTTAGTACTTTATATGACCATTTATATCTTAACAAAGTTTAAAATGTATATATATCTATATATATTAATCTTGTAAATTTTGATATAAAATTCATACTTTAAGAAAAGTTTAAAGAATCAGAATAGAATCAAAGAGTTGAGATCAGTAATAGAATAGTCCCTTGATTAATTTGGCTTTTCTCCTGTCCCATAGCAGAAGATGGCTCTTTTCTTCTGGCATGATACAGGGAGTTTGCATTTTCCTTTTAACAACATGCTTGAGTTTAAAGAAGGAAAGAGCCATTCTCCAACTCCAAAGTCAGCTTTAAATTTTAATTGAACTGGGACTATTAGAAGACCAATAGTATTAAATCTTTAAAGAAAAGCAGAAACAAACATTTAGGAAGACATAAAATTTTTTAGATAACATACCCATACGCCATTTCACTCTGTTTCTTAGGATAGACGATTTGTCCCTTTTCTTCAGTTGTCTCATTTGTCCAGTGTTCTTCAAATTCCTTAACCTTCATTCTCCTAAAAGACAAAACCAAAAACCTTTCCCCAAGGTTTTTTTTTTTTGGGGGGGGATGTTCCTTTTTGGCAAGTTATTATCTGATTAAATGAAAAGGCATGTGTTACTGGTATAAGTTAGTTTAAATTGGATGTTCATGATAGTTGATGAACTATCACCTCCTCTAATTAAGAGGTCTCTCTTGCCGGGCGGTGGTGGTGCACGCCTTTAATCCCAGCACTCAGGAGGCAGAGCCAGGCGGATCTCTGTGAGTTCGAGGCCAGCCTGGGCTACCAAGTGAGTTCCAGGAAAAGGCGCAAAGCTACACAGAGAAACCCTGTCTCGAAAAACCAAAAAAAAAAAAAAAAAAAAAAAAAAAAAAAAAAAAAAAAAAAGAGGTCTCTCTTGTTCAAATCAAACCTTTATCAATTTTGATGGTACCCACAGCTTATCTTCTCCTGTAGAAACAAAAGCAAAACCTTGTCCCCAATGTAACACATATCCTGGTTTCCATTCTGAGGTCAGCACATCCTTAAAGTATATAGGTTGATTTAATTCTGTAGTTTTTTCTATTATCCAATGTCTCTCTGCAGCTGTTGTTCCTTTCTCATTGGCATTGAGAAAATTCAAAGTTAATAGAGCATTATGTAGTCTATTTCTGGGGGGTTTTGTTACTCCTTTTTGTTTATTTAGCATATCCTTTAGAGTTCTGTTTGATCTTTCTATAACTGCTTGACCTGTAGGATTATGTGTTATACCTGTAATATGGTTTATATTATAATAAGCAAAAAACTGTTTCATTTTAACAGAGACATATGATGGAGCATTATCAGTTTTGATTTGTGCAGGTATACCCATGATGGCCATAACTTCTAGCAAATAAGTGATTTCAGAATCAGCTTTTTCAGAACTCAAAGCAGTTACCCATTGAAATCCTGAATAAGTATCGATAGTGTGGTGTACATATTTCAATTTTCCAAATTCTGCAAAGTGAAACACGTCCATCTGCCAGATTTCATTCCTCTGAGTACCCTTTGGGTTACATCCTGTTGGTAATGGCATTTGATTGTAGAAGGAACAAGTAGGACATTTCTTTATTATTTCTTTGGCTTGTTGCCAGGTTATGGAAAAATCCTTTTTAAAACCTTTACTATTTACATGATGTTTTTTATGAAATTCTGAGGCCTCCAGCACATTTCCTATCAATAATTTATCAATCTCATCATTGCCTTGTGCTAGAGGGCCTGGCAGACCAGTATGGGATCGGATGTGAGTTATATATAAAGGATGACTCCTTTTTCTGATTGTATCTTGTAATTGAATAAATAGTGAAGTTAATTCTGAAGCATCGTGGATAAATTCTGCAGTCTCAATATGTAATACTACTCTTTCAGCATACTGAGAGTCAGTTACTACATTGAGAGGTTCTGAAAAATCCATTAATACCAACAGAATAGCATACAATTCTGATTTTTGAACTGAATTATAAGGACTTTGAACCACTTTACTTAAATTTTCTGATTTGTAACCTGCCTTTCCTTGTTTGTTGGCATCTGTATAAAATGTATGAACTCCAGATATGGTTTTTTTCCTCACAATTCGAGGCAAGATCCAATCAGTTCTCTTTATAAGATCAATTCTATTGCTTTGGGATATTTGCTGTTAATTTCTCCCAAAAAATTACTACAAGCTTTTTGCCAAGCTTCATTTTCTATCCATAATTTTTCAATGTCCTCCTTAGTTAAAGGTACGACAATTTCTGCTGGGTCTATTCCTGCTAATTGACGAAGTCTCAATTTTCCTTTCCAAATCAAGTCAGAGATTTTTTCCACATAAGTTTTTAATTTTTTATTTGGTTTATTTGGTAAAAATATCCATTCCAATATAATATCTTCCCTTTGCATTAATATTCCTGTTGGAGAATGCCTAGAAGGTAAAATAACCAAAATGCAATCCAGCTTTGGATCAATACGATCTACGTGCCCTTCATGTACTTTCTTTTCTACCAAGGCCAATTCTTTCTCAGCTTCAGGTGATAATTCTCTTGGACTATTTAAGTCCTTGTCACCTTCTAAGGTTTTAAACAAATTATTCAGTTCATCATTTTTTACCCCAACAATAGTTCTTAGATGAGAAATGTCTCCAAATAATCTTTGAAAGTCATTAAGAGTCTGTAGTCGATCTCTCCTAATTTGAGGTCTAATTTTTTGAAGTTCTATTTTATATCCTAAATAATAATATCTTTTAATATTTCTCTCAGAAACATGTACTAATTTATGATTTGTTTCTGAGATTGGAGGGATATTAATCTGAGTATTCCATTGTTGTAACAAGTCTCGACCCCACAGGTTCATAGCTATGTTAGCCATATATGGTTTTAATTTTCCTTTCTGTCCTTCTGGACCTATACATTCAAGCCATCTTGCACTTTGTTTCACTCGAGATAATGTCCCAATTCCTAACAGTTGAACGTTTACCTCCTGAAGAGGCCAAGTTGGATGCCAAAATTCTGGTGTGATTATGGTAATGTCTGCACCTGTGTCTACCAGACCAGACAACAAAACACCATTTATTTTTATTGTTAGTTTTGGTCTTTGTACATTAATAGTAGTTTGCCAAAAAATTTTCTTTATGTTTTTTTCCTGAATTTCCTATTTTCTCTGTTTCATCATCTTGACCAACATGATTTATTCCAATAGACATTTGGTTATTTAGTTGCTTTGAGTAGGGGTTTCCTCTACAACTGCAGGAAAGGTTTGAACTGGATTTACTGTGGGGGCCTGCCTGAGGTCCATCTGGGAGTTTCCCGAAGCTCGAGGCAGAGGATTACCCTGTCTGTCTCTTGTTGATCTACATTCGGTGGTCCAGTGTTTTCCCTTACCGCACCTTCTGCATTGTAGTGGGTAGCCATTCCAGCTTTGATCTGGAAGTTCCAACCCCCATTGAGACTTCGGCAACTGTCACGCCTACAAGGTGGGGCCAAGGGAGGCGCCTGGGGATCTGAGAGATGGATCAGCGGGCGCTCTCTCTGTTGCGGGACCCTGGACTGGAGAGGTGGACCGAGCAGAGCTCCAGAGAACACCGCTGGACTGTGATACACCTTCCCCAGACTCCGCGGCCTACCTATTCCTTAATTTGTAAGTTATGCCATTAAATAAATCTCCTTTTAACTACGTGGAGTGGCCTTAATAATTTCACCAATACTGCATACTCCAGAAGGAAGGGGCATTCTGTTGCCAGTGTTCCTTGAAGAAACATTATTTCTAGGAATGACCTGTTTACAATCCCTTTTCAAATGTCCTTGCTTTCCACATCCAAAACATCTAACATTTCTCAAACCTTTTAAAATTGCTTTTCCTACCCACATATCATCATAGTCATAAGCCTCAACATTAACTGTGTCTCTAATCCAATCTTCGAAAGGTGCAGATCTTGCCTTTAACGGCCTGATTATTCTTTTGCATGCTGCATTTGCATTCTCAAAGGCCAAAGATTCAATTATTATCTGACTAGCTTTTGAATTTGGGACCATTTTCTGTACTGCTGAAGTCAATCTTTGTAAGAAATCTGTGAAAGATTCTTTTGGGCCCTGTATAAACTTTGTAAATAACTCAGTTTTTTTTCCTGGTTCTTCAACTCTGTCCCATGCATTCAAAGCTGCCGTTTGACATAGAACTAGGACTTGGACATCATATAAACATTGTGTTTGTACTGAAGCTTCTCCAATAAGCTGACCCTGGCAGACTTGTATTCCGTTATCCCTCCATTGTTTTTCTATATTTTTAGCCTCATTATTGAACCACATTTTCCACTGGAGATTTTGTCCGGGTTCAAGAACAGCCTGTGCCAAATCCCACCAGTCCTTTGGTAGAATCCTATTACAAGTTGACCAGGTGTTTAACATTTGCTTTACATATGGGAAGTACATGCCATAAGATGCTATTGCCTCCTTAAATCTTCATAAGTCTAACATTTTAACTGGAACCCAAGTATTTTGTTCATTCTCTTCATCAGGTAGCTGCTGTATGGCTACCGGATAAATTAAGGGTGATTGTGTGAAAACTGGCTTTCTTTCTGTAATCTTATGATCCAATTTTGAAACAACTTCACTGTTTATTTCTTCTGTCTGAATTTGAATTTCTCTATAATTCATTTTTACCGGTTTAACAAGTTTTTCTAAGACTGTTATCCTGGCACTTAAATTGACTATCTTTTTAAATAGTAAAATGAGGGTAAGAAAAGTAATAAACTGAATAATTCGATCAATATTAATCTTTTCATATAGTTGTTCCATTGTCAGAGTGCCTAAAATTTCAAACAAAGCCCAATTTTCTTCCAATGTACACATAAAGCCCATTTTTTTAATGTAGAAAAAAATTCTCTTTTAAATAGATATGTTAATTGACTTACCAAATCTGGGTAGAAAAGTAGAATCCGAGGGAATTTCAAAACAGCCACCTGGTGTTGGAGGTGTGAATCCAGAGAGAGAGAGAGAATGCGTAGCCGCTTGAGCGGAGTCAAGCCTTGGCTTTACAGGCAGGGGCCCTATTCGGCAGGGCAGGCCTGAGTTGTTTGTAGCAGTTGCAAGTAGCTCCAGCTGCGGGTCAGTCAGGCCTGGGCCCAAGCTAGGGAGCCGGGCCGCCCAGGCCGGAAACTGGACCTGCCACCAAGCCAAGCCAAGCTGTTTTTAATGGATTCTTGTCACGTTGGGCGCCAAATGTAGATGTAACCAACCTTCTTATTAAATAAGAAACACAGAACCAATGCAAAGAAGAAAGCCAAGAGGTCAGAGCTAAGAGCTAAAACCTTACCCTTCCTCCTTCAGTGGTCCTACCTCTCCAAACCAGAGCTACCCCTGTGTTAAAGTCTTTATATAGAGTTCCTGTTCTGCCTTCTCATTGGTTGTAAACCCAACCATATGACCGCCTCGTCACAGCCTGTCTATATAGGCCTCCAGGTTTTCCATGATTGGGATTGAGATTAAAGGTATGTGTATCCAATAATGGCTGTATCCCTGAACACACAGAGACTTACCCAGCTCTGCCTACCAAGTGCTGGGATTACAAGAGTACGCCACCACTGCCCTGCTTTCCTATGACTTGCTAATAGCTCTGACCCCCGGGCAACTTTATTTATTAACATACAAATAACATTTTAATACAAATAAAATATCACCATACTGGTACATTCAGCTGAGGCAGGACCAAGCCCCTCCCCGCTTCATCAAGGATGAGCAAGGCATCCCAGCGTAGGGAATGGGCTCCAGAAAGCCAGCTCATGCACCAGGAATAGCTCCTGATCCCACTGCCAGGGGCCCCTCAAACAGACCAAGCTACACAACTATCTCCCACATGCAGAGGCCCAGTTAGGTTCAACATTTACACCTTTTCACAAACTCACATATAACATGTGCTTAGGCCTAAACTCACACTCAACATTTACACATTTTTACAAACTCACATATAACATATTAACATCTACTTATTTATACTCTTTAATGAAACTATAGAAGTTTACCTTCTCCTTGAGGGCAGCTACGTTTGAGATGGCCCATTTTTCCACACCGAAAACATGCCCCAGTGTTCCCTCCTTTCTTGTTACTAAGTTGTATAACTGCAGCCGCAAGGCCTGCGTGCGTTAGAGGTCCCCCTAATTCTCTGCACACTTTCATCCATACTTCTAGACCTTTGTTCTTATAAGGGGTGATTGCAGCCTTGCATTCTTTGGTACACTGCTCATAAACTAGCTGCTTTATAAACAACATCGCGGTATCTGGGTCCCCAAAGATTCTGCCTGCAGCCTCGACCATGCGGGCCACAAAATCTGAAAAAGTTTCCATAGGTCCCTGAAGGATCTTAGTAAGGTTACCGCTCACTTCCCCTTTATTAGGTAGTGATTTCCATGCCCTTGTTGCTAGTTGATTTATCTGGTCATGGTATCTCTGTTGAGTCTGGGCATTGAGAAACACTGGACAAGCTAACTGCATTTCAGTTCTAACCTTTCTCCAAACCTCCGGGTTACTCTTCTTAATCTCTAATTTCTTTGAAAGGAGCAGCTCGTTAAGAGCCAGAAAAATTGGGTGTGAAGAAATTGCGCCCATGATGCTAGCAGCACTTTTGCTTTCACTTTCTTTAATCTTCCCACCTGTTTTTGTCGCGGTTCCACTTAACCTTCCTGTCTGCTTTGGTCACGGCTCCACTTAATTTTCCTGTCTGCTTTTGTCGCAGCTTCACTTAATTTTCCCTGTCCGTTTTGGTCACGGCTCTGCTTAATTTTCCCTGTCCGTTTTGGTCACGGCTCTACGTTTCCCACTTTTATCGCGGATCCCCGCCTTACCTGGGGACTTACCAGTGCACTGCCCTGACTGCGAAGAGTTCTGAGCCTTAAAAGAGTTCCCCGTATGGGCCACCACTTGTCGCGTCCACCTCAACCAGCAAGGAAGACGCGACGCCAGGCTCTTCTCCAAGCAGTTTATTCAGGAACCTTGAACAATCTTCTGACCCTGGGGCTTCTTCTTCTTCTTCTCCTCTCTCTCTCTCTCTCTCTCTCTCTCTCTCTCTCTCTCTCTCTCTCACTCTGATCTCCTTCCTCACCTCCGATCTTCCTCTCCTGATCTCCCCCAGGGGAAAGCCAGCCCACGCCCTTTATAGCCACCGAGCAATCAACCCTGTAGTGCCACGTGGACAATGCCGATAGGGTCAGACATACGCATGCAAGCCAGATTAGGTCCAGGTGTGCGGAAGCCAGCCAGATCCTAGCCTTAGCCAAATAAGGAGCACCTGCCATCAGGAAGGCAGAAGCCGGACGCCGGCGCCATCTTTGAGGCACGGCCGTGCACGGCTCTCTACACCACCCAGCCTCCACAGTTGTCCCTCTAGAGTTTGTGAGTTCCCATGAGCTTGGTTCAGTTGTCTCTGCAGACCTCCCCATCATGATCTTGACCCTCCTTGCTCAAAATAATCCCTACTCCCTCTCTTCAACTGGATTCCCAGAGCTCAGCCTGGTGCTCGCCTGCGGATCTCTGCGTCTGCTTCCATCAGTTATTGGATGAAGGCTCTATGATAACAGTTGGGGTATTCACCATTATGATTACAGGGGAAGGCCAGTTCAGGCACCCTCTCCACTATTGCTAGTAGTCTTAGCTGGGGTCATCCTTGTGGATTCCTGGGAGTTTTCCTAGCACCAGGTTTCTCCCTAGCCCCATAATGGCTCCCTCTATCAAGATCTCTCTTTCATTGCTTTCCCCCAGCTTAACCATTCCCTCATGTTCTCATCCCCCGATCATGGGTGTACCAACCTCCACTCCCAGTTAACCCTATTTACCCTTCCCAGGATGATCCATGTGTCCCTCTTAGGGTCCTCCTGTTACCTAGTTTCTCTGGAACTGTGGGTTGTAATCTGGTTATCCTTTGCTTACATCTCCACTTATGAGTGAGTACATATCATGTTTGTCTTTCTTAGTCTGGGTTACCTCATCAGGATGACATTTTCTAGTCCCATTCATTTGCCTGCAATTTTCATGATGCCATTGGTTTTTTGCAGCTGAGTAATACTCTATTGTGTATATGCACCACATTTTCTTTACCCATTCTTCAGTGGAGAGGCAGCTAGGTTGTTTCCAGGTTCTGGCTATTATGAATAATGCTGCTATGAACATAGTTGAGCAAGTGTCTTTGTGGTAGGATTGAGCATCCCTTGGGTATATGTCCAAGAGTGGTATTTCTGGGTTCTGAGGTAGATTGATTCCCAATTTTCTGAGAAGTCACCATATTGATTTCCAAAGTGGCTGTACAAATTTGCACTCATACTGTGGGATTTCTTTCTGTATGCTGTGAATATGTGTTCCTCCCATTGGTTAATAAATAAGGCTGTTTTGGCCTATGACAAGAAACTTACAGCCAGGTGGGAAATCAAAGAGAGATAGAGAAAGAAGAAAGGTGAAGTAAGGAGAGACGTGATCCAGTCACCCAAGAAGAAAGATGTAAAAGTACCAGTAAACCATGAAGCCTTGTGGCAAGACATAGATCAATAGGAATGAACTGAATAAGTTATAAGAGCTAGCTAATATAAGATGAAGCCATAGGCCATACAGTTTGTAATTAATATATGCCTCTGTGTAATTATTTTTTAAGCAGCTGCGGGACTGCGGATAGGAGAGATTTGACCAAAAAAAAAAAAAAAAACCGGGGCCAGGCGGGACCAAGAACCTTCTGCCTACAAATGATACCCAACATGGGGCAAGAGTTTCCACCTAAAACCTGAGAGAACTTAAAAAGGGATTCTAAATGGAGCTAAGAACAGCTTCCTAGTTTGTTTATCTCATTACTGGCAGTGGTACAGAAGTATGTCCCTTGGTCATGGCGGGCTTCGGCGGCTACACGGTGGGATCCTGCAGTCTCTCATGGACCACGATACAAAGAGGCTTCTTTCAGCTGCTGCCTGTGGGCTTGGGGGCACAGCCTCAGGTTTAAAAACACAGGCATACTACTTAACACTGCTTCCCAGAATTGGGGAGGTAAGCATGACACCTTGGTACCTGCACCGTGTTGGAAAGGGGAGTGGGGTGGAACCAGCAGCCAGGGATGCTGCCCCTTTCATCCTAGCCATTCAGCTTAGCAGGTTAAAATCTCTCCTATCAGAAAAGGATCATAGATACACAAGAAGACAGATTCAGGCTGGCCGGTGGTGGCGCATGCCTTTAATCCCAGCACTCAAGAGGCAGAGTCAGGCGGATCTCTGTGAGTTCGAGGCCAGCTTGGGCTACCAAGTGAGTTCCAGCACAGGCTCCAAAGCTACAGAGAAACCCTGTCTCGAATAAACCAAAAAAAAAAAAAAAAAAAAAAAGACAGATTCAGATGGAATAAACCTCTAAACAGCTTACAGTGTATGTAAAAATGTACATAGGCTTGGAAGAGAGAGGAAAATGAATATAGGTGGTTATACAAAGAAATTAAATAGTTTTAAAAAATAAAGTCTTTACAAATATAATAAAAATAATATAAAAGAAATGGCCGTGTAAAGATGGAAATTATTGTAGAGGGTGATGTTTCTCTGATATCTTTCTCAACCTGTTTATCATTTGTATATAGGAGGGCTACTGATTTTTTGAGTTAATCTTGTATCCTGCCACATTACTGAAGTTGTTTATCAGTTGTAGGAGAGTTCCCTGGTAGAATTTTTTGGGTTACTTATGTATACTATCATATCATCTGCAAATAGTGAAAGTTTGACTTCTTCCTTTCCAATTTGTATCCCCTTTATCTCCTTTCATTGTCGTATTGCTCTAGCTAGAACTTCAAGTACTATATTGAATAGATATGTGGATAGTGGACAGCCTTGTCTTGTTCCTGATTTTAGTGGAATCACTTAGAGTTTCTCTTCATTTAATTTGATGTTGGCTGTCAGCTTGCTGTAAATTGCCTTTCTTGTGTTTAGGTATGTTCCTTGTATTCCTGATCGCTCCAGGACCTTTATCATGAAGGGGTGTGGGATTTTGTCAAAGGCTTTTTCAGCATCTAATGAGATGATTATGTGGGTTTTTTTTTTCAGTTTGTTCATATGGTGTATTACATTGACAGATTTTCATATGTTGAACCATCCTTGCATTCCTGGGATGAGGCCAACTTGGTCATGGTGAATAATTTTTTGATGTGTTCTTGGATTCAGTTTGCCAATATTTTGTTGAATATTTTTGCATCAATGTTCATGAGGGATACTGGTCTGTAATTCTCTTTCTTTGTTGCATCTTTGTGTGGTTTGGGTATCAGGGTAACTGTAGCCTCATAAAAAGAGTTTGGTAATGTTCCTTCTGTTTCTATTGTGTGGAACAATTTGAAGAGTATTGGAACTAGCTCTTCTGTGAAAATCTGGTAGAATTGTGCACTGAAACCATCTGGTCCTGGGCTTTTTTTGGTTGGGAGACTTTTAATGACTTTCTATTTCCTTAGGGGTTATTGGTCTATTTAAACTGCTTGTCTGGTCTTGATTTAATTTTGGTATGTGTTACCTATCCAGAAAATTGTCCATTTCTTTTAGATTTTCCAATTTTGTGGAGTACAGGTTTCTGAAGTATGATCTGATGATTCTCTGGATTTCCTCAGTGTCTGTTGTTATGTCTCCCTTTACATTTCTGATTTTGTTAATTTGGATGCTCCTTTTTGGTCAGTTTGGCTAAGGACTTGTCTATCTTGCTGACTTTCTCAAAGAACCAACTCTTTATCTTATTGATTCTTTGCATTGTTCTCTTTGTTTCTATATTATTGATTTCAGCCCTCAATTTGATTATTTCCTGGAGCCTATTCCTCCTGGGTGAGTTTGTTTCTTTTTATTCTAGAGCTTTCAGGTGTGCTGTTAACTCATTAGTGTGAGATTTCTCCAACTTCTTTATGTAGGTATTTAGTGCTATGAATTTTCTTCTTAGCACTGCTTTCATAGTTTCCCATAAGTTTGGGTATGTTGTACATTCATTTTCATTGAATTCTAGGAAGTGTTTAATTTCTTTATTTCTTCCTTGACCCATTGATGATTCAGTTGAGCATTATTCAGTTTCCATGAGATTGTAGGGTTTCTGTAATTTTTGTTGTTGTTGAAATCTAGCTTTAAGCCATGGTGGTTCGATAAAATACAGGAGGTTATTCCAATTTTTTTTTTGTATCTGTTGAGATTTGCTTTGTGACTGAGCATGTCAATTTTAGAGAGGGTTCCATTGGGTGCTGAGAAGAAGGTATATTCTTTTGTATTAGGGTAGAATGTTCTGTAGATATCTATTAAGTCCATTTGAGTCATAATATCTGTTAGTTCCTTTATTTCTTTGTTAAGTTTCTGTCTGGTAGACCTGTCCAGTGGTGAGAGTGGAGCGTTGAAGTCTCTCACTACTAGTGTGTGGAGTTTGGTGTGCGATTTAAGCTTTAGTAATATTTCTTTTGCATGTGTGGATGCTCTTGTATTTGGGGCATAAATGTTCAGAACTGAGACTTCATCTTGATGGATTTTTCCTGTGATGAATATGAAATGTCCTTCTCCATCTTGTTTGATTATTTTTAGTTTGAAGTCCATTTTGTTAGATATTAGGATAGCTACAGCAGCTTGTTTCTTAGGTCCATTTGATTGGAAAGTTTTTTCCCAACCCTTTACTCTGAGGTAGTGTCTGATTTTGAGGTGTGTTTCCTGTATACAGCAGAAGGATGGATCCTGTTTTCATATCCATTCTGTTAGCCTGTATCTTTTTATAGGCAAATTGAGTTCATTGATATTAAGGGATATTAATGACCAGTGATTGCTAATACTTGTTGCTTTTTGGAGGGTGTGTGTGTGTGTGTTTGTGTGTGTGTGTGTGTGTGTGTGTGTTTCCCTTCTTTGGGATTTGCTAGTGTGGGATTATCTACTGCCCATGTTTTTGTGAGCGCATCTAACTTCCTTGGCTTGGAGTTTTACTTCTAGTGCTTTCTTTGGACTGGATTTGTGGATAGGTATTGTTTAAATTTGGTTTTGTCATGGAATATCTTGTTTACTTCATCTATGGTGATTGAAAGTTTTGCTGGGTATAGTAGTATGGGATGGCATCCATGGTCTCTTAGTGTCTGCATAACGTCTGTCTAGGACCTTCTTGCTTTCAGTCTCCATTGAGAAGTCAGGTGTTATTCTGATGGGTCTGCCTTTATATGTTACTTGGCCATTTTCCTTTGCAGCTCTTAATTTTTTCTTTATTCTGTATGTTTAGTGGTTTTGATTATTATGTGGCGAGGAGACTTTTTTGGGGGTCCAATCTATTTGGTGTTCTGTAAGCTTCTTGTATCTTCATAGGCATTTTCTTCTTTAGTTTGGGGAAGTTTTCTTCTATGATTTTGCTGAATATATTTTCTGTGCCTTTGAGCTGGTATTCTTCTCCTTCTATCCCTATTATTCTGAGGTTTGGTCTTTTCATGGTCGCCCAGATTTCCTGGATGTTTTGTGTTATGACTTTGTTGACTTTAATGTTTTCTTTGACCAATGAATTTATTTCCTGTATCGTATTTTCAATGCCATCTCTTGTATTCTGTTGGTTATGCTTGCATCTGTAGTTCCTGCTTGTTTACTCAGAATTTCTATTTCCAGAATTCCCTCAATTTGTGTTTTCTTTATTGCCTCTATTTCAAATTTTCAGGTCTTGAACCATCTCCTTCACTTGTTTGATTGCTTTTTCTTGGTTTTCTTGGCTTTATTTAAGGGATTTATTGATTTCTTCCAATTGTTTGTTTTTTCCTCAATTTCTTTAAGGGAATTTTTCATTTCCTCTTTAAAGGCCTCTATCGTTTTCATAAAGACATTTTATGGTCATTTTCTTCTGTTTCTTCTACATTGGGATGTTCAGATCTTGCTGTTGTAGAAGCGTTAGTTTCTGGTGGTGCCATATTGTTCTTTATGTTGTTAAATACATTCTTACACTGAAATCTACCCATCTCTTCCTCCAATTGGTGCAGGTGGTGCCTGTGCCTTCAGTTGCTGGTCTATGCCCAATTGGTGCAGGCTATGCCAGCGCATTGGGGGGCAGGGAAGGAGGCACTTACCATGTGATTGGTGCAGGCAGCAGTTGTGGTTCAGGAAGCCACTCTTTGTCCAATTAGTGCTGGTGGTATCTGTGTCTCTGAGGTTGCTGAATTCATGTGGGATGGGTGGGCTTGGGGGGCAGGGTAGGGCTTATAGATTACAGGGTCTGATGGGGGTAAAGGCATTTCTGCAGGAGCCTTGCCTGCTGGCGGCTTGTGGGTCTGCACTGAGTGGATGTAGTGGGGCCGAGGGGCCAGCTGGGAGAATAGTCACTCACCTCTTAGTCCAATCGGTGCGGCAATGTTTTGTCTTAGGGAGCTGCTGAGGTCATGGGGGATGGGTAGGCTTAGGGGGCAGAGTGGGGCTTGTAGATTACAGGGTCTGATGGGAGTAATGGAAAGGCCTGCCTGCAGGAACCTTGCCTGCTGGCTGGCTTAGAGGCTGTGCTGGATGAGTGCGGGGGTTGGGGGGGGAGGGCAGGGTATACTTTGGGGCCTAGTGCCTAGAGACTGGACTTTCCAGCTGGAAGAATGCTATATATTTTTAAAACGTCTTGAATTCAGAAATTCAGTCAAAAGATATGTTACTTTGGAGAAGAGGTTATGCTGTTATTTCCACAGGAAACGAGAAGCTGTGGATTACTTTCCAGGTTAATATGGTATGATTGAGGACAACTCCCCTGAAAAATTTTGATGACAAACATGAACAAACCTGCTCCAACATTAAACAAAAAAAAATCATCTTTGGCTGACTTGTATACAATGTACAGTCTATACTTGTATAATACAGATATATATAGATATATCTATATATATCTATATATATCCTTTAAAAGTTTATATATTTTTAGGCCGGGCGGTGGTGGCGCACGCCTTTAATCCCAGCACTTGGGAGGCAGAGGCAGGCGGATCTTTGTGAGTTCGAGGCCAGCCTGGTCTACAGAGCGAGATCCAGGAAAGGCGCAAAGCTGCACAGAGAAACCCTGTCTCGAAAAACCTAAAAAAAAAAAAAAAAAAAAAAAAAAAAGTTTATATATTTTTAGAACAAGGGGCCAGACACCAATGAAATGAGGGGACCAGGTGATCCAGCCTCTCAGAGTGCCTCTGTTACAGTTTCCTCAGAGTTCTTTATCCAGAACAGCTTCAAGGCTGCTAGCTAAGATGATCCAGTCTAACAAACTATTTCAGCCAAGACCTGAAAAATTATTCTGATTTTTTCAGAGTTTCCCCGAAGATATCAATGCCTATAAAAAGCAGAAAGCAGTTTAGAGGAAACAATGCCCACCCCACCCCCCAAATTTGGTTATAAATGTTTGTTATCATTTAAGGGAGGTTGTTTACAAGTTGTTATTGGTAATGCTAAAATAAGCTAAACAAATATTAAATTTAAAGATCTCTTTCTAAAAGAAAAAAGGGGGATATGATATAGAAATGACACAATAAAAGGGTAAATTATTGAATCTTCAATAGCTACTAGTCCTAAATATTTTACATTGGTATGGATTTTGGTTTATTGACACAAATTTAAAGTTAATTTTGTTATGCTGTATGTATGTTTCTACTCTTGTTTAGGGTATTATGTTTATACAGCTCATTTAAAAAGTAATGTATAATTAAGATTATACATAGGTTAAGAGTTAGTCACACTTAACTAACAAACTTATAGTCATGTTAGTTATGTTTTCAAGGTCATACAGAGATATATTTTAGATAGACAGGTAATCTTAAAACACTCCTTAGACCTACAGAGTAGGCGTTAAATGTGTTTAATAATCTAAGGCTTTTTATGACAGTGAGACATTCTGCTCCTGGCAACACCAATCTGCTTCATGGAAGATGATAAGCACTAAAGAAACTCCATATGGAATTTACTTTCTTTGTGTCAAAGGTTAGCCATTTGGGCAAAAAACTGCCTTTGCTTCAATTACTGACATATACTGTCCAAACTGGACCAACAGGATGCAGAAGAAAGTGACTGTTAGACTTTGCCAATACAAGGTAAGACAGTCCTTAAAAATTCCCTGCTTCTCAGAAATGTCTGTCAGATATTCTAGGCCTGTAGGCCAAAGATGGATGTCCCAACGTTACAGAAGATCTTTGGTTGACTGTCGAGGCAGCCAGATGTTCCTGTCACTAGATAATATTTCACCCTTTTGGGGTCTTTGAAGGCAAGACAAGATAGACATAAAGTTTTTCTTAGTTATGATAAAAGGTAAATTAATTATAAAATTTTAGAGTCATAAAGATAAGATAGAATATTTTCTCTGATTTTGCAAAATACAAATTGATTGAATATTGTAATTCTTACTTAATAATATTTTTGTTGTATACAATTTTACTATGTTAAAGTTAAAACCTTCTTCTTCTTCTTTTTTTAGTTTTTTTTTTTTTGAGACAGGGTTTCTCCGTGTTGTTTTCATGCCTGTCCTGGATCTTGCTCTGTAGACCAGGCTGGCCTCTAACTCACAGAGATCCAGGTGCCTCTACCTCCCCAAGTGCTGGGATTAAAGGCATGCCCCACCACCACCTGGCTAAAACCTTCTTTTTTTAATTAGACAAAAATGGGGAAATGCTGTGGAATGATCCTTCTGTACCCTGTGGGAATATATGTCTCTATGATTAGTTTAATAAAGAAGCTGACTGGCCAATAGCTGAACAGGATAAAGTTAGGCAGGAAAGCCAAACTGAGAATGATGGGATGAAGAAGGGCAGAGTCAGAGAGAGCTGCCACCAGCTGCATAGAAAGCAGGATGTGTTAAAAAAAAAAAAAGCCATTAGCCACAAGGCAAAGCATAGATAAGAAATATGGGTTAATTTAAGTGTAAGAGTTAGCTAGTAACAAGCCTGAGCTATTGGACAAGCATTTGTAATTCATACGTAGTTTCTGTGTTGATGATTTGGAAAGTGGTGGGTGGGAAAGAAATGTCCACCTACAGCCCTGTGTCACCAAGGACTGAACAGGGAAAGGAGACACACACAAGACTGGGCAGAATGACCTGGGCTCCCAGGAGGAATCAAGGTCCTGCTCAGCTCCACACTGGACTGAGCAGGGAAAAGAGAAACACAGATCTGGGGCCCAGTGCCCTGCGTTCCAAGGAGGAAGCATGGTGTGTCCTTGAGCCACGAAAGACTGAACATGGAAAGGAGACACATATGCAGGCCCAGAGCTGAGTGTTCCAGGCTCAGAGGAGGCAGTATGGTCCTACTCAGCACATGGACAGAATGATCTGGGCAAGGAGGTGCACATGCAGGCCCAGGTGGTGTGCCACAGGCATCGGGGAGGAAGCATGATCCTGCCCATCACCACAACGAACTAATGGAGCAAAGAGACACATATGCAGGCCAGGGGTGAAGTGCCCTGGGCTCCAAGGAGGTAGCATGGTCTTGCCCTATGCCACCAAGAACTAAACAGGGAAAAGAGACACACGTTCAGGCACAGAACGGAGTGCCCTGGGATCAGAGGAGGCAGGGTGGTCTTGCCCAGTGCATCGATGAACTGTCCTGGGTAAAGAGATATAGGCGCAGACCCAGAGCAGAGTGCCCCAGGCTCAGAGGAGGCAATATGGTCCTACCCAGCGCATGGAAGGACTGAGCTGGGCAAAGAGACACTAGTGCTTGTGTTACGTGAAGCGACTGGAAAGCAAATTAATTCTTGCTTGGCCCTAAATTTTTTTCCAGGACCTTCCAGAGGTCCCATCCATATTCCTCGCCCTTCAGAATCTTAAGTAGCCCAGGCTGTCCTCAAATGGTTATGTTGCTGCGGATATCCTTCAATGTACATTCCCCGCCTCCACGCACCCAGGGCTTCGTGCATCCTAGGCAAGCACTCTCCGTACCGAACCACATCACCAGGTCAAACCTGCCATTTTATTTAAGGATAATTTACCCAGCTGTCTTGACAGCTGGGATGAGATGAAAACCGCAGCTTCCGGGTCTTACCAGGATGGCTCCCCAAAGTCAGCATCTTGCAAAAAGCCGCTGGTGTCCCAAGAAAAGCTGCTCGGGTTAGGAACGCGCTGGTCGAAATCCGGAACCTTTGGTTCCAGGCAGTGCAGCGAGCCGGCAGCACCAAGGATCTTCCGGGGAGAGAAGTAGGTGCATCGCCATGGCCGCAGCGCCGTTCTTGAAGCATTGGCGGACTACTTTTGAGCGGGTGGAGAAGTTCGTGTCTCCGATCTACTTCACCGACTGTAACCTCCGCGGCAGGTGTGGCCCCTGGGCTGCGTAGCCGCAAACCGCATCCGCGCGCTCATCCCTTCCCTTCCGGAGGGAAACCCAGGCTGTGGCCACCCGGGCCGCGGAACAAAGTGCCCGCCGCGGACAAGGCAGGGGCTGGGGAGCCGTGGGTAGAGGGTGGTTTGTGCTGCTGAGCTGCCAGGCAGTCCTCAAGGTGTTAAGCTGAGAGAGTTTTCCGACCCATCGGCTGGCTCACGGGTGAAAAGGGGGCGGCTTCAAGCACGCGCCCATTGGCTCTTCCTGCCCAGGCTCTTCGGGGACAGCTGCCCGGTGACACTGTCTAGCTTCCTAACGCGGGAGAGGCTTCCCTATGAGGAGGCGGTGCAGAAGAACTTCAGCCCTGCGCAGGTCGGCGACAGCTTCGGACCCACGTGGGTAACACCCAGCTTGGAGAAGCCCCGCCCCTCTCATTCCTCCTCACCAAAGCCACGCCTCATTGTCTTGGGCCCTAGACTGCTGTATGGCAGAGAGTAGCGCCCTCTGCTGGGAGAATCGCCTTCCTCCTTTGATGTCTTCACCTGAGTATTTTCATCCCTGCCGCCTCTGTCCGTTTCCCTCTTTAGGTGAATGATCTTTCCCTTGGGTCTTTGTTCTTCCCCAATTCTCCGTTCCTGTGGCTCAAAGCTGAGTACCTTGTGATGCTGCAGATGCATGGAGAAAGTCTCAAGGCCCTGTTGACGTTTAATTCAAGAACAGGGTTTCCACTCCTAGGCCCATCACAACAGCTCTCTTACAGGTGGTGGACCTGCTGGTTCCGGGTAGAACTGGTCATCCCCGAAGCATGGGTGGGCCAGGAAGTCCATCTTTGCTGGGAAAGTGATGGAGAAAGCCTTGTCTGGCGTGATGGAGAACCTGTCCAGGTGAGGTACACCCTGTAAACCCAGTCACAGCCACAGATAAGCCCTGGTTTTTGGAGAAGCCACAACTGAATGACTGGCACTCCAGAGTGGTTTCATGATTTCAGGACTGAGGGAATTGCCTTTTGGACGCCAGTGTTATAAGCCCCCAGTTTTCATAAACTATTTTTATTGTATTTAGTACACACTTATTGGAGAAACTTCAGATCATTCTAGAATAGTATTAAGTAAGGCATTAAATTATCTTCCCATGAGTAATGAATCTCTTATCTCCACATCTCATTTTCTAGATATGTAACCACTTCTATATGTTAAATGTCATACTAAGTTTAATCTTTGTAGTCCTGTATGATAGGACTTTATGTCCATTTATAGATTAAAAAACTAAGATAGAGATTTCTTCTATGGTTCATACAACTTCCATTCCAAATTCCAGTAACTGGGGTGAGAATTGTCCTAAAGGGAGGCAGAGCCCTACTCAACCTTCCTCCCTTCACTGGCTAAACAGATGCTTCCTAGGACCCACCTTATTGAACACTGGGGATGAGCAAATCTGTCTACAACTCCTTGGACTTTTTCTTTAATTAGCTAAACACAGGACCTCATAAATGCTAGGCAAGTGTTCTTACCACTTTGTTAATCCACCCCTTACCCTCGCCATGTAATTTGAGAAGTTTCCATGCTACTAGCCTTGACCTTGTTATCCTCCTGCGTCGACCTCCCAAGTAGCTAGAAGTATGGGCCTGTATCACCATATCTGGCTCATTCCATGCAATTTCCCTGTATATATTCACAGGAGAGAGGCCATCAGAAGCCACTCCAGGCCTCCTAACCCCTGCCCAGGGTCCTTCCCGTTAGATCATCTGCTAGCAAACATGCTGTAGGCTGGTCATCAGTTGGTAGGGCACTTGCTATCAGGTGTCGCTGATTAGTTGATCCTAGCCTTTCCTGGTAGAGAAGACTCAGGGCTGGACAACTGGATGGCAGAGCCTGGCCTCCTTTGACTTTACACCTCCTTTGAATTTTCCAGAGTCCTCAGGCCCTGTCTTCTTTTCTTTACCAGGGTTTGACCAAAGAGGGTGAAAAGACCAGTTATGTCCTGACCAATAAGCTCGGAGAAGGAGACCCCCGGAGGTGAGCGAGGCCCCGGGGACTAATAGACCGGGAAGAGAGGAGGCCTGAGTGACCTCGGAAGTACCTCCCAGCACATCTACCCTCACATACTTTGGTTATAGGAAGCTTGATTTTTTTCCTGAATATAAAACCATTTACTGTCTAGGGCTAGAGACAGACAGGGCTCAACAGTTAGAAGCACTTACTACTCTTCTAGAGGACCTGAATTTGGTTCTCAGCATCCACATCGGGCAGCTCACAACTGCTTATAGCTCCAGCTGAATTCTGTGGGTACCTGCATGCATGTGGCATTCATTTACACAGACATATATACATAAATTAAATCTTAAAATAGTATTTCCTTTCTTGTGGCACATATAAAAGAACACAAAGAAATAAATCACTCCTGTTATCCTTCCACGCTGGGATGGCCATTCTTCACATCTCATCATTCATAGTCTCAAAATTTCTGTTAGTAAAAACTCTGTTTACCAGTTGAGAATCTACCTCTTTGATAGTTTACACACCTTTTACATTCCATTTTTTTTTCATATTGAGAGGGCATCTATGATGCCATCAAAAAATAAGACATTATTGGTTTGGTTGGTTTTTTTGTGTTTTTTTTTGTTGTTGTTTGTTTGTGTTTGTTTTTGTTTTGAGACAGGGTTTCTCTGTGTAGTTTTGATGCCTGTCCTGGATCTCGCTCTGAAGACCAGGCTGGCCTCGAACTCACAGAGATCCGCCTGGCTATGCCTCCTGAGTGCTGGGATTAAAGGCATGCACCACCAGGCCCAGCATTGTTTTTGTGTTTTGAGACAGGGTCCCACTGTATAGTCCTGGCTGTCCTGGAACTCACTATGTAGACCAGGTTGGCCTTGAACTCATATAGATCTACATGCTTCTTGCCTCCCAAGTGCTGAGATTAAAATTGGATGCCACCATGCGTGATGACATTATTGTATTTTGTATTTAACTGTACATGGTTTCAGATTATTCCAAACACTGGGAATATGGTAAAGTGCCCTTGACAACAAGGGGAGACAGAAATATTCATAGAATTATGACACTGCTGAAGAGTCTGGAAGAACATACTGAGAACTCCACATGAGAATCGCCAGCCTAGGAAGGGCCGGAAGAAGCAGCAGAAGGGCTTCCCCCATGCCGCTGAGTTTAGCTCCAGCAGAGCACTCTGCTGCCCAGGTGCTGCTTCCAGGAACAGCTGTGCTAGGCTGCCTGGTGGAGCTCGATGCTGAAAGTCAGCCTGGGAAGAGCCGAACTTGTTTCCTGTGCACTGAGAGCTCTGAGACCAAGAATATTTTACACAGACAGCTTCAGATATATGAAGCTGAACGGCAGTGCAGCTCGTAGCAATCCAAACTTAGCCACTGTCCTCTCTGCCCATAGCAGAACACTCCTCAGGAGGACATGGGTTTGAACTGGTATTTCTACTGTGATTTTCCCACAAATACACCTGATATCCCATGGGTTCCCCTGGGAAGTGGATCCTGGAAGTAAATGGGGAGGAGTCAACTGAATGCCTCCGACTTGCTCTCTTCTCAAGCTCCCAGAATCTCCACCCATCTATTGACCTGAGACTGCCTTTCTACGTTATAGCTTGACCCTCTACGTGGAAGTAGCCTGCAATGGGCTTCTGGGAGCCGGGAAGGGAAGCATGATTGCAGCCCCTGACCCCGAGAAGATGTTCCAACTGAGCAAAGCTGAGCTGGCTGTGTTCCATCGTGATGTCCACAAGCTCCTAGTGGACCTGGAGCTGCTGCTGGGTGTGGCCAAGGTACTGGAGTGCCCCCACCCCCACCCCCATCTCGAGCCCTGTTCCAGGCAGATTGTTTCTTGGGTCAAATTACTAGAACTCTAGGAATCCAGAGTCAGAGTAGAGTGTTCCTGTGTAAACAGGAATGGTATTGATTGGGGGCACCAATGGGAATAAAGGACTAGAAATGGGGGAGCTTTGCTGAGAACCCCTGAGAGACCAGCTGGAGCCTAGTTCTGTAGCAGTGCTTGAGGAGTCATTGAAGTACAGAACCCTGCCACAGGGCCTCGGGGAGGACAACCAGCGCAGTTTCCAGGCCTTGTATACAGCCAATCAGATCGTGAATGTGTGTGACCCCGCCCAGCCTGAGACCTACTTAGCAGCCAAGGCCCTAGCCTCCAAGTTCTTTGGCCAACATGGAGGTGAAAGTCAACATACCATCCATGCCATGGGTCACTGCCACATCGATACAGGTAGGACACCAACCACTGGTTGTTAGGGTGTCAGGGGTACCCTTTAAGCCCTGGCTGTGCCTGAAAAGCACATGATCCTTGGTAATTTTTTGCTGCCTTTGGACTTTATTTTTCCCCATGTGTATAATGAGTTAGGGATATTGGTTCGTGGGCTCTTCTAGCGATGGCTTGCTTATTCTTCTAACAAAAGCTGATGCCTTGAGAGGCTTGTGACAGACACTGGATAGATTGTGGAGACTGATGACCCCAGAGTGGCAAGGCACGGTGATGGTGCATATGGAACTTGGGGCCCAAAGAGGTATTTAACCTAGCTAGATTAGGAAGTCCAGAGAGGTTTCCTGGGCAGAGTGACATTTGAATTAGTGAGGATGAAAAAACTGGAATTAGTTGAGACAGGGACCCCCAAGCACAGGGCCAGGTTTCCAGGAAGGGTCAAGTGTTCGGCTTTGAACCTGATGAGTTTGTGGTATCTCAGAGCTCTGGGCTTTTGTTTATTTGCCCATTGTTACTGTGTTTAAGTTCAGGTGTTTGCTATGTATCATAGGCAGGTTTTGGTAGCAGTCCTCCGGCCTCAGCCCCCTGAATGCTGGATTACAGGTGTGAGCCACCACATCCTGACATCCATGTTTTTGACAAGATCCTTGCTGTGTTCATTCTGACTCAGCTAAGGTTTCTGAACATGCGACAGACACGGGCTCTGTCTGCTGAGCCCATGTGGTTGCCTGGGCGAGGCCTGGCGATCAGGAGGCACTGGAGGTACCTCCCATAGTGCAGCCTGCTCAAACAAGCCCATCCTCTGTCATGGGGAATACCATGCCTCTGCCTCTGGGGAATCTGAGCCTTAATTAAAGTAATGTTTTCCAGGGCCTGGTGCCTGTGTCCTGACAGTTGATCTCAGCCCATCTTCCCCCCCCCCTCCTACCTTGCAGGATAATACAACAAGGGTTAGTAGAGTAGACCTGGATGGGAAGAGGGCTAGGCTGACCCTCTAGAACCCTAGACTGGGTCTGAAAAGGCTTGGGGGTGAGGAAAGAGGAGGTGGGCTGGAGAACTGTGAAGAACAGGGGCCTTGTTGTCTCTCTACTCCGGCCCCCTCCCTCCCTAGCCTGGCTTTGGCCCTTCAAGGAGACTGTCCGGAAATGTGCCCGGAGCTGGTCGACAACAGTCAAGCTCATGGAGCAGAACACTGAGTTCGTCTTCGTCTGCTCTCAGGTCAGAGGGCAGCGACGTGGAGCTGGGTGGGCCTGAGGTTCCCTAAGGTCTGGGGACTTCAAGGGCCAAGCGTGTTCCTTACTCAGCTACCTATAGGGCTACCAGATGCTGGACCATGAGGAGGGTCCTTTTCACTCCTGACCCAGCTCCTACCCCATGTTCCCCACAGGCACAACAGCTCGAGTGGGTAAAGAACCACTACCCTGGCCTGCATGCCCGGCTCCAGGAGTTTGCCTGCCGTGGACAGTTTGTGCCTGTGGGGGGCACCTGGGTAGAAATGGTAAGTGCCTATTCCTAGCACCATCCTCTAGCAGCTAGTCAGCTGGGCCTGAAATGAGCAGAGTGGACTCTTGCTGGGCTATAACCCTGTGTTAGAGCACCCCTTGCACCTTCCCAACAGAGTGAAGTGGGCCCAAGCTCCTACCTGTGTCCAGTCTGGTGCTAACCCCAGCTCTCCTGCTATCCCCCTGTCAGGACGGGAACCTTCCCAGTGGAGAGTCCATGGTGAGGCAGTTCCTACAGGGCCAGAACTTCTTTCTGCAAGAGTTTGGGAAGATGTGCTCTGAGGTAGGCTGGGGGCTGCCACAGCAGGCTGTACACAGGGGGCGCTGGGACTTGGCCCACAGGGTCTGAGACTGAGGTGGTTCCACTGAGCGCTCACAGCCTTCTCCCTGCAGTTCTGGTTGCCAGATACATTTGGTTACTCAGCACAGCTCCCCCAGATCATGCGTGGCTGTGGCATCAAACGCTTCCTGACACAGAAACTGAGCTGGAACTTGGTCAACTCCTTCCCAGTAAGCAAGCCCCAGGGGTCAGGGTCACAGGGTTTGGATCCCACTTGGCTGTTCATCCCTTTCCAGGCTCTTGAGGGTGCCTGGACAGACCACCAAAACCCTGTCCAGATTGTGGTGGGCCTCTGCCTGGATTACAGCTAAGATGGATGTGGATGGCCCACACTGCCTCAGGCCTGACTGACCTCTCTCCTGCCTATCTCTGCCGGCAGCACCATACCTTTTTCTGGGAGGGGCTGGATGGCTCCCGAGTACTGGTACACTTCCCACCTGGAGACTCATATGGAATGCAGGGCCGTGTGGAGGAGGTGAGGGGATATATAGTGCTGGGGATTCAGAGAGGGCTGGGTATCCTGTGCTGTGCTGACCTGTCCCTCCCCATCTAGGTGCTGAAGACTGTGACCAACAACCGGGACAAGGGGCGGACCAACCACAGTGGCTTCCTCTTCGGCTTCGGGGATGGCGGTGGTGGCCCCACACAGACCATGCTGGACCGCTTGAAGCGGTTGGGCAATACTGATGGGCTGCCCAGGTCAGGCCTGAGCCAACATCAGCCCTTGGCTCTCAAGCCACCTTCCTGTAGCCCTACCCTCAAGCCCTTGCCTTGAGTCTGCCCTTTGTTTACGTAGGAAGCTCAGCCCCTCCACTGGACCTTGTGTCTCAAGTCCTGGCCTATCATTCTTCCAGACTTCCATTCTGGGGATAGGGTGGAGGGAAATTCTGATGTAGGAAGGGGCTTGACCCCACCAGAGTGCAGCACTATCTACAGGGAATTTTCTAGGGAGTGTCTTCTCTGTTGGGGCCCTCTCTCCCAGCTGGGAGCCCAGGCTTGTGGTCTTCCTCAGGGTGCAGCTGTCTTCTCCTGGACAGCTCTTCACAGCACTGGAGAAAGAATCGGGGCAGCTGTGCACATGGGTTGGGGAACTCTTCCTGGAACTGCACAATGGCACCTACACTACCCATGCCCAGGTCAGGGTCAGGCTACCAGCCTAGCAAACAGAGGGCCTTGGTCTGCACAGGGCTGTGGGGAAAGGGTGGGAAGGGGCAGAGGTGGGACTCAGTGGGCTCCTTCTCCAAGCAGGTGCTTGAAAAAGAGAGCTGGGTTAATCCCACACACAGGCCGGGGGTGGGACAGAACCTCTCGAGGGTTCTGGTGGGGGGCCACTTGTAAGTTTCCTATGAAAGACCATGTCCAAGAGGCCTTGGGAGACTGTCAAGGGTTCTGAGCAAGAGAGAGCTTTGGAAGGTGTCCTGGTCACAGCAAACTCCAAGCTGGTCCTTCCTCTCTGGGCACAGCTCAAGAAGATGAATCGGGAATGTGAGCAAATCCTTCATGACGTGGAGCTGCTGAGCAGCCTGGCCCTAGCCCGCAGTGCCCAGTTCCTATACCCAGCGGCCCAGCTGGAGCACCTCTGGAGGTCAGTCTGGTGTCCCTTCCTGCTGCTCACCTGACTTCTCACCCTCTCGTTGGCTGCCCCTCCCAGCCTTTCCTGTCTCTGCCTTTGGTGTCTGCAGGCTCCTGCTCCTCAACCAGTTTCATGATGTGCTGACTGGAAGCTGTATTCAGCTGGTGGCAGAAGATGCCATGAACTACTATGAAGGTGAGGCCGACCTGACTTCATAGCAGTTCCCACTGTTCTCCATCCAGGGCCAAGGGAACACATTGCCTACCCATGATCAAACCCATCTCTCCTTAGACATCCGTTCCCATGGCAATACACTGCTCAGCACTGCAGCTGCGGCCTTGTGTGCTGGGGAGCCAGGTCCCGAGGGCCTCCTCATTATCAACACATTGCCCTGGAAGCGCACTGAAGTGTTGACCCTGCCCAAGCCCGGTGGGGCACACAACCTAGGTATGAGCTGGAGGGGAGGGCTGGTCTTGCAGCAGGAGGAACCAAGGCTAGGCAACGTGGCAGGGATACTCCCCCAGGGATCTCTATCTTGGGGTACCCCCATCTAAAAAGAGAAGTAGCTGCATCCTGTCCCATTCAACCTGTCCTTAACCCGAGTGAGGTTTCTAGACGGTCAGAGAGAGTACACTGATGCTCGGGCCTTGTCCCCAGCCCTGGTGACAGTGCCCAGTGTGGGCTATGCTCCTGCCCCCAGCCCTACATCTCCGCAGCCTCTGCTGCCCCAGCAGCCTGTGTTTGTGGTGCAGGAGGTAAGTCCCAGCAGCCTCCATGGGGTGGGGTCTACTCTGGGATGCTCCTTGGTCTTGACCAAGGTGCCGGGGTAATGCGCAGCTTTAAGAGGGCTGGGCTGGGGGCGGGGAACACAGCTAACTCAGCTTAAGGACTCTCCCATCCAAGACTGATGGTTCTGTGACTCTGGACAATGGCATCATCCGGGTGAGACTGGATCCAACTGGCTGCCTTACTTCCCTGGTCCTGGTGGCTTCTGGCAGGTGCCAACCCTTCATTGTTCTTAACTCCATTCTGGCAAATAGATCCCGAACTCTGCCCTCTTCCCTCTGTGCCCTAGCCACCACACTGTCCAAGTAGTCTACAAGTTCGTCTAGGCTGGGACCCACACATGGGCAGGGCAGCCTGGGCTAGCAGTCCCTTAGCTCCTGGCCCTGTTTAACCTGCCCCCACCAAGTAGGACTGGAGAGAGCAAGGTCATCCTCTTGTGACACACCCGTCCCTATGTCCTTCCAGGGAGGCCATTGCTGAGGGTGCCCTGGGGAACCAGTTCGTGCTGTTCGATGATGTACCACTGTACTGGGATGCGTGGGATGTCATGGATTATCATCTAGAGACACGGTATGTACTGGGCAGGTCCTGGGGTGCTTGTGGTTGTGGATACATGCTGCTCTGGCTCAGTGCTTCCCACCTTCATCCCACAGGAAGCCTGTGCGGGGCCAGGCAGGGACCCTGGCGGTAGGCACTGAAGGTGGCCTTCGGGGCAGTGCCTGGTTTCTGCTGCAGATCAGCCCCACTAGTCGGCTCAGCCAGGAGGTTGTGCTGGACATTGGTTGCCCCTATGTCCGCTTCCACACTGAGGTAGAAGGGGCAGGGTAGTGGCCTTCTTTCCCAGATGGGGCTGTGAGGAGACCCAATGCCCTTCCCTTGTCCCTGCACTCCATTCCACTCCCAGGTACACTGGCATGAGGCCCACAAGTTCCTGAAGGTGGAGTTTCCTGCTCGCATACGGAGCCCCCAGGCTACCTATGAGATCCAGTTTGGGCACCTTCAGAGACCTACCCACTATAACACCTCTTGGGACTGGGCTCGATATGAGGTCAGACATGGGGACGCGGGAAAGGGTAGGACTTGGACTCATCCCCGACTGAGGAGAGACTAGTTTTTGTGGTTTGTGGGCAAGAGGAAGAAAATGCCGGACACTGTGCTTTCTACCACGGGCCAGGCGTTTGCTAAATGCTTCTTCTCTCTGCTGTGACCCCATAGCCACTGTTAGCATTTCACAGCCGAGGAAGCGGGCAGACGGGTGGGATGGCGTGCCCAAAGCTCCTTGAGGGTCAGCTAGGATTCAACCATGGGCTCCTACTGCAAAGAGCGTTGGGGTGGAGCCACCCACAGGCCTTGGGTCTGCCCTTCAGGTGTGGGCGCACCGCTGGATAGATCTGTCTGAGTGTGGCTTTGGGCTGGCCCTTCTCAACAACTGCAAGTATGGAGCGTCGGTCCGGGGCAATGTCCTCAGCCTCTCACTGTGAGTGCAGTGCCTGCCGGGCCCAGGGCTGGCGTGGTGTGGGGCTTCCTGTGTGAGAACTCCAGCCCTTCCTTTCCCCATTCCAGCTTGCGTGCACCCAAGGCCCCAGATGTTACTGCTGACATGGGGCGCCATGAATTCACTTATGCCTTGATGCCACACAAGGGTAAGTACCAGGGTGATGGGGCCCTTCTGTTGCTCTTGATACCTCCTTGCCCTTTCCTGAACCTCCAGCAGGCACTGGGGTAAACTGAGGCAGCCTAGCCCCATAGCTCCTCCAGAGGCACTGTGGGGAACTCGCATGTCCACGTGTGTTTTCTTCCGGTCATTCCCCAGGTTCCTTCCAAGAAGCTGGTGTTATCAATGCTGCCTACAACCTCAACTTCCCCCTGCTGGCTCTGCCAGCTCCAGGCCCGGCACCTGCCACCACCTGGAGTGCCTTTTCTGTGTCTTCCCCAGCAGTGGTGTTGGAGACCATCAAGCAGGCAAGGGGCCGGAGAGTCTAGGGAGGTCCCTGGGATGCGCAGGTTCTTGGCCCCGCCTACTGCCCTGCCTTCCTTTCGCAGGCCGAGAAGAGCGCTCAGCACCGCACGCTGGTTCTAAGGCTGTATGAGGCCCACGGCAGCCACGTGGACTGCTGGCTGTACACATCTTTGCCCGTTCAGGAGGCCATCCTGTGAGTGGAGACGAGAAAGGTGGGGGTGGGAGCCCTGCCCGTGTCAGCCCTTACGACCTCCCCTTTCCTCCATCCAGTTGTGACCTCCTGGAGCAGCGAGACCCTACTGGTCACCTGTCCCTGCGGGACAACCGCCTGAAGCTCACCTTTTCTCCCTTTCAAGTGAGGTCCCTGTTGCTCACGCTGCAGCCTCCACCGAACTGAATCGTATCTGTGGAAAGCTTTGGGAACTCCTCCTTTCCACCTCCCCAGCCCGGAACAAGCATCTGTGCAATAAATGCTTAGACTGGCAGCCCTGTGCTTGAGCCTCGCTGCTCCCCTTAGGGCCACTCTTGGGGCTGAAACGAGGATGGAGAGAACTGCTTTCCAGGGGCAAGATCTGAGGTTACCTGTGTGTGCA
Source organism: Peromyscus californicus insignis (assembly GCF_007827085.1). Lineage (NCBI taxonomy): Eukaryota > Metazoa > Chordata > Mammalia > Rodentia > Cricetidae > Peromyscus > Peromyscus californicus. The sequence goes on along the minus strand of NW_026294402.1, from coordinate 50,427,830 downwards.
GGGTCCGGCTTGTGGCCCCGTCTGAGAGACTGGAGGCCCCGAGATAAAGGGTTCCTCCTGTGTTAGCAGCAGAAGGGCTAGGGCTGGACAGGAGGCCTGGAGGCTGCCACCCCCCTACACACACACACACACACACACACACACACACACACACACACATCTTCCCATCCACCACCCTCAACTGGGAGGAAAGCTTTAGGCAAGTGTTAGGCTGGGGGTGCAGCCAACCATAGGCCCTGAAGAATCCTGGACTGCAAGAGCTATGACACCGGGATGGCCTGAGCCCAGGTCTGCAGAGGGGCTGGCCCTGCAGAGGCAGAGTGTCCTCTGATTGAGTCTTGTTGGGGTCGGGGTGGAAGGCAGGGATTACATTCATAAATAGGTGGAGCCATGCAGCCGGCCTTTCCAACCTGGCCTTCTCATACCTCATGCAGCCAGCCCAAAAGTTCAAATTCATTAGTTTGTTAATGTTTATAATATTTATATGTAATATTTATAAATATCACAAGCCAGGAGGTGGTGGCCCACGCCTTTAATCCCAGCACTCAGGAGGCAGAGGCAGGCAGATCTCTGAGTTCAAGGCCAGCCTGGTCTACAGATCAAGTTCCAGGATAGCCAGGGCTACAAAGAGAAACCCTGTCTTGAAAAGACAACAAAAATCAGCAGGGTATGTGTGGCTCACACCTGTAATCCCAGCAATTATGCAAATGAAGGCAGGAAGATCAATCAGGAGTTCATTGTCATCCTCAGGTACACATGAGCTCAAGGCCAGCCTAGGATATATGAGACCCTGCTTCAAAAAGGTTGTGCAGGACAAGTCACAGGGCCTAGGGCACACCGCCCTACCAACACAGCCTCCAGGGATTCAGACACCCCTAGATTCACAGCAAGGCAGCAGGGAAGGAAGGACCAAGAAAGGAAACCTCCCTCTAGGAGGCTGAAGTTCCCCCAGCCTCCAGGGGTCAGGTATCAGCCTTGCTCTTCCTGGGTCTGCGGCCACCTTTGGGCAGAGCAGGGGAGGCAGGGCCACCTATGGGGAGAACAGGGGAGGCAGTGACTGTGTGTCCTGTACTAGGCCTTCCTCCCTCTGCCCACCCTGTTACCTCCCAGCCTCCCTGAAGAGCCACTCCCCGGGGTCTCTTTCCAGCTCCAGGAGGATGTTGAAGATGGTCCACCTGCGGTTTCCGGTCGCCCCCTTCTCTTTCCTTTCTTGGGGGCTGTGGGGGTTTCCTGGTTTCGTTGGAGGCTGGTCCCTTCAGACTGTTGAGCTATACTCTTAGGAGGGTGTTTCCTGGCCCTCCGAGTCCTGGAAATGGGCTTGCCTGAGAGCGGATGGTCCTGGATAGAGAAGATGGTCCTTACTAGCTTTTCTTCCCTGCAGTTAGGATCTACCACTGACATTCCCCACCATGCACCCACACCCCCTTGAGAGGGAGTCAGCTGGCCAGGAGCCTGGCCTGAGAAGTGGGGTTGACAGGAGTAAGTGCAGGGGAGGCAGGGGCTGGGCTCATACCTCTTCTGTGTCTCCAGCCCCCGGCTGAGTCTCCCGTGGCTTCTTTTTTCGGGACCTGCCCCCTGGAGGAGGATGTACTGGACTTAGCCCGAGGGCTTCCGCCCCTCTCTAGACTCTTAGTGCTGGGTGACTCCAAGGTTGGAGAGGGATGGGAGGATGGGTGTGCAAGGCCGGCCCATGGTCCTTCCAGCTGTCTATCTCTTACATCAAGAGCTGCTTACCTTTGGGTGCCAAGGGTCCGGGATCACCCTAAAATGGAATAAGAACAATTCTGGAGTCAGCCTGGTCTGGTGAAGGGGCAGTTTTCCTTGAAGTGGCAAGGCCATATCCTTTCAGATCAATATAGTTCCCTGTCTAGGAAGTCTCTGATTTCCTCCAACCCCTATACACACACACACACACACACACACACACACACACACACACACACACACACAGATTAGCTGCTTTGAGCTGTTTCTACTGGTTTGGACCCTGGGGTTCCAAGGAGAAGAGCATCACATGGAGAACTATACACTCAGGAACAATGCGATTTTGGCAGGCCTCCACAGGCTAAGGTCATCTCTGCCTGGCTCAGACCTCTGTCTCCTATCTTGTTACCCCACCAGCTTTCCTAGGGTCTCCATTTGCCCATGTGAGCAGTAGGGCTCGAACCTGGAACCAGATGGTACGGCCATGCCGGTCTCGCAGGGAACTCATGCCTGGCACGCCATAGCACTGCAGCCAGGCTCGAAAGGCAGCAAAATCCTCCTCTCCACGGTCTGGCCCGTAGCCTTTGCCCCCTGAGGGACAGAGGAACCAGTCAGAGGTGAGAGGGTGTTGTGGAGTGGGGGGAACAAGGAGTCTGGTTCGACATGGCTCAGACCTCAGCTAAAGAAGCTGATGGACTGAGTCAGGGCCACACTACCTCCCCCCACACTCTGGGTCCCAGTCCCTCTCCATCAGCAAGGTGAATCCTGTCCCTCCTGCAGCATGGGAGGCTGGGAAACTTGCCAAGAGACCTGGTCTGTTTAGCAAACTCCCATTCCCTAGGGCCAGGATGACAGCTGCCCAGCATCGCACAGAGGCTGAAGCAGAGATCGCTGGCCATCTTGGCTTCCCCAGGCCTCACCCAGCTGAACCACTTCCTTGGGCACCAAGTGACACAGTTCCAGCAGGTCTGGGTTCTGCAGTTTGACCTTGATCTTCTGGCTCAGGGTCAGCTCTGGGCTCTGAAGGGGGCGTGGGCAGAACCAAGGTGTTAACGAAGGGTACTCACCCCACTTCACACTGAAGACAATGGACTTCCGCTCTAAGCTTGGCAAGACCTTTAATGTGGTTCACATCCCTTCCACACACTTGATGAGTTAAGGTAAGAAATACCTGACTCTACACATACCCTTGCCACCCACACCAGCACACACACACACACACACACACACACACACACACACACACACGCTTGTACACTGTCCTCACCAGCCGGGACTGCTGCAGGGCCTCTAGAACTGTCCGGGCCTTCTCGAAAGGGGGGATCTTCAGCCTGGGATGGTGGAACGGGCCCAGGCTAAGTAGTGGATGTGATCATCCATGCCCTACCCCAGCCATTGTACCCACAGCCTGCCTGCTGACCGGTACAAGATCTCTGCCCGAAGATAGTTGCCAATGCCATTGAAGAATCTCTGGTCCAACAAGGCCTCGCAGATGGGCCGGTCAAAGGCTTTGTTTGACAGGTTCCGAAGTACGTTATCCCTGGAAGGACATAGGCTGGATGCATGAGACTCATCCCACACCCCGGGATAGGGATGAAGGGCTGGGGAAGCAGTGCTGAGTGCAAGGAGAAACGGTCCCAGCTTCCTCTGCTCTCAGTACTGTTTGGGCAGCTGGAGCCTCTGTTCTCCCATTTGTGACATGAGAACAACATGGGGTTGTTTATTGTTAGCTTTTTTTTTATTTTTCTTTTTCGAGACAGGGTTTCTCTGTGTAGCTTTGCGCCTTTCCTGGAACTCACTTGGTAGCCCAGGCTGGCCTGGAACTCACAGAGATCCACCTGGCTCTGCCTCCCGAGTGCTGGGATTAAAGGCGTGCGCCACCACCGCCCGGCGGGGTTGTTTATTGTTAAAGAATCAAAAACGTTCAGCTAGGCAAGACTCTCCTCCGAGATTTGCACAGCTGGTTCCCTCTGCACTGGCCAGAAGATGATCTCAGCTCAAAGGTCACTTCCTTCAGGAGGCCATGCCTGATGTGCTCCCCACCACTGGGCAAAGGTCTGTGAATTTATTTTGTGTGTCCTGGCCACCTGCCTTACCTGCACATCATCAGTGCAGTGAACGAAGGGACCGCACTCACCCTGTCCCCTGCTGCTCCCTACAGGGCCTGCCTTGGAGCAGTGACTCTCTTTAGAGGAAAGTAGTGATAACAGGGACAGTCACAGGAGCCCCCAGGACATGGACAGGTGGGCAGGCAGAATGTGAGGACCACCAAGACCTGACTTACGGTCACTAGACCACCCTCTCCCCACTGTGCAGGCTTATCTCGTAAGGTCCCTCTACTGTCCTTGATGGCCCAGGACCACCAGGAAGCAAAGTGGGGTGCTGGGCCCCAGCCCAACTCTGACACTGTTCCGTGTCTGGGACCTCTGACTGTCCTCCCTCCTCTGGACTGCCCTCTCTCACACGTTTGCTGCCCTGACACCACCTCAATCCACAGATGGGGGACAGGCTCAGGAGGGGTTAGGATTTGTTTCTTGCGGGCCTGGATGGTACTCTACATACCCAGTCCTACCTGAACCGTTCATACTCCAGCAAGACACAGGGTCCACGGCCTGGCTGCCATTCACCCCCAGGGTCCCAGTGGCCAAAGCGTCGGATGTCCACGAAGCAAAGGGCAAGCCGGGGGGCGGGTGGGGCCGTGTAAAAACGTAGATGGGCATGGGGCGGCAGGGCATCTGCAGGTGCCAGCTGGAAGGATCCAGACATACCAAAGCGGAAGACAAGGGACAGTGGCTTCTGAGGGGGCTGGGCACCAGGCAGGGGGCTCAAGGTCAGGCGCAGCTCCTTGCCTCGGGCTAAGGCTGAGATATGGTAGGCACTGCTCTCAAAGGGCACCTCGGGGTTGCGGCTGACAGAGGACTTCTCCACACAGCCGCCAAATACGAGCCCCTTACACGTCTCATTTACAAAACAGCTGGCAAGGTGCAGCTCTGGGCCCTCCGGCATTCTGAAGGAGGAATGGCGGCCCCTGTAGAGGGAAGGAGACAACAGGCTGTGCCAGAAGACACCTGTTAAGTAGAAATCGTCACCGAAGCTTTACAGAGTGAAAGGCAGAGAGGCACACGGCCGTCTAGGATAGGCAGGAAAATGCTGACCTAGACACAGCCCCCGTTTCCCATCCAAAGTGCTGGCAAGGACAGGGTACCTACCGGAGGCTGAAGCTGGGAGGCAGGGCGGCTGTCTTGCTCACTAACGCTTTCCCTCCATGGGCTTCCACACCTAGTTTTAGAACACAGTTCAGATCTTTGCTGGAGTCTGTTACCTTGTGTCCTCCGAGCTCCCCCACCCACCCACAAACCTGTTCCTCCCATCTCCAGGCCTTTGCCCCTACTGTCCCCCAACCACACACAGTAGGACATTTGAGGGAGGCTTTCTTTCTCCCCATCCACATCTTGACTTCGGAGCTCCCAAAGTTCAAAGGTTCTCACCATCTGTTCCAGCCTCCCCCTGCTGGCACCCCAAAGACAAAGATCTGATCATTCATCAACCACAGCTTAGACTGGCCCTGAATCTCTCTAGCATCCATGGAGGTAGAAACTCAACTGAGTGTTGGGCCAGCAGCAATAGACCTAGCCTGCTATCACCACAAAGACAGAACAGAGAGGCTTCGTCCCCTCTCAGCTGCCCTGTAGCCAGGGCAGGGAGCAGAACCAGGAGGAGGGAATGCTCCATTTGTGTACAGCCCTGTTCTCACAGACCCCAGGTAGGTATAGTGGGGGTGCCAGGAGGGACCGGGATCTGGTTCTTTGCCCTCACACCCTCACATCCTCTTTGCTACTTGTAGGATTTGAGGTGAAGGTACTTGTCCGGAAGATGGGTTTAGCTAGGGCAGACACCTCGGCACCAGAACGGATTCGGTTAGCAGAAAACCTTCATATAGCAGAAAACCTTCAGAGTCCTAGTTTTAAGAGGAGGCGGAGCTCCCTATGGCACCCCCCTCCAAACACACACACACACACACACACACACACACACACACACACACACACACACACACAATCTTGGGTTCCCTGCCTGCCTAGGCTCCCAGATACTTTAGATTTTCAGTTCCACTGAGGACCCGTATCGAACCCATCCAAACTGGATACCTGCTCTGGCTGAGGCTCAAAGGAGGCTGCAGCCACTAATGGGTAAATCACAGCGTCCTGCCGAACCTCAGAGCACGCTGGGAGAGGACGTAGCCGCCCTGGCCCCTGCTGGGAAGTGTAGTTCCTCGGGCAGGCGGCGCAGAATGGAATGCAGTTCTTCAGTTATGGGGATCCCGGGTGTTGGGCAAGCTTTGGGGCAGTCGCGTGGCCCGGAGGTGGCGAAAGAACCCGTCTTACGGTGAGCGGAGCCGCAGTCAGAACTGGTGCCCGGAGTCGCAGCTGTCTGCTGTTGAGGTTACCAGTTAGTCTGGCCAGGGTTGACACCCGCACCCGGAAACGGCAAGGACTGGGTAGAGCCACCTGCAGCTGTGTGCAAGACACACACAGGTGCATGATAAACAACCCCTGGGGACCCAAGATGATCGTAAATGTGAATGCAGTCAGACATAACATATAAACAACATCATCACTGCCCGCGGAGCGGAAAGTGAATCGGGCAATAACAGGGGCTTAAGAGGGTTCTGTGGGGGAGGGGCTCTGTGGCAGCCTTAGGTAAAGCCAGGATTTAGCCACAAAAGCTTGCTTAGTCTGACTGTCACAACCGCAGACACAAAAAGGTGTAGACAAGATACTTTATTGCCAGGCACAACGGATCAATGCAAAGTGCAGGAACAGAACCTGAGGAAGTGCTGTGTGGTGGGCTGTGGGGGGGTGGGCTAGGTTGAGGACAAGAGAAGGGGGAAGTACTGTTAGGGCTGAGCCTCAAGAAGCCCTGGGAGGTGGAGGTAGAAGGCTTAAAAAGTATAAAAGAGAAAGAAAGCCTCTGCAGGGTACTTTGCATTTTCCCTGTGCTGACCAACAGCCAGGGTTTGCCCTTCTTTTTATTTACTTCTTGCTTTTTTTTTTTTTTTTTTAGGTGAGGAAGGTTAAAGAGAGGGTCTTGCTATGTATTCATGATTGGCCTGGAACTCAAACTGGCCTCCAATTTATTCTAATCCTCCTTCCTCTGCCTCCCCAGTAAGAACTGGAGTTATAGGTATGGCCCACTGTGGTGGTTTGAATGCGAATGACCCCCATAGGCTTATTTTTTCAATACTCGGCTCCCACTTGAAGGAACTGTTTGGGAAGCATTGTAGAAGGTGTATATCTGGGGGGTGGGTTTTGAGGTTTCAAAAGCTCACACCCTTTCCAGGTAGCCCCCTCTCTCTCTCTGCCTCCTGCTTGTGTCTTAGCATGTAAGCTCTCAGCTTCCATCCAGTGCCATGCCTGCCTTCCAGACGCCATGCTCCTGGCCACGATGGTCATGGACTCACCCTCTGAAACTGTGAACCCCACCCAACTCTTCTGTAGGTTGCCTTCCTTGGTCATGGTGTTTTGTCACAGCGATAGGAAAGTAACTAAGACGTCCACTAGGCCTGGCTTGACTATGAGTTTTTTTTTTTTTAAACGTCTTTTTTTTTTTTAATTTATTTATTTATCGTGTATACAGTGTTCTGCTTGCGTATATTCCTTCAGGCCAGAAGAGGGAGCCAGATCTCATTACAGATGGTTGTGAGCCACCATGTGGTTGCTGGGAATTGAACTCAGGACCTCTGGAAGAACAGCCAGTGCTCTTAACCTCTGAGCCATCTCTCCAGCCCCGACTATGAGTTTTTAAAAAGGTTTATTTTGTTTTTAATTATATAAGTGTTTGCCTACACATGTATGTATGTGCTCCATGTGCCTGTCTGGTGCACTCTGAGGCCAGAAGAAGGCATCAGATCGCTGGAATTAGAATTATAGATGATTGTATTCCACCAGAGGGTGCTGGGAACCAGAACTGGGGCCTCTGAAAGAGCAGCAAGTACTTTTATCTGCTGTATCATCTCTATCCCTGAAGTAGGAGGGGGTTTTGCATTTTGTTTTGTTTTGTGTTTTTGAGACAGGGTCTCACTATATAGCCCTAGCTGACCTGAAACTTGCTGTGTAGACCAGGCTGGCCTCAAACTCACAGAGATCCACCTGCCTCTGCTGGGATTAAAGGTGCGTGCTACCACACCTGGCTGAGTGTGACAAATACACATAATTATACAGCTGCTCCCCACACTTGGGAGATAATACCCATGAAAGCATACATACAGCAGCCTCAGAGAGGAAACCACCTCAATAGCTATCTGTGGATACACAGATTTTTAAAACGTGGCATATATACTGGGCTGGAGAGAGAGCTCAGTGGTTAAAGCACTCCTTCCATACTCAGCCAATCGTAGTGGTCTTTCTAAGACCATGACCAAGTTTGGTTCTGAGCACCCACATCTGGCAGCTCGCCACTAGCTCCAAGGGCATCTGAAACCTCTGATCTCATCAGGCAGCTGTACTCACGTGTGAGAACATGAACTGCCGAGCACTCATGTGCATGTGCACACACACAGATTATAAAGATAAATCTTAAGAAACGTAGCACATGGGATATAAGCAGAGTGGAATATTATTCACTGCCTACCACAGGCAGCAGCACAGATAATCTTGAGGACATTATGCTAAGTGGTAGATCAGTCACAGAAGGACAAACACTGAGATCCCATTTATATGGGGCATCTAAATTAATCAGACACACAAAAGGAGTGAGTAGAATGGTTGTAGAAAGGAGGGAGAGGAAGTTGTTAGTAGGGAGAAAGTTTCAGTTGCCCAAGATGAATACGTGCAGCATGGGATCTGTAGTTAGCACGGTTGTACAACAACACTTCAAAGGGATGGCTCTCATGTATTCTTTTTATTATATTGTTGTTGTGACGTGCATACAAAGGGGAGCATTGTGTGCCACAGTGCATCCATGTGTGGAGGTCAGGGGACAGCTTGCAGGGTCAGCTCTGCTGCTGGTTGAAGCAGCCATCTCTCATTTATGCTGCTGTGCTGTCCTCCAGCCTCGCTGTCCCCAGAGCTTCTGGACAGTTCTTCTGTCTCCACCTCCCCTTAAGAGGGCTGAGATTATAAATGGTTGCTATGACATCCTGCTGTTTACATGGGTTTCCAGGGTCAAAAAGCAAGTGCCTGTTCTGCGCCATCTGTGTTAACTGCTCCTATCACAGTATAGGGAGTCTATTTATCTTCTACTCCCAACCTTGCCCATGCCGTTGTACTTACTAGCTCATTCCTCTTGAAAGTCAAAATACTCTCTGTGTAGCCACTTCGTTTATGCAGTCACCACCTGGGGACATCTGGGGATGTGACTGATTGCTTCCTCAGCACTATGCAAATTCCACTTTCACATCAACATTAAAATTTTTTTTTTTTTTTTTTTTTTTTTTTAAAGACAGAGCTTCACTATGTAGTCCTTGCTTTCCTAGAACTGGCTGTGTAGACCAGTCTGGCTTTGAACTCAGAGACTCACCTGCCTCTGCTTCAGGAGTGTTGGGATTAACGAACGATATTGACTACCACAGCCGGATCTGTTGTTGTTTCGTTTTTGTTTTTCAAGACAGGGTTTCTCTGTGTAGTTCTGGCTGTCCTGGAAATTGCTCTGTAGACCAACCAGGCTGGCCTCGAACTCATAGAGACCCACCTGCCTCTGCCTCTGGAGTGCTGGGATTAAAGATGTGTGCCACCACTGCTCAGTTTCTCAGCTTAAGTTTTTAAAATTGCTTTTTTCTGTGTGGGGGTGGGGGGCTCACATGTGCAGTGAAGTGTATCTGTGAAGGTCAGTGTTAGCATTCAGGCATCTGTACAGGCCTGCCCTTAGGGTCCTGACAGGATATACCTCAGCTGCAGCCACTAAGAGCACCTCCTGTGTGCATTCCATATGTTTTCTTATAAAAGGCGGGCCTTGCCCACCTCCTGTCTCTTTCTCTTTCTCCTCCTTCACTCCCCCGCACCCCCCCGGGACTGGTTTCTGCCCTCTTCTCTGCCCCTTCTCTCCCCTCCCCTCAAAAAACCTCCCATGTGGGCCCTGCTGTATGGTGTGACTCCTTCCCACCGTTTGTAAAATACAGCAGTCAGAGGACAGCTTTCTGGAGTCCATTCTTCCTTTCCCCATGTAGGCCTCAGGGATTGAACTCAGGTTGCCAGTCTTGATGGCAGGTGACCCATTGAGCCATCTCAAGGACCCCTCATCAACATTTCATCCAAAGATTTTTGAACTCCTAATGATTTGCCACAATCAACTATTTTTGTTTATTGTATCAAGAATTGAACCTCATGAATGCTGGGCAAACTCTCTAATCCTGAACTGTATAACCAGCCTTTTAAAAATTGACTTGCGGCCGGGCGGTGGTGGCGCACGCCTTTAATCCCAGCACTCGGGAGGCAGAGCCAGGCGGATCTCTGTGAGTTCGAGGCCAGCCTGGGCTACCAAGTGAGTTCCAGGAGAGGCGCAAAGCTACACAGAGAAACCCTGTCTCGAAAAACCAAAAAAAAAAAAAAAAAAAAAAAAAAAAAATTGACTTGCCAGGCATGGTAGCACATGCCTTTAACACCAGCCCTTGGGAGGCAAAAAGGCAGGCGGATCTCTGAGTTAAAGGCCAGCCTGGTTTATATAGTAAAAAAATGATTTAAGACAATAGGTTTTTTTGTTTGTTTGTTTTGTTTTTGTTGATTCTTCGAAACAGGGTTTCTCTGTGTAACAGCCCTGGCTGTCCTGGAACTCACTTTGTAGACTAGGCTGGCTTTGAACTCACAGAGATCCACCTGCCTCTGCCTCCCAAATGCTGGGATTAAAGGCTTGCACTACCACACCTGGCAAGACAACAGTTTTAATAAATTGTGTAAGCTAGCCTGAACTCACTAAGTAGCCCAGGCTAACCTCAAACTCACAGCCATCCTCCTGCCTTGACCTCTTAAGTATTGAGATTAGAGATGTGAGCCACTTGCCTGGTTGCTGTGAAATAATCATTTTGTACACTGTAAGGACTTGTCACTCGAATTGGTTTAATAAAATCCTGACTGGCTGGTAGCCAGGCAGGAAGTATAGGTGGGACAACCAAACTAAGGATGGTGGGATGAAGAAGGGTGGAGCTGAAGGAGATGCCAGCAGACACAGGAAACAGGACATGTAGAAAATGAGGTGACAAGCCCATGAGCCACATGGCAGAGAGTAGATAAGAAATATGGTTAATTTAATGTGTAAGAGTTAGCTAGTAACAAGCCTGAGCTATCGACCGAGCATTTACAATTAATATTAAGTCTCTGTGTCGGTTATTTGGGAACTGCTGGGTGGGAAAGAAATGTCTGCCTACACCTGGCTAAAAGGCTACAGAGATGTTAGGTTGGATATCAGCTATTTCTTTTTAGTGCTGGAGCCTGAAGTCATTCTGGGCAAATGCTACTTAGTGAGCTACATGTCTAATTCCCCAAGGAAGCCCCATGAACCTGCTCAAAATTCTCCTGCTTCAGCAGCTGCAATGATAGGTTTGCACCATTGGGCCTCACTCTTCACCTCGGATCTAGTTAGCAGTTACAAAATGTCTCCTCTTTCCTTTTTGATGTCTCCTGTATCCCACTTGCTGTGTGTAGCCAAGGCTGGACTTGAACCCCTAATCCTCTGCCTTCATTTCCCAAGTGCTGGGATCCAAGTGTGCACCACGATGCCTGGCTCTAGTCTAGCAATACTTACCTATCAACTAGTTGCAATTTCTGTAAAAAAAATAAAGTTTCACGTTATTGACTATGACTTTGTTTTTTCTTTTGATACAGTGTCTCTCTATGTAGCCCTGGCTGTCCTAGGACTCATTATGTAGACCAGGTTGACCTTGAACTCATAGAAACCTTCCTGACTCTGCCTCCTGAGTGCTGGGATTAATGATGTGTGCAATCATACCTAGCTGACTTTTTAAAATTATTTTTTGAAATAAAGCATACTTCCCGCTTTAGCTTCTCCCGTGCTTCGGTAAAAGATGTACACACTTCACCTGGCCCATGTTTGTTCATTTTTTCAGTTCTGGAAATCAAACCTAGGGCCTTGTAGATGGCAGGTAAGTACTCCACCACCACTGCGCTGTAACTCTATCTCAAGGATTCTTCCTTCCTTTACCAAACACCTCCCCCACCCCCACCCCCCACCCCCGTCTCTCTCTCTCTCAACAAGGTTTCTGTGTAGCCCTGACTGTCCTGGAACTTGATCTGTAGACCAGGCTAACCTCAAACTCACATAGATCCACCTGCGTCTGGCCTCCTAAGTACTGGGATTAAAGGTGTGTGCCACCATGCCTGGTGCTTTTACCAATTTTCAGACTAAGATTTTGGTGCAGTAATTGTGTCTAATAGTTACAAACTATATTGGTCTGCCTTTAAGGCAGTGTTGTTTTCGTTTTTTTTTGTTTTCCTCATCATTACAGACTCATGTATTGTTAAAAAGTTTTTCTTCCTAAAATTTCTTTTATTTGTAAGGGTGTATGTTTGAACCTACATGTATGTTTGTACACAATGTTCGTACAATGCCCTTGGAGGTCAGAAGACATGGGATCCCCTGGAAATGGAGTCACAGTCATGAGCTACCATGTGGGTGCTGGGAATCAAGCCTAGATCCTCTCATAGAGTAGCCAGTGCTCTAACTGCTTAGCTTTCTCTCCAGGCTCAGATTTTTAGTTAATTAATTAGTGACAGTGTCTCAGGTGACACTGGCAGGCCTGGGATGTGGCCATGGATGATCTTGAAATCCTGAAATTCCTGACTTCACTTCTGAGCACCAAGGTGAAGTGGATTCGCTGCTACTTCCAGCTGCATCCGACACCTGTAAAACATCCCATCTGGGAATGCTGAGAAGCAGAATCAAATCTGAGGCCAGCCTGGCCTTTACAGCCAGTTCCAGGTGAGCCAGATCTACACAGTGAGCCCTAGCTCAAAGAAGAGCAAATGCAAACAGCCACTCTGGTCCTTACCCACTCCCCCCCCCCCCCCCCCCCCCAGCGACTGAAGAGTATGCATCGGGGCTACACAGTTCCTACCCTTGAGAAACTCAGGCTGACACTAGGCATGGTGGCCCACACCTGTAAGCCCAATCCTCTGAAGCCTGAGCCAGGAGGATTGAATGAGTTTCAGGAGGCCAAACTGGGCTAATAATGAGTTCCAGGCCAGCCTGGGCTACACAGACCCAGACTCAAATGAAAACAAAACCAACCCAAACAGCTCAGGCTGGTCAAAGAGACAAATGATTGACAAAATTCCACTGTCCTAAGGACAAAGGCAGAAATTCCCAGGACCCTGGGATGACACAGGAGGGGTGGTGCCCGGGGAACAAGCTGATATGGACACATCTGAGAATTTTTTATGGGATTTCTTTTCTCTCTTCCCAAAAACAAAAAGACAGTATCTCACTCTTATAGTCCATGAGCCAGGCTCCTGAACCTTAGGATTACAGGGGTGAGGCACAACCTTCTATCTCAGTCCTTAGCTTTTACTGATGCCCAAAATGATCTCCCCTCTGGATCGTGAGGTGGATTGGTTTCTTTTGACAGCTTCTTTACACTGTGAGATGCTCCAGGTTCTCCCTGCCCTGACCCCACAGTGAGACTTTTACAAGGAGCACTGCCCAGCCTACTCCCATCTTGGGTGACTATGGGTTTTAGCTTAATTCTGGAGTCCAGGTCAAAAATCCAGGTGCTGGCAGGCTCAGTTCCCCAGGAAGGGGGTTTCCTGGCTTGTAAGCAGCCACCTGTCCACCGCACCCTCAAATGGCCCTTCTAGATACATGTACAGAGAGGGACAGCTTCAGACATGATGTGTGGGAAAATATCACCATAGTGAATATTCAGTTTGCAGTACCCAACCTCTCGCTAAGGAGGTGCTCAGGCTTGGACTCTTCTGTGGTTGATATATTGTGTACCCCAATAAATTTATCTGAGGGTCAGAGAACAGAACAGCCACTATATTAAACATAAAGGTTAGGCAGTGGTAGCACAACCCTTTAATCCCAGCACTCCAGAGGCAGAGATCCATTCGGATCTCTGTGAGTTCAAGGCCACACTGAGAACAGACAGGCATGGTGACACACGCCTTTAATCCCAGGAAGTGATGGCAGAAGCAAAAAGGTATACAAGGCCTGAAGACCAGGAACTAGGTAGGGGCTTTTAAGCTTTGAGGCTTCTAGCAGCAGTTCAGCTGAGATCCATTCAGGTGAGGACTCAGAGGCTTCCAGTTTGAGGAAAGAGATCAGCTGAGAAATTGGCAAGGTGAAATTGGATTTGGCTTGTTCTGTTTCTCTGATCTTTCAGCATTCACCCCAATACCTGGCTCTGGGTTTGTTTTTATTAATAAGACCTTTTAAGATTTGTGCTACACTCTTTTCCTAGTAAAGACAGCAAGGAAAAGCTCTTTCTCCTCTGCCCTGGGCACCAGGATCAGTGTCGCTCACTTGCTGCGAGCCTGAAGACAAGGACTGCACAGGAAGGGAAGAGCCAAGAGCATCACAAGACGGAGCTAGCACCCCAATTTGCCAATCTACAAACACGCTGTTCATTCTGGTCCTCAGTCCAGTGTTGAGAAAATAAGTGATGGGCAGGGAGGGTAGAACGTCACCTGGTCTCTTACTTGGGCTGGGATTTAGCTCAGCTGGTAAAGAGCTTGCCTGACATGCATGAAGCCCTGGGTTTGTTCCCAGCACCACATAAACCAGGCATGGTGGTGCATGATTGTAATCTCAAGAAGTAGAGGCAGGAGGATTAAAAGTTTAAGATCAACCTCAACTAGATACCAAGTTGGAGTGCTATTCTGTCAATAACAACCACAGAAGCAAGCAAAACCCATATACATTGCTGTACACAAGTTTATTCTTTCTTCCTGTAAAAATGGTTGACAAGCACTTTCTTTCAAAGGACAGAAGGGACTTCTGGGGAAGATCCCCAGGAGCCCTACATAGAAAGTCAGGCAGCCAGAGACCCAAGAGAACAGGGCCACCCTTGGAAGAGAAGTGTGGAGGGGAGCACCTCAGTCCAGACAGGGCAGCTCCACAGAGGCTGGAAACACCCTTCTCAGCCCAAAGCCGTCATCAGGGTCTGGGCCTGCTTCAGTTCTGCAGGGGACAAGGGGGTGCATGGGGAGTGGTAAGGAGCAGAAGCCAGTTCTAAGGCCAGCCTGGCCTTTATAGCCAGTTCCAAGTCAGCCAGACCCAGGAGGGCCGCCCCCCTCTGTCCAGCCTCACCTGCCAGGAGAACCTGGAACTTGTCTGCTGAGAGGGACATGGAAACAGGTTGGGCCAGGGCGCCCGGGGCAGGCACAACCTCTAGCTGCAGGTGCACCATGGGCTCCTCCACAGAACGGAGCAGGCTGGAGCTCAGGGTGTAGTCCACCCGCCAGGCCACAGCGGCCAGCCTGTTCACTGCGGGCCAGAAATTCGGCAGCTACCAACCAGGCAAGCCAGGAAGTCCTCACTCCACAATGGGGCTCATCCCACAAGCCTTCAAGGCCCTTCAACCAGGCCTGTTGTAGGACAGGTACTCTAATATCTACCATGGGCCTCAGAAAAGAAACTCAGGCCATAGCCGTGAGATCTTTGGCCAGTTCTAAACTCCTCAACTGCTCTGAGTGTAACTGTGGTTAAAGCTTCTCCTAGAGCGATGGCATCTGGCTTGTGTTCATACCTCCTAGAGTACAGCCCCCCTCCCCCACTACGTCCCCACCCGGGCTGTTTTCATACTCACCACGCAGGCTGCAGGCCCGAAGGTGCTCCTGTAGGGGGCTCTGCTTCTCTTCATAACAGCGGCACAGGCTGGTGGCATGCTCTGCAGGTAGATGGAGCTCTGCTGAGGTGGCGGGTGGAGACTGGCCTTGGGCTTAAGGGGTGGGTCTCAGGATCCAGGGCCCACAGAGGACTGGGTACATCTCAGGGACAACAAGGCCTCAGTGTACCCTCCAGGAACCCCTACCCACAGGTTTCCCAGCTGCCCGTCCACCCTGCGTACCTCTGGGCAGCCCCAGCTGCTGTAGCTCACTGGACAAGGAATCACTGTCCACACTATGCTTGGCTGCACTTGAGAGAATGAAACTCAGCACCGCGACTGTGGCCTTCACATCTCCAGACTCTAGAGATCCACAGGCGAGGCAGGGGATGTCACTGTGGCCCCAACCACTTCCCTGCCCTATTATCTTCAGCTTTGGGCCCCAAGTTTCTTGAACCCTGGGCACTGCTACTGGACCAGCAGGAGGTGGCAGAGGTTGGGGACAGGGCTGCCAATATGGTTCTTCCCTTCCTGTCCTCCCGTGACGCAGCAGGGTCAAGGAAGGCCGTGATTCCTGGTCTGGGGTACTCACCAAACTTGGCATCAGCAGTAAGCTTCAGGATCTTCTCATACTATGGGGAAAGGAGGTCCTCAGGGGGTGCCAGAGCCCTGTCACCAGCCCCTTGCCCCTGGCCCAGATCTTGTGGTAAGGAATGTGCTGGGGCTGGAGGAAAGGAAGGGGATGTCCAAGGGGGCTGGGAGGCTGCAGAACAGACTTCTCTGGGGCTCATAAGGTTATCCGACAGTGGAGTGTTGGGTACTGTACTCACATCAATCCCCTGCCCCAGAAGCTCCTTTAGCACCTGGCTACACAGCAGCCGCAGCTTCACAGAGGACTGGAAAGGATTTCCCTGTTTCAGCCAGACTGACCCACCTTACCCTCATTTCTGGGGGACTGGCTGAAGGAGGGCCAGCCATGTGACTGTGACCAAGGCCACATAGTATGGAGGCCCCATAGTCAGGGAGACTCCTCCACCCCCACTCCCAGCTCCCAGTCCCAATCTCCTCCCTCCATTCCGGACCCCAAGCCTTCCTCCTCCCAACCCTAAGTGAACCAGTGCACTCAACAATCTTGGCCAGTGTGCTGATCTCTGCCAGGACCCAGTCAGGACAGTCCAGATCACCACAGAACCGGAACCTCTGCGAGAGAGTAAGGTGGGAAATCAGGTTTCAGGAAGGGCTGAGGTGTGGTCAGGATCCATGTCCAGGATGAGCACTCTCTGGTCACCTGTTCTCCCCTATCACTAGACTGTCTTGAGTACTCAATCCCTGCCCACACTGCCACCTGACCTTGTTCTGACTTTTACTGTATCTGCTCAACAAACATCAGTTTGTGGCAGTTCTACGTTGAGTGCCCAGCATGCTCCAGGCACAACAGTTTGCCTGATGCTACCATTACCCCAGCCTCACCCCGCCTTCATCCTTGCTAGATCCTCTATTCTCATGCACCACACCCCCAAACCTCCCATCTCATTCAGGGATCGTCTTAAACATCAAGTTATCAGATGTGCCCTTCCCGATCCTAGGTTTTGGGGGGCTTGTTGTTGGCAGTGCTGGGGCTCAAAGTCTCGGGCATGTGTACCATTGAGTCACAGCACCAGATCCTACTTCCCACAATCTCCTCTTTATTTTTTTTTTTTTTTTTTTTTTTTTTTTTAAAGATTTATTTATTACATATACAGTGTTCTGCATACATGTATCCCTGCAGGCCAGATGAGGGCACCAGATCTCATTACAGATGGTTGTGAGCCACCATGTGGTTGCTGGGAATTGAACTCAGGACCTCTGGAAGAGCAGCCAGTGCTCTTAACCTCTGAGCCATCTCTCCAGCCCACAATCTCCTCTTTAAACAAAGCGCTTTGGGCGGCCTGAGGTAATGCTCACTATTTTGATAAGGCGATCCAAGTCCCAGAAAGATTTGATCTTTACTGGTCTTGCCTGATCTTAACCAAGCTCTAGCGAGACAAGATATGCACTCTCCCGGGGAGCCTCGCTCTTTCAGAGGTTGCACAACTGTTCCCTGTCTGAGGACACCTTTCCATTGCCCCTGCTTCCCAATAGGATTACAGAAACTACCCTTCACTGAGCAGAGTGGGCCCAAGGTTCAAGAAAAGTCTCTGCGGCTCGAGAAAGAACTATGCCTGCCAATTCCTGCTTCTGACTTGCCCTCCCCTTTTGCAACTGAAGTCCCAATGCCTGTGCTGGCTGGACACTCACTCAACACGAATCTGTTGAATGAATGCACATATGAGCGAGTAAGAAAGCTCAATCCAATCAAGAACCACTTCCTGGCTCTGGAAAGCGGCAGAGGCTTCCTAACCGTGTGGACCCGTTCTAAGCATGTTCTCGTCTTGGTCACCCGACAGCAGGGGAAGTGGGCTCCCGCGGGAGGGCCTCTTGGAGCGGTGGGGAGCGTGTGAGAATCGGGGTCCCGGGAGGTGGGGCCTGGCCAGGGATGAACGCGGGCGCGCGCCCATGCTGTGATGCGTGGCTGCGCCTGCGAACTCGGCCGTCCTGCCGCACCCAGCAGGCGCCGGTGAAGATTCTCTCCCTGTGCCCCTAGAACCACCAACCCCCCTTCTCGCCCGATACCCAGCTTCGCGTCTCCACTAATCCCTCACCATGGTGCCAAGAGACCGAATCCAAGGAGTCTTCCGGCCAGACACAGGTCAGCTGACTCGGCGATCACGTGACACCAACCGGCAGTGTCTGGGAGGGCGGAACGTTACAGTGAAAACAAATTGACCACTGAAGAGTAAGTCCTCCTGTACCTTCAGATCCCCTTCCAGAAACAACCTGCCTATCAAGGCAGGAAGAAAGGGGTGGAAATAATTTCATTAATTTAAGTTGGAGGCGGGATCCCACGTGCTGGGAGTATTCAGGTGGGTTCCATGATTTCCTCTGTGAGCAATACCGTTATAAACAGCTATGGAGTGCATGGCAAAATGTTTTCTAAAATCTTACTGAATTCCTAGAGCGTGAGGGCACGCACCTGTAATACCAACACTTGAGAGACTGTGAGACAAGAGGATCGGAGTTGTTCAAGCCAGCCTGGACTACAGAGTGAGACCTTGTCCCCCAAAACTTAAAACTGCCCAGATGGCCTACAGAAGCACCCGAGTTCGATCCCGGAACCCGCATATGAAGGTGGAAGGAGAGAACCAAGTCACAGAAATTGTTCTCGACCTCCACATACACACCGTGGCACAAGTATACCCTCACATCCATCACACATATACAAATAAGTAAATAAATAAATTTTTAACGAAAAGGGAAGGAAACCTAAATCCAGTTTTGAGAGAATGTCTCAGTCGGTAAAACGTCTGCAGGGCAAGCCTGAGGACCCAACCAAGTTTAGGTACCCAGCACCCATGTAAAACGCTGAACTGAGGGGTGTGTGTGGATAGAGACAGGTGAATCCCCAGAGTTTACAAACCCCTTAGCCTAACTAATCTGTGAGCTCCTAGTGCAGTAAGATTCAGGTAGGAGCAGGAAGTGGAATGCGAAGACATCTGGCAAAAGATGACCTCTGACACCCACGTGCACACTGGTGTAGGCTCATGCATGCACGCATGTGCACACAGACACGCACACCAAAAACAAAAACAATAAAACAAAACCCCAAAATAAAAATCCATACACAAGCCGGGCGGTGGTGGCGCACGCCTTTAATCCCAGCACTCGGGAGGCAGAGCCAGGCGGATCTCTGTGAGTTCGAGGCCAGCCTGGGCTACCAAGTGAGTTCCAGGAGAGGCGCAAAGCTACACAGAGAAACCCTGTCTCGAAAAACCAAAAAAAAAAAAAAAAAAAAAAAATCCATACACAAAACCAAAAAATATATTAATGAAAATAAATGAGACCCTACTGAAATATGATGCACATACTGGAAATTGCACATAAGTGTGAAGGCAAAACTTCATAAACTGTACTCCCCCATGTCATCATATAACCAGTACCCAAATAAGGAGACAGAACTGTGGTGGTGTATTATGTAATCTAAGAAATAAAATTTGCCTGAAGATCAGAGGACAGAGCTAGCCACAGAGTTAGTTACTGGTATCCTCCCCTACATCTCCTTCGAGCATGGCTGTATTTGACTTCACTTTAAGAGTACTCTTGGGTGCTTAGCACAGAGGGCCATAGCATTTTCTGTACCCAGGAAAAATTCCCTGCAGGTTTTCTAACACCAGACATTAGTTTTAATTAAAGATACATATTATTTATCTTATGTATGTGGGTGTGTATTTGCCTGTGTGTGTGCGTGTATGTGCCCCCATGTGCATGCAGTAGCCCTCAGAGGACAGAAGACGGCTTCAGACCCCCTGGAAGAGGAATTACAGTCACCTGATGTGGTTGCTGAGAACCGAACTTGGGCCTCTGGAAAAGCAAGAGGTGCTTTTAACCCTAAGCCTTGAGCCAACCCTCCAACCCCTACATGGTCATTTAAATCCTAGTGAGTAACAAAGCTGCTGTTTACCTTTCTGGTGTTATTAGGGTAACAGGAAGTGGGGTCCCAAGCCAACTCATAAGGGTCAGTCCTCAAGGCCTGAAACCCCGGAAGTCCTCAAGAACTACAAATTTATTGTTTGACCAGTAGGTTCTTACCTCCTACATCCTACAGGGGGTGGCAGAGCCTTTGATGGATTTTCTGGGTCCCTGGATAAAGATTCTCCCCATTGGAGCCCTTTGTTTAGGATGCTTGGGACCATAATTACTTGGGCATGGGAGGGTTGCCCACACTGGAAGGAGGGAATGACCTGAGCTCCTGGGTCCTGGGCTCTTGACAGCTCCCATCCCTGCCCTTTGTTCCCATGCAGCACTTCTAGGGAGCCTGGGGGTCTGATGTCAAGCACTGGATAGAAAGAAACTGACAAGGTGAGGAGCATGGTCCCCTAACCCCATCAGTGCCAGACTAGGCAGGCCAGACAGGCAAGATAGCACTAGTGCCTGTATTATCCCCCTGCCTTGTCCCTGAGGCTTATGAGAGCGAGTCCCCTAAGCACTGCTATGCTGTTTGTTCAGATGAGAATATTTAACCTGGCTTAGAAAAGCAATTTGGTGTGCACACCTATAATCCCGGCTCTTGGGTGCTGGAAGAGGGACGGTGGGCAGAATGTCTGAGAGTTGAAGGTCATCCTGGACCCCATGAGACCCTGTCTGAAACAAGTGGAACTTTTTTGGCCATGACTATGCAGCAGGCATTGAGAAACTGCTCTTACATTGGCTCACTGGGCCCACAAGATAACTAAAGCGGGGGTGAAAGCCTGGCTTCTCTGCCTTCATTTCGGGTCTGTCTCCTTTAGGCATCTTGCTGTCAGCTTTTCCAGTGTCGTGTTCTAGACTTTTAAAGGGCTCCTGATGTTATCAGAGTTTTTAGGGTAATAGACTTGACCTTGGAAGCCCCAACAAGGTAGGCTTGGCCATTGGTGTCCAATATACTAATTAAAGATATGGGTAATAATGAAAAGCAGAGAAAAGAGAATTATTCAGTGTGGCCACATTGAGAGAGGAACAAATGAAGGGATCCAGTGGTTCCTCCAAGCCCATCTTTAGGGTACTAATATAAAGTTTGGTTTAAAATGAGGATAAGAGGTATACATGACTAAGCAGTCTGGGTCAAGGTGTGGCCCCACCCACCACTGACCCGTCCTTGTCTCTGCTCCAGTCTCTCCTGCAAGATGATCCCATAAGTTGTTAGCACTGTGTGAAATCTCTTCCTGGGAGACAGGCTTCCTGGCTGGCACAGGCTTCAGCCCTTATCTTCCTCTAGCATGTTCTTTGGGGTCCTCTGTAGACCAAAGGTTGGAATGAGAGTCTCAGTTGTTCCATCCTCAGGATTCCTCTGCCCTTGCCTACTCACCCCAAATCCCAAAGTCCTCCCTCTGCTCACCTAAGTGGGTCAGACTGGTTGTATAATGGAGACTGGGGCTCTGCAGTGTGATGGTGTCCCTTGTGACTGTGGGCCTTAAACAGTCCGACCACCTCTTCAGCTTGGTGACGTAGGTCCAGCTTGGAGAGAGTGGTTGAAACCTTGCCCAGGGGGAGGTGGCAGAGGCAGGATCAAGAGCTTTAGGGCATAATGGATGACTCCCTCAGACTGATGTGGGGTAGGGCCACTTGGTGGCCAAACCTAACTCATACATGATGGTAGCAATGGCTGCCTTCCTGTCCCCATTTGTCATATGCTCATGTCTTTCTGCCTTGTTACCACCAGATGGCAGAAAGAGGCTGAGGTACTGCCCAGCATAGTCCCTGTCTGTCTTGTCTCTTCTCTGTCAGGTGGTGGCAGGTAGTCCAGGTGGGAAGACAAGTACTCCTCAAGTGTCTCCCAGCCTCCCTTACCAGGCTTGCTCTGGGGTCCCTGTGGGTAGTGAGGTACTCCCTCTGAGCCCTAGTACCCACTCCCTTCAGGTGATCAGGTATGTTGCTCAGTTGGTGTAGCCTTCCCTGGCTGGCCATATTCTGCTTTCAGAGGCCAAAGTTTTCCTCTTTCTAGGTTAGGCTAGCCTGGAGGCTGGTCCTGGGACCTGCAAACCGAGGAGTTCAAGACCTCAAGGACTGCTTCCGCAGGCTGTAGAAAGCACCTGTTGGAGGACACGGTGACATTCTGCATGGGGCACTCTTTCACACCCTGACATGTCTTCCTGTACAGAAGCTCAGTTCTCACTGAGCCCTGGGAACCCTGGCAAGTTCTAGGCATCTTGTGGAAAGTTCCACACCCCCTCCCTGTGTTCTCTCTTCATTGACTCCAGCCAGGTGGACTGGGGACAACCTTTTCCACCCACCTTTTATCCTTAGATACAAGTTGCTGTGGGCCAAGCCACAGCTAGGGCTGGGATAGGCAGGAACTTGAGCACTTGAATCTGCCTGGCCATGCCAAGAGCCTGGCCAGATGGGTTGCACTATGATCCTGATATGCTCAGAGAGACTGAAGTCTGTGCTTTCCTGTGTCCTGGAGCCCCTGCCCTTCTGTCCCCTCCAGATTCCTCTGCCCAAAGTGGCCCAAGGGCTGAGAGCCAAGGGTGCTGCTTGATCCAAGAGGAGGTGGATGCATTGAGTAGGCTGCTATGGACTTGGTAGGGCAGCAGGCCTGGCAGAGCTCATGCCTGCTGGGAAGTAAGGAGTAGTGCAGGAGACATGGATCGGAGAGTGGGTGGGTCACACTTGGGTCTCTGGTGCCCATAGGAGCAGGGTGCCTTGAAAAGACAAGTAGCTGAAGGGCCTTGGTGGAGTGCTGTGACCCCTGGAAGAAGAAGATGGAGGCAGGAGAGTTGCAGTCAATAACCGACTGTGCTACATAGTAAGACCCTACCTAAAAAGGACAAAAACAAAAAACAAAAAACAACCCAACCAGAACCATCTCCCCCTAGCATCCACCCCCAGGAAAGCAATTAAATAAAAAATAAAATGTATAAATGGGAAGAAAGGAAAGGGGAATGGGATTGGAAGGGCAAAGGACAGGAGGAGAGGCAAGGCAAGGAAAGGTTAATTTCCCCTTAGATTGGGACAGGTGGAGGGTCAGAGTGGCAGGCCTAATTTTATTACCAAACAATGACTAGACTAATAATGCAGCAAAGTAGTTTTGACAAAACCTTTTCAATAGTACATACACTTGTGTTCCATTGCATCTTAAAAGACTTGTCTTCAATGGGGACCTGAAAAATGCCTGTGAAGGACAAAGGGTGTTTTATTAGTTTTGTTTAAATTCTGATGAGACATGAGAATTGCAGGTTTTGAGAAAAAAGGGCAAAAGGGAATGCATTTTATTCTATATAAATAAATCACCTACAATAGCCTTTATTTTCCATTTCCAATGAGCTCTTTCAGAGCTATTTACTCTGAAATCCATCATCAAATTCTAAACAGGAGAATCTCAAATGGTCGAAAGACATTTAATGAATTGCTCAACATCCTTAGCCATCAGGGAAATGCAAATTAAAGTGACTCTGAGATTCCATCTTGCACCTGTCAGAATGGCTAATATCAAAAATACAGCCGGGCGGTGGTGGCGCACGCCTTTAATCCCAGCACGCGGGAGGCAGAGCCAGGCGGATCTCTGTGAGTTCGAGGCCAGCCTGGACTACCGAGTGAGTTCCAGGAAAGGCGCAAAGCTACACAGAGAAACCCTGTCTCGAAAAACCAAAAAAAAAAAAAAAAAAAAAATACAACTGACAGCTCAGGCTGGAGAGGATGTGGAGCAAGGGGAACACTCCTCCATGGCTGGCGGGAATGTAAACTTGTACAGCCACTTTGGAAATCAATATGGCGGCTTCTCAGAAAATTGGGAATTGATCAAGACTCAACTGCACCACTGGAGCACATACCCAAAGGATGTTTCATCCTACCGCAAGGACCCTTGTTCAACTATGTTCATAGCAACTTTATTCATCACAGCCAGAAACTGGAAACAACCTAGATGTCCCTCAACCGAAGAATGGATAAAGAAAATAGAAAATGTGGTACATTTACACAATGGAGTATTACTCAGCTGTTAAAAATAATGACATCATGAAATCTTCAGGCAAATGGATGGAACTTAGAAAAAAATAATTCTGAATGAGGGAATCCAGACCCAGAAAGACAACATGGTATGTACTCATTTATAAATGGATATTAGCTGTGATGTAAAGAATAATTATGCTACAATCCACAGACCTAGAGAAGCTAAGTAACAAGGAGCGTTCAAGAGGAGATGCATGGATCTCCCTTGGGAAGGGGAAATAGAATAGATTTCACAGGTGGCCTTGGGGCAGGTGGGGATGGGAACAGGAAGGATGAGGTTGTGGGGGAGAGTACTGGGAGAGATGAATTGGAATTGGGGGGCATTTTGGGTGCAAGGTAGAAACCTAGTGCAATGGGAACTCCTGATAATCTACAAGGGTTACCCCAGTGAAGACTCCTAATAATGGGGGATACAGACCCTGAACTGGCCTGCTTCTATAACCAGGCAAGGCTTCCAGTGGAAAGATTGGGACACCAACCCAGTCACAAAACCTTTGGCCTACAATTTGTCCTGCCTGCTGTGTTGGGGTAATGGTGGCTCAGAACTTGTGGGCATCGCCAACCAATGACTAGTCCAACTTGAGACCCACTCCAGGAGAGGGATCCCATGCCTGACACTGACTGGAGGGACAGAAACCAGAAGCTGGATGGCCTAGAGACCTAGGATAGAACCAAACACAACTGGCCAATAAAAAAAAAAGTCAAGTAAATGATTCCTAATGATATTCTGTTATACTCTTACACCAGAGCCTATCATAATTGTCATCAGAGAGGCTTCATCCAGCTACTGATAGGAGCAGATTCAGAGACCCACAGCCAAAAATTAGGTGGAGCTCAGGGAATCCTGCAGTGCTGTGGGATGTCTTTCTGTATGCTGTCAATATGTATTGTTCTGATTGGTTGATAAATAAAGCTGCATTGGCCTATGGCAAGGCAGCTTAGAGGCAGGTGGGAAATCCAAGCATATATACGGGGAGAAGAAAGGAAAGGAGGGAGAGACTTGAGCCTGCTGCCCAAGGAGCAACATGTAATGGGATGCAGGTAAAGCCATGGAACACATGGCAATATATAGATTAATAATTATGTGTTGAGTTAAACTATTAAGAGCTAGCTAGCAAAAGGCCTGCCATAGGCTATATAATTGATAATTAATATTAAACCTCTGAATGATTATTTTATAACTGTCTGAGGGACCGTGGGGCCAGGTGGGACCAGAGAAACCTTTGGACTACATTTGGTGCCCAACGTGGGGCTTGACTTTCAACCTAAAACTTGAGAAAACTTAAAAAAAGATTCTAAAACAGAGCTAAAAACAGCTTCCTAATTGTGTCTCTCAGACAAGCCATGAGCTACAGTATGGTGGGTTTGCAGCATGTGGGCTTGACCTAAAGCATGGTCAGATTCCTGCTCTGGTGCACAGATGTGTCTCCAAGCTGTGCAGTGCATTGCATGGTGGATTTAGCTTTTGCTAGTACAGACAAAAATAAATAAATAAATAAAAGGTTTCTGGGCTACACACTGCTGGATGGAGGCATAGACCTACTGCTTCCCAGACTTGGTGGTGAGCATGGATCCCACAGCTGGAGGTAAATGTACCTCTGCCATGTTGGGAAGCTGAGAGGAATGGAGTCAACAGCTAAAATCGCAGGACAGTTTAACAGTTTAAAATCTCTCCTGGTCAAAGAAGGATTATAGATTCACAGTAAGACAGATTCATATGGAATAAAACTCTAAACAGTTTACAATGTATGTAAAGGTATACATAGGCTTGGAAGAGAGAGGAAAAGGATAAACACAATTATATAAAGAAATAAATAGTTTTAAAAAATGAAATCTTTAAAAAGACAATAAAAAATAAGCCACATAAAGATAAAAATCACACAGAGAGTCTGGGTTATATTGTCTTTGGGATTTTTAACTGCAGAAAGACATTTGATTATCAAGGCTGCTGAGTTAAACCAATATATATATAAAAGATATCTTGACTTCAATTGGGTCTAAGGATATATTGCTTTGAAAAGGAGTCTCTGCTTTTGTTTCACAGAAGATGAGAACCTGTGGATTGCTTCCAAGCTAATATAGTTTGATCAAGACCCCCTGAAAGGTTGATACAGCCTACTACAGCCAAGATTTAACTATAATTCTTAATTTTCTCAGGATCCCCATAAGATTGCCAGCGCCCCCAACCAACAGAATGTAATATGAGAAGCTATGCCCAAATTCCCAAAGTATTGTTTATAAATGTTTATTTTTATTTAAAGGGGGCTGATTATAAATGTAATCTCTTTCTAAAAAGAAAGGGGATATTATAGACATGATAGGATAAAAGGGTAGATTATTGAATCTACTTTTAAAGAGCAACGACTTGTTTAAAATGTTTTACATGGCTGTGGATTTAGTTTATTGATACATATTTAAAGTTAATTTTGTTATACTGTATGTATATTTCTACTCTTGTTTAAGGTATTATGTTTTTACAACTCATTTGAAATTGTAATGGATAATTAAGAAATGCAGATTAATAATTAGTCATCTATGATAATCACATTTACAGTCATGTTAGTTAAGTTTTCTAGGTATACATAAATATGTTTCAATTAGGTAGATAATCTTCAAACACTTCAAAGACCTACAGAATATGGCTTTTAAAATGTTTTAAAAACTTGGACTTTCTGGACAATGAGACACGTTTGCTCCTGGTAGCACTGATTTACTTCAAAGAAGATGATGAGCGTCAAAGAAACTCCATGTGGAATTTGCTTTCCTATGGCAAAAGTTAGCCATTTAGGCAAGAAACTGTTCTTGCCTGGACTGCTTGACAATTTTTTTTCACAGTTTATATATATATAAATATATATATATTAAATATAATATATATTATATGTATATAACTTTTTTATTAAAAAAGATTTTCTTTTCTTTTGCATACCAACCTATTCTCCCTCCCTCCTCTTCTCCCACTCTCCCCACCTACCCACATCTCACCCCCATCCCCTCCTCATAGAGAGTAAGGCCTCCCTTAGGTAGTCAACCACAGGCTGTTATACCATGTTGGGGCCAGACCTAGCCTTCTGCACCAAGGCTGAGTATGGCATTGCACCATAGGGAATGGGGTCTAAAAAGCCAGTTTGTGTACCCAGCGTAAGTCCTGGTCCCATTGCTAGGGGCACAAACACATCAAGCCATGCAACTTTCACCCACATTCAGAGGGCCTAGTGTGGTCCCATGTAGGCTCCCCAGCTGTCAGTCCAAAGTCCATGAGCTCCCATTAGCTTAGGTCAGCTTTTTCTGTGGTTTTTCCCATCATGATTCTGACCCCCCTTGCTCTTATAATCCTTCCTCCTTCTCTTCCACTGAACTCCAGGATCTTGACCAAGAGCTTGGCTGTGAGTCTCTGCATCTGCTTCCATCAGTCACTGGATGTAGGTTCTGTGATGACAATTAGGGTAGACACCAATCTGAGTGCAGGGGAAGGCTAGTTCAAGAACTCTTTTTTTTTTTTTTTTTTTGGTTTTTCGAGACAGGGTTTCTCTGTGTAGCTTTGTGCCTTTCCTGGAACTCGCTTTGTAGACCATGCTGGCCTCGGACTCACAGAGATCCGCCTGCCTCTGCCTCCTGAATGCTGGGATTAAAGGTGTGTGCCACCACCGCCCAGCTGTTTTTATTATTATAGCTCTATAGTAGAGCTTGAAGTCAGGGATGGTGATACCTCTGGAAGTTCCTTTACTGTGTAAGATTGTTATGGCTATCCTGGGTTTTATGTTTTTCCATATGAGTAGTGTTCTTTCAAGGTCTGTGAGGAATTGCATCGGGATTTTGATGGGGATTGCATTGAATCTGTAGATTGCTTCTGGTAAGATTGCTGTTTTTACTATGTTGATCCTACCTAACCACGAACATGGGAGATCTTTCCATTTTCTGCTTTCTTCTTCAATTTCTTTCTTCAAAGACTTAAAGTTCTTGTCATACAGGTCTTTCACTTGTTTGGTTAGAGTTACCCTCAAGATATTTTATATTTGTAGCTATTGTAAAGGGCGATGTTTCTCTAATTTCTTTCTCAGCCCATTTATCATTTGTATATAGGAGGGCTACTAATTTTTTTCAAGTTAATCTTGTATCCTGCCACATTATTGAAGTTGTTTATCAGCTGTAGGAGTTCCCTGGTGGAATTTTTGGAGTCACTTAATGTAGACGATAGGAAGAAGTCAAACTTTCACTATCATCTGCAAATAGTGAAAGTTTGACTTCTTCCTTTCCAATTTGTTTCCCCTTGATCTCCTTTTGTTGTCTTACTGCTCTAGCTAGAACTTCAAGTACTATATTGAATAGATATGGAGAGAGTGGACAGCCTTGTCTTCTTCCTGATTTTAGTGCAATCGCTTTGAGTTTCTCGACATTTAGTTTGATGGTGGCTGTTGGTTTGCTGTAAATTGCCTTTATTATGTTTAGATATGTTCCGTGTATCCCTGATCTCTCTAAGACCTTTATCATGAAGGGGTGTTGGATTTTTGTCAGAGACCTTTTCAGCATCTAATGAGATGATCATGTGATTTTTTCTTTTAGTTTGTTTATATGGTGTTTTACACTGACAGATTTTCATATGTTGAACCATCCTTGCATTCCTGGGATGAGACCAACTTGGTCATGGTGAATAATTTTTTGATGTGTTCTTGGATTCAGTTTGCCAATATTTTGTTGAATATTTTTGCATCAATGTTCATGAGGGATACTGGTCTGTAATTCTCTTTCTTTGTTGCATCTTTGTGTGGTTTGGGTATCAGGGTAACTGTAGCCTCATAAAAAGAGTTTGGTAATGTTCCTTCTGTTTCTATTGTGTGGAACAATTTGAAGAGTATTGGAACTAGCTCTTCTGTGAAAATCTGGTAGAATTGTGCACTGAAACCATCTGGTCCTGGGCTTTTTTTGGTTGGGAGACTTTTAATGACTTTCTATTTCCTTAGGGGTTATTGGTCTATTTAAACTGCTTGTCTGGTCTTGATTTAATTTTGGTATGTGTTACCTATCCAGAAAATTGTCCATTTCTTTTAGATTTTCCAATTTTGTGGAGTACAGGTTTCTGAAGTATGATCTGATGATTCTCTGGATTTCCTCAGTGTCTGTTGTTATGTCTCCCTTTACATTTCTGATTTTGTTAATTTGGATGCTCCTTTTTGGTCAGTTTGGCTAAGGACTTGTCTATCTTGCTGACTTTCTCAAAGAACCAACTCTTTATCTTATTGATTCTTTGCATTGTTCTCTTTGTTTCTATATTATTGATTTCAGCCCTCAATTTGATTATTTCCTGGAGCCTATTCCTCCTGGGTGAGTTTGTTTCTTTTTGTTCTAGAGCTTTCAGGTGTGCTGTTAACTCATTAGTGTGAGATTTCTCCAACTTCTTTATGTAGGTATTTAGTGCTATGAATTTTCTTCTTAGCACTGCTTTCATAGTTTCCCATAAGTTTGGGTATGTTGTACATTCATTTTCATTGAATTCTAGGAAGTGTTTAATTTCTTTATTTCTTCCTTGACCCATTGATGATTCAGTTGAGCATTATTCAGTTTCCATGAGTGACGTAATGAATATACTGTTGTGCAAATGCTCATGAAGCTTAGTTATTGGCAGAATGTGCTGCCTTAAACCTCACAGCTTAGTATTCTTCACAGATTCATCTATAGTCCCAGATTCCAAATTCACAAGGCACTGTTCTATGATGAATGCATACTTATCCAAAATGCACCGATTTAATTTCAGACTCAAGTTGGACAGAGTCAGATGAAAAAGTTTTAAGTGGAGGCTGGAGAGATGGCTCAGTAGTTAAAAGCAGTCTTGCAGAAGACACAGGCTCAGCTTATATCACCCACATAGAGGTTCACAACTATCTGAAACTCCAGTTCCTTTATTTCCACAGGGTGTGGGCTACCTCACAAACATCCTATGAGTCACAGTTCTGAACCACAAAAATCACTGTGTGATTTAACTGTGTGTGTGTGTGTGTGTGTGTGTGTGTGTGTGTGTGTGTGTGTGTGTGTGTAAAAGACAACTTGACCTATGTCATGGGCTGCTGTCACAAAGTCCTTTGGTGTTTACTCAGTTAGAGTATTCCCAAGGTAAGAAGAAATTTAGGCTCAGGACTGTGCAAATATGTAATCTCAGTATGCAAAGCCTTCAAAACAGATCGTTTCTCTTGAAAGTTTATTCCTCTACAATATTGGAAGGAGGTGCAGAGGATTTGAGCTCTAAATACTTGATGAAAGCCAGGCCTCATAGTGAACACCTGTAATCCCAGTACTTGGTAAGGGGAGGCAGAAGGATTGTCGGTAATTCAAGGCCAACCTCGGCTACATAGTGAGTTCAGGGCTATCCTTCGATACATAACAAAACTCTAAACAAATGAACAACAAAAGAAAAATCCTAAAACATGATAAATAAACAGATCCATGCATAAGAATATAAAGACATGAATTCAGGCTACAATAGTTCAGTGTGTGCTGCCTCTAAATACACAGAGACAGAAGTGAATGCACAAGTAGATGGCATGCATTTGCATTTTTTAATAAGGAAATGAACAAAGTGTTTGCTCCCAGCACACTGCAGGGCCAGCAAAGACACTGGGCATGGCTCTGGAATACAGGTAGAGCAGTAGAGCCATCATACTTTAGGAGTAGACATGTCTTAGTGCCCCTCCAATGCTCATGTGTTATCTATGTCTTACTGGAGTCACCAATACAGTAGCACAGAACTCAACTGTAATCTCAAGATGCCAAATTTATTAGTTTTTCCAAGAATGATCAATTGCTGGCTCACATAAACCTGTGTTGAGAATGCACCTGGTAATTAGACCAAGGGTAGTGACAGTGCTTATAGACCACTCCTCCCAGGAGTAAAGCAAAGAATCAATCTCAAGGTCCTGAGGGAGATGAGAATCAGAAGAAAGTAGATGGAAGTCTGTAGTGTTGAGCTAGAGTCTGGGAGATCTCATCTCAGCCAACCAAGGGGCGTGGCAAGAAGGCCACCAGGAAGCATTTCTGTTGTTTCTTTTCTATCCCCAAATTTGAATTTCACTTGGGCATTATTACCTGGACTCACTGAGGCTAAGAATGACATCTCTTTCAGGTGACCGCTGCCCCCCTCCATCATTAGAATGGTGTAGGGCCTGTGAATCTGTATCTCTAGCTGCCTCCTGATTTGGTGCCTTGGGTCTAAATAGTAATGTAACCCTCAGTGGGGCTTTGTCTTTCTTCTCTAAAAGGAAATACTTCCCAGAGAAACTACTTACCAAGATGCTGCTCTTGGTAATCCTCAAGAGGTGAAATAAAGAGTCTTTGGGGGGTTCCTACAAGCTCAGACATGTTTATAATGATCATTTACAGCTTATATAACTGGGAGATCATTTCAGTGGTTTCAAACAAGAGAAAAAACGATCTTTCTGTATGTCCTCTGACACTGCAGTGTGGGATGTGGTGCCTGAGACTGTGACCTTACACGAGAGTCCCCTCCCATCGGCAGGGTCAGTCAGCAATGCTTTGATCATGCTTTGGAAACTGTCCATCAACAATAGGCTTTAAAGAATACACTGATGAAAATATCTTGCATAATTTAAAATCACCTGATTTCAATTAACAGTCTCAACCTGAGTTAGCTTCAAAATATGTTATTTTTTAAATGGTGTCAGAATAACTCTAGATTCCAAGAAAAGAAGATATTTAGCCCTCATAAGTAGCTGGAATCCACAGCCCAAACTTTATCAGAACTCTTGACTTTCACCTAGTTGTCATTATGTAGCAGCTTCTCCACCTGATGGAAACCCTGGGGTCCCTGGACCATGTGTCACTGCCCCTTGAGAGAGACTGATCTGTGCCCAAAGTACAAACATCTCACATGGGGCTCTCATTTGCCAGGTTCCAGTCACATGCCCATGCTGGATTAAGTAATTGTGATCAAGAGTCAAGTTATTAGCCTGAAAGATCAGGGTTGGTAGATAACTCAAAGTGGGTCTGTGGATCATTTGTCCCATAAGCCATTTGCTCTCCATCAAAATAGTTCTGCTTCCTAAATTGAGAAAAAAAATTTCAGTTTTTATAGCAATTGAGCATTTCACTCAAACAAGTGATTCTTCATTTTGCCATTCATCAATCTATGAATTTTAAACTAAAAGTTTTTTTTAATACTAATAAAAGACATGGCAGCTCCATCAGGATTTGTGTGATGGGGAGAAGGGGTTATACTAGAAGGATAAAACAAATTGGTGTCTGGTGTTTTATATGTACCAAACATATGGCACATATGTACATATGGTACATAGCTCATCAGCTGAACTCCACCAGACTGACCCACACTAGGGGACTTGCTCACTGGGAGACACCAGAGACTATATGCCTTCTTTCTCTTTCTTTTCTTTCTTTCTTTTCCTTCTTTCTTTCTTTCTTTCTTTCTTTCTTTCTTTCTTTCTTTCTTTCTTTCTTTCTTTCTTTCTTTCTTTCTTTCTTCTTTTGAGACAGGGTTTCTCTGTGTAGCCTTGGAACTTGCTCTGTAGACCAGGCTGGCCTCAAACTCACAGAGATCTGCCTTCCCCTGACTCTCAAGTGCTGGGATTAAAGGCGTGCACCACTACTGCTCAGCTTTCCCTACAGTTTGTATCTGCTGCTGTGGGATGTCCTGTATGTCAAATGTGTTGCTGATTAGTCAATAATTAAAACACTGATTGGCCATTGGCTAGGCAGGAAGTGTAGGCGGGACAAGGAGGAGAATAAAGCTGGGAAGTGGAAGGCTGAGTCAGGGAGACACTGCCAGCCGCCACGATGAGAAACAGCATGTGAAGATGCCGGTAAGCCACGAGCCATGTGGCAAGGTATAGATTAATGGAGATGGATTAATTTAAGCTGTAAGAACAGTTAGCAAGAAGCCTGCCACGGCCATACAGTTTGTAACCAATATAAGTCTCTGTGTTTACTTGGTCGGGTCTGAGCGACTGTGGGACTGGCAGGTGATAGAGATTTGTCCTGACTGTGGGCCAGGCAGGAAAACTCTAGCTACAATCTGCTGCATGAAGCTCTCAATTCCTATGCAAAGACAAGCAGAATGATGCAGTTAATTGAATTTACTGTCAGCTTGATAAATAATTTGATGATCACTTTAGACAAATGCATTCCCTTTCTGGGCCCAGATTATCAAGTTTTGAAGTAAGAATAAATACCCAGAGTTCTCTGAACCTTACTCATCCATAATTCCCTTTCTGTGGACATCTGTGTATACATCCTTCATCACTCAGAGGAGTACAAGTGATGCCCTTTTGCATTCCACGTTTTTGCACAATGTCAGAGTTCACAGTTTACGGTCTTGCTAGTCCTCGAAGGTTCAGCAGTGGTGGATTGGGGCTGTTGTGTTTTACCCATATAAAACCTAATCAGTGCCATTGTTTGTTGGCTTGTGTCATTCCCCTTCTTCTACAGCCATGTTACAAGCAGTACGAGCCCTCATGATCGTGGGCATTGTTCTGGGGGTCATCGGTCTTCTAGTATCCATCTTCGACCTGAAGTGCATTCGAATTGGCAGCATGGATGATCCTGCCAAGGCCAAGATGACACTGACCTCAGAGATCCTGTTCATCATCTCGGGTAAACCCAGACTCCCACTCTCAAGCATGCACCTGCAAATGTTAGAACAATTTATTTTGATAGAAGAAAAGTGGCTCCTCCCCACTATTAAACATAGCTCAGAGTGTTTCGCACTCGGATTCAAGATCTGTAAACGTGTCTTAATATTCTGAATCTGAGTACCCATGTAAATTATGGCCTCTTCTAAGACATTTCTTCTATCAATCCTTGATCAATTCCTTCCTGAGTGACTAAAGCCATAGACACCTTCTTAGATAAAGAATTAACATGGTGAGCAGTTAGTATCTGTTGAGTTAAAGCTGTGGCAGAAGCAGCTGCCGAGGCTACAGTAGATAT
Source organism: Peromyscus californicus insignis (assembly GCF_007827085.1). NCBI lineage: Eukaryota > Metazoa > Chordata > Mammalia > Rodentia > Cricetidae > Peromyscus > Peromyscus californicus. The sequence continues at coordinate 50,393,839 of NW_026294402.1, read as the reverse complement.
CAGAGCAGCTATGCCAAGGGTAAGTTCAGCTATAAACCTTTTAGGGCAAGAAAGAGTGTTAGCAATGTGTTCTAGAGCGAATATAGCAGGGTCTTCATACCAGGGTGAAGAAAGGTGTACAGGCAAAAGTACATGGGAGGGTTGACGAAGGATAATGAGAGCTTTAGGGTTGGTTGTGCGGTTTATACAGTTAGTTAGATAGCAATCCTTGCAGTAAATATCAAAAATTGACCTATCGGGTACAATGTTCAGGGTTCCTGTCTCACCTGAGTATAGGATGGTAAAGGGAGACATAACACAAGCCTGGATATAGAGGAAATTATAATTAGGCTGGGTGTGGGGCTTAAGGCCAACAAGGTCAGTGGCTGCTAGCAGTCTATATAGCTGAGTCTGAGGTTGGGGGGTGGAGGTGAGAAGGCAATGCCACATAGGTGGATTGACCCAGCCAAAATCTGTCCATTGATCTGCAATGGACTCTAAAGAAGTTTAAGACCAGTCATGTATTTTTACTGAGGCAACATCATAGGACAAAGAGTGACTCCCATATCTGGAAAAACGCAGCATGTCCGTTTAGGACGGCCTGCCATAGGCTTCACGTTATCCCAGGCATGGTGTGAGAGCTTAGGGTCACAAAATGGAGATTTCCTGGGAGGTGGTGAATTATTAGGTACAGATCTAGTAGACAGATACCCATCTGTAGGAGAAGCAATGTTCAATGACCAAGTTTCATAGGGGGGGGTGTTGCCTAGTTTTAAGGGTCCTGTGCCTTAAGGGCAGGCATCCTTGTATGGGACGCATGGTATGTACAAAAAAAAAACCCCACAAGGAACTCTATCTGAATGTCCCTTGAAGCTAAAATGATTGGCCAACCGAGGGTGTAAGAAACTAGATCCTGAGCCGGGCGGTGGTGGCTCACGCCTTTAATCCCAGCACTCGGGAGGCAGAGCCAGGCGAATCTCTGTGAGTTCAAGGCCAGCCTGGGCTACAGAGCGAGTTCCAGGAAAGGCACAAAGCTACACAGAGAAACCCCGTCTCAAAAAACTAAAATACAAAAAAAAAAAAAAAAAAGAAAGAAAGAAAGAAAGAAAGAAAGAAAGAAAGAAAGAAAGAAAGAAAGAAAGAAAAAGAAACTAGATCCTTCTCCCCCCATTAAGGAAGAGTCATTAGAAACAACCTTTACTTCCTCAGAGTCCCACGTGGCTAGATGGAAGAGAGGGGGTTCTGGAACGTATGCCTAATAGGTATCCTGAGTAAGAGTACATGGAAAGAGAGAAAATACCTGAAGCGTGAGCAGTGCTAACATTTCCAGGAAACGATTCTCAGGAGTTAAGGTTTTGCCCTGATTCACAAGAATCTGAGTAGCCTCAGACATCAGATGTTTGACCTGCCCCCAAGAAGGTAATGTGCTGCCATGTGTAGAGGCGGCACATTGCTTTGGGGGATGGGGATGTTGCTGGTGAATCTGAAGACCTTTGACCAGGAAAGCTATGGCATCTGACACTGGCTGTGGGTCGCCCCCATTTCCATCAGTGGCGCTGTCCGGTATTGTCTGCGGTGGGCAGGGGTTGAGCTGTGGCGAAGAGAATTTCCACTTCTTTGTTGCTGCTAGTAGTCTTGGAGCTGGCAGTTTTGGAGTGTCTTTGTTCTGAGGGCTGGCCATAAGGTCGAATTAAGCAGTCTGGGATCCACAAAGGGGAATCAGCATCCTGTGGAAACACATGAGCATATCCTCTCCCTGACGTTATTAAAATATCAGGTCCTCTCCAATTACTGGTTAGGAGGTCCTTCCATTTGACTAGAGACTTGGGTGTAACCTTTGTGGAGAAGTGCCTGAGAAAGGGGCTCATATTATCCTCATAAATATTCATATGGTCAAGTATAAACAGAGCATGATTTAAAATATGATGTGGAGAAGAATATTTAAGATCTCCACTTTGTAATTTGGATATTTGGGTTTTTAAGGCATGGTGAGCCCTCTCAAAGATAGCCTGACCTTGAGGATTATAAGGAATGCCTGTGGAGTGGGAGATACGAAAGGTCGAGCAGCAGTTCTTAAAGGCCTTTGAAGTATATGCAGGGCCATTGTCTGTTTTTAAGCCTCTAGGCATTCCTAGTATTGAAAAGCAGTAAAACAAATGTTGTATTACATCTTTTAATGCTTCTCCAGATCAGGCCGTAGCATAGATGACATGAGAATAGGTGTCCATGCACATGTGGACAAATGCCAGTTTTCCAAAGGAAGGAATATGGGTTACATCCATTTGCCATAAATCATAAGGTCGTAGGCCTTGTGGATTAGCCCCTATTGGGAGTTAAGGACAAACTTTGTAGTAGTAGGACAAATATTACAATTGTGCACAATGGATCTGGCAGCTTTGCAGGGAATTTGAAATTGAAAGCGGAGCACTGTGGCGTTTTGGTGGTGTAAGACATGGCTTTTCTGAGCTGCTTCCGTGGAGTAGGCTATCACCCCTGTTAAAGAGTCAGCTATATGACTCCCTTCATGAATGGGACCTGGAATCATCATATGTGCACAAACACGACCAACAAAGAAAGGATGAGTCCTAGACTGAATTAATTCCTGCAATTTTGAAAGCAAGTTTAAAATTGAAGAGTGATTAGAAGGGAAGGGGCAGTCTCTATATGTGGGAATAGTCTGACTGTATATTGGGAACCTGTATATAAATTAAAGCTTCTGTCCCTGAGTCTCCCAAAGGCAGTGATTACTGCTATCAATTCCACTTTCTGAGCAGGGGTTTCCTGTGTAAGGGAAGACTCTGTAGAACCATCAATAATTAGTGCAGCTCGGCCTGAAGCAGAGCCATCAGTGAATACCAACACTGCTGGAGGAGGCGATGGATCTGATTTAGTTCTATATGGAAAAATTACAGGATGCAAGCCAATGAATTTTAATAGATAATGGCCAGGCAGTTCACTGAAAAGGTGCCAGTGTACCCTATTAGAGCTACCTGCCCATCTACAGACTCACAGCTGTATAAGGGAGGATTATCATGTGGACATCCTGTCCAAACAGTTCTTTACTCAGCTTCCTTCCCTTAGTCAATAGAAAGGCAACTAGAGAAGTGTAAGCTGTTACAACTTTTTGTGAGTCACAGGTAAATGTAACCATTCTAAAGGCCCCTCTTGCCACAAGCAGGCAGTGGGCATATAAACAGTAGGTAAAATAATTAGACTCTATGGTTTATTGTAATCTATACAAAGGAGTCTTTTAGAGTTGAATCCTATTTCTATCAGAGCCAAGGAGGTTTTAGCTTCAGGTGTTAACTTTCGTAGTGATCTTAGGTTAGAGTCACCATGAAGGATGTCATATAAGGGTTTAAATACCATCATGGGCAGATCCAAATAACTATGTACCCAAGGAAATATCCCCAAGCAATTTTTGAAAATCATTTAACATTTTTAAGCAGTCCATTCATAATTGAAAAGGTTGTGGAGAGACAAAGTCCGTGTGAATGACATGTCCCAAATGTGAGAAAAGAGGTTGAATTTGGATTTTTTTCAGGGGCCACTTGGAGCCCATATAAAGTCAATTGTTGGACCAGAAATTTTAACGCCTCCTGCAAACATGCTGTATCAGTATGAGAAATTAATATATTATCCATATAATGAACAAGATAAACATCAGAATACATTTTATGAACTTGCAAAAGCGCTGTATCCACAAACTTTTGACACAAGGTTGGGCTAGTTTTGCTTCCTTGGGGTTTCCATGGATACCTCTGATAAGGTCTGTGAAAATTTGGAGAAGGCAGGCTAAAGGCAAAACACTGACAATCTTCAGGATGGAGAGGTATGCTAAAGAAACAATCTTGTAAATCTACAATGATTATATTTTGATTTTTAGGGATGACCATAGGGGATGGCAGGCCAGGCTGTAAGGTCCCCATTGGCTCCATGATTTCATTTAATTTTCTAAGATCTTGTAACAGCCACCATTTGCCTGATTTTTTCTTAATAACAAATATGGGGGTGTTCCACGGGCTGGTGGACGGTTCTAAATGCCCCTTTACAAGCTGCTCCTTAATTTGACAGGTAGCAGTGTCAATATTCTCAATACTTAAGGGCCACTGTTCAACCCAGATTGGGGTGTTGGACCTCCACTTTATGGGGTTGGCACTTAGGGGAACAGTGGCCTCTACAGTAAATTTTGATATCCTATCCCATGTCTGCCATTCTTTATTTCTGGAATAATAGGCTCAATTCTACCTTGGGCCTGTTTACCCAGGCCCTTTTCAGGGTTATAACTCATTTGTAGCATTTGAGCTGAAATTATTTCATTAGCAGAGATTAATAACACACCCATCTGTTGTAATATGTCTCTTCCCCAAAACGTGACAGGTATGGAGGGAATGACATATGGACAGAATGTGCCAAATTTTCTCCATCTGACCGTCTTAATATTCCTGAGCTTCTGGCAACATTATTGGCTTGACCTCGGCCTGCTAAAGATGAAGAAGTAACAGCTGTTTCCCAGGTATTTGGCCAATCTTTTCCAGAAATGCAAGAAATGTCTGCACCTGTGTCTAAAAGACCAGTTATCTTTTCCCCTTGTACCTTAAGAGTTTTTGTTGGTCTGGAATTTTTAATTTCCTGAATCCAGAAGGCCATATCACTAGAACCAAGGCCAGCAGCTCCTCTAGGCGCTGCAGAGGCTGAGCTTCCCGTGGCCTGATATGGGAACAGCAGTATTTGCACTATGATCTGAATTGTTTTTGTAGGGGGGGGTTGTACAATAATCTTAATTTCTCCGGTGAAGTCAGGGTCAGTCACTCCTGGAACAATTTTTTTTTTTTTTTTTAAAAGACGTATTTATTTATTATGTATCCTTTGCTCTGCCTGCATGTGTCCCTGCAGGCCAGAAGAGGGCGCCAGATCTCATTATAGATGGTTGTGAGCCACCATGTGGTTGCTGGGAATTGAACTCAGTACCTCAGGAAGAACAACCAGTGCTCTTAACCACTGAGCCATCTCTCCAGCCCCCATGGAACAATTTTTATACCCTGTACAGCTGAGTAGCTACGTCCTATTACTAACCCCAGCGTCCCTTCTGGGGGAGGTCCATACAGTCCGGTATTAGTGCATATTCCTGGGGAGTCATGAGTTAATATTGTGAAGGTGGTGGAGTGCAGGTCGAGTCCTGCTCCCGAGGGTGGCTCTTTGTAATTGTTCGATTGACCTTCGTTCAAGAAAGGGTTGTTTATCACTCCCATTATTTTCTGGGGCCAGGGCTGCCCCATCACCCTGTTTTCCTGATGGGGGGGGTGGTCCTGCTGTAGTTTGGAGTTAATAGCATCATCTAGTGGTGTCCCATTCTGATGGAATCGGGACTTACAGTGCTTTTTCCAATGATAGCCTTTTTGGATTACCCAGAGTCTGGGAAAGATGCTACGTCCGGCATGGGATATCTGAGGGAAAAAAAAAAATCTGCGTACACTATGCTCTTATGTCCGTTAACTTTATTTCTCTAAGATGAAATCCTGTCTGCATAGCTTCAGTTCCGTCCTGACACTCAGTTCCTCATTGTCCTCTCATTTACTGCCCCCTCATAGTCCTGCTAACAACTAAGCTCTCACGCTTCCGGCCTCATCTTCGTCCTCTGTTTCTTCACCCTCCATCTCTACTTGCTCTCTACTCCTGGCTCTGATGAACTCTACAAGAGTTCTGCCTTACCATCTCCAAAACCTCTGTGTTCTTCCCTTCTCCCTGGTCATGCCATTCTGTCTGCCTCTACAGAAAATGCCTGCAAGCTCAGAGTGTGACCAGCACAAGGGAAGAGGAGGGAGCTGCTCCATTTATGGTCAAGGGAAGGTGGCCTTTGCCTTTTCTAGACAGCAAGGTGACCCTTGTGATTCCCTCCTTGTCACTGGATTTTATGTTTGAATCAAACCGAGCATGTACACTATAGGTATTGGCGTGTTTACTTGGGAAGCGAATGATGTGTAATTTTGCCCAGGACATAAAACCTCCTCATATAAAGTGCCGGTGCTAGGTCCATACTGTATGTTAGTCAGTTTTTATCCTCCTGAACAAATGAGTCTGTTTTGACTAAACCTTGTGTGATTTTTCACTCAAAAGTTGACTGGTACATTAGCAGTAACATTTTGTGTGTGTGTGTGTAAATACCCTTGTCCTCTTTAGGGAATTCTTTTCTTCTTTTTCCATTTTAAGCAGAAGATTTTAATCTCTCTATATGGGGCAGAGTCAACTTTCACAGTGACACAAGGGTTGTCTGACACTTTGGTACAGAAGGATTTGGTCCAAAAATATCCACTGGCTTAGGATATAAAAAGGCACATGAAATTGATGTCAAACACCCTGGAGTGCAGTTGGGCAAAAGGTAAACAGGGCATGGTTTCAGAGATGGGAAATGTGTGGGCTTGAGTTCTGGTCGGCAGACATAGTTGGTCTTGGGTGGACCCTGAGGTGCAGAGGGCAGTTCAAACCTCCAGGCTGGATAGCAGCTGCTGTGGGCGGCCACACTCTGGCCAGATGTACAGTTCGCCACTCTGGCAGCACAACTGGATCTCCTTCTGGGTCCCCTCTTCCGATTCACCATCGTGGATGATTACTCTACTGATGTAGCATTCAAATCTACCCTGATGGTAACAGGGGCAACCTCAGTTGTCTAATGTGTCCTATTATGGCCCTGGAGACTTTTCCCCCATTTTCCTCTCCCTGACCATGGCTACCACAGAACAAGAGCTTGTGTAGGTGATAAGGACTGGGAAGAACACCTTCCTCCTCGGGTTCTAGTAGTGCTCAGTAAGGATGCTCTCTGGTGTCTGTGACGTCTTTATCCCCATCAGCTTAAGCCCACTTCTCAAACCATTGTATAACAGTCCCAACTAGCTTCTACTGCACCCTAGTAATAAAGCAGCCAGGGCCCACTACTATGCCATGAAGTCACTCTGGTCTGGGGTGTACCACTATTCTGGATATTTCTAAGGTTAAAAAATTTAAGCTGGGCGGTGGTGGCGCACGCCTTTAATCCCAGCACTTGGGAGGCAGAGGCAGGCGGATCTCTTTGAGTTCGAGGCCAGCCTGGACTACAAGAGTGAGTTCCAGGAAAGGCGCAAAGCTACACAGAGAAACCCTGTCTCGAAAAACCAAAAAAAAAAAAAAAATTTAAATTGTATTCCCCAAAAGTCAAGATAGTCAGTGGTTAATATGTCCCACATGGGACATTGTGGTAGTGAGCCCTTTACAGTGAGGAGCTTAGAGTAGACGTTCTGGGCAGGGAAGCAACTCTGAGTAGTGATTCATTTCACCAGAGCGGGTTGTTTCAGAGCCATATTTCATTGTAGCTTTGAGAAACTCATTAGTAAGCCAAAGTTACAGAGTTACACAATCTGGAAGGATAGAGAAAAGTGTGAAGTACACTTCTTGTTGTCACATGTCACAGATCTTTGGGACCACATCACACAGCAGAGTAATAGAGAATGTCGTTTTGAGCAGTCTTACCAACTGGTTCATCATTGCTGAAATCTTCAGAATGGGCTGTAGAGCTGGCTCAGGTGTTAAGAGCAGTGAATGATCTGGCATAGGAAACGGGTTCCATTTCTAGCACCCATGTGGTGCCTTACACATATCTGTTGCTGCAGTTCTGGAGGATAATGCCCGCTTCTTCTATCCATAGCCACTGCACACAACGTGGTGTAATTGCATACTTGTAGGAAAAACATTTATATGGGTAAAATACCAAAAATGAGACTTTAAAAATAATAAACCATTAGCGGAAGCAAAGGTATGTGTGACCAGAATTTAACATGAGGTTGGCCAAGACTATTTGCTCTGCATTGCAGATCCAGTCTGAAAGAGAAGATCCTGTAGGTGTTATGGGAAAACTTCCTTAGGGCACAATTGCTTTTCGATAAGAATGGTGTGCATACTGGTTGTCTTTTGTCAGGTGCACTGCTGTTCTTTGAATACCTGGGTGGCAATGAAGACAGCCAGTGTAGTCCACAAACAAAGCAGCAATTGCTACCCAAGCTCAGGTCTCAGTAAACCCTGCATTCACCTCTATCAGGTTCCCCTATCAGCTTTCCCAGTCTACTAACCCAATCTTCATGCAAAGAAGTCAGAATTCACACTGTACCTACTACATTCAGTTGTTCCAACCTAGGCCAGTCAGGTATGGTAGATTTCTCAGCTTACCCCAACCACTTAGGATCCAAGCAAGAAACCAGGTTGTGTCTGTAATCACTGGAGCAAATAGGTTTAAACATGAGGTATCAGTCTCTACCTAATGTCTTACCAGGACATTAGTCCCTATGGAAGTATTCTAACTTTCAAGAAAAAACCCAGAACAGTACAACTTGCAGAGAACACAAACTCTGCTGTTGCTGCCACACACATCATACATGCAAAGCAGCATCCAAAAACCAATATGCATATTTTCACAACTGTAAAGGGGCCAGAAAGTACAGGTGTGCTGAGACATGGAAGTACAGCTTGTCCCTCAAGGTGTCCTGGGTTTGATCCTCAGTGCTGTGTAAACTGGGGTATTGTGGCACCTTGCATGCCAGGGGTTAAAGGTCATCTCCAATCTTAGGCATGTCCAAGCCAGCCTAGGCTGTGACATGAGATGATGGGTGAAAGCTGCAACCTCCACCACCAAACCCAGAAAAGAGCCGGCCTGCTACTAGTCCCAGTGAAACAGTATAGGAGGAGTCATATCCAAAAGCAAGGTGGATGCATGTCAAAATTGGGTTCCATTTTAACATGGGTCAATCTAGTAAGAACTGGTGGGGTGCATCATCACTCTGAAGGCCATTTATACACACACAGGGCCACACAGTCTGCTAAGGCTTCCTGTGTACTACGGACTCCAGTCAATGCCAGGCTATCACTCAGGGTCTTTGACCACACCGTTTCAAAGACATGCTAGACTCTGTGCCTAAAAATAACTTCTAGCACAGAGGGTCAGATTCCATGTTTGCTGGCAATGTGAGCAAAGGAGGCAGATATATGGATCTGCATCCACTCACTGGATTATACAGTCACAAGTGACAGCAGTGTGACTGCATGGCATCATTTCTTAACTGCCTGATGTTTCAGGATATGTCTGCTTTGAGGCATGGTCTAAGGAGGATTTTGGTCAAGGGGAGATAACACTGTTGGTTTGTCCTGCCCCCGGATGGCCTGTGTGTGGCAGAGGTGACTGTAGTGTGGAAAATGGACTTTGGTGAGGGAGGGGTCAGCATGGAAGGCACACACTCACAGTAGCACAGCCTCTGCAGTTCTCTCAGCTGGGCCCAAGCCAGGCTACACAGATGACTCTGAGGTAATTGTCATCAGGAAAGGGGTAAGGGGACACACAGTCCATTAATGACCAGAGCACCACACCTCTTGTCCTGTAGGTTGACATTGGAGATTTGTCCAAAGTCCGTCAAATGAAGGGAGGCGGCTTTTAGTCTCTGTTACCACATGAGGACCACTTGGAATGACTTGGAGTGGAGCCACCATGTGGTCCCCTCCCAGTGTTGTCATCGTGTCGTTAGGCACGTTCACTGAGAGACAGCTGACAGAGGGAAAGTGGAACTCCCCAAGATCCCTCACACCACTGATTGTGCAGGGAGCGGCCACTTTTGTGTCATGGACGGAAGCAGGATTTACAGCCCTGTCTTAATTGTTTCCTGTCAGGTGGCTAAGTTGCAGTGACATGAAGGTAACTAAAGAAGTCCCTGAGGTGAGAAGTAGCAGGTACGGATAGAGCTTACATGCCTCCCTCCCTGGAGGTGATACTATGTGCTTCCCATGAACTGGAGACATCACGGTTGTGTAAAGGATGAAGGGAAGAGCCAGTGCGCACTGCCCAAGGCCATGCGAACCCCATCTTTGGTTCCAGCCATTGCAGTCTAGCTAAATCTTTGGCACTTAGCAGGCCCCACAGAGGACTACTGTAGAGCTTGTGCTTTTCTTTTAGGTTTTACATTCATTGGGTTTTGTTGTTGTTCTTTTCTTTGTTGTTGTTGTATTTTAGGTTTGTTGGATTTAAAAATGAGACCTCAGTAAAGAAAAAAAAAGTTAAAAAAATGAGTGCTCAGGAGAAGTGTCACCTTTGACAGAATGAGAACTGAGGAACTGCATAAATTTACCTCTATTCAAGTGTCTGTTAAAGCTATTTGCATGTGGCCACCTGGTACCATGCCCACGCCCACAGACACACTGCTCTGCCCTGTCTGCTCTTCCACCCCTATACACTGAGCCCTTCCCTACACCGACCATGGAGTGCACGTATGCCATGTACACTGGTCTCTGTGATCTTCCAGAAGCATCACTGGAGCAGAAGGGTGTACTTCAAGAAAGAATGACATCAATATCCAAACACTGAGCAGTTATGAGTCTTCATGGTTTTCTTCATAGTATTCAGCTCACTTAACTTTTTTCTGTTTTCTGTCATTCCAGTTTCGATAATAAGATAAGAAGGCTGCAGTCTTTAAGACAACATGCTATAGCCATAGCACAGCATCAAACCAAAGAACAATGCAGCAGCATCAAAGAAGGCACTCTCCAAATGGAATGATCACATGAGCCGTTCACAGTGGTAGAGGATTCAGGATACTGAATCTCACATGTAAAATGCATGATGTTTAACACTACACTTGACTGGTTGAAAGTGTGACTTTACCTAGCTCACCAGCAGAGCAACCACCTAAGACTTTTCAAAGCATTTAAATGCTCATTTAGCTTCTAACTGAACACTACGAAGCAGAGGAAAACTGAGGTTGTTCTCATAGGAGGCAGTGTGGCTTCACCGCTGCAGACAGCAGCATGTGTGTGAGTCACTCTCTCTACTGCCTTTCTTCCAGACCTTGAGGAGTTGCAGGACATTGATCCCTAGGAAGACAATAAGAACCAGGAAGATCTGGCAAGTGTGCGGAGCCTCCAGAATAAGGAAGGCGTCATCAGTAAGTACTGGCATTCCTAGACAGATTAGTGGGACACAGTGCAGGAGGAGTTGGGTGTCCCCTCCTACCAGAGAGGCAGAGGAATGGGAAAGTAAATTACATGGACTCCCTGGTTGGTGTAGAATAATGGTGAGATTCTATGACCAAAAGCCCAACAAGAAACAATTTGAGGTAGATGGGGTTTGTTCTGGATTGTGCTTCATGTTGTCCAGGCAGAGAAGACAGGGCAGTGGGCAGAGAGGGTGTGGCCAGAGGTCCAGGGAGCAGACTGGTCACTTTGCATCCAGACTCAGGAAGCAGAGGGCAAACAGAACTGGGGCTCGACTCTTGAACCTCTAGTCTTCCTGCAGTTCTCACGTCCTTCTGGGAGACCCCATCTTCTAAAGGTTCCAGACTCTTCCCTACGGCACCCCAGCTGAGTTCAGACACAGGAGGCTGTGTAACAGAGGGAGGCACTCCTCCTTCAAAACCAGAACATAAGGCTTTAACTTTGTCATGTTTTAGACTTATTAGCCTTAAAAATGAGTTATTACAAAATGTTAGTGTCATCATGCCAAGGACAGAGAACTATGGAGTCACACAAATTTCCCTGTGTTCATGTGGCTCCTAAAGCAATTTGAATGCTGGTTATGAAGTACCCCACACCTCCACACTCCTGCTTCTGAGAAGCTGCAAACTGTGACACTGTGCTGTTTAGCTGTGGGATAGTTAGAGGACCATTTTCTGTGTAAATCCCTGACTTCTGAAGCCTGTAGAAAGCGTGTGATCAGGGAGAATCTGAGCTAACATAGCCAAGGGCAGGTATCACTGCCTGAATGTCAGGTTTTGTAAAAGTCTATGTAGATTTTTGTAAAAAAAAATCCAGTGCTGGTAGGAGTGTTGATTATCAATATTCAAAATGCCCACAGTTTGTGAGTAGTAAGTCACTACTCCCACCTGCTCTGAAGCCTTAGAAATGCTGAGACAGTTTATAGTATATAGTTTATAGTAAATATAGTATGGCGGGAGTTTCTGAGGTTTGTGAGCTATACACTGTGGGACAGTGACATATTAGTATCTGGTATCATCTTACTTAATCACTGTGTATGTTCAAAATCTAATATCAGTATCTTTCACTGTTCAATAAGCTATTGTTGTATATCATAGAATTAATAGATAACTATCATTACATTTTATTTATTATTTTTTATGTATGAAGATGTTTTGCCTAAATATATTTTTGTGTAATGTGGCTTCCAGGGAACCTAGAAAAGAACATTGGATGCCCTGAGTCAGAAGTTACAGGTGATGCTGAGCCACAATGTTGTTGCTTGGTATTGAACCCTGGTCCTGTGGAACAGCTAGCAGGTGCTTTTATTTATTTATTTACTTATTTATTAATTTTTTTATGGGTAAAAGAATTTATTTAATTTATTTTTTGCTTTTTTTATTAAGAAAAAATTTGTTTATTAATTTTACATACCAATCACAGATCCCCCTCTTCCCTCCTCCCACTCCTCCAGTCTCCCCTCCTCCAATTCACCCTCCCCATTCCCTCCTACAAGAAGGTAAGGCCTCCCATGGGGAGTCAGCAGAGTCTGGTACATTCAGTAGAGGCAGGTCCAAGCCCTTCCCCCTGGTCAAGGCTGTTCTAGGTGTCCCACCATAGGTAGTGGGCTCCAAAAAGCCTGCTCATTCACTAGGGATGGATCCTGATCCTACTGCCAGGGGGCCCCTTATGCAGATCAAGCTACACAACTATCTGACTTATGCAGAGGGCCTAGTTTAGTCCCGTAGAGGCTTCACGAGTGTTGGTCTAAATTTCGTGAGTTTCCCCCTAATTTGGTTTGGTTGTCTCTGTAGGTTTCCCCATCATGATCTTGATGCCCATTGCTCATAGAATCCCTCTTCGCTCTCTTCGACTGGACTCCTGGAGCTCGTCCTGGTACTTGGCTGTGGATCTCTCTGGGAGGTGCTTTTAACTGCTGAGTCATCTTTTCAGAAATTTTCACATTTTCCCCCAATCATTCAGGCAATCAAAGCAAAGCCTGTTTGCTTACCTCTGCTTTCATTTATAACAGTTTGTTATATGTTGTTTATTTTTTTTTGAAAGAGCATACATGAGATAGAGAATCTATTTTGACATAGAGAATTGAGATAAAAGGAACGTATATCATGCAAACAATCTGAAGCCTTAAGAATTTGTAGGTCTGAAATCACAGAAATTCAATGCAAAGATGTCATTCATTGGATGAAAAGATCAGGCTTCACTGACAAGCAACAGTCGGTCAAAATGCTGAACGTTCTTTCCAGCATTGGGGAGACAGCTCAGCTAGTAATGCTCTCGCCTTGCAGGCATGAGACCCTGATTGTAGTCCTAGAAGCTCATGAGAGAAGCTGTGCACTGGGGGAGCAGTTGGAGTTTTCAATTCCCCCTTTTCAGCTCAGACTCCGTGTCCAGGCAGCCTAGCCTGCGTGTCATATTATGGGTCATTGACCACCTTTCTCAGAAAAGAGAAAATGGGGCACAGTGCCTGAGAAATGACACCAAGGTGCTCCTCTGGCCAGCACACAGGCACTTGCACCCACACATGTACCAGATGCACACTAACACACACTCTTTGCAACAGTCACATACAACTTTACTTCCTCTGCACACAGCCTTCAGGAATAAGCCTCTCAGCTTTAGTAACTCGAGTGATTTCTAGAAAGCCTCCTGAGTGTGACCTCTGTGAATGAAACCAGACCACAAGGGCAACATCTTCAGAGAGAGACACAAGAATCCTAACTCTTCAAAACAAGGAAACAAAACAGGGTCCACACAAATAATATGAGAAATAATTAAGTGATTTTTGTAGTTGATATTGATGAAACAGGAGGGAAACCATGAACCAGAGGAAAGTTCTTGAACCGTGTGGCTTCACCTGGCACAGGCAGGAATGACGGAACCAGTGTCTCTTCTTTTTGACAAATATAGCAGTTATGGCACATTGGAATCTAAGGACCCTGAAGAGCGGGGAGGAGAATGGGGTAAAGTCAAAGCATCCCTGTGGGATGCAGTGAGTGGGACCAGGAGCATCCAGGTCACACCTTGTGCTCCAGAGGCTGAGGGAGCAGAGAAGGGGTGAGACACCGGAAGTGTGTGTGCTTTGCCTTTCAGTGCATTAGGGTGAGCAGTGCTGGCTGTGGACTCTGCTGTGCTTGCTGGAGGCTCCGCCATGGAAAGATGACCTTTGTCAGAACACCTACTGCCTCCCACAGTTCTAACCAGCAGTTTCAGAGTCCTGTGCTTTCAATTCCTAGAGCCACAGTCTCCCTCCACAGCCAGGTGCTACCCCAGCCCTGCCTTCCATGATGTTGGCATCACCAAGCTTAGCAGATAGTAAAAGTTTTCAACTATTAAGGGACTGGTTTTCCCCAAGTCTGTCTTATAATTCTCCAGTGTTGCCTTCATGTCCAGTGATGGTCACGGTCCCCAGCTTTCGTCAGCCATCTGAAAACAACCTAGTGTTTCTGTGATTGACAACGTGCCAACACTTGACTCAGCCATTCTCCTGGTCTCATGGGCATTGCTGGCCCCAGGTCCCAAGCAGCCTGGCACTTATAGCATTTCTCAGGGATGGTAGTGTGATTACTAATGGACACATGTACAGCAATATCCTCTGAGCAGAACAGCTTCCATCTTCATGAGTGGTACCATCTCCACCTGTTTGTAGGAGGTAATCAAGGCTGGCTTTGATGACACACTTTCACGGAATGTGAGCGCATCAGGAGTCATTGTACTCTCAACTGAGTATTCGGTCACCCCTCCAGCCATTTGTATAAAAATTAAATATGGGAGGAAAATTAAATTCTTCATGAGCATAAACATTAACGTTGAACTTTACATCAACTTGGATTAGGATTATCATCTGGGGTCCATCTAGCTGAAGCATTTCCCATTCAAAATGTCATAGTTTGAATGAACCAGCAACCCTTCTCCATGGTACTCTAACATTCAAAATGATGTAGAATTGTGTAGAATTTTGAACTATGGCACTCAACCCGTCGAATCACTAGTCAGGAGTTGAAAGATATGCTCACTTGATGTTCCTGAGCCGAGTGAACTCTGCTCGCAAATCATCCATACTATAGAGACTAGGACAGACAATTGTCTTATGACACTAGGTATCCAACACACTTATGAGGGAAATCAAAAAGCAGACAAGTGCAACCTGCTGATACTTGGAGGCTCACGGACTAATGTTGGATAATAGAAATAATACTAATCTCAGTGAGTTTTTTGCATTGATGGGCCCTAGCTGAGGGACAAGGCAAGCCTTAGTAGCATTGATGAATAATCATGGAGAGCGTTGACGAGTTGGGCAGTTTCTTTCCTTTTGCAGTCTTTTCCTTCCCAAACTTGTGGTTGGGGAAAGGGCCTGCCTTGAGAAAGTACAGAGCAAGTGCTCCCACAATACCCACAGAGCTGGCAGACTCCAGGCTTTATGGTAATTAGTTTTGGGATCATGAGAGTGAGCTTTACATTTAAATTCTTATTTATCAAGGGATAAATTTAGAGGCTGGGCACAATGCCGATGATATCATTATAACAAACTCTCTCAGGCAAGATTCTCTGGGCTCCGATTGTTAAAACTGTGTTAGATCATATCCTCCGTAAGGAAGGGGACCACATTTTGCTTCACCTTCTAGTTCAGACTGTAAAAGTTCAAGCTGAGGTTGAGAGTTTTAGGCTTATTCTGAAAGGTTTGGCTCACCACCATGAGTATGCTCCATTTGCTCAAATATGAAACCTGTCAGGAGTAAATAACTTAGAACATGGCTATTTCCACACTTGCCTGCTGTTGCTCTGGGAGTAACAACAGCACATGATGGAATACTAGCAGGTGTCACCGTACGAGAGCAATATCAACAACTACGAGAAGCAGTTGGTGAAGCTGAACGTAGATTACAGGAGCAGCTGAGGAGCAAGAGATTCATCAGTTAGGTCTAGATCAGGCTAAAGCCAAGATTTTGCTTGACTTTCATAAGAAGAAACATGCAATTGGGAATCAACAAGCTGAAATTATCCTCACCACAAAACAGGAGAAGCTTCAACAATTAGCTGCTTTGATAAGCAACAATAATCAAAGAGTCACGTTGAGCCCAGGGAGTTTTGTAGCTTCAGTATCTCTTCAAGCTCCTTGGGTTGCTCCAGTTGCTGTTCAGCCTCAAAGGAGTGCAGGGACTACAGAACCAGATTCTGAGGATCTCAAGGGTTAAGATATGGAAGACAATGACCCAAGTGAATTATCAGATCATGACAGTATACCCACGCAACATTCTATGTTTCAAATCCTGGATGCTGAGTCTGAAAGTAATGAAGATGAAGGACACTTGCTCTGTGAAAAACCCAGACCCAAACTTTCACCTGAGATCTTGCAGACCAGGCAATTCAACAGCGAACCAGCTCAGATCAGATACACTGCAGAACCACCTCCTTCTCTGCCAAAGAACCACCATGGGAGATCCCCTCGGCAGACCATCCAATCCCAATCAGTCCCTAACTCTCCAGGGTCATGGGCAGAGCCTCCAACCAGCAAGCAATGCTCTCCCACAGCTCACAGCCATGAACCCTTGGCCACCATACTAGAGTCTCTCACCCAAGACTGGTCATCGCCCATGCCAACTGAGCCTCCTTTACCCCCCCCCCCCTTACCCAGTGCGAAGCAGTGACAATTGCCAGTGCCTCAATCTCTCCCCTTTCTCCTTCCAATCCTTTCAGTTCCATGGGTGCTTCCCCCAAGCAAGAAACAGCTTCCACACCCCCTCCCCTTGCCCTGGACCCCAAACAACTGGAGGCCATCAAGACTGAATACCAGAGTCGGGTCAACACCAAAGGGATTTGGGCAGGGTTGTTATTTTATTATAACACAACAGGGCATGCCTGCAATTTTACAACTCACAGCGGCTCCATTCTTCAGTATCCAACCAGCTTAACAGGCACAACTATTCCTGCAATGACACCTGAGGGGTGGTATTGGTGATGAAAGTACAGTAACTGTTGATAATCAGGAGCAAGCATGGAGTGACCTAAGCGTGCAGTCTTGGTTTGCATATTGTTATGAGAATCTCTGATTGCTAGCTATCTATGCATTGACTTGATTGCATTCTTTCAGAGGCCCAGCAACAGCTTACAGGCCACCTGTGCATATGGCAGCTTTCTCAGTCAACCCTCAGGTAAAATCCAGGGAGCCTGTTTGGTTTTCAGACACTTTCCCCTTTCTTTGTAAAAATTATCTGTCTGCTGACCAAATTATCTCACACAGAAACATTATTTTTGTACTATTAAAAAATTAGATCTGATTGTAGGTGGCCTCAGGAATGATGAAGAGGAGCTATATAGTATATAGTCTGGGTAATTTAACTTATAGCAGCCATAGGGGAGCCATAATCCACATTTGATACAGACTCCCAGCAAGGCTACTTACTCTAGGGCCACTCCCACCCATAATCCCTCATGCCTGCTCTCTAAGTAAGCCTAGTAAATTAATTTGCCCAGGGTCATAGAGACGTCCTCCACACCTCTGGTGTGTGGCCAGGAGAACATGCATTTATTATAGGAGTCTGGCTATAATAAGGCTTCCCAGAAGGTGGGAAGTCCTTGTCAGAGGCAGGTCTGCATGCTGGGCCCTGCCCTTCCATCAAACAGGGCCCCTCTTTGTTTCTTTCCAGCTGGCTAGAAGACCCCAGGTTCTAATGATACGTGGACAGTCTTGTGCCATCTCACAAGACATCTCACTGGCGTTCCTGTCCATCTGCCTCCCTGTGGGACTTCAGGCTTTGTTTTACCCCATCACTCTGGGTCAGAGGTGTAGCCCTGCTCTGCTCATCAGAGACAGGGAAAGAGGAAGAGAAGCACATGGGTGTAACACAGCCCCAGCCCTTAGTGGAAATCAAGACCAGCTCTTCCCAGGACTGTGGTGTCCAGGGGAGAAGCTGTGGCCACTGTCTTAGCAGCCTTCTCTTCTCAGCCCAGACTCATGTGGCTTCTAAACCTAGATGACTAGGCATATACGTAGTCTCTTTCTAGTAGATACATCTTGGGGCCATGAGAGTTGGGTGGGGCCTAACCTTCTACCAAGTAGCTGGATTCTTTCTATACACATGCTTGCTCCAACTAGGGTTCAGTCTGGGTGTAGAGCTGGGCCCTGACCCTGAGCAGCTCAAACTTCCTGGGCACTGTGAATGCCAGAGTGCACCAGGTCATTCATATACCCAATGTAAGTATTTTGACCTGGCCTCACAGAGATCCAGTGGTGAATGCATGAATGCCAATCATCTACCTTAACAATCCAGCCTTAGCCTTCCACCTTTGTCCCTTCTGGGTTCTTTGGAAGGCCTTGGGAATGCCTCTTACACATCCCATGTCTAATCTGAATCCCAGCTCAGACTTCCCCTCTGATCCTTGGAGGATCTTCTTTGTACTCAGGTCCCCGCTATAGCATTTAGTGGGTTAGCACAAAGATAAACCTACATGTTTCCCTGTAATGAAGTGACTCAAGAGATAGACTAAACTTTTAGATAACATTCAACCAGCCTCTTTTTGTTGTGAATACATTCATTCCATTTTCAGCTATGGGGAGAATACTGCGTTGTTGTTTTTTTAAATTGCTGAGACACAGAGCTGCAGTTGCCGTAAGTCATCACAATGAAGCACACAATTAAAAGACTGAAAGGGCACACCTGAGGAAAGGCAAGTCACCCTTGTCTGCTCCCTGTGGCAGCTGCAGTGTCCTGGGAAGCGATCACAGCAATTAGGAACTCAACTCATTTCCAGGCTGTTCTCCTGACCCTAGGGGACTTTCAGGAACCAGGCAAGGGAGGTCAGAGGACTGCCTGTCTGTCCAGGATCCTTAGACCCAGTGATTGATGATGTGTATGGGCATTTGGTTCAGCTTCCTCCCCCTCTTCAAGTATTCTTGAGTACTCAAGATGCTTGAGTTTTGCTTGCAAGTCCCCCCACCCCAGTTACCACTAAAATTCATAAGGTGAAACTCCTGGACAGTAGTATGTCAACTCTTGGGATCTCTCCTTGTAAGCTTTAAAGCAAGGATGGCAGGGTATCCTGGCAGTCGGGAGCCAGGGAATAACAAGTCACACCCCACAACAAACCTCACACAAGATTTACTGGGAGGGAAAAAACCAGGAGGGTGGTTCCTTCTGCTCAGGTGGGAAACAGTAGAAAACTGAACAGGATACAGGGCTTACATAGAGTTTCTTGGGGAGGGCGAGTGGAACTTTTCAGGGTGGAGGTTGGTGGGATTTCACGTCCAGAGATTGGGCTTTTTTACTCTGTAGGGGTGGGGCTGGGCCCACAGTTAGGGCAGTTAGAGTGTCCAGTGGGTAGAATCTGGCAGTTGGGGGTCCTTGGGGGGAGGGGCCTGGCCACTTGTGTGGCTCAAGGGGCTTACACTCCTGGCCTCTGCTTTCCTTGTGTTCAAGCTTCACTCTCCTTCCCTGTCTCTCCTATCACCTTGTGTCTGTCTATGACCAATGTCTGTCCTCTGAGTTCTCTGGTACTCAAGTGTACACCATTCTTGGCTATTTCTGAGCTGTCTCAGTTCTAAGACACTAGATTATACTCTAATCATAATAAATAGAATCCAATCAGCCTTTCCCCTCAACTGTCTACTCATCACAAAATGGAATTGTCTGGCCCACATGTCCTGTGTGTCCCAGGTGCTCCTGCAGCTTTGCAGCATGTCCTGCAGAGCCCCCAAAGAACCCACCTCCCCGTCACAGCCTTCAGTTACCCTTTCTCTATTACCTCTTACCCGGAGCCTCTCCCGCCCTTCCTGTGTCTCTGGGCCATTCTTGGCACTGGTTTATCTGTCAGTCCATGGAGGCTTTGGGATCCCTTTACCCACCACCATGCTCCAGAACCGTGTCCCTGATCTCATTGTCTATATGCCTTGACCTAAACCTCTGTTGTGTGCTTTCCCAGCCTCAGACCATGATACCTTTCTCCTAAATCCAAGCCCTACTTGACGTCCTCACAAAGCTGCTCACACAGACTTGAGCCCAGCAGTGACAGGACAGAACTGAGCACTTCTTAGGAACATTTCTAGAAGGACAGTAATCTGGGACTTAGTATGTCATCTGGTTCACTCCTTTTATTTAGATGCAGATATGAAGGGCTGCTGGCGACCTGCTGTCCAAACAGGAGAGCAGCACTTGAGAGTCTGGTGCCCAGAGAAGAGTCATCCCTAGCATGGGACACAGAGAAAGACCCAAGTCAGCCAAAAAATTTTCCCAAACTGCAGATAGCAGTGAAGGATGGGGAAAGAGACACCTAGAGTGGTTGGACACCTTTGTCCCTCCATGGAACACCCTGTTACAGGGAGCCCACCAGAGATGAGCACTCAGAGTTTACAGCCAATTGCAAGTCTTTATTCCAGCTGGCTAGGACTACACTTAGGTATCAGGACCAAAGTTCAGTTCTCAGTGTCCAGAGCAGGAGGTGTTTGGAGACAAAAATCACATCCAGGTATTGTGCTCAGCAGCTGTGGAGGGACCTCACAGGAGCAGGCAACCCTAACAGAAGCTAGGCTAAGTGGTTAGCTGGTGGGGGCCCGAAGAAGCAGTCAGTATAATGGAAGCTAAGTTAAGTGGTTAAGTGGTAGGGTTCCCACCAACTAATTCCACTTCCACGAACCTTTTATTTTTGGAGGATCTTCTTTTTACTCGGCTTTCCTCAATACCATTTAGTGGGTTAGCACAATGCCAAACCTACATTGTGTGCTTGCAAGGAAGTGACTCAAGACATCGGATAGACTATAGTTGTAAATGCTGTTGAGCTGGCTACCCTCTGTAGGTTGTGAATACTTTCTAGTTTCGGCTGTGGTGAGAAGATTACATTTGAGGCACGAGTTGCTGGGACACGGTGCTGTAGCTGCAGTAGAATATCATAAGGAAGCCCAGAACTGCAGCGCTTTGGAAGCTGTTGTGGATGTTATAAGATTAGTTTGTTGTTCACCATTGTTATAGATTATACTGCATCTCATAAAAGGGATGATTGTGTCAAGCAGTATTTTTTAATGTGTGAATATTAATTTACCTGGCTCATGAGAACTACAACCACAGCATGTGTAAAGCTATTTAAAATGAATGTAAAGGTCTGAATTTCAAGGTGATTGAGAGCACTGGCTGCACTTGCAGAGGACCCAGGATTCCTAGCACACATGGTGGTCCATAACCATCTGCAACTCTTGTAGCAAGCGATCTGTCACTCTCTTCTGGCCTCCCCTGGCACCAGGAGTACACACATGTACTGGAGACATACATGTAGGCAACACAGACATATTTATAAAATGCATCTAAATAGCCATTTTGTTCTCTTTGAATGATATGGATATACCAAGGTTGTTCTTGTGTGAGGCAGTGTGGCTTCTTCACCTGTTACAGACACCAGTGTGTGTGTGAGGCACTCTCTTCTGACTCTCTCCCAGACAGCGATGGTCTGAGCAGACCATCAACAGTGACAAGAAGATGCAGGACATCATGGTATAACAGCTGCTTGAGAGGCAGTAGGAAAGAGCAAGTCAGTTTAATGTACCTCCAAGTAGGCAAAAGTAACGAAGGGACTCGACCTCTGAATCACTGTGTTAGTAACTTTCCTCATTGCTGTCACCAAAGGCCTGATGGGAAGCTAATCAGAGGAGGAAGGGTTTACTCTTGATTATAGCTGAAGGTGAAAATTCCATATTGATGGAGAATATGGGGCAGGATGTGTGCACATGATAGGTCCAAGGCCATCTTTGCTCTCAGGCATTTCTTGGCCAACTGGAAACATCACAGTTGTGTGAAGAATGAAGAGAAGAGCCAAGTGTGTTGCCCCGAGGCCATGCGAACACCATCTCTGGTTCCAGCCACTGTGGTCTAGCTGGCTCTTTGACACTTAGCAGGCTTCACAGAGAACTTCTGTACATGCTTTTCTTTAAGACTTTACATTCATTGGAGGATTTTTTAGGCTCATTGGGGTCATAATGAGTCCTTGTGAGATGTTAGTGTTATCTTTTACACAATGAAGAACCGAGAAATTGTGCAAATTTCCGTTTTCAAGTGTCTATTAAAGCGATTGAGATGTGGCCACCTGCTACCATGCCCAAACCCACATTCACATTGCTCTTCGTGTCTTCTGTCCCACTCCTATAAACGGAAACCTTCCCTACACTGACTGTAGTGCAGGTGTGAAGTGTACACTGTTCTCTGATCTTCCAGAAGCGTCACTGGAGTTAGATAGGTGTACTTCAAGAAAGAATGACATCAGTGTTGAAACACAGAGCAGTTATGGGTTTTTCTGGTTCCTTTAATGGTGTTCAGCTGACTTAAATTTTGTTGTGACTGTATTCCAGTTTCCACTGTGATGTATAGACTGTTAGAGACTTAAAGATTCATTAAGACAGAGTTCAGTAACTGCAACACAACTTCCTACTGACACAAAATGCACTGCAGTGTTGTTGAAGGCATTGTCAAAACAGATTGAATGCATTAGTCCTTCACAGTAGTTGTAGATAACACTGCCTCCCACATGTAGAAGGGATGGTGTCTAGCACCACTTTCTATGATATGAAATTGTGACTCTACCTAGTGGTACATTGAATGAAAATGACCTCCATAGGATCATGGGGAGTGGCATTATTTGAAGGATTAGGACATGTGGCTCAGGGCTCTGGATATTTGGTCTGAGGATCCTGGTCTTTTATGAGCCACACTTGCTGTGGGCTACCACTACAGTGGTGTGAGCTGAGATCTGTCTGCTGGGGCTCCTACCCAACTAAGGGTTCTGGTGAGGCTCTAGGCCCCGTGGGCCATCTCTTAAAGCACTTGAGTTGTTTTTGGACCTGGGCCTAGCTTGTGTTTGAGTGCCTATAGGATAATGTTGCATCTCTGTGGGTCTCACCCTCTACCAACATGCTGTCTTCCCTGCTGTCACCCCAAATTAACCAAAGGCCTCCAGCACTGCACGGTGCATCAGCTCTGACCTGTGGTTAACTTGGGCCCAGCCACACTAGCCCTGACAGCCTGATCTTGAGCAGGCCAGAGTTTGAAGTGACAGCTTCCTTTGTCCTTGTCCAGTGTGTATCTATACATACTATCCAAGACTACTCTCATGGAGTGTGACTCTAGCTTCTACTGCCTGGAATAATCCCAGGGCTAAATTGTAACCAAGGTTTATCTTGACCCATATCTCTGTAAGAGATAGTAATCAAGGCTGGCTTTGGCAATACGCTCTCCTGGCTGTTGGGCATTGGAAGTCACTGTACTCTCAACTGAGTATCTAGTCACTCCTCCAGCCATTTGTATAAAAATTAGACCCAGTGGTAGGTGGCCTCAAGGACGATGAAGAGGGAGGTATATATAGTATACAGTCTAGGTAGTTTAACCCATAGCACCTCTATGCAGTCATAGGGGAGACATCATCCATGTTGGGTGCAGACTTCCAGCATGGCTATTTTAGGGTCACTCCTGCCCATAACCCCTCAGGCATGCTCTCTAAGTAAGCCTAGTAAATTAATTTGCCCAGGGTGATCCTTGAAGGAATCAAAGTTTGGTTCATCAGTTGGACTTTTGACAGAGGGGGTAGACATTTCCTCGAATCCCATCCTCTAGAGAGAAAAATTCCTGCCACACATATGTACCACACTTTCATTCTTGTATTTCCAGCGGGTAGTGTCATTCCTTGAGGCCTCCAGGCCCACCTCTCCGATAAGGCTCTGACCCTCTAGTAGGACCCAAACCTGCAGAAGAGATGCCTGGGACCTTCAAAGCTGTTCTGTTCTGTTTTATTTTCTCTTAAATGTGCCAAGAACTTTAGTAATAGAAAAAATTTTCAGTCAAGTCAGAAATGTGGACAAGGAACTTCATAGTACATCAACAGATGAGACAAAGTATATGATTTGGTAGTGAATGAATATTGTAATGAAGTATCACTTATAATATTTAGATTAATAATAAAATAGGTTAGTATAACCTATTTTAAAAATCATTATTGGGTGCATGTTTTGGCATTTTAGTGTGACGCACCCACGCCATGGTACATGGATGGAGGTTAGTGGGAAATTCTGAAAAATTGGTTCTCCCATTCTACCAGAGCTTTAATAGACCAAACTTGAATCGTCAGGTTTATATGGCGGAGTCTTCTGACAAGCCAAGCCCATAGCTGACTCAATGACCAAGCAGCTGGCTATCCCAGTGTGGATTGTGAAGACACGCTGAAAATTATGTCATACTGTTGCCATGGATATGTGCTTACGCATTATGTTCATGCTTCAGTTCTTAGGTGACTTGAGACGTCTCAACATACACTTGGGTAGTATAGAATTCTATATTTTGGTTGTGATTAAGATTTAATAAACAGGAGCAGATGTTCATGTGAAAGTATGATAATACCATTAAATGCCATCCCTCAACTGGACTGGTTAATATTTGTTAAAATATTTCTTGAAATAACTTCATCTACAATATATACAATTAATATACAATAAAATGAGCCTTATGAGATGTTAGTGTCATCTTTCACAGAATAGAGAACTGAAGAATACACAAATTTCCCTGTATTCAAGTGTCTGTAAAATCTATTTGTATGTGGCCACATGGTACCATGACAGAAAAGGATGTCAAGTCCCTGGAACTGGAGTTACAGATGGTTCTGGACCACCATTTAGGGGCCTGCAACTGATCCCAAGTCCTCAGAAAGAGTAGCAAATGCTCTATAACACTCAGCCTCATCTGCTCAAGATTTTAAGGCAGTTTTTAAAAATTTTTTAATCATTATGACTATTATTTTTATGCATATGGATCTTTTGCCTACATATGTATCTATGCACCATAACTTTCACAGAGCCCAGAAGAGAACATTGGGTGTCCTGAGACTGGAGTTACAGATGATGCTGAGCCACCATGTGGGTGCTTGGTATTGAACCCTAGTCCTCTGGAACAGCTGATTTCCAGCAATTTTCAAGTTTTTCAATCATTCAGGCAATCAAACCAAAGCCTGTTTGCTTACCTCTGCTGACATAAGTACTTGTTGTGTATTTGTAGAAAAACTATACGTGAGACATAGAATCTATTTTGACATGGAGAATGGAAACAAAAGGAACATATATCACAATCTGAAGCCTTAAGAATTTGTAGGTCTGACTACTAGCAATAGTGGAGAGGGTAATTACTCTGGTAATCAGAATGGTGAATACCCTAACTGTCATCATAGAGCCATCATCCAGTAACTAATGGAAGCAGATGCAGAGATCCATGGCCGGGCACCAGACCAAACTCCAGGGGTCCAGTCGATGAGAGAGAGGAGGGATTCTATGAGCAAAAGACATCGAGATCATGATGGGGAAACATACAGAGACGGCCAGGCCAAACTAGTGGGAACTCATAATAGTAGACCAATAGCTGTGGAGCCCCCATGGGACTGGAGTAGGCCCTCTGGTTACGAGAGACAGTTGTTTAACTTGAACTGTTTAGGGCCCCCTGGCAGGGGGATTTGGATCCATCCCTGGTGCATGAGCCAGCTTTTCGGAGCCCAGTGCCTATGGTGGGACACCTTACACAGCCTTGGTGCAGGGAGGAGGGGCTTGGACCTGCATCAACTGAATGTACCAGACTCTGCTGACTTCCCATGGGAGGCCTTGCCTTAGAGGAGATGGCAATGGGGGAGGTTGGGATGGGGGGGGGAGGCTGGAAGGTGGGAGCGGGGAGCAGAGGGGGATCTGTGGTTGCTATGTGAAACAAATAGAAAATTTCTTTTTAAAATTTCTTTTTTTAATTAAGAGATTTTCTATTTGTTTTACATATCAACCACAGATTCCCCTGTCCTCCCTCCTCCCACCCCTCAGGCTCTCCCCCCAACCAACCCCCCATTCCCACCTCCTCCAAGGCAAGGTCTCCCCTGGGGGTCAGCAGAGCTTGGTACATTCAGTTGAGGCAGGTGCAAGCCCCTCCTCCCTGCACCAAGGCTGAGCAAAGTGTCTCAGCATAGGCACTAGGTTCCAAAAAGCCAGCTCATACACTAAGGACAGGTCCCAGTCTCACTGCCTGGGGCCCCCTAACAGTTCAAGCTAAACAACTGTCTCACTTATCCAGAGGGCTTGGTCCAGTTCCATGGGAGCTCCTCAGCTATTGGTTCACAGTTTATGTGTTTCCACTAGTTTGGCTAGTTGTCTCTGTACTTTTTCCAATCATGGTCTCGATATCTCTTGCTCATATAATCCCTCCTCTCTCTCGTCGATTGGACTCCTGGAGCTCTGCCTGGGACTTGGCTGTGGATCTCTGCATCTCCTTCCATCAGTCATTTCTATGTAAACGAATAGAAAATTTCTTAATAATAATAAAAAGAAAATCGAAAAAAGGGAAATAAATAATTTATAGGTCTGAAATCACAGAAATTCAATGCAAATATATCATTCACCATATAACGAAATCAGGCTTCATCAACAAGTAACAGTTAGTCAAAACTCTGAATGTTCTTTCTAGCATTGGGGGGATAGCTCAGCTAGTCATGCACACGCCTTGCAGGCTTGAGACCCTGATTGTAGTCCTAGAAGCTCATGAGAGAAGCTGTGCACTGGGGGAGCAGTTGGAGTTTTCAATCCCCCTTTTCAGCTCAGGCTCCGTGTCCAGGCAGCCTAGCCTTCGTGTCATATTGTGGATCATTGACCACCTTTCTCAGAAAAGAGAAAATGGGGGACAGTGCCTGAGGAATGACACCAAGTTACTCCTCTGTCCTACACACAAACATTTGCACACATACATGTGCACCAGATACACACTAACATGCACTCTGCAACGGTCACATACAACTTTACTCCCTTTGCACACAGCCTTCAGGAATAAGCCTCTTAGCTTTAGAAACTAAGGTGCAGAAGGTTCCCTGTACCTTTCCCAACATTATGCTAAGCCATGGGTTTCTCCTAGTTCATAATGGAGAAGCATGAAGATAAAGTACTACCATGAAACTTGGGGTCTGGCTGTCCCATATTTCTGATCCCACATTTTCCTTTGATTAAGCTGAAATGCCAGTATTAGTGTCCTACTGAGTGTGGGTAGCTCAGGTTCACTCAGGGCCTCAGCCAATCCCCTCTTTATGCCCTTTTTACCCTGTCTTGGGACCCAGAGAGGTCAGGTCCTTTTCCTTGGGATATCTGCTGCTGGCAATCTGAGCCCCGGAGTTAAGCTGCCTGCTTAACTAGATTGGAAGACCACATTCCCTCCCAGGCTTGTGGGTGCTCCTAGAGCCTTGCCCCCTCCTCTCTTCTGGGTTTCCATGCTTCCCTTGCTGCCTTCTGACTCCTCCTCCCTTCTAGAGCAGTTTCCAGGTAACCTGCAGGCTTCTGTCCCCTTGACTCTGGCTTTTCTGGCAGAAGGATGAGGGCTTCCTGGTGTATGATCCACCCTTGTCTCTCCATGCCTCAGTTCACCCTCTGAGTGGAAGGGCTTTAGACTGAATCATTGCTTCTTGATCTGAAGGGTTCCATTCCTCTAGCTGGTGTTCCCAAGCAGCTTCTTTAGAGCTACCTAGCTACCTACTCCTCAAAGGGAGCTCTGATATCCCTTGGGAAGGAACGTGTCTTTTCAGGAAACACTATTTCTGGACAGTGGACACATGTGAAGAAGGGCTGTGTGTGATGACTCTGACACTGTGGATGCCATCTACTGTGCCAGAGCAAGAAGAGCTACTCTTCCGGGTGGCTTTGAGGTGGGACTTTGGTGTATAGAGATTCTGATGTCTCTGTACCTTTTCCAGATGACTTTGACAGTGAGGCCAGAATTCTGTCCTTGTCAGAAGACATGAATGACACAGAAGAGCCAGAATGCTTAAGCCCTGTCTCAGAAGGCAGGAAGTAGGAGGAAGCCACTAACCCCTGTTCTGGGGAAAACAAAGATATCCTCTGGGGAGTGGGTCCTATATTCCCTCACCTTCCTCTTCCACAAGCAGCCCAACTAGTTCCAACCCAAGGGTCCAATTGCATGACCTGTTAGAACATTTTGGGCCAGGGCTTTAGCACTGTTGCTTGGGGCCAGTAGGCTTCAGGACCACACTGGCCTTCGGCTTACTTCAGTCTCTGGACAGCCAGAGCCACCTTTAGTGTGGTAGCCCAGAGACAGGAGTGGTACTGAATGGAGCCCATGAGACTGGGCTGAGAGTTCCTGAACTTTCGACTTGAAGGCATTTGTTGCAAAGGATTCCCTTCCTTGAGGAAACCTGCAGGCATTGGCACCAGCAGTCCTTGGTTCCAATGCTGTTGACTTGATCTCTAGTCAAGAAAAAGACATCACAGCCTTTCACAAAGGTTGTCGAAGTGATAGCTGTCACAAATCTATTATAATTTAGTCTGTTCTCAGGACAGGACAGGACCTTGACCTCAGCCAGTGTTTGGGATACAAGGTGAAGGTCAGCAGAACTTTCTTTCTCAAAGTATTTTATCTTTGAACCTGGTTCCTTTAGAGTGGTACATGGCAAGGTACATATGGCTAATGCATACATTTTGCCCCACCTCTCATGTACCCGGTGGCTGGTGCAGGAACACTTCTTGGGGCTCACATCCACACCCCAGCTCTATTCTTGAGTGAAATAAGCTACTTCACTGAGCACCGTCCTACAAGGCATGAGACTGTGGAGTGACTACTAATGAAGTGCTCAGCTTGATGGTGGTTGGGTCTGCACAACTGACTAGAAAGAACTGAATTGTTAAAATGTTTTAAAAGCATGTACATATTATTGTATATTAAACAATAAAACAAACTCAGAGGCTTCTACCGTACATTAATATTGCAGTCATTTTGGGGACCTTCCAGGCCCTCAGGCTGGCACCCTGTCCTGCACTTTTGTACACTTGCTTTCTCCACCTCTCCAGAGGGGCCAGAACAGCCTGCTTCCTGAACCTATGTTCTATCCCACCCCAGGATCCTGCTCTGCTTTTCCCTCTGCTCAGAGCATCCTACTGCCCTGTGCCCAAATGACCCCCTCCTCATTTCCCTCAGGCCTGTCTGCAAACACCATGAATCCTGAGAGGCTTTCTCTGGCCATACTAGACTCTCTAAAACATCATACCTATCATTGCATTTTCCTTCTGTATTTTAATTGTTCTGTCTAGAATGTATCCAACCCATCTTCTCTGAGTTTCATTTGCCGATCTTACCAGTGCCTGCCTCCCTCACTAGCTGTCAGCTGAAGAGGGGAAGGACTTTGTGTTTTGTCCCCGAGAGAACTTTGGGCTCCAAGTAGGCACACTAAATGTTTGTGGAATGACGGACAGGTGGCAAGGTGATGGGAGTGTGTGAAACAGTGCCCCCAGAGGAGCATCTGGATCTGGAAGCCTCCCTGGGGCCTCCTAGCCACTGCTGCTTTCTTGAAGCCATGGAAGGCTCTTGTGTGGCCTTTGGCCCCTTTGATTTAGGGTCTGAGTCATGGAAATAACTCCTATCCAAGGCAGTGACTTGGGTGGGTGGGTGGTGGGTACAGTCGACAGGGCCCTTGGGCAGATTTCTAGGATCCAGGCCAGACTCAGCTGTTCGGCAGTCAGTGGACTTCTCAGTGATTCAGTCTGAATCACAGATACTCAGGCTTCATGAGGAATGGGACTATGATTCTTAATTGACCCGGGGGCAGGTATCACCTGTCCTCTAGAGACAGAGGCAGATATGAAGACTGAGAGAAGGCCATCCAGGTGTGCTGATTTTTGAAAGCATGGGAAGGGGAGGGAAGGCAGATGGTCTCACTTTTAGCAGCATTTCTGTGCAGTGTAGGCTCAGGGCTGTGGGGCACAGCACTGGTATCTGTCATTGACGCTTACCTGCCCCTGGATGCCTGGAGGATGACACTGGTGTCTGACGGGAGGACTGCAGGCAGCAGACATCTGAGACGTTCTCTAGACTCACTTATAATACAGCTCAGTCCTTGAAAATATCCCAACACACACCTTTTCCCTACCCCTAGTGACCTTTAGGATGGTTCTCTCCTCAGTCATGGGGACTTGGGAGCAATGTGATTCCCTGTGTCTCTCTGGGCTCATCTGCCTGCTCTCCTTACATACAGCACAGAGTCCAGAGCGGGAGTGGGAATGTAGTCAGGGTCACACAGCCAGTTAACTGGAGGGTGAAGACCCTGCTTTTTCCTGAAGGCCAGTGTGTGCAAACATTGCAGTGTGGCCTCCATGTATTTGGCAGCCCCTGATTCCTGGGACCTCACAGATTTCTAGGATCCAGGCCAGTGCTTGACATTTTGTCTCATTCAATCCCAAGACACACAGAGGTTACCAGCTCCATGTTATTCAAGGCGAACTGATGCACAGAGACAAGGAGTCTTACACCACCGCCACAAAGTAAAAGTGAAGCCAGGATTTGGACTCAGATGTGCTCAATTGACCTGCACAGCCTCAGGAATTCCCACCATGTGGATGCTGGCCTTCGGGATGGTCACCTCTTTTCCATGCCCAGCCCTTAGTCTCAGCAAGGCATGATCACTTTGAGACAACATCCTTCTCTGTTCCTAGTCTAGTGCAAAATGTGTGTCCTTGAGAGCAGGTGGGAATACAGTGAGGGCTCAAGAGGACACCCACCTCTAATGCCCCATGGGACTCTCATCCCCCCATAACAGGTCCCCTGCCGAAGAGACGGACACGGCATACCCAAGGGTGAGTGAACTTAGGCTGAGGATGTGAACAGAGGAAGATGGGAAAGGCTGCATTGTTGTTGTTTGTTTTTGCTCCTTTGCAGGGCCCACCATCCAACTCCCAAATAAATGACACCCAGAGGCTTATTCTAAACTATAAATGCTCGGCCTTAGCTTAGCTCATTTCTAGGCAGCTTTTCTTAACTTTAAATAATCCCATCTCCCTTTTGCCTCTGGGCTTTTCCGTTTCTATTTCTGTATACCTTTGTTTCTTACTCCATGGCTGGTTCTCTGGCTACTTCTTCCTTCCTCCCAAATTTCTCCTTCCATATATCCTCTCTGCCTGCCAGCCCTGCCTATCCTTTTTCCTGCCCAGCTATTGGCCCTTCCGCTCTTTATTAGACCTTTTATTTATCAGTTCTTTATTAGGTGTTTTAGACAGGCACAGTCACACAGCTTCACAGAGTTAAACAAATGTAACATAAACAAAAGTAACACACCTTAAAATAATATTTTACAACAGTACATGGAGCCTAAGACTGGGAGTCAGAATGCTCAGTCCATACCCTGGACTGACTACTAAGTCAGTGTGTGTCTCCAAGTAGTTACTCATTGAGCCTCAGTTCTCTAATGTAGACCTAGGGATGGAATGAGGGTATGTATCCACAACCCCTTCCTTAGGATTTGTCTACCTCTGTCACCCCAACCCTGTTCAGGGCCCTTCCTCTGTTCATGCAACAAGTCTCAGCTGATTAAAATGTGAAGAGTGTGACTTTGCAGCCTGGAGGACACGCTTTGTGGCCATGGGCCCAATACATTGCAGGTCAACAGTCTGGTAGGTGACTCAGGCCCAACCTGGAGGGTGTAAGGTCCCTGGCCAGGGAGGTAGGATCACTGGCTCTGCGGCAGATTGATAACTCCCTCAGGCTGACATGGGTTTGAGCCAGTAGGTAGTCCAAAACAATACACACATACTGATATCTATATGTACAAATATGTATTATGTTCACTTATAGAAAATGCTTTTTTAAATGACAACAAAATAATCTAGCCCAAATGCCCATTCCCTTGTGATGCTCACCAATTGATCATTTGGTCAAGGAATTGATATATGAGTTTCTGCTTGCTTGGGTAATGATTTAAATAAGAGTTCCAGATTTTGCACTAATAACTTTGTGGTTAGCAACACAGACTCACTTGAGGAAAAGTCATTGGGACATTGAGAGTCTGAATTTCTTCTTATTACATCATAAGGAGGCTTAAACAGATGCTCAGCCCTCAACCTTGGACTTGCAGCTTTTTAAAACTGTGAGCCAATACGTGTCTGCTCATTATACAATAACCACTCTATGGTATTTTGTCCCTTTAAGACAAAATGGATTCTGACACCTTCATAAAACACATCCTTTCCTTGTTCACTCCACCCTAAGGAAGGAAGGACTACGTGTGGGAAAGGGAGTGGGCTGTGGAGACAAGCAGGTCCAATGGAGACCCAGATAAGCATTCTTATGAAGATGTATCTGTTTGCTTTTTATTCCACACGGGGTTTCTCTGCCTAGCCCTGGCTGTCCTGGAACTCACTCTATAGTTCAGCCTGGCCTTAAACTCACAGAGATCCACCTGTCTCTCCCTCTCAAGTGCTGGGATTAAAGGAGTGAGCCACCACCACCCAGCTTTGTTGCCTTTTTACGGCTCAATTTTATTAAAAAATAAGACCCAGGCAGCAACTTCTCTGAAAGCATGAAAACCAGGTGTATTGTTTCCTTTTTAAAACGTAGACTTTCTTTTAACCTGTGAGCATGGGAATAATGACACTGACAGTACCTTAACTGATTATTCTGTGAGTTCTTTATATGGACTTGCTAGTTCCCAATCTTGTGTCCCATCCTATTGATAATGCAGAGAGCTGAACTTGGGATATAGATGGGGAAAAAGAGACAGTTTGTCCCTCTTTAATCTCAGGATCTGATGTAGTTGGGGACATACACTTCCAACAAATGAATATGCAATATGATGTTACAATTCTCATGGGCAATGCAATTTAAAGGCCCTGAATGAAGGTGCTGGGAATTTGCACAAGTTTATGAACACCTGCTGTGCATCAGTCTCATTCGATCTATTCAGGTCAAAAAGGGTCATGTTCACTGACAACACAGGCCCCACCAGCCTTCAAGTAGGAAGTAAACATGATGACCCCATCTCCTACCTCATTCATAAAGAACTGGGGTGTAGTCACTTGCCCTGTATCATAATGTAGGTGAGATTGTACTTCATTATTTCATATAAGGCTCTTAGTTGAGTAATATTTTGAGGGCTGAACCTGGTACTAAATCCTCTCGTAGTTCCTACTACTCAAGACCCTAAAGCAGGAGCATCACTTAAACCAGCCTGGGCAAACAAGCGAGTGCAAATCTCCAAATCTCTAAATTTATAAATCCACACATCATAAATAGTTCTCAATCTATGTAGGGACCCCCTTCCCATTGGTGTGCTGTAGCTGCTCATTTGCAACCAGTTAACTGGGTTTCATTTTCTTTGTTCCTTCTAATTTGTAATGGCAGATGAAATTCCACTTATGCGTTGAGAGAGAAGAGGGTGTGGGGGATAAGTATAGTCATGCACTCGCAAAGATCAGAGAACAACCTCAGACGTTGGTCCTCTCTTCCCACCTTGTTTGATGCTGTCATTACCTACTGCATGCAAGGCTATCGGCCCTTGGGCTTCAGGGGATTTTTCAATCTTCACCTCCGCTGCTGGGATTTTATAGGCATGCATTGCAGCCCCAGCTTTGCATGGTTTGTGGATGTTCAAACAGAGGTCCGTCCTCATGGTTGCATGACAAGCTCTTTACTCACTGAGCCTTCCCCCCAGTCCCCACATTGATATTTAATTCTAACTTTGTGTTTGAAATAAGATAAAAAAACAGTTCTTAAATCAAATGGGCTCTTTAGGAGTGGGAGAGTCTGTATTGTGTGGTTTGGACTCTTAGAAGCCAGAGAATTTGTACTGTGTGGTTTGGACTCTTCAGGAGTGGGAGTGTCTATTCTGTGTGGTTTGGACTCTTCAGGAGTGGGAGAGTCTGAACTGTGTGGCTTGGACTTTCCAGGAGTAGGAGAATCTGTTCTGTATGGTTTGGACTCTTTAGGGGTGGGAGAATCTATACTGTGTGGTTTAGATTCTTCAGGAGTGGGAGAATCTGTTCTGTGTGGTTTTGATCCTTCAGGAATGGGAGAATCCGTACTCCATGGTTAGGACTGAAGGAGGAACAGGTGGACTTCACTGGCTGAGGCAGCAGCTTCCACAGCCACCCATCCATTGCTCACTGCAGCATCTCTTAGGAGGACTTTGGCAAAGGAGGTGCCAAGGCTGCAGAGTGCATCATTCATTCTTTCATTCCACTCAGTAGTTTAGACCAAGTCATTGCACAACAGTATGCATGCTGTGAAGCTCTAGAAACAATAAACTATCAACAATGGACCCAGTGCCTGCAGGTAAATGTGCCCTAAGGATGCTCATAGTTTCTGTTTGCTTCTAATTAGTTTCAATAAATATGAGGATATTTGAGGAAAATGTTTTTAATACAGGAATTACTTCTGTATGAGGCATGCTGTAAGTTGTTTGTTCAGAAATACTTCAGCTGTATTTCTATAAATGCCTCCATTGGACCAATGTTAAGTGACTGACTAGAGTTTTAATTAGCAACTCAAGACAGACACATATATAACAAATATAAATATACCAAATAATTAGGCAATAGTTATGAATCATGTTGATAGATATGAGTAAATAATATTACTTTCCCTGTGGTAAAGTTGAAAATGAAGAAGTAACAGCAATCTCATAGAAGCAAAATGATAGAGATAATTAGCAAGTTGGAGTTTATAGATGTAAGTGCAGTATACTGACTGTTTCAAGTTGAAATCACTTCCATAGAAGAGTCTGAGTGGACACAAACAGCTTCTCTCTGGAGTAGTTTGCGTTCTCCCATAGTTGAATCAATGTTGCTTCTTGATTCACAGTATTCACTATTGTGAGACTATAAACAAAACCACTGGAGTAATGGTTTCATGGTACAGTGGTCTGAATCTGCAAGTGCTTTATGAACAAATATACATCCATGCCTGTGACCACAGACTTTGAGAAAATTACTCCTCAATTGCCAACATTAATGCAATGAAAACAGGAATAATATAATAAAGTCATACATATTAATAATAGGAGAAAACTTTGAGGAAAAATATTTTAAAATATGGCTCCTTGATTCTCTGAATCAGCAGACATTGGGGCGAGGTTCCTAAATTCTAGCACCCTACCCCAGATTCATTACGTTGTTCAACCTGAGGCCTGAAGTATGTTTTCTAACAGGTGTCCCTGACATCAACCCTTACATCTACTGTGGTTTGGGATCCACTGAGAATGGATACTCAAGTAGAGTGTGTCTACAGTGTGAAGAACAGAAAATGCCCATTTATGTATATTTCTAAAAGTACATGAAGTGAACAAATATAACAGAGCGGCAGAGGAGGAGGCACAGGAGTGAGGGAAAGTAGAGATAGCCACTGACTTTGGCCCTTGGGCAGCTTTTCAAGGATGTAGCCTGAACCTTCTTTGACTTGCCTGTTCTTCAGCCTGTCAATCACCAGCTGGGTTGGGGCTTGTCAGCAAGAGGACAGGTGGAGAGGTGCCTGAGTCCCACTGGAGGGCTGGTCTAGCAGGATGGATGTGTGTAGAAGGGTCTGTGCCATTCCTCCCTCTAAATTTGCCTGGTTGTGGGCTGACTACTCCAGTGGACCCCAAGCAGGCTCCAAGCAGCCTCGCTCTCTGAGGTTGCAGGAGGACGCTGCTTGCTACAGAGTGCAGAATAAAAGCTTGGCATCTCCACTTCCATTTTGTGTCTGTTCCTCTGCTCTGGGTAATTTCTCCCCAAATCACCTCGGATTCTAAAAACAGGTCTGATGTATAAGCATCTTGTACAAGCATCAAAACTAGTGATCAGACAGCTTTCTATGGACAAAACCTACCTGTGCTGGCTAGTTTATGTCAGCTTGACACAAGCTGCAGTCATCTCAGAGAAGGGAAGATGCGGGGGGAGTGCCTCCATAGGGCCGTAGCCAGGCAAGCCTGTGGGGCATCTTCTTAATTAGTGACTGATGGGAGAGGGCCTATCCTATCCTGGGCAGTGCCACACTCGGGCTGGTGGTCCTGGGTTCTGTAAGAAAGCAGGCTGAGCAAGCCATGAGGAGCAAGCCAGTAGGCAGCTCTCCTCTATGGGTTCTGCATCAGCTCCTGCCCCGGGTTCCTGCACCGCTTGAGTTCCTCCCTTGCTTCCCTCTGTGATGGACTGTTGCCCAGAAGTGTAAGCAGAATGAACCTTTTCCTCCCCAAGTTGGTTTTGGTCATAGTCAACATCAGAGCAACAGTCACCCTCAGACACTACTTGACAGTCTTGCAATAATGGTCAATCAGGCCTGGTGACAGTGCCTTAGAAGACAGGGCTGATGCTGTGCTTGAATGCTTGAGGTAGCTTCACTGACTGACTTTCCCACACTGCTCTTTAATCAGTATCTTTTCTATTTTTCTCCCTTTTATTAAACATAGATTCATGGCCTTGGTCTCTGGTAAGACCACCACTGAACCAAAGCCTTTAATACCTGGGCCTTTGGGGAAATTAAAATTTAAAGCTACTGCAAGTTGTGGTGATAATGTCAGCAGGATTTGCAGTAGGGAAATCCTTAGTGACTTTGGAAAGAATGGGCAGAAACCAAAGTGCACTAAGTCCAGACCTGAATAGTAATTGAAGTAGTGGAGATATCTTGTAAATTGCTCATGGGAATAAGATAAGATGATTAATAAGAGAAACAACACCCTGACCATCATTTATGTTGTACTATGACCCTTCTGTTCCCATTTGATGTTTATTATTCGTGTTTCCTCCCATATCAAGACCATTTTTTTCCCCCAAGGATATTTTTCTGAGGAAGATCTATTTTGTTCATCATTAACTCTAAGCAGTTAGTGTATCTAACATGGCAGGTGCTTCATAACTAGTTGTCAGACAAGTGAACGAATGGGTTTTCCAAGAAACCAAGAGAGAGGACCTAGAAGGAACCACTAATATAGTGTGCACCTGCTTCCACAGCTTTTCCACTCCTGAAAGTGAGGTAGACTTCAGTACCCATTGGTTTCCCACCTGCTGTGGGTAAGAAGGGTGAGGGAACTCAGAATCTCAGCGTCAGCTGGATGAAAAGTAGCCTGGAATACTCCCTTGGTACTGTGATGTGCACAATCTCTTTTCCATTTAGTTTAGAACTGTGATTTAAATATCAACACATATTCATCTTGTGCTTATGTCTTCGAAATAGCTTAAACATATCTGTTAGGTCTTTGTACTTGGCTCCTTGGATCCAAGTCTGGCACAGGACATCTGAAACAAGCCTTAAATTCAGGCTAAGCTCCACTTGGCTAAGCTCCAAGTGCTTTTGTAAGACACTATCATGCACAGATTTCTCAAGAGGACCTGCTAGGTCCTTCATATGTGGACTGTGGTGATAAGACAGGCAGGAGGGAAGGCTGAATCTGAGAAAGGGGCCCGTGTGGCCAAAATCCGAGGACTATCAGTGCAAGGAAAAAGAACAGCTTTGGGGAAGTAAGCACTGAGCAAACTCTTCACTTTTCCAAGGCGTGAGCCCGGATGCGCCTGCGCGAATAGCCCGGGACAGCCTAGGGGGCGGGGCTAGGCTTCGGCTGGCGTCACGTGGTGCGCAGGCCATCCGCCCCGCCCGGTTCTCGGCGGCCGCCCCGCCCCACCCCGCCCCTTTCCCGCCGGGACATTGGGAGCCGCCCCGAAGTGCGCAGGGCGGCCCGGGTAAGTGTCCGCGAGGGGCGCGCGTCTCCTCGACCCGGACGGGCCCAAGAGGGGCGCGGGCAGCCTGTGTTGCGGGGCTGAGGGGACAAGATGGCGGCGGAACACCCTTCCACCTCCTCAGGCACCTGGGCGTGGGACCGGGGAGGGGAGCCGTGGGGGTTGACCGAGGAGGCCCGGCCGGGGTGGGGAGGGTCCAGCCGGCCCTCAGCCCCACTGGGCTGTGAGGGTCTTGGGACCGTGAGCTCCGTCCGGGCCGGGAGCGAGCCCGGGGCAGGATTCTGTCTCTAGCAGGTAGTCCAGGCTTCTGGCATGTCCCTGCCGCGGGGTCCTCAGGAGCTGCTTGCCTGCATTTGGCAGTTGACCACTTCAGCATCTTTTCCGCCAGGGGTTGGCCACACTTCCATGAAACTTGATTCAGGTCTTAGCTCTCTCAGGGGAGCAGTGGGTGGAAGGATTTTTTTTTCTTTCCCATTTTACAAATGTTTAACGTTGGGGCTTCAGGTGCAAAAGCAAGGCCTCTCACCTGGGATCCTCCTGCCTCAGTGTCCTCACCCCAGGAATTTGTTAGCACCTCCCCTCTGCTCAGGTTTGCTCAAGGGAGCAGGTTAGAGTCAGTAGCTGACTGCAGAGAGCTTTGAACTTGTTAGAAAGCAGCCAGAAAATTGCTGGCCAAGCAGCACCTGCTGCTGTCAAGAGGCTCCCTCTGAAGAGGGCCTGTCAGCCCTAGGGCTGCTTCCTGCTGGTGGGGGACTGTATTTCTCAAGTGTGCCAAGTTATTGTTCACGAAATAGCAATTCACTACAATTATCTTTCCGAACACAATGATTCCTTATGTATGTACTACAATTTACAGATTTTTTTTTTCATCAGCATCGTATGGAGGAAAGAATGAGACAGGTGATGTGGACATTTATGAATAGGGAACCTGGGGCTCAAAGAGATTATGACTTACCCAGATCACTTGCTGGTGATGTGTTAGAATCCAGAGTTAAGGTTGATAAGCACAGCACTAACCCACCCTGGCCTATGTTGGTGCTTTGCATTGGTATTTTTTTTATGTTAACCATGACTTTCTGCAAAATGCTTGCAGATTGACTTAAGCACACTGAAATGACTTGAAAATGTCCACTGATACCTATCTTTAATAGAGTCATTTTTAAATGTCACTTGGGAAATGACGTTGGTGGGAGAAAGTGGGGTGTGGTGGCTTTGAAGGCCAGAGTCTCAATTGCACCTTGTCCTTCAGCTTCCCTCATTTGGATACCATCCACCTCATAAAATTGTTATCAGCAGAAAAGGATTGTTTCTGTAAAGAACCGCATAGCAAGCCATCAGCAAATGCTCCGTTCCTGCTCTTTTCCCCATTCCCTTGAGCTGCATTTGTAAAATTCTCCGAGTTAGTCTGCTGGGCTTCTGTAACAAAAGACCTTAAACTGAGAAGTGTATAGAGAACAGGGATTGATTTCTCACGGTTCCGGTTGGGGAAGTCCAAGATGAAGGTGCTAGCTGATTCTGTGTTTAGTGATGACCTACTTTCTGATTTTAGATGACACCTTCTATACCCCCACATGAGGAGGGACGGAGGTCTTTTTTTTAACCTCTCTTATAAGGGTATCAATCCTGTTTATGAAGACCCTTGCTCTTAATTATCTCCCCAAGTGTTTACCTATTACTGTTACCTCAGAAGTAGGATTTCAATATGAATTTTGAGGAGACACATGTAGCAGTATACGTCTGTAGCCACACTACTAGGGTGATGGTGGTTGTGGCAGAGACAGGTAGATTCCAGGGGCTTGATGACCAGCCAGGCTATCTGAGTAGAGAATTGCAGATTCAGTGAGAGACCTTGTCTCCAAAAAGCAAAAAACAAAAACAAAAACAGTGGACAGTGAACCTTTGGCCTTCGTGTTTGCCCATATGTGCACACATAAATAATAAGGTAGAGAGTGGCTGAATAAACATCTGACATTAACCTATGGCATCCACACACATTCATGCATACCCACACACATATACATACTTGTATACACAGTGTATGCTGTTATATGCTAGGTAATATAACAGTCTTCACTAATGGTACAATATCAATACTGTGGAATTATCATTTTTGAAACTGTCGACATAAAAATTACAAATGGCTGTGGATGGGAAAATGGCTCAGAGGATCAAGAGCACCAGTTGCTCTTTTAGAGGAAATGAACCAGGTTCAATTCCCAGCAATCACATGATGGTTCATCACCAGTTCTGGGGGATCTGACACCCTCTTCTGGTCTCCTCATGTACCGGACATGCAAATAGTACATAGACAAACACCTGTACACATAAAATAATAAAGTGAAAAATTGAAAATACTGCAAGTGGCTTGTTTAATAAAAATTAAGTCAATGTAATTCTTTTTGCATTTTTTTTTTCTTTTTGGGTGATGTAACTTTTTTACAAGCATTTTTGGCTAAGTCTTGCTGTTTAAGTTTTTTTTTTTTTTGTCAGCTTGATTAGTCATCTGGGAAGAGGGAATCTAAATTGAGAAAATTCCTCCATCACATTGGCCTGTAGACAGTTCTATGGGACATTTTCTTAATTGATGATAGATGAGAGAGAGCCCTGCCCACTGCTTATGGTGCCACCCTTAGACAGGTGGTCCCTGGTAGTTCAGAAAAGCTAGCTGAGACAGCCAGGAGAGGCAAGCCAGTAAGCAGCTTTCTTTGTACCCTCTGCTTCAGTTCCTGCATCCAGGCTGAATCCATCGTGACTTTCCTTCATGACAGACTGTAAACTTTAAGCTGAAATCCACCCACCCCAAGTTGCTTTTGGTTAGCTGTCTTATTACACGAAGAGAAAGCAAACTCATAGATTCAGACAGTGAAAAAATATCTGCAGTCCAGTGCTGGAGCTACCCTTAGTAAAAGAGTATTCCCTCTCTAACATACTAAGGATTTCATGAATGTTGCTAAGTAGTTCTCTCCCCCACCCCACTTTTTTTTTTTTTTTTAATCTACTGGCGTAGGTAGAAGCCAGAGGCCAAGCTCAGCTGCCATTCCTCAGGAGCTGGCCACTTTATTTTTTGAGACAGGACCTTTTGCTGGGACCTGGGCCTTGCTTTACTGGTTAGACAGGGTAGCTGGTCAGCAAGTCTTAGTAATCCTGTTTGTGCTTCCCTGATCCTGGTTTATAACTGTGGGTAACCATACTTGCATTTTTTTTCGGTGGGTACTGAGAGTTGAAATCAGTGACTCATGTTTGATGCTATTGCTTGTGTGGCAAACACTTCACTGGCTGAGATATCATTCCAGCACATTTCTGGTCTCATGAGACAGGTCTTTGTAGCTCAGACTGACCTTAAATTTAAATAGTGGGTTTCTTGTGTATTTTGAAAGCTTGCAAAAGTAGAGAATGAACTGCTATATATCAGTCTTTTTTTTAGCAATCTACACGATTGATATTTTTCCATAAAAGACACCCATGTCCCCATTTTATTTGTAAAAATTGTAGTATATGTTGGCCTACTTTTGAAGAAAGAGGTGGTGCTGCTGTTTTCAGTTGGCCAAGCCATATTGACAGAATACTTCTCGGTTGATTTATTCATGGCAGTATGTACTGAAGCAATTGAAAAACTCTTTAAACAATAAGGAATTATGAAGTTTCTGTATTACTTTTAAAGATATTCATTTTTGCTCTAATATACTTAGTTTGTACTTATCAAAAATGTGAAAAATTATTGATAGCTTTTGAATT
This sequence comes from Peromyscus californicus insignis, assembly GCF_007827085.1. NCBI lineage: Eukaryota > Metazoa > Chordata > Mammalia > Rodentia > Cricetidae > Peromyscus > Peromyscus californicus. The sequence goes on along the minus strand of NW_026294402.1, from coordinate 50,352,672 downwards.
TATCTATAACAGTGTTAAGTACCAAGCTCAGGAAAACATTTAGACTTTCTTTTTTTAAAGAAAGAATTATTTTTAATTCTTTGAAGTTTTTTATTTTTAATTCTTTGAAGTTTTTTTTAAAAACTACAACTTACTTTGATCATATTCATCACCTGTTCCTCCCCCTAATACCTCCCAGATCCACCCACCTCCTTATTACCCCCTCAATTTTGTATCCTCTTTAAAACTTTTTTAAGTTAAAGAGGATAAGAGATACTTTATTCTAGAACCAAATGTGACTGACAGTGTGTTTCTTTTTAATAACCCACTGACTCCAATTTGTGCTGCCTGTAACTCCTAGGTTTGGGGCCATCTACTGGAGTGGGGTTATACCCTTAAAGAAAACTGACTCTCCCAAAGCTCCTCAGTTAGGAGTGGGAGCCCATGACCCTCTTCCCACCCTGTGCTAGCATATTGACTGGCTTTGTGTTGTTCAGTTTGCATGCGGGCAACCACAGCTGCTGTGAGTGTGTGAGCTCAGGGATCCTGTCATGTCCAGATGATACAGTTTTGCCCCAGACCTTCCTGACCTCTAATCCCAGCTGAATACTAACCCATGGGTTTGCCTTACCAGACATAGCACACTAATAAAATCATATAATACGTGGTCTGTTGTATCTTGCTACTTCTGTTTGGCACATTTTAAAGAATCGTTTATACGACAGCATGTACTAGCGCTTCACTCCTTTTTATGAGTAGCTAACATTCTACTGTGTAGGCATCCCCCATTTTATTTACCTGTTGGACAATTCTTGGTCATTTGTATGTTTTTATTTGTAGTTGTTAGGGCAGTGCTGCTGTGGACATTCTTGTGTAAGTTTTGTGTGGTCTCGTGTGTTCATTTCCTGTGAGTGGCTGTAGGAGTGGAATTGCTGGGTTGTATGGTGACTCACTAAGGAATGGCCAGATGCTGTACTAGGTCAGCTGTACCAGTTTACATTCCCACTGCAGTGTGTGAGGAAGGTTCCATTTTCTCCATTTCCTCTGACATTCTAGTCCTGTCTTTTTGACTGTAGATAGCTGAGTGATGTGAAGTGATACCTCATTGTGGTTTTGATTTGTTTACCTAATGGCTAGTGATTTGAACATGTTTTCTTGTACTTGTTAGTCATTTAAATCTCTCTTTTGCAGAAATGAGGACATGGCCCTTTAACCTACATACTGCTACTGTTTTAATTTTTAATGTGTTCCACTCTTGTGCTGTCTTTGAATTCTTTTTTAAAGATTATATCATTGAAGGGATTGCTTCCCAGAAATTCTTGCAATCTTGAGATGCTGTATAGTGAAGCACATACCACCTACTCATGTTTATTAGTGTACACATTGCAGTAGTTTTCCTTTTGTTCAAAGAACTATCTTGAATTTTCCTAGAAGGAAGAAAATTTGAATTTTTTTTTGAGACAAGGTTTTGCTGTGTAGCCCAGGCTACCCTCTTTTTCAGAATTCTGCCTCAGCGTCATGACTTATTTCAGTTTGGAGGCAGAGGTAATAATCTATTAAGTGCCAAATGGAACAGCAGTGCTTGAGGCATGGTGGTGAGATTTGGAGTAAATCAGGATCTGGTAGAATTTAAGAGGTTATGATTCCATTCTGAGCCATTATTCTTATTCTATAATTTAAAAGTATATTTAAATTTAATAATTTCAGCCTTTGGTGTTTGTAATTGTCGTATAGTTATAATTCAGAAAATCAGGAAACTTCATGAACAGTCACTCATAATTTCTGTATTGTACAGTTATCAGGTTTTGAATAGTGGTTCTGGGCTGTCAGGTTCTTCACATAAAATTTCTTTATATTTGAAAATAAACCTACAGGGTAAATATTTCTACTCCCTTTGTCTAACTGTGAACTCTTAAAAAAGCAATTAGATAACTTTCCTAACACATGTAATGCGTACATGGCAGCCTTGGGAGTATGTATGAGTCTGACTGTAGAGATCACATTCTCCTCAGTGTGCCCTTTGGATGTCCGCTCTGTTTTCCAGTGGCTACCACATTCTTCATATTCTTCATATTATTTCTTATGGTCATAGGATTTGGTGTCTGCTTGCAAAGTGTGTGTCCTCTAAAGCTGTCTTTCTTGGGAAGGCTTGTAGAGTTCACAGCTTCACAGACTGGTTGGAATGACTGAAAGGAGGTATTTCTGCGTAACCAGTGAGCTGTACAGTGCTGCAGTCTTTCTTTCCTGCTGTAGGGGAGAGGTCTTCAGTTGTTGATACTGACCCTCAGGGTCTTGAAATGGGAGAGAAGTGGGAAAAAGAGGAAAACATTTATCATGTACTGGGTTTTCTGTAATATTTCAGAAATTATTTGGGCATCTCTGTGTCATCTGGTGGAAATTTCCACTCTAGTGCATTACCACTTAACTTTGTAAAGTAGATGTTATTTTATATTATGAAAGAAAATAAGTTACATAATTATGATTCTAGTGAACAGCTAAATTGGAAGTCGGTCCCACAGTATGTTCTTCCCCACTGTATGGGTTTATTCTAGAATATAAACTGTGAACCACTAATCCATATGTAAAGCATTTCTTTTTTTTTTTTTTTTCTGTGATTTCATTTTATGTGTATGGGTGTTTTGCTTGTATGTGTGCTATGCACCACATTCCTGCATTGCCTACAGAAGCCAGAAGAGGGCACTGGTTCCCTTGGAACTGGAGTTACAAATGGTTCTAAGTCTCTATATGCATGCTGGGAATTGAACCTGGGTCCTCTGGAAGAGGAAATAGTGCACTTAACTGCTGAGCCATCTCTCTAGCCCATTTGTAGAATATTTCTATCCTTCCAGGAAGTTCCTTCCTGCTCCTTCTCAATCCCTCCAACCAGCTCAACAGCCTCCTCCTCCTCCTCCTCCTCCTCCTCCTCCTCCTCCTCCTCCTCCTCCTCCTCCTCTTTTTCTTAGCTAAGATTACTTTTGCCTAATATGTAGCTTCATATAAACAGAATCATTGGATACTCGCTTGCCGTTTCTTTCTGTGGGTGTAATATCTGGTATTCCTCTGTTATGTGTATAAGTAGTTCATTCCATTCTGTGAGTAGCATTCTGTTACATGGATATACTACAATTTGATTATTCTTCTGTTGATGGATATTTGAATTGTTGCCAGTTTGGAGCTATTATGTGTAAAACGGTTTTGAACATTTTCTATAGATTTTTGTGTGAAAAATATTGTTATTTTTTTGGGAGGAACATAAATATTCAACCTTCATTTTATAGATGAGAACACTGCTACAAAGGTTAAATGACTTCTTTTAAAATGTTTCTCTTTAATATCATATATGCATATGATGTGTTATGATTAAATCCACTCTTCTTTCTTTTTACTCAAATTCTTCCCCTGTTCTTTCCCTCCCAACTACATGTGCTCTCTTTTTAAAGATACCCATGGAGTCCATTTAGTGCTGCCTGTTTGTACAGATGGGTGGCTCCATCTGCTGGAGCATGCGTAGTCTTTCAGGGTCTACATCACTGAAGAAAACTGACTTTTCCTTCCTTAGCAGCCACCGTTTGTCAGACAGCTCCTCAGACGGGGGTGGGACTTCATGAGCCCCTCCTGTTTTGATGCTGGGACTTTGGGTGGCTTGATTTTGTGCATTGATATGTGCTCCGAACTGCTGTGAGTTCATGTTCCCAACTACATTGCATGATTTCTTAATGTCCTATAGCTAGAGCCAGTGAGGAAAAGTATGAGTGTATGTGTGTATTTTATGTGTGTGTGTGTGTGTGTGTGTGTGTGTATATATATATATATATAATTAGTCTATGAGTTCTATCAGCTGGGATTTAAAAATGTAGGCTTCATGAATGGGGGGAATGGCTTTACAGGTAGAACGCTTGCTTAATATGTGTAAGGCCATAGGTCTGATCCCCAGCACTGCAAAAGAAAAAACAAACAAAAAACTGTGTATCTTCTTGATGATGACTTTTGAGCTGTGTTCAAAGAATTGGTAGCCTTTAAAAAGTTTTTTAATTACATTTGTGTGTATGTGTGTGTGTGTGTGTGTGTGTGTGTGTGTGTGTGTGTGTGTGTGTATGTGTGTATGTGTGTGTGTGTGCACACACGCACACTTCTTCAGTTGTCCTCACACATGCATGCATGGGCAGAGATCAGAGGATAAAGTTGTCAGAGTTGATTCTCTTCTTCTACCATATGGGTTCTAGGAATCCAGCTCTGTTCTTCAGACTTGGCAGCAAGTGCCAAGGGAATGATGCCAACCACAGTGGGTTGGGTTTTCCCACTTAATTCAGATAATCCTGCACAGATTTGTATGGAGTCCAAACCAGGGTATACAATCCCCAAATTGAGACTGTCTTCCTAGTGATTCTAGGTTGGGTCAAGTTGACAATTAAAGCTAACCATCACAGAATATTTAAGATCTAAACTCTTAGGTGTTTTCAAGTATTAGCATTAACCATAGTGTCTATGTTGTACAATAAGTTCTAGCATTTTTTCAGAATCCTCAAGAAACTTTGTGCCATTTAATTTGTATTTTCCTAGGTTACCCCCCCCCCCTCCAGTCTTCTAGTTCCTGGCTGTTACCATTCTGCACTCTGCTTCTGTGAGATCAATTACTTTATATTTCACAAATAAGTAAAATCATACAGTATTTATTTTTCCGTGCTTGGCTTTTTTCTTAGTATAATATGCTCCAGATTAATCTGTGTTGTTAAATATCACAAGATTTTCTTTTGAAAGGTTGAATACTATACCACAACCCCACAAAAACAGCACATTTTCTTTATGTAATCATCCATTGACAGACACTTGAGTTGATTATCTTGGATATTGTGAGTAATGCTGAAAAGAAGATGCAATATATTTAATATCATTTAATTTCTTTTAGATGCTTACTAGAAGTGATTGTTGGATCATATAGTAATTTTAAAAATATTTTAAGGAACCCATACTGTTTTCCATAAAGGCCGTACTAATTTACATTCCCTACAATGGTGTAAATAGCTTCTTTTTCTTCTAGCATCTTTGAGAAAGATACCACTTAATCCTGGAGTATGATTTTCTTGATGTGTTGTTTGGAGTCAGTAGTCGTAAGATTTCTTGCATCTGTATTCATCAGGTATGTTGGTTTGCAGTCTTCTTCCTTCATCTTTCCTTCCTCTTCATATGTTTGCTCTTGGAATCAGGATAATGTTGGTATCATGGACTGAGGTTGGAATGATTCTCTTCCAGATTTTTCAAATAGTTTGATAATTCATAGAAGTTTTCTTTAACAGTTTGGTGCAATTCAGCAGTAAAACCATCTGGTCCTGGGCTTTTCTTTGTTGGGAGGCTTTTTAATTCAATCTCATCACTCATTATTGATCTGTTCAGGTTTTCTGTGTTCTTATGATTCTGTTCAGGTAGGTTTTAAGTGTCTATAGATGTATGCACTCTTCTAGGCTTTCTAAGGTGTTCATACTAGTACCCAGTGATCTTTTGCATTTACCATGGGATCTGTTGTAATGTCATTTCTGTTTTGTGTTCTCTTTCTCTTTCTCTCTCTCTCTCTCTCTCTCTCTCTCTCTCTCTCTCTCTCTCTCTCTCTCTCTCTCTCTCTTCTTGATTAGTCTGGATCTAAAAGGTTCGTCAGTTTTACCTACAAAAACCCAAGTCTTGCTGGCACACTCCTGTACCCTAGCCCTTAGACAGTGGTGGTAGGTGGATCAGAAGTTCGAGGCCATCTGTGGCTACATAGATTTTCTAACCTGAAACTTTTAAATAAAAAAATTTATTAATTTTTGTTTTATGTTTGTAAGTGTTTGCCTGCAGGTATGCATCATGTGTGTGACTGCAGAGGCCAGAAGTGGGTGTCAGATACCCTAGAACTGGACTCACAGGGGACTGTGAGTGTCATGTGAGTTCTGGGAGCAAATCTGGGTCCTTTGCAAGATACTGCTCTTACCTGTAAGCCATGGCTCCAGACCCCTGAAATGTTTCTTAATTTAATTAGATCAAGCAGTTGTTTTTTTTTTTTTTTTTTTTGAATCTTGAGAATTTATGTATAGATCTGCCCTGTTTTTTTTTTTTTTTTTTTTTTTTGTCAACTTGACACAAATCTATACAGTTTTGGCTAGAGCAATAGTTTTCAACCTGTGGGTCATGACCACTTTGGCAAACCTCTGTCTCCAAAAATGTTTATATTGCAGTTCATAACAGTAGCAAAATTACAGTTATGAAGTAGCAATGAAACAGATTTTATGGTTGGGAGTCAATACAACATGAGGAACTATATTAACGGGTCTTAGAGGAACATTGGGCTAGAAGAACCACTGGGCTGGAGGAACCTCAACTAAGAAAATACTTGCATCACATTGGCTATAGGCAAGTCTGTGGGGGCATTTTCGTGATTAATGGTTGATGAGAAAGGGCCCAGCCTAATGGAAGGTGGTGCCACTAGGTGGTATAAGAAAGCAGGCTGAGCAAGCAAGCCATGGGAAGGAAGCCAGTAGGCAGCAATCCTTTATGGCTTCTGTTTCAGTTCCTGTTTCCAGGTTCCTGCCAAGTTTCTTAGTCTAATCAGACATTTTTCTCTTTCTTTTGAAACACTAGCTTGTAGATTCATTGATCTTATCTGTTTTTTAGACTTTTTTCATTGTTCTATTTAGATTTTTAGTTTCCTTTTTGATGTCTTTGAGTTTTGATCTTTTTCTAGACCCTTGGTTTGGGTAGTTAGATTATTTCTTTTTTCTTAAATAGGCATTCATTGTTTTAAAGTTTCCTTTTAGAACTGCTTTTACCGTGTTTATATGTGTTTACTGCTTTAGAGGCAGTGGGACCTGGGAGGATGGAGTCGATAAGTGAGGCAGACTAAAGTCTCATGCAATAGCTAACTTTATTCAGAGCTTCAGACGTTTTTTACTCTATGGGTTAAAAGAAGTCACATGATTAAAGTGTACAATCACAGGGGCAAGCCACATGTGGTGGGTGAGACACATATGGCAAAAACATATTTTTCCACAGAGGCATATCAATAAATATCAATAGCCAGTCGTAATGAATATTCTGAAGTAAATTCACTCCTATCTGCTACACCTGGGAGGGGCATGAAAAAACATTAAAAAAAACTGAGATCACAAGACTTCTGTCTTGTCTTCTTGGAGTTTTCTCAAAAGCGCTTAGAATTCTCCTCACATAAATCCATTCTTGGACTTTGTCCTGACACATGCTTTGCTATTTATATTTCCACTTTAGTTTATCCCAAGGTGTTTTATTATCTCTCCTTTGATTTCTTCTTTAACCTATAGATTTTTTGGGAATGTGTTGCTCAGTTTCCATATACTTGTGAATTTTTAAATTTTTTTTTTTTTTTTTTTTTTGGTTTTTTGAGACAGGGTTTCTCTGTGTAGCTTTGCGCCTTTTCCTGGAACTCACTTGGTAGCCCAGGCTGGCCTCGAACTCACAGAGATCCGCCTGGCTCTGCCTCCCGAGTGCTGGGATTAAAGGCGTGCGCCACCACCGCCCGGCTTAAATTTTTTTTCTCATCAGTGATTTCTATAATAGTGTCATACCATCTGTGGTCTGAAAATTAATACCACTTAAAATCTTGAATTTATTAACATTTGTTTTGTGGCTTATCATATAATCTACCCTAGAAAATGTTACATTTGTGATTAAAAAATAGTGTGTATTTTATTGTTGAGTGTAATATTCTAAATATGTTGGTTTAGTTCATTTGATCTGTAGTATTGTTCATGTTAACTTTTTTCTTAATGATTATATGTCCAGATCTATCCTTTCTTAAAAGTTGGGTATTGAAATCCCTAGTATTAGATCACTGTAATTTTGTCTTCAATTCTGTTAACATTTGCCTATCTATTTGTTACTCCAAGTTTGGGATATATTTACAATTGTTATATTTTCTTGAGAATTGACTTTTTATCAGATGATGACTTTTTTGTGGCAATTTTTGGCTTAAAATGTTTTGTGTCTGGTAAAATACCTCTGCTTTCTTTGGGATCTCATTTACATGGAATATCTATTTTAATCCTCTCGCTTTCAGCTTATTTTCTTCCTGAAGGTTAAAGTTGATTATGGCAATATGTTGTTTGATCATTTTAAAAAAATCTTTTGATTGGGGAATGTAATCCATTTGTAGTTAATGATAGATTGAAAGCCCTTACCACAATGATTATGTTCTGATTTGTAGTTTTTTCACTTTCAGTTTCTTTCTTGATATTTTCCTTTGTGATTTTATTAAAAAAATGATCACAGTTTTTGATTTTTTTGGTCTTTATTTATTGTGTATCTATTCTAAGTTTTTCTTTGTGGTTATCATAGGCATACACAAAGCATCTTATAAGTTATAGTCTGTTCTAAGATGCTAAAATTTTAACTTCAACTGGTTTACGCGTATAGTCTCAGCACTCAGGAAGCAGAGGCAGGGGAATTGCATATTAGAGGCTAGCCTTGGTAAAAAAGCAAGACCTCTTAAGAAAACAAAAATAGGGCCGGGCGGTGGTGGCGCACGCCTTTAATCCCAGCACTCGGGAGGCAGAGCCAGGCGGATCTCTGTGAGTTCGAGGCCAGCCTGGTCTCCAAAGCGAGTTCCAGGAAAGGCGCAAAGCTACACAGAGAAACCCTGTCTCGAAAAACCAAAAAAAAAAAAAAAAAAAAAAAAAAAAAAAAAGAAAACAAAAATATGCCTTTAATCTCAGATGTTGGGATGCAGAGGCAGGTGGATTGCTGTGATTTCTCGGCCAGCTTGGTCTATGGTAGCAAGTTCCAAGACAGCCAGGGCTACATAGACTCTGTCTCAACTCCCTCCCCACAAAAAAGAAAAACAAACAACAAAAAGGAAACAAAAGCACGTACCAGGCCAAAAAAAAAAAAAAAAAGCCCTCAAAAATAAAATTGCATTTTATGTTAATGGTGTCATAGATTACATCTTTCATATATTGTGTATCTTAATAAATTGTTGGAATTAGTAGTTTTTTTTATTTAGTTTCTTGAGACAATGTTTCCTCTATTGTCAAGATTGGTACCTGACTCCTGACCTCAAGTGATCCTCCTTTCTCAGTCTCCTGAGAATCTGAAATTACATGTGCCATTCACTCAGCTTCATTTATTTTTAGTGTTTGTATTTTAACTTTCTTGTTAGAGTTAAAGTTATTTTCTACCATCACTGTGGTGGTTTTATTTTTCATGTGGTTAGATCCCTTTAATTTCTTATAGGCTACTCTGGTGGTGATGAACTTCCACAGCCTTGCTTGTTTGGGAGGGTTGCAGTTTTAAATAGGGCTCACTGAGAAAGTCACATTTGGCAAAGACAGAGAGAGGCCCAAGTCTAAACTCGTGAGGCTCAAGTCTTAAGAAACATAAAGAGGCCCATGTGGCTTGAATGGAATGAATACTGGCAAGGAGTGGTGAAGGATAGGAGAAAATTTGGGATGAGGTAGCTGACTGTGAAGACTGTATTTCACTTGAGTGAGGTGGGGTGGAGCTGGAGGTTTGTGAGCATGGGCAATGTACGTAAAGAATACAGCGCTTTACCGATGCCTAAATCATGTACCATGTCATTCACCTACTTAAAACTCGTCTATAAAGTGTTCACAGAGCTGGGTGTCTATACCACAGTGGATTTGGGGACATTGTTACCACCCTGAGAGGTAGCCTGTTCTCCTTCATGGTTACTTCCATTTTCTCCCCATTCCTCTACCTTTTGACTCCATGGATTTAATTATTCTGGACAATTCATATAAATGAAATCATATAATATGTGATCTTTTATAACCTTTTTCACAAAGTATAATATTTTCAGAGTTCATCTGTGTTGAAATATGCAAACTTAATTTCTTTTTATGGCCAAATAATAATTGTATTGTTTGGTTATATCACGTTGTGTATAATCTTTAGCTGATGGTTATGTATGCTATTTTGATTATTAGTTAATAATGCTATTATGAGCATTTGTGGTTAAGTGTGTGTGTGTGTGTGTGTGTGTGTGCATATGTTTGCACTTGAGGTGCTGCTTTAAAACTATATTTCTTATAGTGCAGGTAACTGAGTCCAGTGTCTCAAGTATACTAGGCAAGTACTCTATCATTAGGCCACACCCCAGCCTAGAAGTTTATTTGAAAAGGAGCCTATTCACTTGACTGGGTCTAAATGACGAGGTTATTTGAATATTTGGCTTCATTTGCTACTTTCTTTTAGTCAGTGTTTCTTGTTACAGTGTTAGGTACACACAGAAACACACACGTAGTCTAGGTTCTCTACTTTGTGTTTCTTTTGAGTGAAAATTTGACTACATTAAGTAGGTTTCCTGAAAGGTAAGGTCTGTTCTATGTGGACACTTACATTAAAGGTGATTAAAATAAAATAGTCTCATAAAATTTCGGTTTATTGAAGTTCTTTTCTTAAAGATTTGTTTTTATTTTATGTTAATGAATTTGCCTGCATGTCTGTATATATACCATATGTGTCTGGTGTCCATAGAAGTCAGAAGAGGGTGTCAGAATCCCTGTATCTGAAATGATGAATGGTTGTAAGCCACCATGTGGGTGCTGGGTCCTGAACCTGGGTCCTCTGCAAGAGCAACAAATTTCTATAACCATTGAACCAGCTCTTCCACCTTCATTTTATGGAAATTCTTAAGGAGAGGTTACACATTATTTTCTGTGTTAAGCTGGGGCTTATTAGTGAGCCATATTAATAACATTATTTAAAATGAAATGGAACAAAGAAGGCAAGAGTGAATTTCTCACAGTAGGGATAAATGTTCATGGAAGCTTTCTTTCAGTTAAACATTATGAATCAGGTCAAGATAGGAAATTTGGGGCTAGATAGATGGCTCAGCAGTTAAGAACACTTGTTGCTCTTGCACAAGTCTGATTTCTAGTACCCACAAGGTAGCTCATAATCCTCTGTAATTCCAGTTCCAGGGGAGTCTGATGCCCTTTTCTGCTTTTATAGGCATATACACTTTGGACATGTGAATTCCATTACATGCAGGCAAACACACATTTACATTACATAAAAACAAACCTCCAACCAAGCATATAAAATGCATGTGCGTGTTTTGTGTAAAGAGTTATACTAAAAAGAAGCTTGATGCCTCTGGATTGTGATATACTATGGTAGTCCTGTAATTAGCATTGATTCCTTCCCATTTTGTTTTTATATTTTGGAGTATTGAGGTACTATTCAGTGTGGAGTATTTAAAGCCTGCTGTATGCTATGCATCCTAACAAAATAAAATACAGTTTTATTCATTTGTTGTATTTAATGTAATGAGGAACATAGGGAGTGAGATTTTATCTTTTAATGATTACATATGATTTTGTGATAACACTATGACTAAGGATATATATTTTAATTGCAGGAATTATAACCCATGGGATTGTATGGTAAATGATCTTGCCAAAGAAGAGACTTAAAAATGATGGTAAGTACAGCTATTTTTTTTAATCACATTTGTTTGTTTGTTTATCAGTGTCACATGTAGCATAGTGTGTGCATGGGGAGATGATCGAACAGGTTTCAGGAGCTGATTCTCTCCTTTCCTTTCACCCTCTGGGTCCTGGGGATCAAACTTGGGTTGCTGGACTTGGCAGCGAGTGCCTTTACCCACTGAGCTGTGTCCCTGACCACTGGATCAAGCTGCTTTAAAAACTGACTGTAGGTTTTCCGTGTTTGCTGTTTGCTTCTCTTTTTCCTGCTTCCTGCCGTCTAGTCTTCATCTGTAAACTTCAGTCTTAGTCACTGTTTCAGGCACTGCTGCTGCCTCCGTCTGACACTTGTGGAATGTGGGATAGGAAAACAGATGAGGACCAGCCTCTCTTGTTACAAGTAAATCCAAGCTAAGTTCCTGGGCTGCCTTATCCTGGATGGGCGCTGAGGTAGGGGACCTAAGCATGGAAGCAAGCAAATGTGCCTTCATTCCTGACACTTTGACAGCTCAGTGTCTCCAGGCACTTCTATATGCCTGAAACTACTCAAATGGAGGGCTTAGGAAGAGGGAATGTAGTCTTGCTCAAGTCCCTCCTTGGAAGATTTGAATATAGGAGCAAGTCTCAGAAGTATGTAAACTGTGGTGAACATTCTGAGTAATTGATTTCTTAGAGTCTATCGGGCAAGATTTAAATATAACTTAATGCTGATGTTTATTGCTTTTATTTGAAACATTAAGTATTTGAACAAGCCTGTGTAAAATCTCTATGTAGCACTAGGTGGCACACTATGACTTTGAGTCAAAAATTTGTTGAGATCTGTAAGAAAAGAACCTGAGTAAGAATGCTGTTGAAATAGAAATGTATCTCATACTCATTGATTGTATTACAAATTTAATATTTAATCATATTAGAATGATTAAAAGTATTATGATACTGACATGTTTATAAGAATTAAGTTATTAAAAAAATGATCAGATTTTGAGTTTTTACTGAAAGGAGCACATTCAGCATGTTACAGAAAGCATCCATAATATGAAATGAAAACTGTTCTGGGCACATACAAGATGAATAGTAATATTTTTACATGTTAAATGTTAGAATAAAGAATAAAGACAATCCTCAAGTTGGTGGCTTTTTCTCTATGTCTTTCTGCATTAAGTACAAAAGAACTAAGTTGGTAATAGTGGTGTTCATAGGAGAAAGGAGCATTCAATCCAAAGGTTCAGGTTTAGTATTACTGCAGACTTGGGACTGTGAGGTCATTTGTTTTGTTTCTGTTACTTTATGAGGACTTGAGTTAGATAGGATATAGGAGCAGTGAGTTTTATGTCATGATGTCTTTACCTGTAAGATTTTCTACAGGGGAACAAGGACATTATCTCAAAGAGCTAACAGTATGACATCAATTTAAACTTGTTCATTTGGCCTGGAATCCTTAGTGATGCTTTTGTTTAAAACTATGTTTAGGTAATCTTAAGTGATAGCGGTAAGTTCAGACAAATGGAGGAGGTTTTTTACATAATTGGAAAGCATGAGAGTAAACAGAGAAGAGTAAAAGCTTTAGTTAATTAGGTAGGTTCTTCTGGGAATTTCAGGGCAAGGCCAGAAGAGTGAAGGGATGTAAACACAGACATTAAGCAGAAGTCTAAAAGTTCTGGAGAGAAGATATGAATTAGTTTCTGATCAGAGTGTTCTAATAGGTGGGATCATTTTTTTCTAGTAGTTTAGATTTTTTAGTAGTAGTTCATTCATTTGTGTACTGAAACTTTATTTTTTGTCACTCATAGATTTAGCAGGCATGTTTGTTCTCTTTCCCCCATATAACAAATTTTCTGTCTATCAGATTCTTCCCATGAGCATAAAATATGACCTGTCTTTTAAAAATCTTGTTTTTCTTTTCTTGTTTTTAGGTAACACTCCAAGAGTTTTATTTTTATTTTTATTTTAGCTTTATGTCTTTTCTCTATTTTTAGTCTTATGTCTAGTCTCTCATTTGCCATTCTCTTTTGATTTTCCTTCCGTTGGGATTTTGATTGCTACTCCATGCACTAGTCTTGTTGATATGTAAGCTGTGGGGCTGGCATAGGTGCAGATTGGTGGTTCCGCTGCTTAATGTAGCTGTTCAAAATTTAGACTGTATTTGTTTTAGAAGTAATTTAAAAATTTTATTTTAGTTTTTTTTAAACCTTAAGACAGACTTGGTGTCTGATGAGCCACATTTGAAACCTCAGATTGGTTTGTGTGTTCATGATGTGTAGGCCAGAGTTGACAGTTGATGTCTCCCTCTCTCTCACCACATGGTCATGGTGCATGTGTGGGAATATGCGTGTTTGTGCATGTGTTGGGGTACGCATGTGTGTATGTGTGTGTGGAGACCAGAAGTCAGCACTGGGTGTCATGCTCTTGCTTTCCACCTTATATTTGAGATAGTATTTCTCACTGAACCTGGAGCTCACCTATTGGCCAGGAGCCCTTGGGAACTTCCTGTTTCTGCTTCCAGTGCTGGGTTTTAGCTTTTCTACCTGGATTCTGGTGGTTAGAACTGAGATCCTCATGTTTATAGATTTAGCTGCCATGTTTATTCCCTTTATCTCACATAACCAAAAATTTCTCCCTATAGGATTCTTCTCACAAGCTTAAAATATAATATGATCTGTCTTAAAAACTGTTGCAGCTTTTTCTTGGTGTCAGTAAGCACTTTATACATTAAGCCACCACCCAAGCCTTTCCCCTTTTATTTTTAAATCATTATGTATTCATTTGTGTGTGTGCATACACGTGTGCATGCAAGTGCCGTAGTGCTCATGTGTGGAGGTCAGAGGACAAGTTATGGGAGTCAGTTCTGTTCTTTTACTATGTGTCTTCACACTTGTCTTCACACTTGTTGGCCAGAGCCTTTACGACTGAGCCATCTATCTTATCTTTTGAGACAGAGTCTCTCACTGAACCTAGAACTTCCTATTTTGACTAAACTGACTGGCCTGTCTCTGCCTGTCCTGTACTGGGATTACAGTCGTGTTCCACATCACTTGGTTTTTACGTGGATCTTGGAGATCTGAACTCTTTTTCTCATGCTCATTCAACAATATCCACAGAGCCATCTCCCAAGCCACTCAAATTAGTTTTTAATTATTTGCTCTCTGAATAAGTATGAAGAATAATGACTTTGTTAAATATATGCAAAATGGCAATTGATATCTCATAGTCTCATAAATATTACTGTTTCGATATATCTAGGCTTCCTTCCAGCGCTCCAATAGTCATGACAAAGTGAGGAGAATTGTTGCTGAGGAGGGTCGTACAGCAAGAAACCTGATCGCTTGGAGTGTTCCACTAGAAAGCAAAGACGATGATGGTATGTATTTTAGAAGTTGGCTTTCCGCTTTGTAAATTGGGAGGACAGGTGAGTGTGCTGGAAGACTGGAGGCAGGAGGATTACTTGAGCTTAGGAGCTCAAGCCTAGCCTTGACAATATAACAAGGCCCTGTCTAAAGAAAATGAAACAAAGCAAAAATGTATAAGGTTATATTTAGTTTTGAAGAGTGAGTAGATTTAAAATCAGTGTACACAATTAGAACTTTTCACCAAATTGACATAGTAAATGAAATTGATTTTGTAAAAAATAGTTTAAAAAGTATTATTATTCATTTGCTATTTTAAAAAATAATGAAATTATTAAGCTATTATTCTGGTAGTTGAAATGCTGATTTACTAACTTCATAATTTCTTCTACATTTGTCAGTTAGCCTTCTAATATAAAGAAGAGCTCTTCGTTTTAATTTAAAACATATGTGTAATTATACATTTAAATTTGTGTAGATTCTTGACTTAGTATTAAATGGGGGCATAATATATGATTCTCTTTTGATGTTCATATTGTTGTAGATTTGACTAATGGGAGATTCTTGGTGGCATTCTTTGTTATTTCTTTGAGAGCAATCTTACATGATAGAATGTTTCAGATTAACTAAGAATGCACTTAGGCTGTGGGTAATATCTTATTAGTAGAATGCTTACATTTAAAAAAAAATTCCAGGGCTGAAGATTCCTCTCCAAGAAAGCCATTGAATAAAGCAGTCTTCAAGACTTCAGAATGTAGATTTAAAAATCAAACAAAACGAAAAACTTCATCAGTAGTTCACATTCATTGATGATGAATAAAATTGTACTGTTCTATGGTTTCTGGATGGAAATTAGGTACTAGAGATGCCTGAATGCATTGTGTCATTGTGTTGTATATTATAGATCACCTGTAGTTTAGTTGTATGTTATCTCTTTTCATTTATGTGTCTATTTCCTTTCTCATGCTTTGAAGGAAAACCTAAATGTCAAACTGGTGGAAAATCTAAGAGGACAATTCAAGGCACTCATAAAAGCACTAAACAGGTACAGCATATGCACCTTTCTCCTAATTTGCTTTAATTAATTTCCTGAGCATATTATTGGTTATATAAATTTAAGGACTTGAATATTGTATATCTTACTTACATAAAAATTTAGTGTAACATTTTTAAATTTGAAAGTATGGATTCTGAATTCACTATTTATCTAGTCCTAAGTACTTTATAAATAGATACTTTTTTGTTGTTTTCATAGTAACCCTTGGCTGTAGGACTTATTTTCTTCACTTAACAAAATGAAGTTATGAGCTGGGGAGATGACCCATTGGCTGTGCAAGCATGAGGACCTGTATTCAAATCCTCATCATCCACATTAAAAAAAAAAAAGCCAGATATGGCAATATGTACCTGTAACTCTACTTTGAGGGCCGGATACAGATGGATCCTAGGAGCTTACAGTGTGGCTAGCTAACCTACCTAGCCAAAACAGCATTCTTTCAGTTTACTGAAATGCCTTGACTTAAAAGGGATAAGGTGGATAGTAGTAGATGAAGGAAGACACCTTTGCTCCTGCTGTGGCCTCCCCTATGTGTACCTAGGTGTGAACACCTGCACGCTGTGTGTACCCTCCAACAGTATCACAAGAAAGTGAAGTTACTGTATGAAGAGAAACAGATGCTCAGAGAGCTGTATAACAGCCCAGTGAATGACAGCCAGCCGGCATTTCAGCCCGTACTGTCAGCTTTCAGTTTATAACCTTAACTTTTCTACCACCTGGTCCATATTGGGAATTTGTGATATATTCTTTCTGTAAGTAATGATACTGTTAGTTTGTAGAAGTCACAATTTAGTGACTTTAAAAGTTTCCAAATAGAGTCACTAAAGCTGTAGAGAATCCAGACCTACCCCTTATTTTAAAAATGTTCAGGATAATTATAGTTAGCTTTTTCATAGTTTTTTTCATTTTATACTTGTTATTCTTGATATTCTTAGATATATTATGTTTATATAAGCCAAAAACTTGATGTGAAGAAAATGGAGTTCAAATCATGCTATTATTGTAAGCTCATAAAGAGTGACTCTTATAGAAGCATCAATGACAAACTTTCTTTTTAGATGTTTTAAAAATATCTTTTATTCATAAGATAACTGTCTCCAGACAGAAAGAGAACAGAATTTTCTCTTTAGAAGTGAGTGGATTGGGAACACAGACTAAGTGGTCAAAGCATCTGGAAGATGAGTTTCAATGGATAAAGAGCCTGGATGCCATTTGTGGTGGGAATCATGTTCAGGGTCTGATTTGAAAACTTATGTGTTGTTTGAATCTTATATGGTCTTTCAATAAAAAGCCTAGAGCCAGATATCAGAGTGAAAGCTGAAAGATCAGAGAAGCAGAACAGCCAGCCACTAGTTCTTACCTCTACGAAATCCTCAGCCTAAAGAGAGAGAGTTCCTGTTTCCTCATGCTTTATATACCTTTCTCTGCCCTGCCATATTACTTCCTGGGATTAAAGGTGTGTGTGCTTCCCAAGCAAAGGCATGAGATCTTAAGTGTGGGATTAAAGGCGTGTGCCACCACTGCCTGACCTCTGTATCTAATCTAATGGCTGGCTCTGTCCTCTGATCCTCAGGCAAGTTTATTAGGGTGCACAATATATCACC
This sequence comes from Peromyscus californicus insignis, assembly GCF_007827085.1. NCBI lineage: Eukaryota > Metazoa > Chordata > Mammalia > Rodentia > Cricetidae > Peromyscus > Peromyscus californicus. The sequence continues at coordinate 50,335,241 of NW_026294402.1, read as the reverse complement.
ACACTTAGGCCTGTATAGGACTGTAGAATACTAGAATGAAAAAGACACATCCTGTCAGAGGTTGAAAGGACACATCCTCCTGGGGTGGTGGCTGATGGTAGTGATGTCTGGAGGCTGTCTGCAGTGGGGACTGCTTTCAGGAGTAACCCTCTGATTGAAGACTCAGTCTGTCATACTCCCTGAGGGAAAGCTGTAGGCTCCAGTAGAAGACCCTGGGAAGGAGAACTATAATGGGCCAGATTGATGGCATCTAAAGGTGACTTGTAAGAAACTGAAAGACATAACTCAAAATAAGTTTGCCAAATAAAATATCAAAACATATGAAGAAAATGCCATAAAAACCATCAATACTTTATACAAATGAGAATTTCCTATTTACATAATGAAAAGTTAGGTACTATTCTAAAGAGAACTTTCAAATAAATGAGTTTAGATTCCTCACAAGAAATAATAACTCTACAGGAAATTTGGTAAATTATGAAATAAAACAATTAACTATTAATTTCAAATATTTATAGATGTGTCAGTGAGAATGTGAAAAACTACAATTAATAAATGGGATACTGGAAGGAGGATAGTGAAAGACCCTCCAAGCTGGAGGGTGCTCTGAGGGGATTTAGACTAAGAGAGAACCGAAGACGAGGAAGGTGTGAGGAGTCTACGGTGGAATCTCTAGTACACGTCTTCTGAGGCTTCCAAAAGTAGAAAATAAGTGAGCCTTGAAGGCTTTTTTCACTTGCTGACTTCTCAGGTGTGTTAGAACGTAAACTGGAGCTAAGCAGCATAAATAAAAATAGCTTTATACTTAGATCTATTTTACAGTCTTCAGAACAGCAGGGCAAAAGAAAGTCTTTAAACTTACCAAAAGTAACATCACATAGGATTACAGGTCACTAGCAGTCTTTGGAGCCACAAAAAGACAAAGGAGCAGTATTTAAGAGTTATAAGGTAAGCGAACCCACAGAACTCTTAAGCTCAGGTTCTGTGCTTTGTCAGATGATTATTCCATTACAGAAGTGAAATAAAATCAGTTTCAGATACACAAAGACTTAAGTGTTTATGTTGTTGTAGTCTGTCTTGTGCTTCTTTAACAAACTTCCACAAAATGGGTAACTTAAAAGCAATAGCCGTTTATCTGGTATATAGTTCTGAGTTCTGGAGGCTGAGAAATCCACGATCTTGGGCCCAGTCTGGTGAGAATCTTCTTGCTGTCTCAGCCTGGCAGAAAGTATCATGCCAGTATCGTGGGAATGGGTTTGTTATTCCATGAATAGTATCCTGTAAAAAACTGAGATAAGCTGGGTCGGCAGGATGACTGGGTAAAAGTGCTTACTAACAAGCCTGATGATTTGACGTTGATCTTGGGAACCCACACGATGGAAGGAGAAAACTCACTCCCACAAGTTGTCCTCAGCCCCCACACTTGCACTGTGGCATGTGTGCAGATGGGTGCATGCATGTGGACTCTTCTTCTCTCAGCAGCCTTTAACTGACATTGGCTCCTCAGCCATGGGTGGGGCTTCGGGACTCCCTTCCCTCTCCATGCTAGGATTGTTACTGGAAAAACTTACCTTGTGTTTAGGGCAGAAATTTATTTGATGGACTCAAGTGTGATAGAAGCTGAAAAGAATGTCTTAAATATTTGTGTTGAAAGGTGTGCTTTATAAAAAAAAAATCTAATTCCTAGAAGCCTTTTACTTACCTTTTTGAATGTTTGATTTATTTCATCAGAGTACTGCAGTAGACTGTAAAATAACATCCACAACTGGGGAGAAACATTTTGATAAAAGTCCCACAAAAGCAAGGCACCCCCGGAAAATTGACCTAAGAGCTCGCTACTGGGCATTTCTTTTTGACAACCTTCGCCGGGCAGTGGATGAAATCTATGTGACTTGTGAATCGGATCAGAGTGTGGTGGAATGTAAGGTAAGGTGTGCAAGGGTCATTCATCTAAAATCAGGTGCTTTAAGAGTTTTCCTACATCTGACTTGTTTACCTCACTTTTTTGAGTTTTAATTGTATACTTTTTACTTCATTACCTGTAATGATAATTGTTTTTTTTGACCTTTACACTAAGATTGACTGACATATGCTTGAAGCTTTCTTGATTTTTAAGATTTTTTAATTTAAGGTTTTGTTTATGTTATGTAATATGTATCCTCTCATATTCTGTGAAAGACTTAGTGGAAAACTGACTTAACTCATAGTCCTAGGAAGGAATCAGATGGTGTACACACACACACACACACACACACACACACACACACACACACACACACACACACAAACACAAATGTGTGCACACTTGAGAAAACATACAAACACACAAACAGAATTTCAAAAGTCATATCTGCATTTTCTTTGGCTACTGTAGGTGGTTATGGTGAGATTTTCATGTTATTTTTTGGTATCATGCTTCCTGCTTTAGTCAGAAATTGCTCCCTTTCTGCTGAGATAATTAACATGCTTCTAATTCATTCTGGTTAGAGAAAAGAGATTATTGTTATCATAAACAATCCTGGGTGGGATTGGGATGTCATTGTAAGGTATTTTCTGATTTTAGGTAACATTGTGATTGTAAGAAGACTTTAAACAGTTATATAGCATAATCTGTTCTGGAAACTCACTAAACAGCCTGCTGGTCTTTTAGTAAATGTAATCTATATACTATGTTAATTTTTATTTAGTAAAATATTAAGAAAACCAGGGGTTGGGGATTTAGCTCAGTGGTAGAGCGCTTGCCTAGCAAGCGCAAGGCCCTGGGTTCGGTCCTCAGTTCTGGAAAAAAAAAAAAAAGAAAATCAATGGTACATTTTCATAGAATTATTAAAGAGATAACTAAATTTATATTTTTAAAGTAACTGTGGTTTTAATGATGATCGTTGTTTATTATTTAGCCTTTGCTGTGCATGAAAAGTCAAAGAAAAGTTACAGGTTGAGGTAGCATTTGTTTCCTCTTTAATTGGAAAAAGCTAAGATAAGTTTTATATTAGCTTGAAAATATGGTTCATCAGAAGTAAATTCTAAAATGAACAATAGTATGTAGGTGTGTAGTGGTTATAATTACTATTGTTATCGTGTAAAACTTTTTCTATTTTAAGAAAACTACTAAATTTTTAAAAGTTAAATTTAGTATGTGTATGTACAATGACACATGTGTGGGAGTTGATTCTCTCCTTTTGCTGTATAGGTCTGGGCATTCATGTCAGACTGTAAGGAGAGATATCAAGTGCTTTAAGTTGCTCACACATCTTGCTAGTCCAAGAAGAAATAGTTTTAATTAAAATCATATCATTTAAGTATACTGAGTCACATGTTGTGGTGGGAAACATCACTATATTTGGTTTGGGGCTTGGCTGCTTCTACAAGGGAATGTATGAGTCTAAAAGTGAGGATATGAGCATATGAGCTTGCATACTTTCTAGGTGATTCCTAGAGCTCTTTGATTTTTGAGATTTAAAAAAGCAAATCTCTGATTGAAGAAATCAAATTTGTTTGTGAAATGTATTCTGTAGAGGAGTGAAATTGGCCAGGTGCAGACACAGCTCATGTGACAACTGAAACAGTGGCACCTTCCCCTAGTGTTCCTGTATTTGAGGAACACTCCTTGGTGTAAGGAACTGTGGCTTTTATTTCTGGTTCTGTTACTCATTTATCCAAAGTTTTGTGCAAGTTTAATAGTTATAAAGATTTGTTATGTAAGTTGTAGGTTAAGAGTGAAAAGGGGTTTGAGAAAATTAGAGTGATGATTATATTATGACAAGATGCTTGAAGACTCATCTGGTAAATTATTTTCATTTTATCTTCTACCCTTCTTCCTACTAGGACTTCTAAAATAATGTAAATAGGTACAATGTGATCATTAGTCTAAGTACATACTGTATTATAATTTTTGTTCTTTTTTTTTTTTTGTATTTTTCCTGCATGTATGTGGGTGCCTGGTACCTGCAGATGCCAGAAAAGGGCATCTGATCCCCAGGGACTGGTGTTTGAGACAATTGTGAGCTGCCATGTGGGTTCTGAGAATTGAACCCCAGTTCTTTGGAAGACTAGCCAGTGCTTCTAACTACAAAGAAATCGCTAGCCCCATCCTCTTATGTTTCAGGTGATTTAACCTGTGTGAACTTGCACACTGCCTGGAGATCACATATGGTACCTGTACAGAAACCACAAGCTGTGCAGTGATGAGGTTGAGGCCACTGACTTCAAATTGAGTCAGAGAAAAGACCTTGAACATGTCCTGTCCTGGGAGCACTTTTGTTGGCAGCTACCATCAGTTGAGCTCCTAGAAGAGGACTGGCTGATGACTATGGTGGACCATCACTAATGTCTGGCAGGCTTAGTAAGTAGAATATTGCTGTTTCTGTAGGTACCACTTAGGGCAGAGGATAGAAGTTTGTGAAGGAAAGAGATAAGAAGGAGAGCTGTGGAGGATGAAGGAAAGAAAGAGCCAATAAGAACAAGTTATGCTCTTTCCTGCCACTTGTGCTATTGAGGGTATCAGTAGATGAGATTTAAAAACCATGGTTTTTACAAATGTTAATTACCCTTTATTTGATTATCTCACTCTATTCCATTTATGTATTATTATGATTGCATATCAGTTGAAATAATTAAAATACATTTTTATTAAGTCTTTTTTTGACGATTTCATACATGTATATAATACATTCTGGTTATATTCTCCCCACACATTCTGATATTTCCCTCCCACCTCTCTCAATACACCCTCCCTACTCGTTCTTTTCCAAGATTAATGACTTTTAGTTTTGTTTTGTGACTTACTTAGTTTAAACAAGGCCATCTGTGTAACCATTGGATTGGGACTACACTATGTCAATTTAGCTGTACAGCCAAATTAAGTCCCCTTTAAGGACCTATGACCTCTCCCACCATGGGGCTTTTAAGTGTGTTTACAGTACCAGGCATGAATTTCCTCCCCTGGAGTGGGCCTCATATCCAATCAGAGAGCCCCCAGCTACTCCTATAACAGTTACACCACTGTTGCGTAAGTGGGTGCATCCTACCTGTCAGGTTTGTAGTTTGTGGGGTTCACAGATGAGTAAGACCATTGATGCCTCTTTCCCCACAGCAACCTGCATAGTACCTTCTAGCACTATGAAAGCTAGCTGTGAGGGGCGATCATCCAGCTCAGCTCCAGCTTGATTTTTCTGTACTATGTAACCAAGATGTGTGATGTGTTCAGATAATAAAGTCATCATCTATCATCTAGTTCTGGTAATTGAATGCTGCTGAAAAAAATGGCATTCTAGTACTCATACTCAAAAAGTTGACGATTCAACTGAGTAGTTATGGGGAAAGCTAGAATTATTTTATGTTTATATCTCAATGGGTTGAGATTTCTCAATTCAGTAAGTTAAGAAAAGTTCAAACTATAGTGTGAGCTAGGCTGGCTGCCAGAAGCCTGTAATCCCAGCTACTCAAGAAGCTGAGGCAGGGGAATAAAAAGTTTAAATCCTTCCTGGACTACAGAGTGAGTTTAAGGCTAGCCTGAGCAAATTAGTGAGCCCCTATCTCAAAATAAAGAGTAGAAAACAAATAGAAAACTGGGGGCATAGTTTCATGCTACAGTGGTTTCCTAGCATGTGTGAGGCTTTAGGTGCAATTCTCTATGACGTTTGTTTGTCTTTCTGGGTCTGGGTTACTTCACTCAGGAAGATTGATTCTAGTTTCATTAATTTACCTGCAAATTTCATTTTTCTTAGTAGCTAAATGATACTCCACTTTTTAAGTGGTGTTGTTCATTCATCTGTTGATGGGCATCTAGGCTAGTTCTATTTTCTGGTTATTGTGAATAGTTTAGCAATGAGCATGTATGATCACCTATTTCTGGAGTAGGATATAGAGTCTTTTTGGTGTATCCTCAAGAGAAGTATAGCTGGATCATATGGTAGATCTATTGCAGTTTTTGAGTAACCTTTACACTGGTTTCCATAATGGCTGTGCCAGTTTGCTTTATTCAATTATTCACTCACACCAACAGTGAAAAACTGCCCTCTTTTCCTTATGCACCAGCATTTACCATCATTATTTTTGTCCTTTTTAAAAATCTCAGCCATTCTGACTGGAGTAAGATGAAATCTCAAAGTAGTTTTAATTTGCATTTCCCTGATGGCAAAGGATTTTGAATATTAAAAATACATTTCTCAGCCATTTATATTTTATTTTATGAGAACTCTCTGTTTAGATCTATGCCCCATCTTTTGATTAGGTTGTTTGGTTTTTTAAGTTTATATATTTATTGTTTAGTTCTTTGAATATTTTAGACATTAACACTGTTAGATGTTTTGCTAGTAACCCCTCCCCCAATTCTTCAAGTCTTTTGTCCCACTTGAATGATGATGTTCTTTTGTGCTGGCTGGTTTTATGTCAAATTGACACAAGATAGAGTCATCAGAAAGGAGGTAGCCTCAGTTGAGAAAATGCCTCCATAAGATCAGGCTGTAGGCAAGCCTGCATGGCATTTTCTTAATTAGTGATTGATGTGGGAGGGCCCAGACTATTGTGAGTAGGGTCACACTTGGGGTGGTGGTCCTGGGTTCTATAAGAAAGCAGACTGAGCAAGCCATGAGGAGCAAGCCAGTAAACAGCACTCTTCCATGGCCTCTGCATTAGCTCTTGCCTTCAGGTTCCTCCCTGTTTGAGTTCCTGTCCTTACTGCTTTTGCTGATGAACTGTTATATAGGACTACAAGTGAAATAAACCCTGTCTTCCCCAATTTGCTTTTGGTCATGGTGTTTCATTGCAGCAATAATAGTTGTAAGATACCTTTTGCTGTACAAGAACTTTAGTTGTTTTTATTTTTCTTTTCATAATTTTTTTTTGTTTTTTTGTTTTTGTTTTTAAACTGTATGGCCGTGGCAGGCTTCTTGTTAACTGTTCTTACAGCTTAAATTAATCTATAAAGTGAGTGTGCTCAGGTTTTAACATAATTTTTTTTTATTGATGATTTGGGAATTTCACATCATGAAACCTGAGCACACTCACTTTATAGTCTTCCCAGGCCTGCCTCCCCACACTTGTGACCACCCACTCCCCCTGCAAAGAGGGGGGGGGGAGAGAGAGAGAAAACGAGAGAGAGAGAGAGAGAGAGAGAGAGAGAGAGAGAGAGAGAGAGAGAGAGAGAGAAAGAAAAAACCTCCAATTTGTATTGCTCATATATTCACTGGAGCATGGTCAAACTCCCGATGACCAGCCCCTTAAAGAAAATCTAGCCCTTCCCCACCAGAAGCCATTACTTGTACACTTCAGTATCCTTTTCACAAGTTTTAAGAGTTCTCTTCGATGGTTTTCTGTCCAGGCTGTTACTTTTTTGTGGGGTAGGCTGGGGTGGGAGTAGGGTTTGTTACAGAAGCCTTCTATGTCCTTCTTAATGTGTATCTGCAGTCATCAATACCATGGCAAAAGTAGCTTTCTTGACCTTTACAGTCAGCAGGAAAACGGATCATGGACTTACACATGATCTCTGGCATCAGCATGCACCACAGACCTCAACATGGTCTCTAGTGGCAGTAGAGACCATGGACATCAACATGTCCCTTAGGCACAGCAGGACTATAGACCTAAATATGGCCCTCAGTAGCAGCATGGACCACAGATGTCAACATGGCCTCAGGTGGCTGCACAGGCCATTCACATCAGCATGGCCTCCTGCAGGAGCACGGCCCATGGACATTAGCATGGCCTTTGGTGGTGCCACATGCCAAGGACCAAGGACATCTTCTGTATGGCCTTCATTGGTAACTTGGGTCAGGGATATCAACATGGATCATGGCTGCTGTAGGACCACAGACATCTATAGGAACCTTGGGATTCCACATAGCCCAGGGAAGCAGACCACAGATACCAAAGTGATCTCAAGGAATATCCTGTCATTGCACAGAACCAGGGTGATTGTGCAACTAGACAGTGTTCTGGGGCTGAGTCAGAGTGCAAGCTTCAGGCTGCTGCACACCACCCTGTCCACCCACTGACTACTGGGGAAGGGACATGTTCCTCTGTCCACTGCAGGCTTCTTTCACACCTACTACTACCATTGAGTCTCTAGTTCTGCCTCTCTCCACCGCTCATTCACTGCTCCATTCCTCTATGTTTCCCATCTCTCCATCGAATATTTGAAGAACTTTAGTTTTATCGGTTCCCATTTATTAATTCTTGGTCTCAATGCCCGTGCTACTAGAGTCCTGTTCAGAAAATCCTATCCTTTGCCTGTAAGTTCAAGGATATTCCCTACTTTTTCCTCTCATCATATTCAGGGCATTGAGTCTTTTGTTGAGGTCCTTGATCCATTTGGGGTTGAGTTTTGTGCACTGTGAGAGAAAATGATTTATTTCATTCTTCCACATATAGCTTTCCAGCTTGACAAGCACAATTTGTTGAAAATGTTACCCTTTTCCCAATATGTATTGTTGGCCTCTTTACAGAAAATCAGGCAGGTATAAGAGTGTTGGCTCATACTTGTGTCTTCATTTCTAATCCATTGATTAGCATGTCTTATGCCAGTACAATTTTTTTTTAAACTATTACTGTAGTTCTAAAGTTAAAATCAAAATATGGGATGGTGATAACTCCAGTGTTTTTTTTATTGTTTATGTTTTCTTGGCTATCTTGGTTCATTTGTGTTTCCACATGAGGTTTAAGATTTTTTTCAGCATCTGTGAAGGGTTGTGTTGGAACTTTGATGGGGATTGTGTTGTTGGCAGGTTTTTGGTAAAATGCCATTTTCACTGTTTTAATACTACAATGTATGAGCCTGGGAGGTTTTTTACAAATCTTGTATCCTCATTCTTTTAAAATAACTGTCTGAAGTTCTCATTATATAAGTCTTTCCCTTCTTTTGTTAAATTTATTCCAATGTATTTTATCATTATTATTTTGAATAGTGGTATTTTCTGATTTCTTTCTCAGTATGCTTGTCATTTGTATATAGGAAGACTGCTGCTTTTTTTTTTTTTTTTTTTGGTTTTTTGAGACAGGGTTTCTCTGTGTAGCTTTGCGCCTTATCCTGGAACTCGCTTTGGAGACCAGGCTGGCCTCGAACTCACAGAGATCTGCCTGGCTCTGCCTCCCGAGTGCTGGGATTAAAGGCGTGCGCCACCACCGCCCGGCTGACTGCTGCTTTTTATGTGTCAATTTTACATCCTGTTACATTGCTGAATGCAATAATGGAAGCAATTAAAGATATGAAAATGGACATAACTGAACAAGTGCTCTTATGGTGTGGTTGAGCATTTCTTGGGTATATGCCCAAGAGTGGTATAGCTGGATCTTGGGGGAGATTGATTCCCAATTTTCTAAGAAAGCGCCATATTGATTTCCAAAGTGGTTGTACAAGCTTGCATTCCCACCAGCAGTGGAGGAGAGTTCCCCTAGCTCCACATCCTCTCCAGCATAAGGTGTCTTCAGTGTTTTTGATCTTAGCCATTCTGACAGGCGTAAGGTGGTATCTCAGAGTTGTTTTGATTTGCATTTCCCTGATGATTAGGGATGTTGAGCAGTTCCTTAAATGTCTTTCGGCCATTTGAGTTTCCTCTGTTGAGAATTCTCTGTTTAGTTCTATAGCCCATTTCTTAATTGGACTGTTGGGCATTTTGATGTCTAATTTCTTGAATTCCCTATATATTCTGGATATCAGTCCTCTGTCAGATGTGGGGTTGGTGAAGATCTTTTCCCATTCTGTAGGCTGTCGCTTTGCCTTGTTGACCGTATCCTTTGCTCTACAAAAGCTTCTCAGTTTCAAGAGGTCCCATTGATTGATTGTTTGTCTCAGAGTCTGTGCTACTAGTGTTCTATTTAGGAAGTAGTCTCCTATGCCAATGCGTTCAAGACTACTTCCTACTTTCTCTTCTAGCAGGTTCAGAGTAGCTGCATTTATGTTGAGGTCCTTGATCCACTTGGACTTAAGTTTTGTGCACGGTGATAGATATGGATCTATTTGCAGCCTTCTACATGTTGATATCCAGTTTTGCCAGCACCATTTGTTGAAGATGCTTTCTTTTTTCCATTGTGCGCTTTTGGCTTCTTTGTCAAAAATTATATGTTCATAGGTGTGCGGATTAATGTCAGGGTCTTCAATTCGATTCCATTGGTCCACATGTCGGTTTTTATGCCAGTACCAAGCTGTTTTTATTACTGTAGCTCTATAGTAGAGCTTGAAGTCAGGGATCGTGATGCCTCCAGAAGTTGTGTTATTGTACAGGATTCCTTTGGCTATCCTGGGTTTTTTGTTTTTCCATATGAAGTTGAGTATTATTTTTTCCAGGTCTGTGAAGAATTGTGTTGGTATTTTGATGGGGATTGCATTGAATCTGTAGATTGCTTTTGGTAAGATTGCCATTTTTACTATGTTAGTCCTGCCTATCCATGAGCATGGGAGATCTTTCCATTTTCTAGAGCACTTGTTCAGTTATGTTCATATCAGCATTGTTTGTAATAGCCAGAACATGGAAACAACCCAGATGCCCTTCAACTGAAGAATGGATAAACAAAATGTGGTACATATACACAATGGAATACTACTCAGCAGAGAAAAACAATGGCATCATGAGGTTTGCAGACAAATGGATGGATCTAGAAAAAATCATCCTGAGTGAGGTAACCCAGACTCAGAAAGACAAACATGGTATGTACTCACTCATAGCAGGATACTAGACATGAAACAAGGATGACTTGTCTGCTACTCACATCACCAGGGAGGCTACCTGGAAAACAGGACCCCAAGAAAGACACAGGGATCACCCAATGACAGAGAAATGGAATGAGATCTACATGAACAGCCTGGACATTAGTGGGGGTAATGAAAGGCGAGGGTTGAGGGAAAGAGAGCTTGGGGGAGCGGGAGATCCCAGCTGGATCAACAACAGAGAGGGAGAACAAGGAATAGGGGACCATGGTAAATAAAGACCACATGAGAATAGGAAGAAGCAAAGTGCTAGAGAGGCCCACAGAAATCCACAAAGATACCCACACAACAGACTGCTGGCAATGGTCGAGAGACAGCCCGATCTGACCTACTCTGGTGATGGGATGGCCAAACACCCTAATTGTTGTGCTAGAAACCTCATCCAACTACTGAGGGATCTGGATGCAGAGATCCATGACTAGGCCCCGGGTGGATCTCTGGGAGTCCAATTAGCGAGAATGAGGAGGGTTTATATGAGCGAGAATTGTTGAGACCAAGGTTGGATAAAGCACAGGGACAAATAGCCAAATGAATGGAAACACATGAACTATGAACCAATGGCTGAGGGGTCCCCACTGGATCAGGCCCTCTGAATGGATGAGACAGTTGATTGGCTTGATCTGTTTGGGAGGCACCCAGGCAGTGGGACCAGATCTTGTGCTCATTGCATGAGTTGGCTGTTTGAAACCTGGGGCCTATGCAGGATTGTTTGGCTCGGCCTGGGAGGAGGGGACTAGACCTACCTGGACTGAGTCTACCAGGTTGACCTCAGTCTGTGGGGAAGGCTTTGCCCTGGAAGAGATGGGAATGGGGGGGGGGTTGGGGGGAAGGTGAGGGGGACGGGAGGGGGGAGAACAAGGGAATCCGTGGCTGATATGTAGAACTGAATTGTATTGCAAAATAAATTAATAAAAAAAAAAGATATGAAAATGGAATTTAATAAAGAGATAGAATATTGGAAGAAAAGCCAGAAAATGAAATGAAATTTTCAGGAATTCAACCCAAAATTCAGAGAAAAGCCTCACCAGCATATTATATCAAGTGGAAGAGAGGATAGCGAGGTCTGAAGACAAAGGAGAAAAATTAGATAAATCCATGAAAAAAAAAAAGTCAAATTCAAAGGAAGCCAGGAACAGAACATGCATGAACTATGGGACACTATCAAAAGACCAAGCCTATAAATGATAGATATAGAAGACTAAGAGACCCAGGCCAAAGGCACAGAAAATGTTTCAACAAAATCATAGAATAAAATGTCCATAATCTAAAAGATGCCTATCAAGGTCCAAGAGGTATAGAGAACACCAAATAGATGGGACAAGAAAAAACAATCAAATCAACAAAAACTCTGCACATCATATAATAGCCAAAACACTAAATATAAAGTACATTAAAAAGTGTATTAGAAGCTGCAGGAAAGATCAAGTCAATACAAAGACTGGAATAACTGCTGCTTTCCTTCTTTAGTATTAATATTTTTCTTAATTATTTGGGAATTTCATTCAATGCACCCCACTTAAACTTGCTTCCCATTTCTCCCAGGTCCACCCTCACACCTTTTTGTGCCCCTCTCCCCCCAGAAAAAAGCACGAAGTCCAATTTGTGTTGTCTATGTACTCACTGGAGCCTGGTCAGACTCCCAGTAACCACTCTCTTAAAGAAAATTGAGTGCCCCATGGTCGTCCCATCTCTGACTTCCCCCCTCCCCAAAGCCATGAACTGTGAAGAGCTACACTTAGGCATCTTTATCAAAGTTTTTAAGGACTCTCTTCAGTAGCTTCCTGTCTGGACTATGTCTTTTTTGGGGCGGGGTGGGGGCTTGTCACAGAAGCCTCCAGTGTCTCACTCAGTTATGAATCAGTAGTCATCAATACCACTGCAAAAGAAGCTTCCTTGCCCATAGCAGCTACAGCAGCATGGACCACGGGCACCGACATGACAGTCTTTTGAAGAGACTTAATCCAGAAAATGAACCATTCTTCATCTTAGATATCTTGTTGCTCAGAGTCAGGGTGATCATGCAGTTGGGCAGCATGTCTAGGGTCAGGATCTTTAAAAGCTACTATGCTTCCACACCTATCTCTAGTTGCCCAGTACCCCATTCTACCATCTGCCATTTTATCCATCTCTATCGAACATTCATTTATTAAAGTAGCATTACAGTCTGCTGTGTGTCACATAGTATATTATTTTTCCCAAACAGCTCTACATGCAGATACTTATTGCAATTAGTCACTGATCTGGTTTAAGGTTTCTGAAGCACCATAAATCTTGGAATATCACTGAGACTCATATTGGATATCCTGTTGTTGCCCCAAGTCAGGGTGATCGTGTGATTGGGCAGCATGTCCAGGATCTGCTTGAGCTCCAGGCTGCTGCACACCACCCTGCCCTCAGCACTGACCACTCCACTGGCTCCCCAGGCACGATTGTGCTTGCAGTCCATGGGTGGCTCCTTGCTATAGGCTGGCCTGCATGTTGAGTGGTGGCACAGACCTAGTGGGCAGTAAAGGGGTGAAGTGGTCTTGTGGTGGCCTGAGCCTCCCGGTGGCCTGAGGTCCTGCCCTGCTCATCAAGGACATGCTCCTTTGTCACCTCAGCTACCCTCTGCTGTGTCTAGTTCCACTTCTCTCAGTTTCGATTTTCTCCATTTCTCACGCTGCTCCAATCTGCCATCTTTTTTTTCAATTCTGTGAAACCAGTTTTTATTTTTATTTATTTATTTATTTATTTATTTATTTATTTATTTATTTATTTATTTATTTATTTTGGTTTTTCGAGACAGGGTTTCTCTGTGTAGCTTTGTGCCTTTCCTGGAACTCACTTGGTAGTCCAGACTGGCCTCGAACTCACAGAGATCCTCCTGGCTCTGCCTCCCGAGTGCTGGGATTAAAGGCGTGTGCCACCACCGCCCGGCGAAACCAGTTTTTAAAAGTATCATGTTCCCATTAGACCTGCCTTTTAAAAAGTTTTTCCAGTGATATTGCATGCTCTGCAAGCTCATCCTCCACCACTGTCTCACCTTGAAGCCTCCATGTATCTCTCAGGCTCCTAGGAATAGCCCGTGGCCCCGTGGGGGCTGGCAGCTGCTACCATCTTGAATCTTGTTTTCCAACCACTGCTTTTTCAGTGGAGACTGAAAGCCAGATATGATTAGACCCCAGTTCTAAAAGTTATGAAAGTCCACAGATGCCAAGACAGGCTACTGTGCCCATCAATATGTTTTTTTATTTTATTTTATTTATTTATTATGTATACAATATTCTGCTTGCGTATATCCCTTCAGGCCAGAAGAGGGCGCCAGATCTCATTACAGATGGTTGTGAGCCACCATGTGGTTGCTGGGAATTGAACTCAGGACCTCTGGAAGAACAGCCAGTGCTCTTAACCTCTGAGCCATCTCTCCAGCCCTACTGTGCCCATCAAAACTCTCAGTTGTTCTCAAAGGACAAGGGAAAACTTTCCATGATATCAACAGATTGAAGGAACTTGTGACCACTAAACCAGTGCTACATAGACTCTAGAAGAAATACTTAGGTCTGAAGAGAAGGTTAAACATGACCAAGAAGGCACGAGGAAGAAAAACAATCCCAGAATACTGAATCAAAAGAGATCTAACAACAACAATAGCAACAAAGCAACAAAATGATGGACATTACACGTTGTTTAATAACTCTTAATATTAACCGTCACTCGGGGTGGGCCTCGAGGTTTCAAATTTTCGAGTGTGTTTTATTTCCTTTTTGTGGTTTGAGATGTAAACTCTCAGCTGCTGCTCCAGTCTCTTGCTAATTCTATTGTGCCACCGTGGACTCTAATCTCAGGAACCATAAGCCCCACAGTAAATTCTTTCTTCTATAAGTTAGTCACAGTGTTTTATCACAGCAGTAGAGAAATAACTGACTTTAAAGTATGAGTATTTCAAAATGTGTATGAATTTAAGGCACTCAGAGGTTTCTGAAAGCAGATGTGGGGAAAAATAGATATCCAGGATTGGAGGAAAACTTGAATAGGATCTTTTTTTACTCAAGTGCCAGAGTAGGAATTCTTAATGTGGGGGTTGCTGGGCTCATATGTGTATTACAGAATTATTTTGATGAGGTGTTAAAGATGGTTATGACCTGAAAATAAGCTGCAGATCTGGACCAGTGACCATTCCACTTAAATCTTGCTGTCTTAACATGGATGAAAAAGGGTCAAGAGGAATGATAAGAACTCTTTGCATAAACTTCATGAAGAGTTGGAAATTTAACCTCCTCTCTGACAAGTTAGAGAGGGCTATCCTAGATAGCTTTCTAAGACAGGCCAGATAGCCATCCCAGATGGACCAGATAGTGTTCCCAGACAGGCCAGATAGCCATCCCAGATGGACCAGATAGTGTTCCCAGACAGGCCAGATAGCCATCCTAAACAGGCTAGGTGATAGCAAAGATGTAGTTTTCTATTAAAGGATGAAGTGCCTATACTTGGGCTGCTTAGTATAGAGCTTCGTATGTATATTGTGTACTTAGCACGAGTAAGGCCCTACACAGCAGTGCTCCCCAGTAAAACAGCATGTACTTGGCTTTCCTATCTATTGTTTTTGCTAGGCTTCCTTCAATGAGACTGTTAATCTGGTCATAATTCTTGTTTGTGGCAACATTTTATATTTTTAAACCCCAGGATCCTACATAACTGTGCTTATTTGTCTCAAAAGAGCACTTTTTAATGTCTATAGAATTAAAAGAAAAAAAAGACTGGCATTTTATCTTTTATCTAACAGCCCCATCAGTGTGTAGAGCCTTTAGTTCAGTTCTAGTAACAGCACAGAACACCAAAAGCGGGGAGAGCCTTGCCAATGTTAAGGAGACAGGTTCCAGTGTAGGGGAAGGCATGGGAGCCAGAACAGCCTTGGAACTAGCATGGGAACTTTTGATCTGTAACAGGTATGAACTCCATGCCCTGCCAGAGTAGTTGCCTGTGAGGGGTTGGATTAGGGAAATAATGGCTTTTCCTGACAAACAGAAACCCACTTCACAAGATTCCTGAGGAATGCTGGGTCCTGAGCTTATCCCAGACTGTTCTTTAGGACATTGTCAGCAGCACTGCTATTTTGGGGCCTCCTTTGGACCTATCAGGACCCATATAGGAGGAGTGAACCAATCCTGCAAGTTGTCCTCTGCCCTCCCCATGAGTACCATAGTGTGTCTGCATATATGCATGCTCATACACTCAGTAAATAAATGGTAAAACAAGACTGGAGAAATATGACAGCTTAGATTTTTTTTTTTAAAATGAGATTGGTAATAAGAAAATGGGACAGAATGTGAAATGGAATCGTAAATCATAATATGTAAATGTCATCTTATAAATCATAGAATCCAGCACTCTTATGTGTTGATGAAGAACTATAAAAGTATTAGCAGTTCTGAAATTAAACAGTGAATCAGCAGCAGGTCTGAGGACTGGAACTAAAATGGATGTTTCTATCCTCAGCAACTATCTGTTGAGTATTCCAGAATTTATTTCCAACAATACTTACTTTGACTGTCTGTCTGTCCATCTGTCCATCTGTCCGTCCATCCATCCATCCATCTATCTATTTACCTACCTACCTACCTGCCCACCTACCTACTTACCTACCTACCTACTTACCTACCTACCTACTTACCTACTTTCCTACCTACTTACCTATCTACCTACCTACCTACCTACCTACCTACCTACCTATCTACCTATCTATCTATCGAGATAGTGTCACTATGTAGCCCTGGCTGTTCTGGAACTCACCATATAGCCAGGCTGGCCTTAAATTCAGGGATCTACCTGCCTCTACTTTTTGAGTGCCTTTGATTAAAGTGTGTGCCACCCTGACTGACCCTCAACATTTATTTATTCCAAAGATATTTATTCT
This sequence comes from Peromyscus californicus insignis, assembly GCF_007827085.1. Taxonomy (NCBI): domain Eukaryota; kingdom Metazoa; phylum Chordata; class Mammalia; order Rodentia; family Cricetidae; genus Peromyscus; species Peromyscus californicus. The sequence continues at coordinate 50,318,646 of NW_026294402.1, read as the reverse complement.
TAGTGCTGCTTATAAGACCTAAAGAAAGTGTAACTGCAATTAAATTACCCCTAAATGACCTTCAGCCCATTGTTGATTCAAATGCCAGATAGTTTATCTTTTATTTATGTTTAGGCTTTTGCTAAAGAGAGAACATCCATGTTTATGTTCTTTCTGTGGATGTTATCTTTGATTATTTACACTTTTTTGTTGAAAGATTCTGGTTACTATTTTTATTTTTTTGTCACTTAAAATTTTTCTTTAATACTGTCAAGTCACTTCAGTATAGGAAGTAGTTCTTGTAACAAAAAGTAGTTCATTGTAACAAAAGTTGTAGTTGTAATAGTCATCATTCTCCTGCTTTATTTGAATAAATACAGATTTGCCTTTGGTGAGAAAGACTGCTTAGTATTTTTTTGGCAGAATAATTTCTGCTTCTCTGTGTACAGTGCTGCAATGAAGGAAAAGATTTTCTGAAACACCCCATTTTCTTAAGTGACTTAGAAAATGTACATGTTAGCATAACTTAAATAGTTTGAAAGAGAAAAGACTTATTTGCATGGCTCTTGTGGGTTTTCAGCATATACTAACCTTGGTTGTTATACTTGATAGTGCTTATAAGAGTGGTGACTTCTGGCTGTTGGTCACAGGAAACTGTGTGAAATCTGTGCTGTGTCCTGAAAGAAAAACATAATTTCCTATTTGTGACTTCGGATAAAAGTCAGTGACATTATTTAATTTTAATTTTTGGATGCTCAAAATGGTCTGAGGACCTTTCAACTTTCATATAAATTTATTATTTGCTATTGAAAGAATATTTTAGGCAAAATAAATGCCTTAAGCAATTATTGTAGGTAAAGAGTGGGGGATTTGAGTTTGTATGTGTTGTTGTGAGCCTTGTAACTTATCTTTGTCTTTTTATTCTCACAAATACCTTTGTATTTTCTTAGTAGGTGTATTTAGTTTTTGTTACCATAATGAAATACCACAGATGAGCAATGTTTATAGAGAAAAGAGGTCAATTTAACTCACAGTTCTAAAGATTTGACTTCAGTTCAGTTCTGCTATAGAACCTTTTGTGTAGGTCACTGTTGTACCCATTTCGAGAAACCCCCAGAGACCACCAGGGAGCCGTTTTCCAATGCAAGCACATAAGGGTCCTTTTATTGTCAGGTTCAACCTGGGCCACTACCAGGAAGATGGAGGGAAATGTAGCGGTGGCTGCTGCTGCAAGCCCAGGTGTAGAGAGAGAGTTTTTATAAGGAAAAACCACTAGCCAGGAATTGGCAACTTGGGATTGGGTAGAAGGGATATGGGACAAGGTGATTTTTTTGAAACTATTGGTCTAGACTTTGGGTGTGAAACCACATTTGAAACCATTGGGTTAGACTTTTGGTGGGGAATCACAACCCGCTGAACAGGATTATCTGGACTGCTCAGGAGGATTATCTAGATATCTTCAAGGGCCATAAACCACAGACAAGATGTCTGCAGGAGGATACTGCTCTGTATCCCTTCGAGTTGTCCTGGCACATTCCTGAGGTCCTTCCTGGAACTGAGTACAGCAGGTGGTCTAAGATAGTGGCCCTACCCTAAGATGGGGTCTGTATTGCCTTCACAGTCACAAGTCTGTGTCCCTTATCATGGCAGGAGTATGTGAGTGAGGAAAGAATCACATGTCAGAACTGAAACCCAGAGAGACTGGGATCCCACATCTTCTGAGGACATGCCTTATTTGGTTTAAGGACCTTCTACTAAGACCAAGTTTTAAAGTTTGAGGACCTTCCATACTGCCATTCTGGGGATCCGTCATTTAGCACATGGGCCTACATTAGGGGCACACTTTAAATTGGCAACTCCACAGCAGTGGGGGATTCTGTAAGAAAAAAACATTTGGGAAGACAACTTGCTGCTGAGTTAAGAGTGGTTGGCAATCACAATAAAATACTTTTGTATTATTATGTAGACAGTGTCAGCTTTTATTTGCTCACAGAAGCTGGTAATGATGAAATTATGGGAGAATAGCTTCTAACAGATTTTTCATTTCTTGTCCCCCCCCTCAGGAGTTTGGTAAGTATATTTATATGTCATTCTAGGTTTTATATTGAAAAATCAAGAAGAAATATTTGAAAGAAGAGAATGATTAATGAGATGAGCTGTTACTAGTTTTGAAAATTAAAATTACCCACCATTTTGCTTTTTGCTGATTTCCTCTTTGAACTATGGCTTTAATAAAATAGCCTTCCACAAACTAAGGAGTTACTACAAAATAGTGTTCCTTAAAACTCATACTCATCTTGCTGAAGCACCTCCCCAGTAAAGTTCTCTTTTGGCTCTGATTTCATGATATATGTTTTTACCTCTTCATCACCACCAGCACCCACCGTACTCATTTCTTGTAGCTGAAGTGGAGGGCTATATTGATGTTTTGGACCCAAGGGCCTGTGCACCAGTATTGTGTGTCTGGAGGACAAAGACATGGCGTCAACCATCCTGCTTTTTGTGCTAGTCACTAGAATTAATTATGAACCAATTGAATCAGTTGCAGCCAATTGGTAAACTAATTGGTAATTTTAGCCGTACATCTATATGTAGTTATCTGAATGCCTATAGAATTACTTTCAGAGCTACTTTTGTTCTGTTTCATCCTGCTTGACAAATGGCCTTCATAGCTTCAGGGAGAAAGATGTGCATCACTGACTGCGGGCCGGTCGCTCCGGCAGCTCCAGCAGCTCCGGCGGCTCCAGCCGCTCCAGCAGCTCCTTGCCTGTTTGTATTCGCTCATTTGCAAGCATGACTCAGATTACAGCTGCTCACTACCACTCTGATCAGTTTTGATAACACTGAGCTAAACATTCCTTAAAATACACTGTCTAACCATCAAATGTACTTTCTCTCTGCCTACTAGTATAAAAAATATAGTTGCTATGGTCTTGCCATGCAATTTTTTTTTCAAGCAAAAGGGAAATCAGTTGAAAATTTCCAAAATAAATCATTCAAAATTAAATCTTTCTGTGCCTATCTAATATAGGTAGTTTAAGTAGAATGATTTTAATTAGACAATTTGAGTTATATTAGTAGAATTGAGAGAAGGAAGCCAACTAACTTCTTAGATTTGTCCCTTTCCTGATTGTAGTAGATTTTCATTACCAGTAATTTGGCACCAAGGACTACCTTTAAAAGGAAGTACATAATGCTTCTTTGTTCAGAAGTCTTTTAAAGTAGAATATACTTTTTATGAATATTAAGGGTGGTACTTTATTTCATTTGTAAATAAATTGACAAATTTATTAATACTGGGTCTGATTTATGAAGTGTATCTTTATGCGTCCATTTAAGATATTTGCTATGGATTCTAAAAAGTTAATTTAAGCTTAGCTATGGAAAAATCTATTATATAAATGATGGCTTGCATTTTCTGATACTTCCTGAGCCTATTGAAAAGCCTTTATAGTAAAGTGAGACTGGCATTTTTAAGAAGATCTTTTTTTGTTTGTTTGTTTGTTTGTTTTTTCAAGACAGGGTTTCTCTGTGTAGCTTTGGCGTCTTCCCAGGAATTCAGTAGCCCAGGCTGGCCTCGAACTCACAGAGATCCATCTGGTTCTGCCTCCTGAGTGCTGGGATTAAAGGCTAGAAGATCTTTTTTAATTTTATGTTTATCAATGTTTGTTTGCATGTATATATGTACAGCAAACCGGTAGAGGCCAGAAGAGGGCGTTGAACCTCCTGCAACTGGAACTACAAATAGTTTTGAGCTGCCATGTGGGTGTTGGTAGCTAAATCTTAGTCCTCTGGAAGAACAGTAAATACTCTTACCTGCTGAGCCACCTCTCGAACCCTGTCACTGACTTTTCTTACAGTAAGAGTGGTGTAGGATGGTAAAAATGAATATACTTTATATTTCTTTGTCTTATGCATTTAAATGACAGCTTTGGCTGGTGAACCAGTATTTCTATACATGATTATACTTTATCAATTTCTCTATAGGACAAAGGGGTATATTTAGTGACTTGTTCTTTGCACTCATTTCTTTATTCAAAATAAAATTGACATTTAGATGTATAATAAACCCATTACAAAAGATTACTTTCGTGAGATGTATAGAATATACTGTCACAGTAGTATAATTTTGAGTTAGCTAAAGAGGAAAACGAGGGCCTGGGGAGACGGCTGAGAGGGTAAGTGCTTGCTGTTGAGGCCCAAGAACCTGAGTCAGCATTCCCAGCACTGTATAGAGAGTCAGGCTTGGTGGCTGCACCTGTAATCCCAGTGCTGGGAGACAGACAAGAGGGTCCCTAGTCATTGCTGGCCAGCCCACATAGCCCGTCAGTGAGCTCCAGGTCCCTAGTCATTGCTGGCCAGCCCACATAGCCCGTCAGTGAGCTCCAGGTTCAATGAAAGATCTTGCCTCGAAAGATAAGGTGGATGAACGGGGAAGATACGTTAGTGGGTAAGAGCATATCTTAGTTACTGTGAAGAGACACTATGACCAAGGCCACTTAGAAAGCATTTAATTGGGGACTTGCTTACATTTTCAATGGGTAAGTCTATCCATGACTGTCTTGGCAGGGAGCATGGCAACAGGTAGTTAGGCATTTGTTGGAGCAGTAGCATGGAGTTTACATGCTAATCCACAAAGAGGAGGCAGAGAGAGAGATATGGGCTTTTGAAATCACAAAGCCCACCCCCACTGACACTTCCTCCAAGGCTGTACCTCCTAGTCCTTCCCAAACAGCTCACCAACTGGGAAACAAACATTCAAATATATTAGCTGCAGGGACCATTCTCATTCAAACCATCCCAGGATACTTTCCAAGCATGAGAGTCTGACTTTGAATCCCTAGCAGCCATGTAAAAACCTAGGCATGGCTAGGCATACCTGTTAACTCCAATGTTGGTAGGTAAAGATAGGCATCTCCTGAGGGGTTGCTGGGTAGTCAGCCTTGCCTAAATAATAAGCATCTAATTTAGCAAGATACTTTATTTGTATTTATATGTATACATGTATTTGCATATACATGTATTTGCATACCCACACATACATGTGTACCTACATGCATACATACACAAAAGAAGAAGAAACATAGAGTACAATAATGCTAATTATGAATGTGGACAGAGAGCAGAGATGGTATGTTCATCCAAAGTAAACTGGCTTTAAAATGTTTCTAACCTGTTCAGTGAATTTAGTATTTGTCTTTGGAAGTTCAGAGGGACATTCTGACCAGCAGGAGATGCAGTACTAAGTTTCTTCGCTTCCTTCATTCACCTTTGTCTTCTTGCCTAGCCGGGAGACACAGCTGCTAAGCTATAGCTGCAGTTTCTTTGGTTACATCGTATCTAATTCCTTGCCTATATAGTCTCATTTGACTTTGTACCAGCCACATAAGAAATGATGGCAAAATTTTAAGCATTTATTACTTTTAAAAAAATGACTGGTTTTGAATACCGAGTTTCATTTTTATTGATTGGTTCTCTTCTATTAAAAATTTTTTTTAATTGAAATACAATCACATCATATTCTCCCTAGCCTTTCTCCCTCTAACCCCTCCTCAAGTTGAAAGCCTCTTTATTATTGTTGTGTGTGTGTGTGTGTGTGTGTGTACAACCTGCTGAATGTGTGTTTTTGTTGTTTCTGTGTATATGGGTGTAGGACTGACCACTCTGCATTAGAAAACTGGTAAACAGGTTCATCCTGTGTGAGGCTAATTCTCCTTCCCTAGCAGTCATTAGGTGCCTGTAGTTCTTTGTCTAGGGGGTGGGACTTCTTTATTGTTCCTTTTGTATATGTGTAGTAATAGCATCAAAATCTATTTAATTTTCAGCATATAATTCAATACTTTTAGTTGTAGTCCTCGTGCTTTACAGCAGACCTTTAGGCTTATTATATATAACTAGAAATTTGTATCTCTTATCCTATAGTCTCCCCATTCCTTCTGCTTCTTGTCCATGGTAACCTTAATTCTGTTTCTGTGTATTATGCTAGTTTTTCCCTCCATGATACACTGCTTTCTCTTTCCATTTAGCTTATTTCACTTAGCATAATGTATTTTAGGTTCATACACGTTGTTGCAAATGTCATAACCCCCCTTGGAGGCTGAATAGTACTCTCCACCAGCTCACAATTTCTTTATGCATCCATATAATGGTCCAGTGAACATGGGAATGCAGATCTCTCCTCAAGGTGCTGATTTGATTCGTTATGGATATATGCGCAGCAGAGGGACAGCTAGGATATGTGGTGATTGTAATGCTAACTTTTTGAGGATTCTCCATCCTGGTCTTATATCAGCTTCACTGTTGGTCAGCCTCACTAACAGAGTACAAAGGTTCTCTTTCTTTCCTTAGCCAGCATATGTTATCACCTGTCCTTTTGATAGTACCCAGTCTAATATGTGTGGGCAGTGTGCCTTTGAGGTTGCAAGTGCATTTTCCTCACAGTTAATGCTGTTGATCACTTTTTATTTCCTTTGGGAAAAATATCTAGATCTTCTGCTTATTTCCTTTGTCCATGTTGAAACCAGGTTGTTTTCCCTTGCTATTAGGTTATGTGATTTTCTTACATTTTTTGAGAATTAATCCCATGTCAGATATATCTATATCTATCTATCTATCTATCTATCTATCTATCTATCTATCTATCTATCTATCTATCTATCTATCTCAATATCAATATATCATAAGAGGTGTTTTTCCCAATCTGTAAGATACTTTTATTCTAGTGACTATTTCTTTTTATAGTATAGAAGCTTTTTTAGTTTTATAGAGTTCGTTTTTTTGCTTTTGTTGCCTGAGCTTCTAAGTATGATCTAGATTACTTCCAAGGTCAATATCAAGGGAATTTCGTACTTTTTTTTCTCCTAAGATTTTTAAAATTTCAGGTCTTTTTTCTATGGTGAAGACAAGGGACTGTTCTTATTCTTTTGCATGTAGTTGTTTAGTTTCCCTAACACCACTCATTGATGATATTATCCTTGTCAAAAAGTTAATTTCAGCATGTGTTTATGTTTGTTTTCTTATGGTCTGTTTTGTTTTATAAAGTTTATGTGTCTGATTTATGTTAGCACTGTACTTGTTTGATTATTATATTTTTTTGTAAATAATTTGAAGTAGAAAGTGTGCTGTCTTCAGTTGTTTTTCCTCTTAAGATTGCTTTGACTATTTCAAATCTTTTTGTTTTATTCTATATGAATTATACAGTTATGGAACTATTTCTGTGAAAAATGCAATGGGATTTTTGATAAGTGATTGCATTGAAAGTGTATATTGCTTTGGAGAATATGAATATTTTAAAATGATAATACACATGGATTATATTTAATTTTATGCATGCTGAGATTTTTCACATTATTTATAGTTAAATCCATTGTTTTCTAAAAGCAAACATTGCATGATTTCTATCTTATTTTTTTTTGTCAGAATGTAGTCTATCTTGGTGAATATTTCATGTGAGGTCTAAAAGAATGTGTATTCTCACATTGCTAAATGCTCTTCCTATGTCAATTATTATCCAGTTGAGTGGTGACATTATGGAGTTCACCTTTGAACTTACTGCTTTACTACTTGTGTGGTCTGTACATTTCTGGTAGGTGTTGAGCTCTACAAATATTGTAGCAGAGTCATCTATTTCTTCTTGTAGTTCTGTTAGTTAAAAAAAATTTAACTTGTGGTGTGGTGTGTGTGTGTGTGTGTGTGTGTGTGTGTGTGTGTGTGTGTGTGTGGGTGTGGGTGTGGGTGTGGGTGTGTAAGTGGGTGTGCATGAGTGGGTGTGCTGGTGCCTGATGAGCCACATCTCCACTTGATCCTCCTTCATGTTGAGTTTGGCTGCCTGAACCTTGCAGCAAGCATAATGGTTGAGGGTAATGGTTTGTCTTGAATGCTTCTCTGGCTCCCAGAAGTGCTACTATACCTTGTTGTGCATACCCAGGGTGACAGAGTTCAGGAATCCTAAGGTTCTCCCATCTTGCCCCTGCTCTCAAGATTTATTCTTTTAACTAAAATTTTTGCATTATTTCATTTTCTTAGTATTTTGACTGTTTTATTTTTACTGATTTTTAGTGGTTATAATTTGCTATATATATGAATATATGTTAGATGAGTACTTATATATATGAATATATATATGAATACTTCTACTTTCAAGTAATATTATTCTAGTTTATAGGGAGTCTTTTATAATAACAAAATAATCTTAATTTCTTTTGTCCTCATTTATCATTTCTTCTTAATACATAAGAAAATGCAGGTAGAGGCTAGAGAGATGGCTTTATAATTAAGAAGAGCACTGGGTGTTCTTCCAGAGGATTTGAGTTTAATTCCCAGAACCCCCAACTTTGCAGTGCTGAAGATCAAACTTTGCCCCTGATAGTGTTTTACCACTGAGCTATAGTACCAGTCTTGTTTTTGTTTTGTTTGTTGGTTTTTTGCTTTTTCCAGGGTTTCTCTATGTAGCCCTGGTTGTCCTGGAACTCTGTAGACCAGGCTCGTAATTGTCTGTAACTCCAGTTCCGGGGGATCCAATGCCCTCTTTTGGCCTCTGTGGGCACCAGTCACACATGTGATGCAAAGACATGCATGCATGCAGGCAAAACACTCATACTCCTAGAATAATAATTAAAATAATCTTTTCAAAAGAACACATACATATTCTTAGTAGAATACAATGTTGAATTTGTTTTTATTAAAAAAATCTGTCAAATCCATTAATAAGAAAAATAAAAGTATTAATAATAAAAATAATTTTGATTCTTTGATAGTGTTCCTTTCTTTATGTACAGCTGTGTATTTGACCTATATTATTTTCTTTGTAAAGATTTGGGTTTTGTTTTTCAGTGTCTGTTTTTAAACATTTCTTACAACTGATCTATTTACATCAAATTCTCTAAAAGGATAGAATGAGTACTTCAGACCAGTTCTCCCACTGAAGACAGAGTCTAGATAAATTGTCATAAATCTTCAGAAAGCTTACAGTAGTGAAAGAATCTTTTGAATTAAGCAGTTATAGGGGCCTAACCTAGAAAATCCAGAGCTCTGAACAGAGAAGCTCAGGAGAACATTTCAGAATAATTTATTTGTTAAAGAAGATATTGTGGTGGACATTAGAAGTAAAAATGTGAATAATAATAAAAATAATAAATTTGGGTTGGAGACTGAGTCATATTGAATAGGAACTTTTTGAAATTAAAATACTGCCTGTTGAGTTGGCTCAGAAGCTATTGGTGCTTGCTGCCCAAGCCTGGCAACCTGAGTTCGATTCCTGGAATTCATGTAAAGGTGGAAGACAGAAGGAAAGTCCTCAACCTGATCACGGATGCGTTTGAGAAATTCAAACAAAGATTGTTTTTAATGGCTTCAGGCTTCAGGCTCTCCTCTAAGGAATCGGAAGTTATGGCTCCTCTTGTCACTTGTCCTCAGTATTCTACTGAGGTGTTGCTTGTCCTCAGTATTCTACTGAGGTGTTGCTTACCCTGGATGAAGGATGGAGTAGAGTTTGGGAGGGTACACGGAGGAACTTTCAGTTAGTGTTGTATTCTTTGTCATGTGTGGTGTCTACAAGGTCTTTGCAGTGACTTAGATTGGTGGTGTTCATGTCATTTGTTTCCTTTTAACAATTTACATGCATTATTTGTGCACTTTTCTGTATAGGAACTGCACAATAAAAAATATTAAAATGATTACTATTTAGTAAATCCTTTCTTGGTGTTTAAGCTCTGAATTTAAAAGTACTTTACATTATCTTACCAACAGAATGAAAAAGGAGCAACAATTCCAAAAGAACAAAAAAAAAATAGGCTATATGTCTTCTTTAATGAACGTAAATGTAAAAATCATTAACCTGAAAACTCTTCACTTTAATAATTTTTCCTAAAGCTTTTTTCCCACCACAAAATAGAGGCTAATATTTTGTTATTTAAATTAGGAGGTGTTAATGATGCTGGATTACTATGTGAGAGATTTCAAAGCATTGATTGACTGGATTCAACTTCAGGAAAAGTTAGAGAAGACAGATGCACAAAGCAGGTAATGAACTCCGGTATTTATGTTTGTAGTAACCCTTGTTTCAGTAGCAAGCATTGAAATTGACAGTGGACTGAACCTCATGTTGATCTGAAACTTGTAACAATCTAATAGTTGACTATTACATTTCTCTTTTGGTTCAGTAACAGATATTTATTATTAATGCACCTAACAGTGCTGGTCATATTATTTAGTACAGAAATTAAATTGCTACATGTGACACATGGATGTTGTAATCTAATGGTATAACAAAAGGAACTTAATGCTATATATGGATGGTAAGTTTTTTGGAAGGGTGGATCATTGGCATTTAAGGCAAAGACAACAAATCAAACAGTTATGTAAGTGTAGGGAAGACATGAAGTGAAACAATCTCTGGAAAGGCATAGTATATCTTCTCCTTGTGGTAGGCAATGAGGAAATGATTTTTCCGTCTCTCTCTGTATATTTACTTGCTACTGAAAATTAGAATACCACATCATTTTGTTACAATTTTAGAAATCTAGAAAGACTATATATACAATTATACTCTAGTTAACTGTTCAACGTTATCTTTACATCACTTCAGGTTACTGTATTTCATCTCCTAGACTGAAGGAACTTAAAGCACACAGGAATACTTGAGACTCATTGATTCTTTGAGTCAAAACAGTCATGTAATTCATGAGATTTCATTCATGTACACTTCAACTACACAAATTCCTTAAAAATTACTGGTGACAAGGTAGGAAATGCAAGGAGAGAAATACATCTCAAAACTCATTTCATTATCATAGATAAGTTATTCAAAATTATTATAATACTGCTTATCCTAGCATTAAGTAGCTTTCTTAGCCAGTTGCCTTAAATTACCAGCAGAACAGGACAGAATACAAGTTATGCTTAGGTCCAAGACTGTGTGTGTGTGTGTGCTTTGTTTGGGTGCAATGCAAGTATTTGTGCATGTATGTATATGTGTGTATTTGTGGAGGCTAGAGGTTGGTGTTGGGTATCTTTCTCTATCACTTTCTACCATATTTTTTGAGAAAGGTCTCTCATTGAACCTGGAGCTTATCAGATTTAGCTAGAGTGACTGACCAGTAAGCACCAGATCTGCTTGTGTCTGATCCTCTGTCTGAGATGATGGATGCACACCACTATACCTGGCTTTTTCCTGGATCCTGGGGATCCACATTCAGGTCTTCATGTGTGCATGGCAGGCTCTTTACTCACTGAGCCATTTCCTCAGCTCTCAGGGCATCTCTTTTTGTATTAACTAGTTACCAACACATCTTCTCTCTGCCTCCTGAAGCAGCTCCAACATATGGAAAACAGCATTACATTTCCTGTTGATGGCATTAGTCTTTGGTGATGACATCATTCTTCAAATCATCCTTAACTTGGGGGTTTAAAGGTTAGGAAGATACATTTATTAAAAAAATCCTGACAAGAATTTATATTGCTATATTTTAAATAAAGACTTTGAGATAAAATTAGAAACTACCAAAGAAAATATTGACTTCCTTGATTTAGCAAGAAGAAAATAAACCTATATTTAAATTTAAAATTTAAGGAATACTTACAAAACAATAAGATTGTATCATGATAGCAGCAGCAATAAATTTTCTTAAATCATTTGGAAAATGACACAAATTCCAATAGAAACACTGAGCCAAAGATACCGAAATGTAAACTCCAAAAGAAAAAATTCAAATGGTGATAATATGTTATCTTTACTAGTTAGAGTAATACACATATACAATTAAAAAAGAAAACAAAGACAGCGTTGGACCATTTTGATAATAACATTTTTTTTTTTAAAAAAAGATACCAGTGTTGGCAAGGTTGAATGGAAAAGAATGTCTTTCATCTATAGGACTATAACTTCTTTCAGAAAGATGATTTGGTAACAACTCATTCAAATCTTTGGGCTTTTGAATAATGTTTTATCTGAATTTTCTATCAATAATCAGTTTTGTGTTTTGATTTGCTTTTTGTTGTTGTTTTCTTTTTGAGTGAGAGAGTAAAATATCTAATGACTACATCACATGGAAAATAAGGTATAGAGAGACTGACAGGAATGATAGGCTTTGAATGGGAATATAGGAGGTTGCTTAGAAAAACATTTCAGTAGGATATATATCCTGTCAGCTGTTTGTGGGGTAGAGAATAGAGATCCGAAGGTCATTTACACCACTTAGCTTTTCCAATAAAGAGTGATGGTGTCTGTGTTTCTACTCTATGCTGATTAAGAGGTAGAGTAGTTCATGTTTTCTCATGTGTTCTTCCTTTCACCCTCACTATTTTCCTTTGTTTTGATTATTTTTCCCTAAACTTAATTCTCTAGGATATCTACAAAATTACCTGAATCAATACTATTGCTTTAATTTTTTTCTGGGTATATGGAGAAGTTTGTAATTCGTAATAAGTTTATCTCAGTTGGGTATGGTGGTGCACACTTTTAATCTCAGTACTCAAGAAGTAGAGGCAGGAGGATCTCTGAGTTCGAGGCCAGCCTGGTCTACATAGTAAGTTCCTGGCCAGCCAGAGCTGCCTAATGTACCCTGTTGCAACCAAGCACTGCATCTCATGTCTTCTGTAACCCCATGACTCTTTTGAGGGAAGTAGTGCTCGCTGTTGTTTCGCTGTGTGGAAAATCCTGTACTGTGAACCATCAGCGACTCTTGCTTGTTAGTATAGAACCTTTCTGGTAATCAGGATCAAAACATGTTTTAACTATGGTTTTGCTCATTAACAGCCAAAAGGAAAGATTAGTTTGTTTCTCTTTTTCTCTGTTAAAGTAATCTACTATATGTTCTGTATTAGACCAACTTCACTGGCATGGGAAGTAAAGAAGATGTCTCCAGGACGTCATGTGATTCCAAGCCCATCAACAGATAGAATGAATGTAACATCAACTGCAAGAAGAAGCTTGAATTTTGGGTGAGATGATTTTAAAAAATACTCATAGTATTATAGTATAGTATATTGTATCCCATGAGAAAAATATTCATAGATACCAACCCCATGTAGGTAAAATAATGTATCATTTCCAGGGAAGGATTCACTAATTTCTGCTCAGATTCTTAGATCTGAGAGAAAGTTACTAGACTATGAGATTGGTAACGCTTTCTTAGCATTTACACAGAAAAATCAGGGAAAGTAACTTTGTTACTCACAAATTGATAGAAAGTAAGAACAAAAGCCTAGATCCGTGATGAGCTGGTCCTTTTAGACTCAGAGAAGCTTTGTCTGTGGGTCTTCTCATTTACCTAAGAGGACTCCAAAAGCACTCCATTACACGTTGGATGTAATTTTTTTTTTTTTTTTTTTTTTTTGCTGAGCTCAGGTATTATAGGATGTGCTTTTCTATGGGCACAGTGATGAAGAGCTAGTTATTATGGACAGTTTCATTTCACGAGTTTGCATTCTTGTATATTCTTCATGAAAGTTGTATGTCAGAGAGGAGAGGAATGAATGAGGAAGGCCATTTGAGAACACTTTTTCCTACATTGTGTATATGTTTAAAATTGTGTGAATAAAATAAAAAAAAATCTGGTGGGCACATATTGCAGGCGGGTCACTATTACAGTTCTCAGGGTTTGTAGCTGGGTAGGACTGATGATTACATTAAAGCAGTGGATCTCAACCTTCCTAATGCTGCAACTCTTTAATACAGTTCCTTGTGTTGTGGTGACTCTCAACCATAAAATTATTTTTGTTGCTACTTCATAAATGTAATTTTGCTACTGTTATGAATTGAAATGATATGCAGGATATCTGATATGTGACCCCTATGAAAGGATCCTTTGATCTCAAAAAGGGTCAATTTAAAAGCTGTGTCTGTTAAATTCTGTTACTGTTTTCTATAAATAGGCCATAATGTTTTGTGTATTTTCTTTTTTGTGTGTGATTTTCATTTGTTTTGTTGTTGAAAACTAGTTTAAATAATATGTGGAAGCCCTACAGATTAGTGATATGCTCTGTAGTATTGTTATTGTGCCTGTTGCCATCATTTTTAACTTTGTGACTTTTAAAATGGTGTTTCAAGACAAACTTAGACTTGCTAATCAGCTGAGGATGACATTGAGTTCATGATTTTCCTGCCTCCTCCTCCCAAGTGGGATTATAGGCATGTGCTACCATGCCTGTTTGGGAAATTTACTTTTAAAGCAAACGTTTTTACTCTGATTCTTTAATATAAGCCTTAATTGTGTATTTAATGAAAGGCTGGCAAGTGCTTGCTTCATCAGTTCTCTTTCCTCTATTGCCTAGTCTTTCTTTTTTTGTAAAGATTATTTTATTTATTTGTGTATGTGCACATGTCTATATGAGTATAAGCACAGTGTATGTGTAGGTGCCCATGGAGGCTAGGAGAGGGCATCAGAATCTGAACTCTGGTCCTCATGATTGAGTAGTAAGTGCATTTAACCATCTCTGGCCCCCAAACCTGATCATTCTTGACATTGCCTTATCTGTCACACCCACCATTTCATAGTTAACAGCTTTTTACTTATTATTACCTTGGATATGCTTGTATTTTTATTGCATTTTCAGATTACTACAATGTATTTAAGATGGGGTTCACCCTCCATCTTACTGTATACCACAGAGTCACTTTAGAGTGATAATTTTTCTTCTTTAGCCTCCCAACTGCTCATGTGCATCACCATGCTAGGTTTTATATTTTTTTCATGTGTATATAGGTGTATGTGAAGTTGCACATATATGTGAAGGCTTGTCATGATTACATGATGAACACTTTACCAACTGAGCTTATTTCCCAAGCATTGTAATTTTTTAATGTTTATTTTCTCTGCTATTATCTTTGAGGCAAGATCTTTGATATATCTATATATCTTGAGCATCCTAACATTGTAGCTGGCATTTAGCAAAAGCTGATTCTTTGTTCAGTAGAATTAGACTTTTGCTTTCAATCTCTTTTATAGGAGTTCTTAGTTAGTGTTTCCTTTGGTGAATGTTGATGGTCTTAAGAATCATATGATACTTGGACCTTAGGCAGGTGGGAAAAGATACATAACAAACAGAACCAACTACATTCTCCCAAACAAAAGAGTGTTTACAAGGGGACTTGTTCTTTGTTGCAGTACATTAGTTTGTTTCCAAGAATTTTATGATGCAGATCTATTTGAGTTTGGAGGCTTTTAATGCATGCATTAATTACTTTTCTCATGGCCATATCAAATACCTGACTAAAGCAACTTAAGGGAGCTTTAAAAATTTTCTTGGGCTTATAGTCGGATGGGACCCAATTTATCATGGCAGGGAATGGGAAGTGGCTGATCACATTGTATCTGCAGTCATGAAGTGGGGACACACACACACACACACACACACACACACAGCACTCACTTTCTCCTTTTTATTCAGTCTGGGACCTCAACCCATGCAGTGATACTGGCCTCATTTGGGTGGGTCTTCCTACCCTTATTAACCCTGTCTAGAAACTCCCTCATAGACACGCCCAGAGGGTTGTCCATTAGGTGATTCTCGATCCTGTCCAGTTGACAGTATTAGCCACGGCAGTGCCTCCGTGCATAAAGTTCTTACGCTGTTCTCCATATGCTCTTGTTCATTATCATTGTATAAATGCATTGCTTCTTTTTACTTTCTGATATGGTTCATATCAGAAAGGGTTTAGGTTGCTTTTAGTACCTACCCACATCTCATGCTTCTTGGGTTGTTGTGTTTACTAACTGAGATGTTAGTTATAAAGCTTGGTTTTGTTTATTATTCTAACTCAAAATTTAAATAGTAAGCCATTTAGTATATATACAACAGAATCATTTTTTTTCTGAAAAAAAATTTTGAGAATCTTCAAAGCCATAGGCCCCAGGGAAGGGAGAAACAGAGTGAAAGTAGATTATGTCTCTTACTTGCAGTGAGTTCTCATTGCCTATTTCACCACAGATGAAAGGGGGTTAGGAGCAGCCCTAATCCCAGTTAGCCAGTAGTACTGTTTCTGTGTCAGCACACCAAGATAGGGAACCTAATTTTGGTGGCAGAAGAGGTACATGAACACCTTTGGACCAATATAAGAAAGGAAGGATGTCATTGTTAGGTTGTACTAGAACCCAAGAAAAACCTGAACCCTTTAGTGGTCTCATAGCCCTGGGTCCTCCTCAGACCTGAGGAATCTGTACTGCTTTCCAATAAATTTACTTTCACTGTGTCGTAATTCTTTATTTAATGAAGAAAAAGAATTCCAGGCTTATCTAGTAACAGATTTTTGATAAATGTGAGTTATTAAAGTGACTGTAGATAGTGGATAGGGTAGTGTGAAGATTTGGAAAAAATAACTTTAGATAATAGTGTTACTCAGTTTTCAAGAACCAAAATTGAATGTTGCCAATGAAGCACCAGTTTTAGCCTTAGTCAAGAATGACTTGTTAACACATGTTGTTATTGATAAAAGCTAGTAATGGAAGGGAAGACTTAGACTTTTATAATGTTATGATTTTACAATTCTTGCTTTGATATTTAACTTATTACATGTGTTTACTTTTCTCAATAGGAATTTACCTGGCACAGTAAATGCCCCATGTCTGGCACCTACAGGTGTCAGTTGGGCGGACAAGGTGAAGGCTCATCATACTGGCTCTACTACGTCTGATGTGACACCTGCACAACCCTGTGCACCAACTACCGTGCAGAAGACTTCCCGCAAGAATGGCAAGTGATTTTGAGTGTACTGCTTTGAAAATTTTTATTTATTCATGTTTTAGCTGCCTGTAGTTATAAAGGGATATTTATATTTTTAAAAAACTTGCCCCTCATATATTTATATATTTATATTTAGTCTTACCTATGTAGATGTAATTCTAAACGGTCTTATTAAATAAATAAGAAACACAGAGCCAAATAAAGAGTTAAAAGCCCAGAGATCGAGTAGTAGCCAAGAGCTAAGACCACCTTATCTTACCACTCGCTGCTGTCCTTTCCCTGAGAGAGAGACCTTCCTGTGTCCTGTGTAGCTTGAGTTTTCCTGACTGGCCCACAGTCAGGACAAATCTCTGTCACCCGCCAGTCCCACAGCCACTCAGACCCGACCAAGTAAACACAGAGACTTATATTGGTTACAAACTGTATGGCCGTGGCAGGCTTCTTGCTAACTGTTCTTACAGTTTAAATTAATCCATTTCCATTAATCTATACCTTACCACATGACTCATGGCTTACCGGCATCTTTACATGCTGTTTCTCATCATGGCGGCTGGCAGTGTCTCTCTGACTCAGCCTTCCACTTCCCAGCTTTATTCTCCTCCTTGTCCCGCCTACACTTCCTGCCTAGCCAATGGCCAATCAGTGTTTTATTTATTGACTAATCAGCAACACATTTGCCATACAGAACATCCCACAGCACTCCCCCCCTTTTTTTTCAAAAAGGAAGGTTTTAACCTTAACAAAGTAAAATTAGATATAATTTGGGAATTTGGGCGTAGCTTCTCTTACTACTTCCTGCTGGAGGGGGGCGCTGTATCTTCTGGGGAAACAAAGAAAATTTTAGGATCATGGAGTAGTCCGTGAGGCTGTATCATCTGAGCCAGTTGCCTTGAAACGGTTCTGGATGTTGGATCATCTGGGCCATGGTGTCATCAGAGACCTTTCAGGGGGTCTTGGCTGGTCAAACCTGATGTGTCTTAATCTGGAACAAATCCATAGCCTCTGGCTTTCTGTGGAAACAAAAGCAGAGCCTCCTTTCCAAAGCAACATATCCCTACATCCAAATTTTGAAGTCAAGGTACCTTTAAAATATACATTTTGGCATAACTCAACAGCTTTTACAATCAAATGTTTTTCTGCAGTTAAAAATCCCAAAGACAACACAATCCAGATTCTCTGTGTAATATTCATCTTTACGTGGCTTATTTTTTATATTACCTTTACTGTCTCTTTAAAGACTTTATTTTTAAAAACTATGTATTTCTTTATATAACTGTATATATTCCTTTTTCTCTCTTCCAAGCCTACGTATCTTTTACACACATTGTAAACTATTACATCTGAATCTGTCTTATTGTGAATCTATTGCTTTAAGCTGCAACAGCTGTGGCTGCTGGCTCCGCCCACCTCAGCTTCCCAACATGGCAGTGTTACGTTTACCACCAGCTCTGGGAGCTATCGTGGGTCTATGCTTTTATCCAAGCAGCGTGTAGCCCAAAAACCTCTTTTTTGTTTTGTACTAGCAAAGGCTAAATCCACCATGCAGCTTAATGTGCCACTTGCAGAGGCCTCATTCCCGCCATACCGCAGGTCGAGCGCGCACACTAGGAACCCACCAGTAGCTCAAACCAGCAGCTGCCGCTCATTTGAGAGAGACAATTAGGAAGCTGTTTTTAGCTCAGTTTTAGAATCTTTTTTCTCAGTTTTTAGGTGGAAACTCTTGCCACCACGTTGGACGCCATTTGTAGCTTGAGTTTTCCTGACTGGCCCACAGTCAGGACAAATCTCTGTCACCCGCCGGTCCCACAGCCACTCAGGCCCGACCAAGTAAACACAGAGACTTATATTGGTTACAAACTGTATGGCCATGGCAGGCTTCTTGCTAACTGTTCTTACAGTTTAAATTAATCCATTTCCATAGATATCTATACCTTGCCACATGGCTCATGGCTTACCGGCATCTTTAGTCCTGTCTTTGTATTGCCTTTCTGTTCTGCCTTCTCATTGGCTGTAAACCCAACCACATGACTTCCTCGTCACTGCCTGTCTATATAGACCTCCAGGTCTCTATGGTTCGTACTGAGATTAAAGGTTCGAGTCACCATGCCTGGCTGTTTCCAGTGTGGCTTTGAACTCACAGAGATCCGAATGGATCTCTACCTTCAGAATGCTAGGATTAAAGGTGTGTGTACCACCATTTTCTGGCCTCTGTATCTAGTGACTGTTCTGTTCTCTGACCTCAGATAAGTTTATTAGGGTACACAGTATTTTGGGGAACACAATATCACCACATTTCCTCTTTTTTGTCTAAAATTAAAAAAAGCTTATAACTAATACAAGAAGAATTATATCCAATAAGTATATACAATATATAAAGTCAAGAATTACATTAACAATGTCTAGTCCATTAACATTTGACAGATTCAGACAAAAAACTCCATTATATATATTAACAATGTCCAGTCCAGTAACATTTGATAAACTCAGACAAAAAATTTCATTACTTATCCTATTTAAAACAAATAGTTCCTTTTAAAAAGTAGATTCAATAATTGACCTTTTTATCTTATCATATCCATATTCTCTCTTTTTCTTTTCATTATAGGTTCAATAATCTACCTTTTGTAAAATCCCTTGCTTCCTATCCCTTTTGAGTCATTTTGTAACTTACATGTTTACATACAGATAGGTAGCTTTATTGTGTGATGTGTAATGTGTGACCTAAGAGTTAATATTAGTAATTAAAATTGGAATTAAAAATCTGTTTGACTTGGTTAGGACTATCAAAGAAAGTGAGAGTATCAGGCAAATTCCTGCCAATTGAACTACCCTACCTTGTGAATTTATTCTTACTCAATATATTCTGACATTGTGGGAAGACACAAATGTGTTCCTCTATTTCTGACATAGCATGCTCATGGCAGTAGCTAAGTGTGTACATAAAACAAAATCAATAAAGATACTGAATGTTAAATGTTTAGCAAATTTGGCACATTACATGTTTAACAAAGTATATGTATTCCTCACTATTCTATTTGCTTCTGATACTTCAGTCTGAATACTTGCTATGGATATGTATTCTAACTTGCTGATCTTTTGTTCTGTATGTCTAACCTATTAAGACAGCTAGTACATTCATAATTTACTTTTTTATCATTAAAAATGTGGATTCTGTGGGTGTAAGGCCATCTACTGGAGGATGGGTAGCCTCTTGGGGGCCACATCCCAGAAGAAAACTGACTCTTTCCCATCAGTTGCCAGTGGTGTGTCAACTAGGGATGGGTTCCATCAGCTCCTTCCCCAGCCTGCTGGGACTTCGATTTTCTTCATTTTTGTACCGATCTTCTGTAAACAGTCACAGCTGTTATGAGTTAATGCAGGCAATGACCTTGTCATGTCCTATTCTAACCCTAAGTGGATCCAGTAGGTTTACAAAAGAGCACATGAGATTAGGAGGGAAAGTGGTAGATGGATAGGGGAGGAATTAGAGTGGAGAGAATAGTAGATTTAACAAAACACATTATATAAATGTATGAAATTCTCAAACATAAAGCATTTTTAAACCTACATGAAGTATTGATGGATTTTGAAAAATGTAGTATTGGATTTTAAAAAAATGATATCCAACTAGAGTAAGTGGTGATACCAGAATATAAGAATAAATGTAAATCCATGTTGAATTACACATTTGTGATAAAACCATAGAAAATCTCAGATGCCCAATTTAAAGCCAGCTTTCTTATAGACATGTATTTATGTTTGGGTGACATTAGGATTGGAACCAATTAAAAAGAAAAAAGTTTTCAGCAGCTGCTGGTTGTCCTTGTCTTTCTACACTTATCACAGCTGTTTTGAAAAATCTGAGCCAGATATCAGTGTAAAAACTGAAAGACCAGAGAAGCAGGGCAACCAGCCACAAGTTCTTACCTCTACGAAATCTTCAGCCTAAATAGAAAGTGAGTTCCTGTCTCCTCCTGCCTTATATTCCTTTCTCTGCCCAGCCATATCACTTCCTGTCTCAACTTCCCTAGTTCTGGGATTAAAGGCCCGTGTGCTACCACTGCCTGGCTCTGTTTCTTTTTCAGACTGAGTCAATCTTGTGTAGCCCAGGGTGGCCTTGAACTCACAGACATCTGTCTGCCTCTGCCTCCCGAATGCTAGAATTAAAGGTGTGTGCCACCACTGCTTGGCCTCTGTGGCTAACTTGTAGCTTAGCTCCCCCCTCTGATCTTCAGGCAAACTCTATATGTTAGATCACAAACAAAATATCACCACACCATGTATGTCCATGCATTAATCCAATCAGTACAGTAAACCCTCTCTTCAATCATTAGCCATTTGTATGTTTGGGGCACTTTATATTTTTGTCATTTCCAAATTCTTAAACGGTTCTTTTCCCTAAAAGCCTTCAGTACTAAAGTTCTCCTGGGCCATATCCAATCGTCCGTAAGGATATTTGATAGGCAGTTAAATGATGTTCAACACAGTAGGAAAAAGGTCCTGTTAAGCACTGGTAAGAATGCTGGTTTAATGTTAATTCCTTGATATAGTTATTCCTTGGAGTTTCCCTCTTTTAATAATTTGAACTGTTTAGAAGTGGCCACTCAACTTCCCAAGAGGCAGTTGTCAGAGTCGTTTTAATGTATGCTGCTTCAAGTGTGAAGCTGATGAACAGCCCCTGGGCAAATGGAGAGACTGCCTGTAAGTCAGCCTGCTGTTTGAAATCATCTGCCATTCAAGAATGCTTTATTCCAGCTATAAGAACCACTGCACCTGAAGCTGTGACTCCTTTTTCAGAAGGTCTGCACTAGACATGGCTGCCTCAGACAACTTGCACCATCCTCAGCTGGTGACCTTTTCACCTGCAGCAGTTCTCACTAAGGCCTAGGTGGGAGAATAAATTACCCCACCCTTTCAACAGAAACCCCTGACAGGTGTAATTCAAAGCCTACGTTTGGACTTGTGCCAGACTTGAGATTGGTGCAGAACTTGGAGCACTATTGTGAATGGTGCAAAAATATATACAGTCCTGCGTTTATATCCCAGCCCCTCCAGGCCATATAACCAGTGGATCAAGCTGGTAATAGGAGGAGGGGACCGTGGCAGTGTTTGTCATGGTAGTAGCAACCACAACAGTAACAAGTGGTTGTGTGGTAGTGGCTATAGCCACAACAATGAGAAGGCTATTGAGGAGTTATAGGCCTGGACAGTAGTCACCCTGGTGACCTGAGTTCAGTTTCTAGTTCCCATAGTGGAAAGAGAGTGGTAACTCCTGAAACTTGTCCTCTGAATTGCCATGGCCACCATGCACAGACAACATACCTAATAAAACAAATATGGAGAGCAATAGAAGGAGACATCCACAATCAATCTCTGGTCTGCGCGTGCGCGCGCGCGCGCGCACACACACACACACACACACACACACACACACACACACACACACACACACACACACACATGCACGCACCCTCCCTCACACAAACCTACACAGATACTTGCCCCCCATCCTCTAAACACACAGAATTATAGGGCTTTTTTTCCTCTTCTGTCTGGGAAGATGATAGAGAAGAGGCTGAGTACTGTGTTCTAATCCTATCAGGGTTTGGCTTGAGATTGTATTAGGTCTGTTATTCTTTTTGAGATTTCCATTGAAAACCCTGGGGTACTCACAACCCCACTCCATTCCTAAGTTCCAGTTTTGTTTCCCAGCACTGTACAGTTGCTTCAGTTTTTGCTTAACTTGTTATTAACAGTCCAGCTGCTGCTTTCTGTTGCTTTCTTGGAGTCTTGCCTTGTATACAAAAAGCTGAGGAGCTGTCAGGCACCTTTGGGAAGATTGAATGCAGATTTTTTTTCTTAGTTTTCTGTAGTATCCCCCATTTTCTGTAAGGCTTTGCCTCTGGACTCTTAATATCTGTTTCACCCAGCCAGGAATGCTGGCTTTTGCTACAACTCATTTCACTGGACTCTTAATCCCAAATGTCTTCAGTCAAAATGCTAAGGTGCATGTAGGTCTGATGCTGCCATTCCCTTCACTCAGGAATTGTAGTTCCTTAAGACATGCTTATGCTGGTTGCTTTCCAGTGTTTTAAACAGCTCGTTTATATATTTTGTCTAGTTTTTATGGCTGTTTTTGGCAGAAAAAGGCCAATTTTCATTCAAGTTCTTTTTTTATGACCTGAGCTATTAAGTCTAAATACATATACATGGAACATTTACCCAAATTAAAATACACTGGGTTGTTAGAAAGTCT
Source organism: Peromyscus californicus insignis (assembly GCF_007827085.1). Lineage (NCBI taxonomy): Eukaryota > Metazoa > Chordata > Mammalia > Rodentia > Cricetidae > Peromyscus > Peromyscus californicus. The sequence continues at coordinate 50,295,731 of NW_026294402.1, read as the reverse complement.
TCGGAAATTTCAGGTGATTTAAATCATTTGGGAGGTGGAGCGTTACTGGTGAGATGGCTCAGTAGGTAAAGGGCTTGCTGCCAAGACTGATGGCCTGAGTTCATCTCTAGGATCCACAGGGTAGAAAGAGAGAACCAACTCTTGAAAGTTGGCCTCTGACTCCCATAAATGCACATGTGCATACCCTCCATAAAATAGAAATAAAATGTATTTTGTTACTAATCACATGGAATTAAGTTAGAAGCAAATTGTAAAATGATAACTGTATAATTCTGAAGAATTTGGGACTTTATAAGATACTTCTGAATAATGTCAGAAAGGACATCTCAGTGAAAATTTGAGAAAGTGAGTTGAATGAAGGTAAATGTTTAAGAACTTAGGAGATAAAGAAGAAAAACTAAAATACCCTTTGAATTTTCAAAAGAAAAGGTTAAGCCTAAGGAACTTAAAAAGAAAAATAGTTATAAAGTTAAAAATATTTTTCAAATAGATGAATAAAATGACCAGACTCTAATAATATGGATGAAGGAAAAAAAGAGAAAAAAGGAATGTTGTAGAGATTGTACCAGTATTGATAAGATAGTAATAGGGTATTAAAGCAGCATTATACCTCAGATTTGGAAAATCAGAAGAAATTAGCAAAATTCTTAAACCATAACTTCAAATTTGCATCATAAGAATTAGAAAAGCTTGAAAGGACTTTATAAATAACTTGAAAAAAATGTGAATCTGAAATACTTTTTCACAAAGAAGATCATAGTTCAAGATGACTTGTACCTGTGAATTCTTCTAAATTGTAAAATAAAAATATCAAACCTTTGAAAATCTGTCCTAAGGGGAAAAGATTATATTTTATGATGTTAGCATAATCTTAACATCAAGACCTAACATGGGTTGGGTGGTGGTGGTGCATGCCTTTAATCCCAGTGCTCGGGAGGCAGAGGCAGGCAGATCTCTGTGAGTTCGAGGCCAGCCTGGTCTCCAAAGCGAGTTCCAGGAAAGGCGCAAAGCTACACAGAGAAACCCTGTCTCGAAAACAAAAAGACCTAACATAGAACTTATAGGAAGGTTGTCTCTTGAACACTAATATTAATATTCTAATCAAGCATAATGAACTTAATATTGTGATAAGTAATTCATCACAACCAGGTGGGGTATTTCAGTTCTTCTTCAATTAGTGTATTGAATTGAGTTGAATGCAACTTTACTAATGAAATTCATAATAGTGGAAAATTTATACATACAAGCTTGTGAAAGGGAGTGTAATTTTTAGTTTTTGTACTTTTGTTCTAACATTCTGTTTAGAGTAACTCAGACAGTTTAATCCATGATTTGCTGTTCTTATACATTTATTATTATGGGAATAATTTATCAATATAGTTTTCACTGAAGGTTCATTGAAGATGTAATTTGTCTATAATTATTTTGTGTTTCCAAGAGACCTTTGTATAGTTTTTATTTTGAAATACTACATTTTACTTGCGTCAGTTGTTTAATTATATGATAGTATTTGTGTTGGCTGTCATGACTAATGGATTAGATCCAAGTTTTCAGTAATGTTTTTCTTTCTTTTAAAGAATGAAGTGATTAATCATCATGGTTTGAAGTGGAACTGGTTAAATTAACTGGAAAATGAAATTTTTTGTTACACTCTTTTAATTTTTTTTTTTTTTTTTTTTGGTTTTTCGAGACAGGGTTTCTCTGTGTAGCTTTGCGCCTTTCCTGGAACTCACTTGGTAGTCCAGGCTGGCCTCGAACTCACAGAGATCCGCCTGGCTCTGCCTCCCGAGTGCTGGGATTAAAGGCGTGCGCCACCACCGCCCGGCACACTCTTTTAATTTTATAATTCAGTTTTCTCTTTTTTTATTCATTTTATGATTTCTCTTTTAATTTGCATTATATTTAAATACAAATAAGATATACTTAATAACATATCTTAGCTTGATAAAGTTAAGCATGACTAAAAATTGAATATAGAATTGATGTGATTTATGGCATTATTACTTTTGCTGAGTATACTAATAATATTAAAGATGCTTTCTGTTAAGAAACAGACTGAGTAAGAGTGCAGTAATGTCTAGAATTTGCCTTAAAACATTTTTGGGAAAACAATTAGAAAGGAGCAATTAATAAAATCAGATTGGAAAACATTGCTGTTTTATTGGTTTCCCAATATTTTTATCATATAAAGAAAATTTGATTTATTTTCTTCCCTTAATTATATAGAACGGAAAGATGCTGAAGGATGGGAGACTGTTCAGAGAGGAAGGCCAGTTCGTCCCCGATCCACAGCAGTGATGCCAAGAGTTTCACTAGTGACGGAAACCTTAAGATCAAAGGATGACAGTGATAAGGAAAATGTATGCCTTTTACCTGGAGAAAGGACACAGAAAGGTGATCTTGTCGAAGACAGACCTTCTGTTCTTGAATCTCTGTCCAAAGACTCATCACACTCCTCTGACCATCCTCTTGCAGAGAGAACTCAGGTAATGTATTCTGAAAACCCTCACTGCTGTTTTCAAAGATGTCTGTGTGTGATAGGGTGTCTCATCCTTTCCACTTAATTCTTCATTTTAAAAGTTGAGGTCTTAGGGAAAGTTTAAGATTAGGTTGGTGAATTTACCCCCTACTTAGATTCACAAGTTAATGTTTATTACATTTTCTTTTTTTCTCTGTCTGCATGTCTGTCTATACTTTGCCAATATCAAAGCCATCTACTTTTATACCATAGCATGTAACTTCTGAAAACAGATATATTCTTTTATATAGCTATATTATGAAGTTCAGTGAATTTAACATTTATACACTATCTAGTATGTGGTCAATATTCAGATTTTTCTTATTGTTAATAGGTTTTCTACACCCCCCACCTCCACCCCATAATAGGTTTCTCTGCTGAGACAGTAAGCCAGATCAAGCCAAACTGAAAAAGTGTAACAACAGGTTTATTTGAGCAAAGCAACTCCTGGGTGGGTTCTCCAGTCCCAGACATGGAGGCCTGAGAAGCTGTGTCCACAAATGAAAGCAGTGAGCTTATATAGGTTGTAGATAAGGGGTAATGATGTGTCTGCCACTAGCTGGGTTTGTGCCCAGATATGCTCAAAAGCTGAGCACTTTAGGCAGGGACTTGGGCAGCTGGCAACTTCAGAAGAAGAAGCTTCAATAGCCACCAAGAATAGGGAACTGGGCCTTTTCTTTGTTCGGAGATTCTCTGAGTAGGCAGGATTTGGGGAGAAACATGAATGAGGCTTTCTGGATCATGCAGGGGTGAGCTGGAAGTTCCAACTGAACATTTGTCTTAAGTTTTTAGTATTATGTTAAAATTTTAAAAGCTTAATTTTTTTTTTAAAGATTGCACTTATTATTTGTGTGTGTTATGGTATACCTATGGAGGTCAGAGGACAACTTCCAAGAGTTGCTTTTCTCCTTCTGCCATCTTTGTTTGGCATTTTACCCACTGAGCCATCTTGCCTACTGCCCCTTTGTTTATGGGAGGGGTGAATTACTATGTAGTTCAGGCTGGCCTCGAACTTAACTAACCTCCTGCTTCAGCCTTTCAAGGGTTAACATTGCAGTTCTATCCTACCATGACTAGCTGTTTTTTGTTTTTTGTTGTTTGCTTTTTTGTTTTGAGACAGTCTTGCTGTGTAGCCCAAGCTGACTTCAAACCCCTGATCATCCTGTTTCATCCTCCTGAGTTCTGGCTGCAGGAATATGCTACTATGCATGGCCCTACTGATCGTCTTTGTAGATTATTCGTTCCTGATTTAGATGGTTTCATCTAGAATCTTGTAGTACGTTTGGTTTTGTTTCTTCAGTGTTTTTCTTTTCTTTTCTTTCTTTCTTTTTTTTTTTTGTTTTGTTTTTTTGAGACAGAGTTTCTCTGTGTAGCCTTGCCTGCCCTGGAACTCACTCTGTAGACCAGGCTAGCCTCAAAATAACAGAGATCTACCTGCCTCTGCTTCCAGCTTGCTGAGATTAAAGGCGTGTGCTACCACTGGCCAGCTTCTTTACTGTTTTCATTAGGGACAGTTCTTTCTTAGGCTTTCATGACTTGAAGTGTTTGGAAGACCTCATTGCAGCTTTTTTGTTTTGTTTTGCTTTGTAAACAGTGTTCCTTGTTTAGTCATTCTTTGTCTATAGTTCACTTTGTTTTATCTCTTTATGACAGAAATAAAGTGATTTCACTTAATGTCACAATGATTGTAATTGACCAGGTTTATTATAATTGGCTCAGATGGTGTTCTTTTGCTTCATTTGGGGTTTAGTATCATTAAAAAAGGACATTGAACCATTGAAATTGTTCTGCTTTAACCGTCTGCAAATGTCAATGTTAAGTATCCTTTTTGAAGTTAAGGTTCCCAGTATTTCTTCTTTGACTTAAGAACTCATACACTTTTTAGATATTTATATACAATTTCTCATTCATTGGTGTAATTATTATGTAAAATTAATAATGACATATTATTATGTCATCTTGTTATCAGAAGAAAGGATCGAAACAAATCATTCATAAAATAGTTGTAATATTTTCAGTTTAGAGTACTGTTTAAGTTAATCTTTATCCAAAAGATATTTTCCTCCTTGGTAATAATCCTCAACTTCTTGGTCTTGCTTTTTTCTTTTATTTTTTCCTTTTTGGTATTGGGAAGTGAGCCTTGTAGGGTCATGAACATGCCAGGCAAGTGCTCTATCACTGAGCTACATTTTTTTAAAAAACTATTTGTTTTGAGACAAGATGTTACCAAGGGGCTCAGGTTGGCCTTGACTTCACTTTGTAGCCCAGGCTGATTTTGAACTTGTGATCCTTTTCTCAGCCTTCCGAGCACCTGGAGCCACAAGTGTGCACTACCAAGGCTGGCCATGACAAGGCTCTACTATTACAGTACTCTTGATGTGCTAGAGCTCTTCACTGTAGGTGTTTTGTCTTTGTGAGGTTGCAAGCTTCTTCAAGTGATACCTTCCATAATGTTCTAATTTGAGATATGTAGAACATAGTCATTATATATTTATTGGCTGTAACTTTAAGAAACTCAAATGCTTGGAGATACTTAGTGAAGAGATCTCCCTCCTTTTCCCCTTTCCTCCTTCTTTACCTCTCTTTTCCTTCTTTTATTTCCTCCCTCCCTCTCTTCTTTCTTCTCTCTCTCCATCCTTCCCTTCCCTTCCTACTTCCCTCTCTTTCTGCTTTTTATTTTCAAACAGGTTATTACATAACCCTGGTGGGCCTGGAACTTACTATGTGGACCAGGTTGCCCTGGAACTCACAGAGGTTCACTTGCCTTTGTCTCCTGAGTGCTAGGATCAGAGGTGTGCGGCACAATGCCCAAGTCTTGCTGCTTTTGAGATAGGTTACACTGAATGTAACCTGTGATTCCTATGTTCTTCCTACCTCTACTGCCTATGTGCTGGGATTCTAAGCATTTGTTATCATGCCTGGGAAGAATTCACTTTTAAATTTTACCTATCATCAGGAATTTTACTGATGTGTCTTACTTAAAACTCTAACTTGATATGGAGATTAATGACATTTGTGTATTGAAATAAATATATTTTTGAGATTTAAAGAGTAGTTCATACAGAGAAAGTTTGTGTAAATCAAACATTGCCATAAGATTACAGTGTAAGAGCTTAGTTTTGATGGAAGTCAGTAAGAACAGTATTCATATTCTTCACTGTCACTCTAAAAATGGAATTAGGGTGTTTATATCTTTTTTCAACTTCATTTTATGGTGTAGCTTTGATTTCGTAGATAAATAATACTGAGTTTTTAATAAATAGTCAACTATGCTATAAACACCAGTAATGCTAATATAAATATTGTCAAGAAGATTACAAACCATGGTGACTGGCAGGTTAATAATGTTGATAACATTGTAAACAGCATGACCCAATTTAAATGATGTTTATGTTAAAATCAACACTTTGGATGCTAAGTTCTGACCAATAGTAGGATGTCTAGAGTAGCTTGTGAGACTTGGCCAAGTTTTATATTTTTAGAAACAGTTCATTAAACTGGGAACTTTATGGCCACTGCAATGTTTATTAATGCTTATTTAGAAGTGATGTGAGTATTAAATTCACAATTTTAGGTTTTAGTTCTTTGACTTGAAATAAAATTGGAACATAAAGCACTGTTTTTTTTTTTTTTAAATCTGTTGGAATGTGAAAATTGACTTGGCTGTATTTACTAAATTAGATTTTAAAATGGATATGTAGGTAGTCTAAGTCAATGTTAGTGTCCTTTTGTATTTTCACATTTCTGTTGGCCATGTGTGTTACTCTTGAGGGGGAAATGGGGGACATCTAAATCTAAAGTACATAAATTGCGAGAGGAGTCACACTGGGTATTTTAGAAGTGTTCTATTAGCTCAACTTTCTTTCTGAGAATATCTATAGGGTGTCTTTTTCAGTTTTCTTCCCAAAATTTCAAAGATTTATGAGGTCATGTTTTAAAGAGGACAAGTTTGATAATTGTAAGTAAACTGCCCCAAAATGTATTTTAGTAAAAAATGATATCAGGACATTTTCAGGATGCTGGTTTCCTTCCACTTGATATTAGACAGTTCACAAATGACTGCATAATACCTTTGGTTAAATGAGTACAGCAGTTAGCATTATGAGTGTGACTAGATTTCCTTGTGAGAGATATGAAATGCTCATTAAAAACTAGCCTGTTAGGGCTGGTGAGATGACTTAGCAAGTAAAGGTACTTGCTGCCAAGCCCAGTGACCTGAGTTTAATACCCAAAACCCACATAGGAAAGTAGAGAATCTATTCATGCAAGTTGTTCCCTGATCACACAGCTTAGTGACAAGTGCGTATATGTGTACATATGCAAACATACATAATAAATGTTAAAATAAAGCCAGTCTACTGAAAGGAAATGTTGCAATTTATATAGCATCATTTCTCAGAGTACCAAAGATGATGTTCAACACATAGTGGGCATGTAGATAAAGTTTCTGCAACTGAATGGTTTCCTTCCTTCTGCTGTGCTAAGCTTTTGGGGGTGGGGAGGGGACTTTTCTATTAGGTAAGTGCTACTTCATAGTTGGTAGGTTAAGCAGAACTAGCTTTTACAAAATCTAAAATTTGGTACATTTGAAAGTTGTCTCTGGTTTATTCTAAAAGTATGTGTTTTTAGTTCACAGTGAGTATATTGGATGATGTCAAGAATTCTGGTAGTAGTCAAGACAGTTCAATGCATACTTCTGAAATACCAACCGTTCACAGTGATGCAGTATGCCTTGCTGTTACTCAACAAGCCACCACGGCTTTGCCAACAGATAAAGACAGAGTTCTGGCCGAGAAAGCAGGAATAGTGAATGAGACAGACCCTTCAGATATTTCAAATGTGAGTGCTGCTGACTTGGTAAGAACAACTTGTCGGAATTCTGTACAACTATATTAAAAAGGAAGACATTTACATAATAGCAATCTGTGTTATAACTTGATATTTTACAAAACAGGTTTATATGTCAGTTCATTTCCACATTTTTCTTACAGTAATACTTTCATATAGTTAAGATTCTAGCTGATTTGTAGAGGATGAAAATGGTAATACAACAGTTAAAACTTGTTCAGAATCAGTTTGTATGTGATTTGATCAAATACATTTTAGTCCAGGATGAAGAAACCAAACCTAGCTGGCCAGTGGTGGCACATGCCTTTAATCCCAGTGATCTGGAGGCAGAGGCAGAGGCAGTCTGATCTCTGTGAGTTTCAGCCCAGCCTGGTCTACAGAGCTAGTTCCAGGACAGCCAGGGCTACACAGAGAAACTCTGTCTTGAAAAACCACACACACACACACACACACACACACACACACACACACACACACATAGACACACAGAGACACACACACACATAGACACACAGAGACACACACACACACACACACACAGACACAGACACACACACACACACAGACACAGACACACACACACAGACACACAGACACACACACACACACACACACACACACACACATAGACACACAGAGACACACACACACAGACACAGACACACACACACACAGACACACACAGACACAGAGACACAGACACACACACACAGACACACACACACACACACACACACACACAGACACACACACACACACACACAGACACACACACACACAGACACACACACACACACACACACACACACACACACACACACACACACACACGCTAGACAGATAACCAGAAAGGAAAAGAAAACTAACTCTATACCAGCAAAGGCTTTTTCTTTAACATCTGGCATTCCTATATATGGAAAGGACGCCTGCTGGTCTTTTGCTTTGCTTTGGTTTTGGTTTTTCAACCAAGGTTTTGTGTACTGTCAGTTTGTTATATAACTGAGGATGACACTGAACTCCTGACTGTGTTTACACCTCCCAAGTGCTAGGTTTGCAGAATTGGGCCTTCAAAACCAGTTGGAGTTGGTCTTTAAGATGAAATTTATTTATTTTTAGTCCCAAATCTTTGAAAATGCATTGATTATCTGTAGTTTTATGTTTTTGTATGATTACTTAATTTTTGCTCATCTATTCCTATTTCTCATTTTAATATTACTACACCTCAACCCTGGGACTGATCCAAAGTAATACTTAACCAGCTTTCCTTAAGTATCTTTTTTTTTGTTTGTTTGTTTTTCGAGACAGGGTTTCTCTGTGTAGTTTTGGTGCCTTTCCTGGAGCTTGCGCTGTAGCCCAGGCTTGCCTCGAACTCACAGAGATCCGCCTGCCTCTGCCTCCCGAGTGCTGGGATTAAAGGCATGCGCCACCACTGCCTGGCAAGTATCATTTTAAAGAAATGGGCACATATATAAATGAGATACATTATGATTCAAATTTTATTTTGTAATTTATATATACATATTTTAACCTTTCCCTTTGTGTAACCTTTCCCTTTTGTCTGTCTGTCTGTCTGTCTGTCTATCTATCTATCTATCTATCTATCTATCTGTCTGTCTGTGTGTGTACATGGTATGGTTGTGCATGCACATTTGTGTGGGTGCTGATAGTGTCAGTATGACTTCCTCTATTGCTCCTCTCCCTGACTGAGACAGGGAAGCTTCCTAAACCTGGAATTCCTAGGGTGGCTAGGACGGCTAGGCAATGAACTCCGGGGATTTGCCTGTTTCCGTCACTCCCCTGCCCCACACTTCTACTCCCAGGTTACTGATAGGAACGGCTATGCCTGTGTTGTGTGTGTGCTGGACACCTGACCTCAGATCCTCATGCTTGAGTGGCAGGTACTTTACCAAATGAACCGTTTCCTGGGTTCCTCATTTTATTTTTTCAAAGGCAATTATATATAATAATTTCTTTTAAAATTTAATAATTTAGGATATCTGCAAGTGACATTAGGTAAAATTCTACATTTTAAGAGATAATCACAGAAACTCTAGTAGGAAATTGACATGAGATGTTTAAGTAAAGAAAAGGAAATGAACATGGCAGCAATAACAAACATACTGTTTAGTTCCTTTAACAAGTTGTGTGAGCTTTTCTCTTCTTGTGTCTTTTAGTAATGGACTTTAAAACATTTAACACAATTAAGACCAAGCAAGTAATTACTTTAACGTAAGGTGTAAGATTTGTCATATTTATATTTTTAAGTTTCTGCAGCTAGAAAGCATATTAAGTTGTTTATTTTGTGATTTGATTGTGGGGGGCTCTCATGGGTTGTTTTAGTAGTGTCACATGAAGTTTCTTAAGTGGGGAGAAACAAAGATTTCTTGCAATGATGAGAAAACTGATTTTTATTTTGTTTCTCAGTATGATATTGTTATAAGACTAGTTAAAATAAAGCAAAAACCCAAATTACTTAACAGAGCCATTCCTAAAAATTGACTGGGAATCTTTCTGAGTAATAGGGTGCTTGCTTGGAATGTGTGGGCCCCGAGTTTGAGCCTTAATATTTATTTAAAAAGCCAAACTTTTCTACAGAGATCCCTGAGCCTTGGGAAGGTTGTGAGAGCCAGAGGTGGTCAGTAATGTCAAGAAAACACTGTTCCCCATACACAACAAGGCAGCTGCACGTGTGAACCCATTGCACTTGTGACAGCATGCCCAAGACTTTGCAGAACTCCAGCATAGGGGGTCAGGAGGAAGACATGAAATTCCACCACCAGCTCAGGAACTATGGCACTTGGAAGCTTCTAGGAGAGGGAGAGTCAGTTTTATTTAATGATGTGATCACATTTCTTTAATGAGGTCGACCACTTGATAGGGAGGCCCTATTTCCAAGACTGGCTGGGCAACACAAACTCAGTTTGATGGTAAAAGAAGAAGAAGAAATCCTTACTTAAGTGGGAAGGGATGGGAAGGTGGCAATGGGAATGTCATATACTTCATGAAATTCTCAAAGAGTAAAAATATTCGTGAGAAGATACATTATAGATGTGCATTAAAATGTTATAAAAGCCCATTATTGTGTCTAATAAATATATGCTAATAAAAACATTTGAAAAAGCTAACCTTGGCTGATATTATAATAATATACTCTTATAAATCTAGTTTCTATTGATTCTAACATTTTAGAATTGAATTTTCAAATTTTCTTGAAAAGTTGTTTAAAATAATAGTAAATTATTTGTATCTCACCACCTGAATATAAAGTTGTGTATGGATGCTGAATCAGTGTGTCATTCATAAGCTCTGGTCCAAGATCTGAATCTCAGATTTTCATGTTTCAAATAGAAATATATTTCAATAAATATAAAATTGAGACAATGAGGAAACAGTAGATCTATGTACTAACATACCTTTTGCAAACACACACACAAACTCTTTGATGTTTGGAATTTAGGTATTGTTTTTATGTTGTGTGGCACATTAGTAACAGCCACTTTCTGTAGGACTTTCAGGCTTCTAGAAGGAATGTATGATGCACAGTAATAGTCTTTAAACTTCCTAACTCATTCTGTTCTTTGGGGACAGCCTTTGTGAGTTTTTTGTTTTGTTGTTGTTCTTCTTTGTATATTTTGAAGGGAGCCTGTTACTGAATGAGGAAGGGAAGCCCCAAAAATACAGATGTGTAGATTCTGTTCCACATTACTTAAAACCTGGGGTTTAAGTTTTTGTAGATTGACATAATTTTATTGCATTGTAATTGACTTTTAGTAGTCTTTGCATACTTAGTGTATGCAAATTGATGAACTTTTCCTGTGCTTATACCTTTGAAACCACCACTATAACCAAGAGCCTGAACCAGGGAGTGCACTCAGAGTTCCCACATTCTTCTCCACAACCTTCCCTCCAATCCTGCTTTTCCCTTCTTCCTCTTCCCCTGTATCCTCTTCTCCTGTTTTTTACTATGTTGAAGTTTGAATTTTCAGAATTTGATATAAATTAAGTCATATATTCTTTGGCATCTTTCAGCAGCATGGTAGTTTCTAGGGTCTTCCATGAGGTGTGTATAATAGTCCGTTGCTTTTTCAGCTTCAGCAGTAGCTTGTTTTGTACACACAGTACAATGTTTGTTCATTCTTTGGTTTATAGACAGGTAGGTTGCTCCTAGTTTTTGTTTTGGTTAGAAATGACATGAATATTGTCTACATTTCTTTTTTCTTTTTGGCAGTACTAAGGATTGAAACAGGGCCTTGTGCATTCTAGGCAAGTGTTCTGCCACTGAGCCATATCCTTAGTCCTATTCATGAATCTTTGTGTGAACATGTGTTTTCATTTCACTTGGGAAAATATCTAGTTCAGTTTTGTTGATAATATCTTCATGTCTTCTGTAGTCTTACTTATTTTCTGTCTTCATACTCTGTCATTTTAGAGACAGCTGTTGACTTCTCTCAATGTAACTGATTTTTTAAAATAAAATTGAGTTGTAATTTATATAACATAATTTATCCATTTAAAGCTTAGAATGAAATGTTCTTAAAATATATTCTCAGACTTGTTTGTCCATTACCATAATATGTAACAACATGCCATTCCCCTTAAGAGAAACTGGGTACCATCCCTGGCCTGCTAACTTGCCTTCTGTGTCTGTTCCTTTGCCTGTTTTAGATATGGCAAGAGTAGACTATGTACCTAATGCTTTAAAGACATATCCATGTTTTAGCCTATTTTTAAGTTTTATTAATTCTTACAACCAAATAATATTCTGTTATATGGATATGCAATACTGTACTTTTCTATTCTTCAGTTGTACACTTAGGCCATTTTTAGTGTTTGGCTATTAGCTATTATGAGTATACAATTTTTATGTCTGTATGTTTTTATTTCTCCTCTATACATATAAAGGAGTTGCAAGTCTGGTGGGCCATATAAACTTGCATGCTTAACCATTTGGAGAACTGCTAGGTTTTTTTCTAAAGAAGTTACACAATTGGTTTTTTTTTGTTGTTGTTGTTGCTGTTCTTAGATCTCTTTTGTTTTGTGTAGTTTGAAACTCTCTTAAGTTCATTAGATTTTAAGAGACTTTCATTCATGATAAATTGTTCCTTCACGAAATGACCTTCTTTGTTTCTAGTGATACGTTTTTCTCTGAAATCTGACTTTGATGTGACTATCTCAGGTGTCTTTATTTTCTGAAATTAAAATATAATTACATCATTTCCCCCTTACCTTTACTCCTTACAGCTCTTCCCAGTCATTCCCCACTTGCTCCCTATCTCAGGTTTTCTTTGTCTTTATTATTGTGATTTACTTTAAATCTGTATCTTTAAGTTTCTTATGAGAAACATAGTTGAGTGTTGCTTTTGATCCCATTTGACAGTTTCAGCTGGTTAATTGGTGATGTTTAGACTATATGTAATGTGATTTGTTTACAATTATCAGCTTAGGATTTGTTTTCCCTTTGACTCATGTATATATTGTTCCATCTTTTGCTTTTTAAAATCGTTTTATATACTTTGTTGGTATTTTTATTTTTTAATTTTTTTTTTTGAGACAGGGTTTCTCTGTGTAGTTTTGGTGCCTTTCCTGGATCTCACTCTGTAGACCAGGCTGGCCTCGAACTCACAGAGATCCGCCTGCCTCTGCCTCCCAAGTGCTGGGATTAGAGGCATGCGCCACCACCACCTGGCCACTTTGTTGGTTTATTAAGCATAAATTTTCATTTTGTTATTTTAGTGTTTGCCTTTGGCTTTATAGTATAAATTCTGAGATAGTCATAGTACTTACTAATGGATAATTCTCAGTCATATTGTTTAATTATAATTATTTTTAGGTTATAAAAACATGTTCAAAATATAATCGTCTCTATAGCCTGCATTTTTTTCATGTTCCTATCATCGCATACTGTCCTTGTTTCATTTTTAAGGAAAATATTTGATCTGCAGCTGTTTTGAATTTGGCCATTCAGATGAAATTTTCACTTTCCCATAGATAATATCTGTTATTTACATAACTTCACAGTTTCTCATGCAGAGCAATCTGGTAAAGAAGGTCAGACATGGATTGTTGTTACATTTCATGGAGTAGTAACTAAGTCCTTGGCTCCATGCACCTTGTAAGTCATACTGCTAATGCGTGCTTGAGCTTGGGTTGGATCCAGGTTTTCTGATTCTAGGTCAACATTTTTTATTATATAGATACTTTCATATCTATGTTTAGTTTATGATTATCCTAGAAAAATTCATTAATGTTTCATGATTCTGCCCTGTTTTTTGTCTTTAAAAACCTAATAGTCCATGGCAGAAGTTCTCGCTAAAAAGGAAGAACTAGCAGATCGCCTAGAGAAGGCCAATGAAGAAGCCATTGCCAGTGCTATTGCTGAAGAAGAGCAGTTAACTAGGGAAATCGAAGCTGAAGAAAACAACGATATTAACATCGAGACTGACAATGACAGTGATTTTTCTGTGAGCTTCTTAGTGTTTCAAAATCTTGAATAATAGTAAAATTTATTGTGGTGGTGGCTTAAATAATAAGCAATAGCAAAATTTTCTTTTAACACTATTACAAAATATTCCCATATGTGATACAGTTGATAAATAGGAAGTTCTCATTCTCATTTTATAAATCAAGAAATTGTGTCTGTCAGAAAGTAAGAATCCAATTTTTCTCAGACTATAATTTCTAGGGACTGGAGAATGTATTGTTCTTGTTTTATCTTACTGGTGAATAGCAAATGATGTATTATTTTGTGGCTAAGTATTCAGGTTATGTATGTTAATGGAGGGGGTTTCTTGAACAAAACCATAACTTTTATATTTCATTTATTCCTGATAATTACTGTCAAATACTTTTGAATTGCTCTGTGTTTATTTGTTGTGAAATATAATTAATTTGTTCTTGTGGATGGCCAGTAAACTATTAAAATACATAGTCTGAGTATTTTAACTTGGTAATTATGACTATATAAGGGATGTCATTTTGTTTTTGTTTGGTTGGTTCAGTGAAGTTTACTAGAAGTTAAAAGATATAGCTCATTTTAAAGTTTATAATATTAAGTGCAAAAATAATTTTTCATTTTTTATTACATTCTAGGCTAGCATGGGCAGTGGGAGTCTATCTTTCTGTGGTATGTCTATGGATTGGAATGATGTTCTTGCAGATTATGAAGGTATTGTGTGTATATGTCTTTGAGTATTTGGTTCATAGGCATAATGGGATATGCTAGATACCTTATATGCAGTTTTTAGGTAAAATAATTTGAGGTAGAAATGCTTTTACAAGTCATGTTCATGTGGAGATAGCTCAGTAAGTAAAGTGGTTGCCTTACAAGCTTGAACAGTGGAGGTCAGTCCCCAAATCCCAAATAAAAATACCAAGTATGGTCATATGTGCTCATGAACCCAGTGAGGGGAATGGAGCCAAGCATATCTCTGGGCTTTCTGGCCAGGCAGCATCATCTAATTGGTGAACTCTAGGCCAGTGAGAGATTCTGTATCAAAGGAAGTGGATGAGGTTTCTGAGGATGGTACCCTTAATTGTCCTCCAGTCCCCACATACATGTGCAGATACACACGTGTATTTAAAAAAAAAAGAAATCTCAAAGTTAGCGTTAAAGAAGTACATGGCTAAACAGTAACTTTTTTTCATATATATATATATATATATGTTTTTTGCTTTTTAACTTTTTTCCCCCTGTTAGCTCGTGAATCTTGGCGTCAGAATACATCCTGGGGGGATATTGTAGAAGAGGAGCCAGCTAGACTTCCAGGACATGGAATTCACATGCATGAAAAACTTTCTTCACCATCTCGTAAAAGGTCTGGCCTTTGAAAATTCTCTTGAAATGCCTAATAGAAGGAAATTTTGATATTACCTGGAGTTGTTCCATGACTATTTTCAGCGTCATGTATCAGGACATTCCATATTTATCCAGATGACAGGCACTAGGCTGAGATGCATCCTGTATACATTGAGAGTTTTGAAGTTCAAAGATCTCTGATTTAGCCTTGTCATGTGAACACGTGCATATCTTGTTCATTTGTCTGTATTAATAGGACTATCGCAGAATCTAAGAAGAAGTATGAAGAGAAGCACATGAAAGCCCAGCAGTTGAGGGAAAAGCTACGTGAAGAGAAGACACTAAAGCTTCAAAAGTTGTTAGAAAGGGTGAGCTTTTACAGTTTTTAAATAAGTTAATAAATAAGTTGGTGGATTGTTTTCAAGCAGATTTTGTTGTTGTTGTTCTGAGACTAAAAGGAGTTATAAAAATAAATGTTGTATTTTTTTTTTTTTTATCCCCACTCTTACTTCTGTAACCTGCTTCCCTGGTCTTCTGCTATTGCAACCAGATTGTGGTACTTGGATGAATTGACTATTTTTTAAAAATGAACAGATAGCAAGGCAGAGACAAAAGGAACTCTAAAATGAAAAAACCTAACTGCATCAGAGGAACATAATAAAACCCCAACAACTAACTCAAATGCTTGGAAATTTACAAGTTTTTGACAAAGTATTTAAAATAGTATCTCTGTGGATATTAACTGAGCTATGAGAGAACACACTAATTTAACAAAAACCACAAGGATAAAAAAGTTCAAAAGCAGGTGGAGAGCTGCCTCAGGGGTTTAAGAGCATTGGCAGCTCTTCCAGGGGTCCTGTGTTCAATTCCCAGCAACCACATGGTGGCTCATAACCATCTAGACTGGGATCTGATGCCCTTTTCTGGCATACAGGTGTACATGCAAATAGAGCACCATACACATAAAAATAAATAAATCTTAAAAAATGTTCAAAAGCAAGATAAAAGCCATAAAAGGAAGCAAATAGATTTTTTTTAGAGCTCTAGAATATAGTAACTGAGGCTACTCTGGTTGAGGACCACTCTGTACTGGCATCCTGCCTTGACTAGCCACTCCTAGCATGGCTGGGTAGTCTTACAGATAGTTTTCTTTTCTACCTGGAGTCAGATCCCTACTATAAAGCTAAGTATACTTTTTGTCCCACTGGCTCATCTATCCCAGTTATGAAGGACAGTGTTGTTATTGAAATCTCATGACTCTAAGCCCTTTTTTTGAATTTAAATAAGTAGACCTCTTGAGACACTTGAAAAATTTACATGATGACATGAATCGTGTTCATGAATACATTAACAGGCAAAAACAGAGCATAGGAATGCTAGGAGCTTTTAGCTTAACAACTGTACATGTCCTCATCTTTGACCGAGATATGTGTTACTTTCTGCTCTAACCAAGGAGCCACCTGCTTTTCTGAAGGAATTGACTTTACTCACCAGCAGGGGAATGGAACACTGCTTGTAGTGGTGACCATATCAGGAAGCATTTGAAAAATGCTCATGTAGGTGCAGTAGGACAGTAAAACAGATTCTTTTATGAGGCATGGACTGTCCAAGTAGCCCAGGAAAAGTTGTGGAGACGTGGTTTGAATTGTACAACTGCTGGAACTTTGTTTGTGTTAAGGACATAGGAGACTTGGTTGAATTTAAGAAAATAGAAACAACTATGCAATAATGTTTCTTTTCAGTGGAAAATATACTTACTTGGGAAGCAAAATAGCTAAGTCCTCTTTTATCCATAAAACAGTTTTATTACCCTTTCAAACCTCATTTATCAACTGAAATCTGTTGAATCTCTTACAAGTGTTTGTTTTAGTATTATTCACAGATGGTTTTATAATTTTGAATATTATTTTAGCCTATGAAATTCCCTTGTTTATAATAACACGTGAAGAGACGTGGGACATGTCTGGTTGGTAAAACCTTTTGTTCTGCGGCTCTTATTTCTCTAACCACCAGCACCTGTTTTTCAGGGAATAGTTTTCCAGTGGTGGATTTCTCAGCCTTTCTTCCATGGGGCAGACGTGTTAAAATGCGCATGGATAAAATTGATACATAGTAACACGATGTGACAACTTTTGGAAAGCAGCTGAAACCCTAGTAACAGTCACAGTGAGCAAGCACATCACAGGAGACTGGGTGTTGCTCAGTGTAGAGGGCTTGAGTAGCGTTTAGGGGGTTTTGGTTCAATTCTCAGTAGCTCCCTCCCCTAGAACAAAAAGTGAGGGTCTTAAGTGATCCAGTTCCAATTTCTAACCCTTTGCTAAATTAGACAATTATGGTTCATCTCAGATATGTAGGTTCTTAGTCCCAATAGTGACTTTCATGGAGCTACTTTCTCTGATGCAGTAGTTATGCTATTTCATTTAAGGACTTTTTGAAATTTCAGAAGGTCTTCACAGTTACTGCAACTTAGTTTTTTGTGTTTGTGTGTGTGTGTGTGTGTGTATACACGCATACGCACTCACATGCACATGCATGCATGTGCCGTGGTGCCATCTGAAAGGTTACAGGAGAACTTGTAAGAGTTGGTTTTCTCCTTGGACCATGTGGGCCCTGACAATTGAACTCAGGACATCATGCTTGACAAGTATGCCTCTCCAGTGAGCCTTGTTGCTGTTCTACTGTAACTTTTGAGTCTCATACCTTCCATTCACATAACTTCAGAGATTTGTCTGGTCACCATTGCTGGAATAGTATTTCTAGATGTAGTAAATACAGTGTTAAAGGGGAAACTTCTTTCTGGTTAGCATTTTAGAGTTTGCTAGAAGCCTTTTTAAAAGATATAAGTAGCTTAACATCTCTAGGCTTTAGGTGTTTTGGGCTCTAAAATGACTTATTTTCTAGGACTATAAACTGAAGTCATGTATATTTGGCCTAGGGAGTGTGCAAATTATTATCTCCAGACTGTAATAATTAGTCAAAGAACAAAATACCATGCTTGATTTGGCCAAATGTGAATTACAGTTCAGTCCTTCCTGGATTTTAATCACCTAGATTCGGAGCTGTGTGTAAGTTGCTTGAGCAAGTCTTCCTGCATCTAAGGCGTAGATGTATCAGGGTGCCCCACAGGTAGCTGAGCATGTGCTTCTGAGCCCCTCTCTGTGTCCTGATGCTCTTCCCTTTCCCACTTCAAGGCCAGTACTGTAGAAAGGACAGATGTTTGTTAAGGACCTTCAAGTCACTGTGCTTTCATTAAGTAAGGCCATCAACCAAAGTTTCAAATAGATCCTATATTTTATGATTAACTGAGCCTGATTTTTTTCTTATTCATGGAAAACATACTAGTATGTTAATGGGATTGAGATCAGAGAACATAATTTTTTTTAATATATAAATAGGATAGTTACTGTCTTACCAAATACTTTAAATGTTTACTTGTTGGGATCAGTCTACCTGTCCAACAGCACCTGAACAGGGGAGCATGGATTAAGAAGAGACAAGACACAGAATAGAATTGGGAGGACTCTCAGTGAATACTGTAGCCCTGAATTTATTTCTCATGGCCTTTATATACAGAAAGCAAGGAGGCAAAAAGACCTCCTTATCTTAAGGACACCATGGTTCAAGGAACACACAAGTGTAAACACGTCCTTAATTCTCAGGACATCTGGTGTTCATGGCCTTTGGCAAAACATCCTGGTATTCAGCCCTGAGGAGCAAAAACAAGTTTGAACTCTCTGACCCTAAGTCAAAAACTCAAGCCACACAAGGGAGTCAATGTGGGTTCCCCATTACTGATTAGTATGCTCCATTATTTTTGAGCTCTTATAACAACCTTAATCACAGATTTACATAGATACTGTTTGTTCACCAAGGCATGTCAGGGATTAGAAAGGTTTGTATGACCTTCATATGGCCACTGAGCACTAGTAGTAATCAGAGTTTGAGTTTGGTTATGTTGGATGAATTGGGCTCACTACTCTAATGGTGGTCCTTGGACTAGTACAACAGGTGTTTCCTGTCTGTGAGGAGGTAAGTGTAGATACTGATAAGACACATGTAGAAACTATAAAGTAGTTTGCTGAGTATACTTTTCCTGTTCAATCCAACAAAAAGAAAACCTGGGAGAAAAAGAATGATGTGACCAATTTAAGATATTAGTAGAGAAATTCAGCAGCAGATTTGCTCAAACACTTTAAAGAGCCAGGATTCATGATCCTTCTGCCTCTATCTTGTGATTGCTGGTTACAGTTCTGTTATTATACTCAGCTAAAGTAAACTCTCTAAAAGGGAAAGCAATGACATTCACAACATAAACAATAAAATTAACTTAAGCATAAAAAGTTAAAGATGTATGCTGAAAATGGTAAAAGAAATCTATGAAAGAAAATGAAGAAGACAAAAGTAAATGGAAATACATTAATGTTCATTGATCAGAAGAAATAACCTGATGCACTACCATACTTCTATAAGCAACTTCATATTCAGTGGAATACCTAATAAAATTCCTCTGGTTTGGGCTTTCTTTTTTTCTACAAAAAAAGAAAGAAAACAAAAAAATTCTAATGAAATATAAAAGACCACAAGTACAAAACTAATCTTGATTAAGAAAAAATATCCAGGAATATCAGATTCCCTGACTTCAAACTTATTATACAGACATATTAATAAAAATGCTATAACACTTGTAAAAGAGTGTGCGTCGATGTTAGTGGAGCTAGAGGTAAGCCCGGGCCACCATGGCTACTGAACTTTAAAAAAAATAATTTTTTTTTGACTTTGTAAATTTGGTTTGTTCTTCATTGTGTCTTTTTCTTTTTTTTTGTTTTATAATTAATTTAATTTTACATATCAGCCACGGATTCTCCTGTCCTCCCTCCTCCCACCCCTCAGCCTTCCCTCCCAATCCTTCTCCCATTCCCACCTCCTCCAAGGCAAGGTCTCCCCTGGGGATTCAGCTCGGACTGATAGATTCAGTTGAGGCAGGTCCAGTCCCCTCATCCCTACACCAAGGCTGAGCAAAATGTCTCAGCATAGGCCCTAGGTTCCAGAAAGCCAGTTCATGCACTAAGGACAGTTTTTTTAAGATTTATTTATTTTTATTGTATGAGTATTGGTGTTTTGCTTGCATGAATGTCTCTGCACTATGTGCATGCCTAGTACCCTCAGAGGCCAGAAAAGAAAATAAGATCCTCTCTGAATGGAGTTTCAGATGGTTGTTAGCTACCTTGTGGGTTCTGGGAATCAAACCCTGGTCCTCTGGAAGAGCAGCAAGTGTTCTTAACCACTGACCCACCTCTCCAGCCCAGTCTACTGATCCTTTGGTACATGGGGGAAGCATAGTGTTTTCAGTAAATAGTGCTGGGGAAAACGGATATTTAAAGGCAAAAAAAGGATCAAATAAACATTTCTGTCCCATACCATATACAAAAATCAATGCAAAATATATTAAATATTTCAAAGAAGACCAGAAATTACAGAATGTTTTAAAGATTGCATAAGGAGAACCTTTGACAATAATTTTTTTTTATATAACATCAAAATATAGGCAATAAAAGCAAAACTGGATAACTAGAGTCATCCCTGTTAAAACTCCTCTTCACAACAAAGAGGAAAACTCAATGAAATGAAGACGGCTTACAAATGGCAGAAGATACTTGTCAGAGTGGTCAGATATGGTATTAATATGTAAAATACTAGGGAGCCAGCATATCTAGAGCAACAGTAACCTGTACACACTAGTCAAAGAGCTTAATTGACTCTTCTTAAAAAGTAAAACTTAGATGGCTAAAAAATAACTCAGAAAGATGTTCAACTTGATCAGGGAAATGAAACTTAAACTTCAGTGATGTATCCCTTTACACCTGATGGGATGGCTCTTCCCAAAATGACAGAGGTTATATGCTCAGTATGGATATCTAGAAAGTGAATCTCTTTTAAAAATATTTGTATCAATTCCTTGAGAATTTCATACAATGTATTTTGATAATATTCATCCCAAATTTGTCCCCTAGCTATTCCCAGGTCCACCCCCACCTCCTTACACTGCCCAACTTCCTGTTATCTTGTCATCATTGTCATCCTTACCACCACCATCACCCTCCCCCCTTAAAAAACCTGATTCTCCCTTCCCTAGGAGCCACCACCTCTCCATAGGTCCTCATTTGGGATGGGGACTCATGACCCCTCTTTATTCCATCCTGGAATGTTGATTTGATCTTACAGCAGGCCTCTGCAGGCAACCACAGTTTCTGTGAACTGGTGAGTGCAGTGGAGCTGCCATGTCCAGAAGATACTGTTTTGCTCAGGTCCTCCTCTACCTCTGGCTCTTACAGTCTTTCCACTTCCTCTTCCGTGATGATCCTGAAGTCTTGGGGATGGAATGTGATACAGGTGTTCCATATGTATTTGAACAATCCACTGCTACTTATTTTCCACACTTTGGCCATTGTGAGTTTCTGCATTAACCACTGCATAAAGTTCTCTGATGAAGTCTGAATGCTGCATTAATCTATGGGTAGAGCAGTCTAAATTTAAATGGCAGTTGGTACTATGTCCATTTAGCAGATAATAGTGACAGGTTCACCCCTGGGGCCTGGGAACCTCACAACCCTGGCTTATTGGCCAGCAGACATGCATTTTCTATTGTGAAGAAATGTGTTTAATGTGTTCTGTATCCCTGGGCAATTAGAGAACTGGATAGTACCCACTTACAATAATATCCAATTACAGAATTGGAAATTAAAACTACTTTTGAGATTTTTTATATCCCAGTCAGAGTGAATAAGATTAAGGAAACAAAAGACCGACCATTTGAGATTGGATAACTTCTTAGGGGCCTCCTCCCTCGAGAAGATAGATTCTCCCTCTCTCAGCAGGCATTTATTGCCTGTAGCTCTTCACCTGGGCTGGAGCCTTCTAAGATGTCTCCCATCCATGTTGTCATATCAGCTGGTGGTGTTATTGTGCTGGTTTTGTTTAGTGACCATATTGTTGAGATGTAATGTGGACAGCTTCCCTCTCGTAAATATAAGATGCTTTCTCACAGCAGAAGTCCTCCTGTTCATCAAGGGTATGTGAGGTAGGGGTGTGTGTGTGTGTGTGTGTGTGTGTGTGTGTGTGTGTGTGTGTGTGTGTGTAAGACAATCAAGAATAAGAGGTCATGAATTTGAGAGGGAATGTGGTGAACATGGGAGAAATTGGAGAAGGAAGAGGGAGTGGTGGACATGATACAAATATGGTTCTTGTGTGTGAAATTATCAAAATTAAACTTTTTAAATAAAAATAGTCAGGACAACTAATGTTAGTGATAATGTGGGGAACAGGAAACATGCATGCACTGTTGGTGGGAATGTAAGTAAGCTGCAGCCACTGTGTGGTGTTTCCTCAGTACAGCTGAGATAGATCTCTATGGACATGTACCCAAAGACTCTGTTTCCTATATAATCTGTCAATATACATAATAAATGTATTGTGACCTACTATGATATTTAAATGGAGTATATAAAAACATAACTTGGGATAGGATAGATGTTGTTCAACACATGATCACTTACTGTTTTTTCATGGAAAACTAAGAATAGACTACCTAGTGGTCCTTGCTCTGGTTTTGTGAAGCAGCTTTCAGTCACCTAGGGTAAGGGAGAGCTCCTACCAAACTCACTGATGTTGTTCCTAGTCCCTAATTCATCTTTGGCTATTATCTAGAAACCCCAGTTCCCTGCTAGGTGTTCTTTTCAGTCTGGGTGGCTTCATCCTGAACTGGTGGTTCCTCTACAAAGTAATCAGGCATAAAAGAGAGGACAAGAGAGAAAACGCATGTGAGTTAATAAAATGGAAGCAGTGCTATCTTTATATCATAATTTTTGCTGTATTTTTTTTTATCACAATCTTGACACATTTCGGGAGGATGTTATACAAGGAACCTAATAACAGTTGACCTTGATCATTGGGAGCTATCGTAGAGACTGATTCCCTCACACATGTGACAAACTGACATGACAAAAGGGACAAAAATCTATGTGACAAAAGATGCCTTTCAGTACTTGGACAATTAATATGTATAGGTTAAGTGTTTTGTTTACATTCCTAAGTAATAATAAGTACAATAATAAGAATGCTTATAAAAATGAGGTAGTTAGCATTAGATCCTTGAAACACAGTAGTTAAATTTACTAGGGATAGAAGACAATGTGACCTTTCTTTTTATCCTTAATCTTAAAATTTTGTCACTTAGAATGAATAGATTGCATATGAAAAACAATTTATGCTGTAGATTTCTTCAAAGTTAATATTACTTCATTTTTAGATTAAATATTCTAACATAGCCATATTTTCTTTTTAAATATGAACAAAATTACACAGTGTATATTTGTATTAATAATATGACTTCCAAGTATTTGTGTGAACAATTCAGAGACTGCTGAAATTTTTATAATTGTGGAGATTCCTTGGTTTAATTTGATCTTCCCCGTGTATTTTCTAATTTCAGTAGTAAATTCTATTTTCCAATTTTATAATAGATTCTTATTTTAACATTGTTCTAAGTAAAGAGTTTCATCTGACCGCAGTAACTGTGTGGTACATAGTACAGGTGTTTATCACTTTACAGATGTGGAAACTGGATCTGTGAGAAGACAAGTGTTTTCAGTGTCACATGAGGAACAGTTTTCAAAGCTCAGACTTTAAGGAGTGGTTCCTAGTATAGCAATATTTTTTTGCATAGTTGTTTATGTGGCTCAACATGTAATTATGAATTTTAGATAAAATCCAACTGACATGTTCATTGCTTATTTTTCTACTCATGTAGATTTGCCTTCTTATTGAATATGATTTCCCAGGGCACTGAATACATCTTTTACTTTTCTTGTTTGAAATGTTAAGAATAAAAAAGAATTCTTTATTGTAGAAATATTAAAGTTTTTAAAGAAAAGGAATACACCATGTATTAATTTATTTTTTTACTGCTGTGACAAAATGCTGACAGAAGCAATTTAGGAATGGAGGGGTTTCTTGTGATTCACGTTTGAGGGTGCGGTCCATCATGGCGTGGAAGGCATAGAGGCAGGAGCTGATGCTACTTTTGATCCTGCATCTGTAGTCAGGAAGCAGAGAAATGAATGTTAGTATTCAGCTTACTTTTTCCTTTTTTCAGTCCTGGACCCCAGCCCCTGAATTGTTGTGGCCCACAGTTATGTTGGGTTTCCTGCCAGAATTAACCTAGCCTTCCTCATAAGAGGTTTATCTCGTAGGTGCTTGTAGAGCCAGTCAGGTTGATAAGGAATGCTAAATATCATACGCAATATTCATTCTAAGTGTCTCATGGTTCAGTGCAATAATAATCTGCAAATACAGTCACATCTAATGCACTGTCCTGAGAAGTTTATTCATTTAACTAAATCTTCAAAATAGCCCATCTAGGTACTGTTTTTTTCCTTACCCCCTTTCTCGGAAGTATTACTTTATTAATGACATACATAACTATCCTTTGACAGGTTCATACCCGTATATATGGACTCTGATTATTATTCTTCTCACTTCTCTTTTCTCCCTTCTGCCTCTGTCTACGCTATCCCCATAGTCCCATTTTTCACATTTATGTCTTTTTGTTTTGTAATCTGTTAGGTTTTACCAGGGCCATCCATGTGATCATGGGTGTGGAACTATCCACTGAAGCTTGGTGGGCTCACTAAATAGGTATACAACTGAAGACATGACTCCCTTTCCAGGTGACCATTAATAGCCAATAGTTCCCCACAGAGAGGTGGGTCCCATGATCTCCTCATCCATGACTGACTGTTGACAGACCTAATTTTGTGCAGGCCCCATGCAGGCAACTGGAGCTGCTGGAAGTTCATAATTGCAGTGGCTGTGTTGTGCCCAGAAGACAGCATTTTGCAGGCCTTCCCCGTCACCCAGCTTTTATCCTGTCACCCAGCTCTTATCCTCTTTTGCAATATTGCTGAGCCTTAGAGGAGGTGATATAAATGTATTGTTTAGGGCTGAGTACTATTCTGGTTTTTTTTTTTTTTTTTTTTTGGTTTTTCGAGACAGGGTTTCTCTGTGTAGCTTTGCGCCTTTCCTGGGACTCACTTGGTAGCCCAGGCTGGCCTTGAACTCACAGAGATCCGCCTGGCTCTGCCTCCCGAGTGCTGGGATTAAAGGCGTGCGCCACCACCGCCCGGCCCTATTCTGTTTTTTATAGATAAGAAAATTGAGACATCAGCTACACTATTGACTAGAGTCCACAATTATTAAGTGGCCAGAGAATCATGAAAGCTCTTTCTGACTGTGTAGTTGGTTTTTAATCATTAGTCATACTCATGGGTTTTTCCATTTACCTTTAGTCTTCTGCTAAATTACTGTGTATTTTGAAGTTAATGATGTGATAATTTGTCATACATAGGAGAAAGATGTTCGAAAGTGGAAGGAAGAATTACTAGATCAACGGCGCAGGATGATGGAAGAGAAATTACTTCATGCTGAATTTAAACGAGAGGTACAGCTACAAGCAATTGTGAAGAAAGCTCAAGAGGAAGAAGCTAAGGTGTAGTGTATTTAAATATATAATCATGTAACCAAGTGTATTTCATAGTGTTTAATAGCACCATAGGTTTATTCAAGTATCATTTTATTCTAAAATAACAGAAGAGTTTGCTGGTTTATTTAAATTTGCTAGGTACAATTTCATACTTTATAATAAGCAGATCTATTGAGATATACTTGACAGAATAAGCAGTGCAGCTGTAAAATACTAAGTTTGATGAGTTTTGTCATGTGTATATCTCTCCAACTATCAGTACAGTGAACATTCATAAATCATCTGTGGAATTCAGCTTTTTCTTCAGCTCTGTAAATGTGCATTTGCTGCTCTGCTTTCTATCACCATAGATGTCTGAATTTTCTAGAACTGTATGAATGGCTTATAGAATGTCTCCTTTCCTCTGGCTTCTTTCACTCATCATCATCATTTGAATTTCATATTGTTGTATGTGCTGGTCACTCTTCTATTTTATTGCCATGAAATATACCACTGTGTGCAAAAACTATAGTTTGTCCATCCAGTTACCTGTTGATTGGCATGTGTTTTCTCCTGGTTGTTGTCTATTTTAAGGATAACTGCTATGAGAATTCATTTATAAAGCTTTTAGGTGATGCTTGCTTTCAGTAAATACTTAGAGTGGGTTGGCAGTTTTAGAGTAGGTTTAACTTTTATTTTTACATTTATTTATTTTGTGTTCGTGTTCATGCTATCTTACAGATGTGTGGGGTCAGAGAACCATTACGGGGGTCAGTTCTCTTCTTCCAACAGATGGATGTTGAGGTTCAAAGTCAGATTGTCAATTTTGGCAGCAAGTGTCTTTACCCAGCCAACAATCTTGCTGGCCTCATGTTTAACTTTTTAATAAAGTGCATAGATTAGTTATATAGGATAATATTTCATGTTCATGCATTCAAGTAGTACACTTTAATCACATCCACTCCTCCTTTACCTTTCTTATCCCCTCACCTGACCACCTATTTCTTCTGTGTAAGCTTTCTGTAACACTTTCATGTATTTAAATTATTTTTTTCTAGAATCCCTTTATGAGAGAAAACGTGACACTTGTTTTTCTAAGGCTTGTTTGGCATGTTAAACTTTTTAAAATTTCAAAGCAAGGTGGGAAACTCAGGCTGGCCTCAAATTTGTTTTGTAGTCAAGGGTGACCTTGAATTCCTGATCCCCCTGTGATATAAGATACTAGAAATGGTTTTAAAATATTTTGTTACTTAACTTCGTTTGTGAACAAAAATGAGACATATTATGTATGGGAAAAGTTGTGTGGGCCACTAAGAAGAATGTGTATTCCATCACTGTTGGACAGAATATTCTGTAATGTCTGCTAAGTTCATTTGAGCTATGATACAGTTTAATTCTGAAGTTTATCTCTTAATGTTTTTGTGTGGATTGTCTATCTGTTGATTAGAATGAGGTATAAAAGTCAATTGTAATTGTATCTGGACCTCTTTGTCCCTGAATGTCTAGTAATGTCGGTTTTATGGAAATAGGCTTGCCAATATTTGATGCGTATACCTTTATATTTGCTAGGATTTTGTGAGGATTCCTTTTATTAGTTTGTAGTGACTTTATCTTTTCTGACTAATGGGCTTCATGTCTGCTTTGTCAGATATGAATATAGCTACTTTAGCCTACTTTTTGGTTCTATTAGCTTAGAAAATGATTTTCATCATTTCATTTTCATTCTTGGTATGTTTTGGCTGGTAACATGTATTTCTTGCGAAAAGCAAAACAAGTTGATCTTTTTTAATTCAGTGTGTATCCTTTTTTGAGACAGAGTCTTAGGGATCCCCTTCCAGTCTTGAATTCATTATGTAGACCTGAGGATGACTTTAAACTTATGATCCTCCTGTTTTTACCTCTTAAGTTCTGGGCTTAAAGGCATGTACTACTACATCCAGTTTATATGTTGTCAGTACTAAGAGCTTTGTGCATGCTAGGCAAGCTCTCTACTAACTAAACTACATCCCCAGTCCCCAAATTTAAATTGATGTGTGTGTGTGTGTGTGTGTGTGTGTGTGTGTGTGTGTGTGTGTGTGTGGTGTTGGGATGAATGTAGGGCTTTGGCACATACAAGCCCTCTACTGTGGAGCTGTGTTCCCACCCCTGTTCTGTGTCTTTGAGTTGTAGGCTGATCATTGATAATATATGGTAATTTCCATCCCTTTTGTTTGCCTGGTTGATTCAAGTGCTCTGTGTTTTTTTTCTTTTTGTTTGTCTTGTTTGATATGTGAAAAAAGTCATTTGATTATTCTTATAGTGAGATTATTCTTTCTGGGTGCTTAGGATTATAAATGTCCTTTTTCTGAGGTTTTCTTTCAGTATTTTCTGCAGGGTGAACTTAGGTGATGAGTTGCTGTAGTTTGTGGTGACTTCAGAAGTCTTTATTTTCCAGTGATTTTCAATGAGAACTTTGATGTCTATAGTGATTTTTTTTTTTTTTTTGAGCTGAGGATCGAACCCAGGGCCTTGCGCTAGGCAAGCTCTCTACCACTGAGCTAAATCCCCAACCCCCTATAGTGATCTTTTTACCAATTATTTACTTCCAGGGCTTTCACTGTGTGGCTTTAAGGGTTTCAGCTGAAAAGTCCACTTTACTCTGATGGATTTGTCTCTGTAAGCCTGTGGGTTTCTATTCCTTAGGGGTCTAATGACCCTTTTACAGGGATAGTTTAAGACCACGAGAAAACACAGTTATTTTTTATCATGATTCATAATAGTAGCAAAATTAAAGTTATAAAGTAACAATGAAAAGAATTTTATTTGAAGCTTATCTCTTGGTGTCCAGTATCCTTTCTTTGGCCATTACACTTGGCACTTAAATAGCACTTTTGGAAAGTTACGATCGGGATTGGTTTTTGTTTCTATTTTTTACTATTTACTATTTTATTTTGTTACTATTCAAGTGCAATAGTTTCTTATTTTGTCTTCAGTCCCTGATAGTTTTTTTCTTACTTGATATTTTATATTGTTTCTCACTTTATTCATTATGGTATGTTTGGAGTTTGTTATTGAGTATTTGTAGACTTATAGAGGACTCAGTTGCCTCGTTTTCTCAAAAAAATTTTTTTTTTATTTCACATTGGTTCTTTCTTGCCATTTGTATGTTTGTTAGAATAGGTATCTCTTCCATTTATTGGTGTATGTTTATGTAGGTGTGTATATTTATCCAGGCTGGTGCACACGTACCTCTGTGCATGTGTGTAAAATCAATAAACCTAGAAGCTTATCTATTGAACTAGGCTGGCTAGCTGAGAGCCAAGCCCCTGCCTATCTAATATGTCTTCCTTCCTAGAACTTGGTTACAAACACAAGAAACAATGCCCAGCCTTTTTTACATGGATTCTGGGGAGCCAAACTCAGGTTTCAGCTGCCTCTACCATTTTTCCATGACTGTCTTATTAGTGAACATATCTCTGATCTTCAGTTCACTTCATGCCCCACTGGCACTCGAGAATTAGAATGCATACTGCAATAACAACAGCACAGGAACAAACTAAATATTTTAATATATTAAAAGTATATTAAATATATTTCATTTTTTTTCTATGCATGTGTGCATGCAGGTTCCTGTCAGAGTTCAGAAGAAGTTGTAGGAACCCTGGAGCTGTTATAAGTTATAAGTGGTTGTGAGCTACCTGACATGGGGGTTGGAAATCAAATTCAGGCCCCTTATAAGAATAGGACTTGAAGCCGGGCGGTGGTGGCGCATGCCTTTAATCCCAGCACTCGGGAGGCAGAGCCAGGCGGATCTCTGTGAGTTCGAGGCCAGCCTGGACTACCAAGTGAGTTCCAGGAAAGGCGCAAAGCTACACAGAGAAACCCTGTCTCGAAAAACCAAAAAAAAAAAAAAAAAAAAAAGAATAGGACTTGCTCTTAACAGTTGAGCTGTCTCTTCAGCCCCTAAGTATATTTTTTAAAAATTAGGAATTAAAGCTTCACATTTGATAATGATTGAAAAAGCAAAGAACCAAAAAAATTCTATAAAATTAGGATGTTGAAAATTAATAAATGGGTTAGGAAGCATGACGATCAAAGTTTGATCAACAGTACCCATGTAAAAATCCCTTAAAAAGAAAACTATATACAAACAATACTAAACAGACTCAGCAGGTTGCATTTAAGTATTTATCATTATCATCATCATCATCATCATCATCATTATTAGTGTGTGTGTGTGTGTGTGTGTGTGTGTGTGTGTATGTGTGTGTGTAAACAATAGGGCTAGAGCAATGGTTCGGTGGTAAGAGCACTGGATGCTCATCCAGAGGACCCAGGTTCAATTCTCTAACAGTTATATAGTAGTTCACCATAGTCTGTAATTCCAGCATTCTCTTCTGGCTTCTCTGGGCCCTAGGCATGCAGGTGGTGCACAAACATATATGTAGGCAATATATATATATATATAATATAACCAAACAATAAGAAGCCATGAATTTGAGAGTGTGTAGGATAGAGAAGAGAGGGAATGAGGGGAGGTGATGTAAGTACATTGTAATTAGGCCCTCAAGAGTCAACTATACATATATTTCATAGAATTTTATAATGTATATAATGCCCAATTTATAAGATAAGAAGGTTCCTAAAGTAGTATTCTATGAGACTGATTAAGTATAGCTCCAGCATCATGTAATAACTAAGATTATAACCATAACCAATTTGAAATTAACCAGTTTTAAAAAAAAGGAAAAGAAAAAAAGTTGATCTTGGAAGTGTATGTTCATAATCCAAGCATGGAAAAGTGGAGACAAGCAGGTCTCTTGAGCACATCACTAGCTAGCCTATCATAATCAGTAAGTCCTAGGTTCCAGAGATGAACCTTGCCTCATAAGCAGGCTTGGGCTGGCATGCATGACAGCTCAGCTGATAAAGGTACTTGCTGCCATCCCTGAGGACCTGAGTTCAGTCCCTGGGTCCCAAATCATCTATAGAACAAGAGAACCAACTTCTGCAGGTTATCCTCTTGCCTCCACATATGCATGGTGGCATGTGACTCCAGCCCTATATATATAAATAAACGTAATAAACAAACAAAAAAGCAAATGCATAGCTCCCAATGGATACTCATGGTTAACCTGAACACAAGTGTGCCATATTCACACACCAACACATGAACACTCCCCTACTTCATAAAAAATAATAAAGTTAAATGTGCTCATGATAATATAATTTTAAAAGGAGGCATGAGGAAATGAAAAAGAGGAAAAGTAGGAAAGAGAAGAAGAGTTTATGGGAAGAAGGCAATTGTAATAATAATGAGGGGAAATGAAGTGGAACTCATGAGAACACAATATATCATCATTTTCATATATGAGAAATTTTGTAGAATTGAGACTAATTCCATCAGTGCTAACAGAACATCTTATTCTATACATTCATTTTCATTCTGAGGTCTTTCCATAACAGGATATGTTGACCTGGGTTATTCCCTTTTTTTTCCTTCCTTCAGTTTGCTTCATTTTGTACATGAAAATTGTACAAATTTTGATTTGCCTATTCTGAAAAAATTGACCAACTAAAACTTGCCATGCCACTTAATTCAGGTGGTATAGAAAAATATGTCCACACACACATATTTCTTTAATAACACCCTACCATCTTGCAGTATTTTGCTATCTGACAGAGATAAAGCTATATTATTATATTAGGACATGTGATGTAGCCGTGCGTGCAGTTTACAATCCCATTTTAAGTAAAAAGCTCCTATTACTTATACCAGAGGGTGAACCTTGTAGCTTATTCAATATTTACTTCTCATATATTAAAAACATTTAATGTTAATGAACCAACTATACATATGACTTTAAAATTTTGGCTGGGTAGTGGTAGCACACGCCTTTAATCCCAGCACTCGGGAGGCAGAGGCAGGCAGATCTCTGTGAGTTTGAGGCCAGCCTGGTCTACAGAGCGAGATCCAGGACAGGCACCAAAACAACACAGAGAAACCCAGTCTTGAAAAAAAAAATGCAATATTGAAATTTATGGAAAGGTTACATCTTTAGTTTACATAGCAGAGTGAAGAAATAAAAGGATTAAGTTGGATTATGACCTTGGCTACATTTGTGATAAAAATTAAGCAACATCAACAAAAATCCCCACACATTTCTTACCAGGGTCTGCAAATCTTCATTTTTGAACTATGAAAAAGAAGGAATAGCCGGGCGGTGGTGGCGCACGCCTTTAATCCCAGCACTTGAGAGGCAGAGGCAGGCGGATCTCTGTGAGTTCGAGGCCAGCCTGGTCTACAGCGCGAGATCCAGGAAAAGCGCAAAGCTACACAGAGAAACCCTGTCTCGAAAAACCAAAAAAAAAAAAAAAAAAGAAGGAATATTCTTGTCTTTGTTAGACTTTTAGGAAATCTAATTATGAATCATCAACTTGATAAGATATTCCAGTATTTATATTAATTGGTAAATTAATTATGTTGATCAAAAAGGCTGACAGAATTTAACTAGTATGGCCAGGACATTGATTCTTTGATGAATTCATTTCTCTTCACTTGTTCTTTTTATTCAGTGGCACAGCAGCTATGATTGTTTCAGCAAGCGTCACTGTGGTAAATCCTAAATGTGAATATTCAGTCTCACACTCTCCACTGAGTCCTAGACTACGCTGCCATATGGCTTAGTGGTTATGGGACTCATCTGTTCTCCATCCCAGTCCTCCCCTTTCTCTAAAATCATCTGATTTTTCTAGAACTCCACATTTTGACTGATGATTATTAATAGTGTACTATAAACAATTACTGCTTTTTTGAAAACCAGTTTTTAATTATAAGGAATACAAGTACACATACAACACAATAAGATAAAGCTAATCTTTTCTCACTTCTCTAGGGGCTTATTTCAGTTCATCTGTAATCATAGTCAGCCCTTGCTTGTTCCAAAGTAATGTTTCTGAAAGGTGTGATTGTAATACTGTTCAGGTTAAGAACCATCATGGATTTTGCCCTTCTTTCAAGTTTAAATAAATATTTATTATTGTGTATGGGTGTGTGTATGTACCGTGATGTTTGTGTAGAGCCGGTCCCTCCTTCTACTTTTACATGTGCTTCAAATGATTTCATCAAGTCACCAGGCCTCTGTGGCTAGTGCTTTATCCACTGAGCTATCTCGCTGGCCTTGTCTTTAGGTTTCAATGTAAATGTATTACTCTGGCTTTCTTCGGTATCATTTTATATTCAGAACAATGATTTATTATCATTTATAATGTTATGTTATTTTAAAGAATTTTAGCTATATAGCAAACAGTTAAAAATCTCACTCAGAAACAGCAATATTATCTAGTTAGAAATACTCTTTCACACATTGCTTCAGAATTGTTTTCATACTGTATAAGTAGACAACTTTATGCAGAAGCATTATACTATATACATTTCTTAGAAATATCAAATTTATACTTCTACTTGAAGAGAAAAAATGAAATGAAAGTAACTAAGAAAATTGCAGGGTTCAGAATAAATGAGAATGTTTGTTTCATAGAAGATTTTAAGGTTATGAAAGTTATGGAACATGCTGAGAGTTCTGAGTTATATTTGTTCAATTTCATGTTAGTTAGTTTTCCATTATTGTAACAAAATTCCTAAAATAATAACTGAATCATAATTTTGCATAGAACATTAGATCTCATTCTTTTTTCCGTGAAATGATTACACGTGAGACCTGATATAGAATGAATATGCTTTTATTGCATATGCTTGTTTGTCATGTCCTTTAGTAGTTTAAAAGATAGTTATATGAGAAACGTACTTTAAAAGTACCTCTAGAAGCATGAGATGGTTTAGTGGAACAACTAAACAACTGTGAGAGTCAATTCTCTTCTTCCACTATGTGGTCCAAGAAGTCAAACTCAGGTGGTCAGGTTTGGCATCTTGCTAAGACATTCCACTGGCTCTGAAATGTATAGCCTAGCTTGAGCTAATCTTTGTTTTGCCAGTCTGGATTTCTAGAGTTCCTGCTTCTGTGTAAAGTTGAACACTGGTGTTTAGTACAATCTATTGTATCTGTTACTTTCAGTATACATAAAAGAAAAAAAATTCTGTACTTTCGTTATCTAAAACTCATTATAGCAGATAGGGATTCCAGTTAAAATGACAGGCTGCACTCTGGCTGCTTTGATCCAATAAATAACAGAATCGGATTTAGGAGTAGATTCTCTTCCAGAGAGAGAGAGCGTTGGAAATCCACAAGCAAGTGAAGAGGGGAGACAAAAGCTGCACAGCTTTGCTTCTTCTGCTCAGTGTTGGTGGTAGGGTTGGTTTAGGCTGAACAATAAGATAGCAGAGATATCTGCACATCCATGTAAACAGATGTTTTCATGTCCCAACTGCCTAGTCCCAAATCACTGACTCAGGATGAATATGAATTATAAATGATCGGCCAATAGCTCAGGCTTATTACTAACTAGCTCTTACATTTTAATGTATGAGCTCTTACTCATAGCTCTATTTATGCTTTGCTACGTGGCGGTACCTTTATTAGCATGGCATGTTCATCTCCTGCTCCCTCTGTATTTGGCTGGTGACTCCTGACTCTGCCCTTCTCCTTCCCATCATCCTTAGTTTGGTCACATGGCCTACACTTCCTGCCTGGCTACTGGCCAGTAAGTGTTTTATTAAACCAATTTGAGTGACAAATCTTTACAGTGTACAAGAGGATTATTCCACAGTATATCCATGTTTATCGCTGCATTTTCACAAAAGCTAGGAAATGGAACCAGCTTAATTGTCTGTTAATAATGAACAGATAAATAAAATTTGGTGCATATTCACAATGGAATTTTATTCACCCATAAAGAAAGATGAAATCATGACATTTGCAGAAAATGGATAGAACTGGAAACTATTAAATTAAAGAAGCCCGATTTAGCTAAACTTTCATGTATAAAATCTTGACTTAAAGTTCCGTATGTGAATAGTTTATGAAACTGTAAAGGGGATTATGAGAGAGAGATGTTAAGAGAGGAAGATATGGTGATGGAATGCATGTCATGAAAGTAGATGGTGAGAGCATCTGAATGAGGGAAGGAAACAACCAGTCATTGGTGGGTACTGGGCACAAGGAAGGTCTGGGGGAGAGGATCAATTAGAATAATATGTAATGATATATGAATATGAAAATTCCATTACCTGCGGTTATGATGAAATGTATTATTTTATACACTAGATTTAAAAATAAAAGTATCATTAGAATAATATGAACATACGTAATTGTATGTACTCCTGTTTTGTATCATTACAAATTCATATTAAACAAAATTTTGTAAATAGTCTCTAAAATACTAAATTGTTTCCCGTTTTAAAAATATTTTCAATGGCAGCTTCCTAAATTAGTTCTTATTAAAGCCTATGGGTTTGTCATATACATTGGCATACTTTGATGCAAATACTGGTAGGAGAAACCTATCAGTTGTTTTTCTCTGTGCCTTAGTGCTGGTTTAAATATTACTGTGTAAAATCACTGTTAAATTTCTTACATTTATAAGAATTGAGTTGAGGGCTGGAGAAGTGGATCAGTAGTTAAGAGTATGCACTGCTCTTGCAGAGGATCTGAATTTGGTTCCCAGGGTCACAGCAGGTGGCTCACAGACTCCTGTAACTCCAGCCCCAGGTGCTTTGTGGACAACTGCAGCATGTACATACTTTTCTCTCTCTTTTAAGAATTAATTTGGTTCTGACTCCTTCTTCATTCTCAATGAAGGTAAATGAGATCGCCTTCATAAATACCCTTGAAGCTCAGAATAAACGTCATGATGTTTTATCAAAATTGAAGGAATATGAGCAGAGGCTTAACGAATTACAGGAAGAGCGTCAGAGAAGACAAGAAGAAAAGCAAGCTCGTGATGAAGCTGTGCAGGTAGGATTCTGCTCAGCATGTACTGAGCACCTTTCATATCTCAGGCTCTGAGTTGGGGGATGAAAATAAAATAAGTAAATATGTAAGTAAATAAATGAAATAAAACCTAGTCTCTGTTCCCAAGGTTGCATGAAATGATACAGCACTGTAGGGAATGGAGAAGGCAGGCAGCGTTTGTCCTAGAAGGGTGGCCTCCAAGGGCAGCTGGATTATACACTGAGTTGCTGGGACACATTGTCATCTGTTGTTTTCTAATTGGCTTTGACAAGAATTTTCCTTCTTCTGTTCAAAAAAGAATGTTACTGAAATCGTTAATAAAGATTTGGACAGTCCCTTTCCTTAGTGTTTGGGTAGGAGCTCCACCACAGCCCCTGGCACCCTGGCATCCCTACGTCCAAAGAGACTGGAATGTTCTGGTGGAAGATCCACCTCAACTCCCCTCCCCCATCTCTTTCCTTAAACCTGCCCCTTCAAAGCCCACCAAACACAGCTCCTCCCCCACAGAGGCTCAGGACTACTCCCATAGGGTATTTAAACTGCACCCCAGAAAACAGACATGTGGTTTTCCTATCTCTCTTTCCTGTCTCCTCTCTGAGGGGCCAGAGAACCACCCAGGAACACTTTACCCATTAAAACCAGGGCTTTTCTAATTCGGTCTGATTTGGTTTGATTTGGATTGCTGTGTTGGTGGAGAAGCTTATGGGGTGCAAAAAAAAAACTTACCACTTAGGACCAGAGGGACATATCATTTATTGAGCAGTATCATCAGATATCTTGATTAGCTTTAAATTTCTGCAGCCACTGTTTCTATGATGGAGGAAGCATTAGGGGAAGGATTGCCTTACTGTGAAGAATCAATCTTTCTTAGTAAAATACCTTAACTGTGAAGAATTTTGCTACATAAAAAATTTGTAGTGTTTAAATAAATGGAGACTAACTGTATCTGTTTTAAGTACCTTTAGCTGTGATCACTTTAAGTACTACAAATAAGGCTTTTTGGCTAGGTGTGAAGTCATGAAAATACATATCCTTTTCTAATAGGAGCTTGTGTGCATAACAAATCTCAACTCTTCAGGACAAGGGCTGTTAATATTATTAACAATTAATAACTTAATTATTATTTACCATGTGACAAATCATAAAGTCCCAGGGGAAAAATGTATACTAGGTATAGAGGTACCATGGAAAGGGAATAATTACTTTGCTAATGGGATGACAGTGTCAGGGAAGGTTTTCTGTTAAGCTGATTTCTTTATTGGCTTTTCACAAAGAAGAAACTTCGTTTTTTGCTTTTAGTACTGGTGGTTGAGCCCAGGGCCTCCCTCAGATGTGCTAGGCAAGTGCTCTTTTCTGAACTATATCTTTGTAATTGAGAACCATATCATAAGCTATGGATAGAAAATGTCTTTTCATTCATCTGACCTTGTGTAGTTTACTTTAGAAATATTTTATAGTTTTTAATGCATGTCATATACTTTTATTATATTTATTATTTTTAAGAAAAATTTTCATGATGCTATTTGCTTTAGGCTTCTCTAAAGGAACAGAACTAACAGAATGAAATATATATGTATGTGTGTGTACGTGCGTGCATGTGTGTGCGTGAATGTTTGTGTATGTATATTAAAGTGTCTTACAGGCTGTGGTCTGGATAGTGCAACAATGGCTGTCTCCTGACAGAAAAGCCAAAGATCTGGTAGTTGTTCAGTCCATGAGACTGAATGTTAAAGCAGTCCCAATCTGGTGCTAGAGTCTCAGGGAAGTCCTAGAGAGCTGTCTGTTTTCAGTCCATGTTGCAATCCTGAGGAAATAGGTTCTAGTCCCAGTGAAGGAATGGTTCAGGAACAGGATAGATGAACTTGACCGTGAGAGTGAGGACAAGCGGGCAAAAAGCAAAGCTTCCTTCTTCCATGTTCTTTTCTGTGCACTGCCACCAGGAGAGGTAGCCCGGATTTAGGGTGGATAATTCCGCTTCAAATGGTCTGGGTTTATGGTGTGTAGCTTGAGTTTTCCTGCCTGGCCCACAGTCAGGACAAATCTCTCTCACCCGCCAGTCCCACAGCCACTCAGACCCAACCAAGTAAACACAGAGACTTATATTGGTTACAAACTGTATGGCCGTGGCAGGCTTCTTGCTAACTGTTCTTATATCTTAAATTAATCCATTTCTATAAATCTATACCTTGCCATGTGGCTCCTGGCTTACCGGCATCTTCACATACTGCTTGTCATGGCAGCAGCTGGCAGTGTCTCCCTCCGCCTTCCTGTTGTCTCAATTTTCCTCTCTGTTAGTCCTGCCTACACTTCTTGCCTGGCCACTGGCCAATCAGTGTTTTATTTATTGACCAATCAGACATACAGACCATCCCACAGCAATGGTGGGCTTTCCATTTCAAATAATTCAACCAAGAAAAATCCTTCATAGATGTGCCAGTTGCTTGATTGAGTTTTAGTTAATCCAGGTTTAGTCAGGTTGACAACCAAGATTAGCTGTCACACTATTGCAAACGGAATTTTTACCTAATTATATTTTCAAATTGTTCCTTGTCAGTTTGTAGGAATATAGTTGGCATATTTTTGTGGATGATGAATCTTCAACCTTGATTAAACTTGTTTTCTAACTGTGTCATAATGTGTGCTAGTAAGTATATATATGTATGTGTGTGTAGTTCTTAGGATTTAATGCATACCAGATCATGTTATAATTTTGTGTGACACTGGTAAATGACATATGAAAACCACATGTCTTTGCTATTTAATTATTGCTAAAATTCTTTTTTTTTAAAGATTTATTTAACATGTGTACTGTGTGTGTGTGTATGTGTGTGTGTGTGCCTGCTGTGTGCCCGCATGACACAAGAGGGCGCCAGATCTCCTTACAGATGGTTGTGAGCCACCATGTGGGTGCTGGGAATTGAACCCAGGTCCTCTGGAAGAGCAGCCAGTGCTCTTAACCGCTGAGCCATCTCTCCAGCCCCCTGTTGCTAAAATTCTTAGAAACCATGTACCTATTGACAATCCAGGAGTAAACCATCTAGAATATATGTTTGAGTCAAAGTTCTATCACGTTTGATCATTTTATTTTCACACATAATTCTAATAACTTTAATTTTTTTAACATCAGGAACGTAAGAGAGCCCTGGAGGCAGAACGGCAGGCCCGTGTAGAGGAATTGTTGATGAAGAGGAAAGAGCAGGAAGCCCGAATTGAACAACAGAGGCAAGAGAAGGAAAAAGCCCGTGAAGATGCAGCCCGAGAAAGAGCTAGGTACCTAATCTGCTCTCTTGTTTTTTGTCTCGATGAAAATCAGATCTTAACATCAGCAATGTCTTACATATATTCTAGAATTACTGCAAGTTTAGAAATTTGCTAAATTTTCATGATATTTGACACCACATTCAAAATGAAGACCTATTAAAACTTTGTATTGGCTGAGAAGGTTATTTGAAGTCTTTTTTTTTTTTTTTTTTTTTTTTTGCCTGAAAAAGTATAATTTGACTCTAGTTAGCTTCAATGAAAAGGAATTGTCTTTCAAGATATTTGCACCAGGCAGTGGTGGTGCACTCTTTAATCCCAGCACTCGGGAAGCAGAGGCAGGCGGATCTCTGTGAGTTCAAGGCCAGCCTGGGCTACAGAGTGAGTTCCAGGAAAGGCGCAAAGCTACACAGAGAAACCCTGTCTCGAAAAACCAAAAAAAAAAAAAAAAAAAAAAAAAAAAAAAGATATTTGCATCATAAAGGGTGGGTCAACTGAAGGTTTTTTTTGTTTTTGTTTTTATTATTCCTAGGTTATTTAGATGCCTTTGACTTGTAGTTCTCTAGAAGTGTGTAATTTAGCTTTGTGTGTCACATTGCTTCCTGTTACTGGTTTCTAATGAAGTTTTTTGTTATCTGAGGATAATATTTTGTCTATTTTTAGTGTTTTTATATTTGTTGAGACCATGTTTATAGCCTTAGATATGAACTATACTACAGAATGTTCTCTGTGCCCTTGGGGATGGTATTGGTTAGAGTGTTCCCTGCTTATCAACTGAGTACATGATAGAGCCCTCTAGTTTTCTGTTCCGTCTGTCTAGTCTCAAGTAGTGTAGCCAAATGGTATCTTCATGTATTTGATTTTAAGTGCATATATTCTACTCTCACTGTATCTTACTGAGAGATAAAAGCCAGTTTTCTTTTGCTACAAATGTAACCATAGTTACCATTTTAGTTTGTCTTCTGTCCTTTTGCTTTCATCCTATTGTGGTTTTGTTTCGTGAACATGTATTTTACTTCTTTGAAATCTGCTTATTTATTTCTGTCCTCTGATTCACATGTTAATTCCTTTTCACTTGATGTAATTTTAAATGTTATTGGGTTTATTTGCACCAGTTTTGGATTTGTCATCTCTCTGTCTCAAGTTTGTCACTTTTACTGCTTTGTTCTTTGTTAAACTAAAACTTTCTGGTAAATAATTTGTAACTCTTTTTCGAGTTTGCTTTCTGTTACTGTGATAAAACTCTAAAAAGCAACCTGGGAAAGAAAGGCTTTATTTGCCTTGCGGGTTATAGTCCATCATCAACTGAAGCCAGGGCAAGGACCGAAGCAGAAACCCTAAGGGAATGCTGCTCCCCGGCTTTCTTCCAGGCTTACATTCAGCTGCCTTTCTTCCATAGCCGAAGCTAGCCTGCCCAGGGTTGTCACCTCCCATGGTGGCAGGTGGTGTGGGTCCTTCCACCTCAGTCCACAGTCAAGAGGCCACTTAGATGTGACTGTAGACCTATCTTATAGAGGCAGTGCCTCCACCACAGTTCCTTATTGAGTCTTAAAGGTGCACTGTTTTAATTATTGTCTGACTGTTTGCTGGCTGTCTTTTTGACTTAATAGAACATACTTAAATTTATGACTAAATTAGCAATGCAGCTACTTTGTTCTTCCTCTCATGTCCTTATTGTCACACATCTTGGATCTGTATATGTCATAAACAGAACAATGTAGTGTTGCAGTTATTTCTTATGCTGTCCTATATTTTAAAGAATCTACAAAATTAATCAAGAAGCACTTTTTATTCCTTTGTGTACCCTTCTGCATATATTAATCATTTCTGATATGTGTCATTTCTTTTTATCCTGGTGTCTGTTGTTTTTAGTTGATGAGACTCACTGTAGCATTTTTTGCAAAGGGTTTTGTGTTTAGTGAACTGCTGGATACTCATTCATCTGGGAATATTTTAATTTTCTTTCATTTGAATAATAGTTTTTCTTTAAAAAATTTTGCCTGTCCTTTTCTTTTGTTTCTAATGAGAACTCTGCCTTTAACCCTGCTATTTTTCCCAGGTAGGGTAAGTTGCTTCTTTTCTTCAGGTTCACAAAATAGTCATTCTTTCTGTCTTTTGCCAGTTTGAAAATTATTTTTCTAGGGATCCCTTTGTTTCTCTTGTTCTGTACATTAATGTGGTTTTTTGTTTGTTTGTTTGTTTTGTGGGGGGCAGGGTTTCTCTGTGCAAGATTGATGACTGTCCTGGAATTCGCTTTGTAGACCAGGCTAGGCTCTAACTCACTGAGAACCGCCTGCCTGCCTCTGCCTCCCAAGTGCTGGCATTAAAGTCGTGCATCACCACTGCCCAGCCCATTAATGTGTTTTTAAAGCTAAATTTTGGAATCATTTGACAATTATTTGCCATATTTTCTTCAAATATTTGTTAGTTTCTTTAGTTCCTTGAGGTGTGATGGTTTTGTAGACTTTCTTTGGGTTTGATGATTCAACAGTTTCAGGGAGTTAATATTTGGGATTTTATATTTTCTTATTTTATATATATGGATCTTTTTCATGCATGTATGTCTGTGCTGCTTGCTGCCCACAGAGGCCAGGAGATGGCCTTAGATTCCCCTTCAATTGGAGTTAAAGATGGTTGTGAGCAGCTATGTGGGTGCTGGGAATTGAACCTGGGTCCTCTGGAAGAGCAGCCAATGCTCTTAACTCTGAGCCATCTGTCCAGTCCAGTATTAGAGATTTTTATAGGATGTTCCTCAAGACTTGTCTGATGTTTTTCTTATGGTTAGATTGAGGTTATGCTGTTTCATGAGGAGGACCACACAAGTGGAAGAATAATCTTAACATACCAAAAGTTTATGATGTCATCTTGATTTATTTCTGATTTGTGTATCACATGGGTTTAAATGCATATTTGCACATGTTAATATGGAGGCCAGAGGTCAACAGCAGAAGTTTCTTCAATTGATTTTCACTGTATTTTTTGAACAACAGTAATAACAACAAAAAAGCTTTGTCAGTAGTCCTGGAGTTCATTGGTTTGGCTAGACTGGCTTACCAACAATACCTGGGGATCCTTTGGTCTCCAGCTGCCCAGCACTAGGCTTATAGGCACATGCTAAAAGAATACAACGTTTGATGTGAGTCCTGAGGAATCTGAGCTGTGACCTCAAATCTTCATGCCCGTGTGGCAAACACTTATCCACTCAAATCATTTCCTATCCCTGATGTTGTTACCTTTGATCAACTAACTGAGGTAGTGTTTCTTCCCTATATAATTTAAAAATCCTCCCCCTGCCCTATTTGTTAAATTCTTTTAATATCAATATGACTTCATTTATTTTATATGTTTAATGTTGCAATCTGTGGTGGTTTGAATGAGAATGTCCCCCAAAGGCTCATATATTTGAATGCTTGGTCACAGTTTGTGGAACTGTTTGGGAAGGATTAGGAAGTGTGGCCTTGAAGGAGGTGTGTCACTGGGGTGGAAAAGCCTACACCATTCTCATTTACCTCTCTCTGTCTCCTGGTTGTTGGGTTGTTGTCTCAACATGTGAGCTGTCAGCTACTACTGTTCTAGTGCCATGCCTGTCTACCTCTCTCCATGTTTCCCCTGCCATGATGCTCATGGGTTCTAACCCTCTAGAATCCTGAGCCCCTAAAATAAATGCTTTCCTTTCTAAGTTGCCTTAGTTCTGGTGTTTTGTCATAGCA
This sequence comes from Peromyscus californicus insignis, assembly GCF_007827085.1. Classification (NCBI taxonomy): domain Eukaryota; kingdom Metazoa; phylum Chordata; class Mammalia; order Rodentia; family Cricetidae; genus Peromyscus; species Peromyscus californicus. The sequence goes on along the minus strand of NW_026294402.1, from coordinate 50,253,196 downwards.
ATAGAAAAGTAACTAAGATGTAATTCCATATGATTTACTTATTGTTGTTCTTTTGGATATTGGGAGGTCTTGTTAGTTCTTGTGTCTTTGGCTTTCTTATCATTGGTTGTAAAGCAATTTCTTGATTTCTGATAATACTAGTAATTCTAGACCTGTTTTCCCTGATCCACTCTGAGGACTAGCTATTTCTTCAAAGACCTCTGATGCATTTTATTAGAAAGATTTTGTTTTACTGTTTTTGTTCTTTTAGTTCAAGTGCTTTTTATTTGTTTATAGAAATTTTGTGCTTATTGGGATAATAGTCATCAAATTTTCTTTGTTTTCCCAGAAACAAAGAAACATATCTTTTTTATTTTTAAAAAGATTTTATTTTAATTGTATGTATAATGATGCTTTCCCAGCATAAATATCTATGTACCATGTGCATGTAGTGGCCATGAAGGTAAAGATGGCTTAGGATCCCCTGGTACTAGAATTGTGGATGCTTGTGAGCCACTGTGTAGGTGCTGGGAATTGAACTCAAGTCCTCTGCAACTCAAGACGTGCTCTTAGCTGTTGAGCCATCTCTCTAATACTAAACATAATTTATATGATTCCTAAAGCCCTGTAGTATGCTTTCTAGTCTAAACTCAATGTAGGGATTCATTTCTAGACAATTTTAGTTCACACCTTTTATTTTTATGAAAATGGTGCTGTGGTATTGTGAGCATGACATTTGTATTTCTTTTTCTATTCTATGTCTACATGTATGCCTTAACATGCATGTGGAGGTCAGAGGACAACTTGTGGGAGTTGTTCTCTCATTCCACCATGTGAGTATTTGGGGTCAAATTTAAGTTGTCAGGTTTGGTGGTAAGCATCCTTAACCACTGAGAACCACCTCTCCCACTGCATAAATATAATTTGTAACCAAATAAACTATGTGTGACTTATTAAATTAAATGGTATATGGTATATATTTTTTAAATTAAATGGTATATTGATTTTGTAAAGAAGAATAGAATTCCTTTTTTTTTTTTTTTTTCGTATTTCTCTACTTCAATTTCCATTCCAGCAGTACAGGTAATTTTAGCTTTGTCCTGTGTACCAGTCACTGAATCATTCCCAACCTTCAAAGACAATTAACATGTTTTTTACATACTTAGACTTATTAGTAACTAACTCAATTTTCTTCTTGGAGACAGCCTCTGTATCTTTTTGGAGGTTGCTTCTGGGTTAGGGCTAGGGACATGTGTCCACTTTCCTTTTAGCTCTAGGACCCCAACTGGCATAGACTCTAGACTCTACATGCTGCTTCAGTTTCTGTGAGTTCATATGTGCATCAATCATGTAGATTTAGAGGACCTTGTTTTGGTTTTTTTGCTTTGTTTGTTTGTTTGTTTGTTTTGGTGTCCTCCATCCCCTCTGGCTCTTAAAATTTCCACTTCCTCTTCTCTGGGGTTTCCTGTTTCTCGAAGGGAGGGATTTGATGGAGACATTCTGTTTTGGGCTAAGAATTCTAAGGTCTTACTCTCTGAATAATGTCTGGCTGTGGGTCTCTGTATTTGTTCCCCTGCTGCTTGAGGAAGTTTCTCTAATGCCAGCTGAGAAAGGCACTGATCTATGAGTAGAGCAGAATATCATAAAGAGTAATTCTACTGCTGCTGCTGCTACTACTTTTCCTCTTCTTCCTCTTCCTCTTCCTCCTCCTCCTCCTTCTTCACAGTAATATTTGGTTTTACACCTAGGTTCCTGGGCTCTCTAGTCTCAGGCTCTTGGTCACCCAGGCAGTGTTGGATATGGGTTCCATCTCATGGAGTGGGCCTTAAGTCAAATCACATATTGCTTGGTGATTCCCACAAGCTTTGTGTCACCACTGCACTAGCATATCTTGCAGGCAAGAAACCATTGTAGATCAGAGTGTTTGCGACTGGGTTAGTGGTTATGGTTTTTCCTTGGTACTAGGCAGAGTACTTTCCTTTACTAAAGATGTACCTAGCAAATAAGGGTGAAAGGTCTGTGTAGGCACAACTTGATTATCTCCATGCTCAATAAGTTGTATGTGTGTGGTCTACAGTAATGTCTTGCAGTCATTTTGTGGAAAGCAACCTAAAATCTTGGCAACAGCATGGGTTGTTTGGGAGTTCCTATGAGACCCCTTTAACCAACAATTATATGTAACCCAGTCCTAGTACTGAAAGTTTCATTTGGTGGCAAGAGATGGCCAGCTGGGGCTCTGTGTCTCCCATTATTTGGCAGTTTCCTTAGATCACCTTCATGTATGTATATATTTTATGAAGCTTCTGTATTAGGTTTCCACACTACCCCTCAAGTGGCCCTAAATTTTAGCTGTCTCTCCATGTATTCCTTCCCCATTCCCACTTGCTCCTCCCATTCCAGTTTCTTCCCTAACGCATCTATAACTATCCTATTTCCCTTTCCTTGGCAGATCCTCCCTAGTCACTTACTCTACACCTAAACTCTGTGCTTCTTTGGATTGTAGCTTAGTTATCAATGACTCAACAGCTAATATCCATATAGAAGTGAATACATACCACATTTGTCTTTCTGGATCTGGGCTACCTCGTTCAGGACGATTTTTTTCTAGTTCCATCTATTTACCTGTGAATTTCATTTTTTTTGATGGCTGAGTAATACTTTGTTGTATAAATGTACCACACTTTCTTTATTCATTCATAAAGAACTATTGAGGGACTTCTAGATTGTTTATGATTTCTGGCTATTATGAATAGAGAAGCAATGAACATGGTTGACCAGGTGTCTCTGTAGTAGGATGAAGTGTCCTTTTGGGTATATACCCATGAGTGGTATAACTGGATCTTGAGGTACATCTATTCCCATCTTCCTGAGGGACTGCCACATTGATTTCCATAGTGTAGCACCAAATGAGTTTTAATTTCCACCAGCAATGGACGAGTGTTCCCCTTACTCCACATCCTCCTAAGCATGAGCTATGGTGATATTTTATTTGTACTGAAATGTGATTTTATTTGTATGTTAATAAATAAAGTTGCCTGGGGGTCAGAGCTAATAGCAAGCCATAGCAGAACCGGGCGTTGGTGGCGCATGCCTTTAATCCCAGCACTTGGTAGGCAGAGCTAGGTAGATCTCTGTGTGTTCAAGGATACATCCAGCATTGGAGACACATGCCTTTAATCTCAATACCAACCATAGAAGACCTGGAGGTCTGTACAGACAGGCAGTGACTAGGAGGTCATGTGGTTGGGTTTACAACCAATGAGAAGGCAGAACAGAAACCCTATAAAAAAAGAGACAGACACAGGAAGTAGCTCTCTTTTGGAGAGGTAGGATCACCGCGATAGTGAAGGGTAAGATTTTTAGCTCTTAGCTATTGCTCTGACCTCTTGGCTTTTGTCTCTGTATTGGCTCTGTGTTTCTTATTTAATAAGACAGTTGGTTACTTCTATTATGAGCTGTCACTTGTTTTATTGATCTTAGCTGTTTTGGCAGGTGTAAGATGAAATCTCAAAGTAGTTTTAATTTGCATTTCCCTGATGACTAAGAATGTTGAGCATTTATTTTTCAGTCATTTGAGTTTCCCCTTTTGAGAGTTCTCCGTTTAGATCAGTACCTCATTTTTCATTGGGTTACTTGTTTTCTTGATATTTAGCTGAGTTCTTTATATACTTTGGATATTAGCCCTCTATCAGATGTGTGGTTTGTAAAAATCTTTTCCCATTCTGTAGGTTGATGCTTTGTCTTCTTGGCTTCTACTTTTTAACTTTTTCCTTCTTCGTCTAGGACTTTCAGGTGTTCTGTTAAATTACTATTATGAGATCTCCATTTTTTTAAAAAATGTAGCCACTTAGTGCTATAAACTTGCCTCTTAGAACCACTTTCATTGTATCCCATAAGTTTGGGTATGTTGTTTATTTTCATTTAATTCTAGAAAGTCTTTAATTTCCTTAATTTCTGTCTTGACCCATTTTTCTTTCTTTTTTTCTTTTTTGGTTTTTCGAGGCAAGGTTTCTCTGTGAAGCAGTCCTGGCTGTCCTGGAACTCACTCTGTAGGCCAGGTTGGCCTTGAACTCACAGAGATCCTCCTGCCTCCGCCTCCTGAGTGCTGGGATTAAAGGCGTGTGCCATCACCACCCAGCTTTGACCTGTTTTTCATTCAGTGGTGAGTGGTTCAGTTTCCACATGTTTGTAAGCTTTCTGTTGCTGATACCTAACTTTAATTCCTGGTGGTCAGATAAGATGTTTGGGTGAAATATTCTGTAAATATCTGTTAGTTCCTTTTGGCTTATAACCTCCATTAGTTCCAGCCTTTCTTTGTTTAGTTTTTGCTGGATGGCTTGTCCTTTGGTGAGAGTGGGGTAGTATGTTTCCCCATCTGTGGTGGACAAAGAAGCATGTAGCTGACAAACAGGGCCAGGGCAACAAGATATCTGAGATGAAGAATGGTTCGTTTTTCTGGATTAAGTCTCCTCAACAAATTTCCATGGTCTGTGCTGCCGCTGGATGATGTGTTGATGTCTATGATCCATTCTGCCACCCAAGACCACGTTCATGTCCGTGATCTGAGATGCTGCCAGAAATCATGTGGAAGTCCCTGATCTATGCTGCGGCTGGCTGCTATGGTGTTGATGACAGCAGATTCATAACTGCGAATCAGAGACATTGACGGCTTCTGTGACAACCTCCCCCACCCCCTAAAAAAGGAAACGGTCCAGAAAAGAAGCTGTTGAAGACAGTCCTTAAAAGCTGTGATAAAGATGCTGAAGTGTAGCTCTCCACAGCTGACAGCTTCTGGTGAGGGAGTGGGGAAGGACTCAGTTTGTTTAAGGGGCTGGCCACTAGGAGTTTGACTGTGCTCCAGTGAGTATATGGGCAACACAAACTGGACTTGGTGTGGGGTTTTTGGGCGGCAGGCACAAGGGTGGGAACTGAGTGTGATTGGAGTGCATTGTATGAAATTCCCAGATAATTAATAAAAATATTATTTTTGGGAAAAAAGGTCTCATCAGCGTATGAGGGTCAATATGTGATTTAAGGTGTTTAATATTTTTTTTTATTTTTATTTTTTTTAATGAACTAGGGTACTCGTGTTTGGGGCATAGGTATTAATAATTTCAATGTCCTCTTGGTGGATTTTTTTCTTTGATGAGTATGTATGTACTGTCCTTCCCCATCTCTTCTGAAGTCTATTTTGTTAGATATTAAAACGACTATAACTAGCTTGTTTCTTCCATTTGCTTGAAATATTTTTTTCCATCCCTTTACCCTGAGGTGATATCTATCCTTGATGTTAAGATGTATTTCTTGGATCCTTCTGTTTTTGCATCCATTCTTTTAGTCTGTCTTTTTTTTTTTTAATTTGGGAATTGAGAATACAGATGTTGAGAGATATCAGTGAAAAATGTTTGTTGATTCCTGTTATTTTGTTGGTATTGGGGTGTGTGTGTATGTATATTTCCCTTTTTATTTGCTGATCTGAGATTATTTATTCTTTGTGTTTTCTTGGATGTCATTAACCTCTTTAGGTTGGAGTTTACTTTCTAGAGCATTCTGCAGGGTTGGATTTGTAAATAGATATTGCTTAAATTTGGTTTTATTATGAAATGTCTTATTTTTTTCCATCCATCATGATTAAAAGTTTTGCTGGGTATAGTAGTCTGGGGTGGCATCTGTGGTCTCTTAAGCATCTGTAGAACACCTGTCCAGGCCCTTCTGGTTTTAGAGTCTCCATGGAGAAGTCAGGTATTATTCTAATAGATCTGCCTTTATATGTTACTTGGCCTTTTTCCTTTGCCCCTTTTATTGTTCTTTATTTGTTCTTTATGCTTAGTGTTTTGATTATTTTGTGCCTAGGGGAATTTCTTTTCTGGTCTAGTCTATTTGGTGTGTTGTATGCTTCTTACACCTTGATAACCATCTCTTTCCTTAGGTTAGGGAACTTTTCTTCCATTATTTTGTTGAAAATATTTCTATGTTTTTGACTTGGGTTTCTTTTTTTGCTTCTTTCTATTCCTGTTATTTTTAAATTTGGCCTTTTCACAGTGTCCCAGATTTCCTGGATGTTTTGTGCCAAGATTTATTTTAGATTTAACATTTTCTTTTACTGTGGTATCTGTTTATTCTAAGTGTCTTCTCTTTAATGCCTGAGATTTTCTCTTCATCTGTTGTATTCTGTTGGAGAGGGTTGCCTGTGAGGTTCTTGTTCAAATTTCCAAATTTTTCTTTTCCAGATTTTCCTCAGTTTGGATTTTCTTTACTCATTCTGTTTCCACTTTTAGGTCTTGAACTGTTTTATTCATTCCCTTCCACTATTTCTGTTTTCATAGATTTCTTTAAGGGATTTCTTTGTTTGTCTTTAAGGACCTCGATCGTATTCATCAAGGCTGTTTTAAAGTGTTTGTCTTGTGCTTCAGCTATGTTGCAATACTCAGGGCCTACTGTTGTAGGCTTGCTGGGCTATGGTGGAGACATGCTGTCCTGGCTGTTACTGAGTTTTTAAACTGGCATCTAGGCATATTAGTTTGTTATTATAATTCCAGGTGCTGATACCTGGCTTTTGTCTTTGTTGGGTGGGTGTTTTGTTCCTTGCTTTTGGTTGCCCTTTCTGGTCATTAGGACCATTTTGTGCCTTTGTGTTGCCTGGTAGGAATTCTGACTTATGTGGCCCCTGGTGGTCCCAGGTAAAATGTGTTTTTAGGTGTTGGGAGCTAATGGAGGATGGAGGATGGTGAGGGGTTCCCCAGGAGGGAAGAAAGCAGGGTATTCCACCAGGATCTGATTTGTCCTCTGGGAATGGGCTTAAAGAGTGAGAAGTGGCCACAAATAGAGATGAGACTGGGGGATTGGCTATGGAGGAGAGAGGGAAAAGTGAAAATCTGAAGCTTGCCTACCTACCTACTTTTTTTTTGTTTGTTTGTTTTTTTTTTGAGACAGGGTTTCTCTGTGTAGCTTTGTGCCTTTCCTGGAACTCACTTGGTAGCCCAGGCTGGCCTCGAACTCACAGCGATCCACCTGGCTCTGCCTCCCGAGTGCTGGGATTTAAAGGCGTGCGCCACCACTGCCCGGCCTACCTACCTACTTTAATGGCCTACTACTTCCTAATATAGCAACCCTTTAATACTATTCTTCATGTTGTAGTGACCCCCAACCATAAAATTATTTTTTTTTATTTTTTTATTTTTATTTTTTTTTTTTTTTTGGTTTTTCGAGACAGGGTTTCTCTGTGTAGCTTTGCGCCTGTCCTGGAACTCACTCTGTAGCCCAGGCTGGCCTTGAACTCACAGAGATACACCTGGCTCTGCCTCCCGAGTGCTGGGATTAAAGGCGTGCGCCACCACCGCCCGGCCATAAAATTATTTTTATTGCTACTTCATAACTGTAATTTTGCTAGTTATGAATTGTAATGTAGATATCAGATATGCAGGATATCTGATATGCAGCCCCTGTGAATGGGATGTTTGACCACCATTGCATTCCATAGCTTGAGAACTGCCGGCCTATTTGCTTCTCTGTCAGGCTTGGCTAGCAAGTTCCCAGAGAGAGCGTACTGGAGTGGGGGCTGGAACAACAGGATGTGTGGGGAGGGAGGCTGGAGGAGAAGATCTGCTTGATTCACTGGAGATGAGGGCCAAGAGGAGGTGGAGGCTGCAGCAGGTGGTCTGCTCCAGTTGGATTTTGAGTGGAGAGGGAGAAGTGAGAATCTGCAGTTAGCTTCCCTGCTTCCCTGGGAGGCCCAGGGACTCTTTGAACGTATTTCTAAGGTAGAGAGCAATAGGGAAAGACACCTGACTCTCATCTCTGGCCTCCATAGGCATGTGACACACCACACAACTACCAAGTTGGTGGACATCTTGAGTTCATTCTCTAAACTTTCGTGCTCTTTCACTGCATTTTCAGCTTTTGTGAGTTTTCATCCTATTTTAATAGACTCGGTTTTTATTTCTTCAGATTTGCTTGATTTTTAACGTTTTCTGAACTTTTATGGAATTCTTCTGATCAAAATACTTTCCTTTCTAATTTCTCCCTGGAAGCTCAGATACCAGCATCCTTGTTTAGCTTTTCAGTTAGAAATGCTGATGTTCAGAGTACACCATGGTATCCTCTTCTATTCACTTTATCAGCTTGTGCCTTTTCTGTGGTTTTCTTGTGGGAGTAGTAATATTTTTAAGAGAATAAGTATAAATTATGTTTTCAACATTTTATATTTAATGATAGTTCCAGAACCATTCTTGGGGTCAGAAACTTATTTTCATAGCTTATCGTCTGTGTTGCATCATCACTAAAAAAACCAAGATGAAACAAACTCCTATTGCTTCTCAAATATTTATTGGCAATATTTGAGGTATAATACACACTCAGAATATTTTAAAAATAATGGCCTGTTAGAATATATAAGCCTTGCATCTAAATTGTGTTTTTTGGTTACATGAGATTGGGCGTGTTACTCCACGCAAGTGAACCTACAGATCTGACTGTGTCTTACAGAGACCGGGAAGAACGGTTGGCAGCGCTCACGGCAGCTCAACAAGAAGCTATGGAAGAGCTGCAGAAGAAAATCCAGCTCAAGGTCAGTACAGCTTGTTATTTTAATTTGAAATTTCAGAGCTTACAATGGAGCACATTACAAAATTCAATGGAATAAAAGTTGAATTAATTTGTATTTATAATATTTACATAACAGATCTTTTGTGATTGAGTTATAACTGACTCAAACTCAACTGTTTGGAAACCAAATTTATTTTGATATAAATTTATATTGTAGAATCATTGTGGAACAGCAGTGAAGATACTTAGTACTCTTATTAATCAGTTAGTAAATAACTTGAAGTCATTACTAATAGTACTTATTTTAATTATCTAGTAATTATTCATTTGATTTCAATGCTTTTGAGTTGCATAATTCTAACTTGGATGGTTATAAAAACTATTGATTTCTAGAAAAAAATTTCCCAATATTATAGCATGTAGGTGGTCTCTGCTATATATATGAGTGCTTTATACAATGATTTACATGTTGGCTCCTTATAGAAATAGTAACTTTTTAATGTGAAAGACCACATTTTTCTATTTGTCATAGTAATTTATCATTCATTTAAATTCAATGCAGCAAATATTAATGAATGGATAAGATTGGATTCCCATTTTCAGAAAGTGCCTAATCTAGTATGAAATTCAGATGTTAAATGGATAACTTCTGCATAATAGAGGTAGGGTTATAGTCCAATATGCGTATTAAAGATCAGGTAGAATAATTACTCAGCTGAATCTTGAAAAAATTAGTTGAATATAGAAAATACAATTGAGTAAGATACATTCTGGCTATACAAAATAGTGTGAACACAAAAAAGATTTTCCTGGGATAGTGGCTGGAGGTGAAAAAGTAGTTATAGGGCAGGTGTAGGTATAGGTCTTTGTCACTTTCCTGCTGTGTGACTAAGCATGGTGTTTCTGTGGATCAGCACTTCTCATAGTGTTTGATAGGTAACCAAATGGGTAGTTGGTAAAAGTTTATCAAATTCAGCCGGGCGGTGGTGGCGCACGCCTTTAATCCCAGCACTCGGGAGGCAGAGGCAGGCGGATCTCTGTGAGTTCGAGGCCAGCCTGGTCTACAGCGCGAGATCCAGGAAAGGCGCAAAGCTACACAGAGAAACCCTGTCTCGAAAAACCAAAAAAAAAAAAAAGTTTATCAAATTCTACCTCCAATTAACCAATAGTGTTGAGTCTCTGAGCACAGTGGTGCACTAGAAGATATATGAAGTTCTGTGTTAAAAATCTTTAACTTGCCGGGCGGTGGTGGCGCACGCCTTTAATCCCAGCACTCGGGAGGCAGAGCCAGGCGGATCTCTGTGAGTTCGAGGCCAGCCTGGGCTACCAAGTGAGTCCCAGGAAAAGGCGCAAAGCTACACAGAGAAACCCTGTCTCGAAAAACCAAAAAAAAAAAAAAAAAAAAAAAAAATCTTTAACTTACTGTTTTCCAAATTTGTCTATGAAACTGTTCCCACAAAACATGTACTACCATCTTGTTGACACATTTTAGGAAGCATTATTGTGCATGAGTGATGTTAAAAGACTGTGTTCTTTGTTCTTCAGTGTGAAAGTTAGTATCAAAAAAAGGTACATTTGGATTATTTTAGAAGTTTTAATGGAAAGTCTTTCCCCCAGTTCTCAGTATAATCTGAATACTTTTTAAGTTTCCTCACACTTTGCCCCTGTCTACAGCATGATGAAAGCATTCGAAGACACATGGAACAGATTGAACAAAGGAAAGAAAAGGCTGCTGAGTTAAGTAGTGGGCGACATGCAAATACTGATTATGCCCCTAAACTGACCCCTTATGAAAGAAAGAAGCAGTGTTCTCTCTGCAATGTCCTGGTAGGTGGTTGTCACTATTAATAGTCTAGTGATAGAATTTATTGCTAAAATTTATTAAAAGGCTTCCAGCCTTTTAAATCTGGTGCTAAGGCATCTACTAAGTGATATTGACTTCTTTGAGGATTTTAAATGAAAAGTAAATGTTAAAAATAATAGCATTTAGGAATGGAGGTGCAAAGTGCCGATGCATGCAATTGTTACTGAAATGGTTGTTTACCTGTTTAATGATAGACTAAGTCAATATTTTAATATATTGGAACCAGAAATCAAAACCCAATTTTTCAGTGCTGAGACTTGAATCTTTAAACTTAGTCTCAGAATTGCATTCTAAGGGAAATATTTTAAGCTTTTTATATATATATATATATGTATATATATATATTCATATAATATATTTATACATAGAAATATATATTATATAAATAAAGCTTTATATATGTATATGTATATTACATATATGTTAATAACATTAAAATATCAATTATTAATATAATTTGTATATTAATATAATTATATGATGTATAATTTATATGCGATATAATATAGGTTATATAATTTATATATTAATATATATTCTAGAGTGATCTGAAATTGTATATAATATACTGGATTGAATGTTTAGTTTTTAACATTGGATGCAGTGGTATGTTGATTGATTTGGCTTTGATTTTGTGTTTTTAGATTGCTTCGGAGGTATATCTTTTTAGCCACATTAAAGGGAAAAAACACCAGCAAGCTGTGAGGGAGAATAGCAGTATCCAGGGGCGTGAACTTTCAGATGAAGAAGTGGTAAGCTTTACTTCTGTCTTTTTACAATTACTAATTGATTATCTAGGCTCTGCTCTTTTATTATGAGTTCCTTATTTATGTGTATTCATATAACTATTTAGAACCATATTTAGCACTTAATATCTCTATTAATATAATAGACATATATGTTATTATTTTAGTAAAAATATTAACTATACAAACAAAATTTTTGTTATCACTTACATAATTTTTGTACCAGAAAAAGTTACAGTATTTTGTGCTTGTGAGATAGTTAGCTCAGAGAATAAAGGCACACGCAGCCAAACCTGTCAACCTCAGTTTGATCTCTGAGATTGATAGGGTGGAAGGAGAGACTTGACTCCTTCAAATTGTCATGTAGTAATCCCCACCTACATGGTATGGCACACAAACAACTGAATGTGCACACATACACCCTAATGAATAGAACAGATTAAAAAAGATTTTTAAGACATTATAATCAGGTTCTTCAGAGATGGCTCTGCAGTTAAGAGCACCAGAGTTTATAGAGAACCAGAATTTGTTTTTGAGCACCCATGTTGGGTATCTCACAACTGCCTGGAACTCTAGCTCTAAGGGATCTGATGCCCTCATCTGGTCTCTGTGGGCAGACACACACAAGTACACACACACACACACACACACACACACACACACACACACACACACACAAATAGATCTTTAAAAAAGAGAAGTTATAATATTTTGTTATTAATTTGAGACAAGAATTCATCAGTAAAGCTAGGCAGTGGTGATGCACGCCTTTAATTCCAGCATTTAGGAGTCAGAGGCACGCGGATCTCTGAATTTGAGGCCAGTTTGGTCTTCAGAATGAGTTCCAGGACAGCCAGGGCTAGACAGAGAAACCCTGTCTTGAAAAACAAAACAAAACAAAATAAAACAAAACAACAAAAAAAGGAATTTATCAGTGATTTATCAAATGATTTAGAAAACATAGATCAATATCTATTTCATGTAAGTGGTTAATGTTGAATTAGTAAACAATTTACAAAGTTTTAGAAACGTATTATTTACTTATATATAATTATTATGTACTGAAATTTTACATTTTTATGAATATTTATAATTTTGTATTTAACTGTTCTTGAGCTAGGATGATATCTATGAATTTATTTGTTCTTCCTGTTCTAAATATGTAGAATTCATGCTTGATAAACATCTGTTAAGATGCCCAGGAAAGATTATCGTGGTTTCTTTGAGGGCAGTGTCTGTTTGTAGATATCAGTGTATGTTAAACTTATGTTTAAGATTTATTTTTATTCAGTTATTTTTGAGTGTGGTGGGTGGAGTTCAGGAGACAGCTTTGGGGGTTGGCTCTTTCATTCCACCTTGTTTGTGAAGCAGAATTTCTCTTGTTAATATTGGCCACTGCTCTGCATACTCAAGATTCTTCAGATTTCCCACCTCCCATTTTGACTCAGAGTAACCCATGGCAACTAACTCTTATTATTTGGGCTTTGGGGACTAAATTCAGGCTTGTCATCAGGGTTTTACTCACTGAGCCATCTTACTGGCTGTGTGTGTGTGTGTGTGTGTGTGTGTGTGTGTGTGTGTGTGTGTGTGTACATTTCTCGTGCTTTTTATTTCATTTCCTTTGGCATATCTAAAGGTGAGAAAGTAAATATACATACAGAATTCTAAATACTTTCTAAAATGGTTTTACCATTGGCCAGTTACCATCTTTGTTTTGTCTTAATTGTTAGATATGTTTAAAGTACATTTTTTTTGCATCTTATCAGTAGCAGAATTTGTTTTCTTTAAGAAACCCTAGAGAGGGCTGGAGAGATGGCTCAGAGGTTAAGAGCACTGACTGCTCTTCCAGAGGTCCTGAGTTGAATTCCCAGCAACTACATGGTGGCTCACAACCATTTATGATGAGATCTGGTGCCCTCTTCTGGCATGCAGGCATACATGCAAGCAGAATACTGTATGCATAATAAATAAATAAATTAAAAAAAAAGAGAAAGAAAGAAACTCTAGAACATATTTAGAACAGTTGGAAAAATCACAAAAATTTCATTGTGATCTAGATACTCTCTTTTGTATGATGACCCCAATATTGCTTTTGGCACTGCTTTGGAGAAGTCATCAATACAAACAAAAATGTTCTGATACCAGGGCTGTCAGTTCAAGGCCTCTTCGATTTGGGTTGTGAATGATACTGATACTGGGGTCCCAGCTGAGATCCTGCTCTCATCCTCACAGCCAGGGAACAGTTTGTTTCTACACCGGCCCGTTCAGACTCTGTAACCTCTGGTTGGGCAGGTGCTACTGTGGATGATCTTTATTTTTGACTGCTAGTTGGTGATTCTGATTTTACAGTCTCAACATTAATAAACTGAACAGATTGTCCACCACCTCATTAACATCACCCCTAATTCCTTTAATCTGAATCTTCCTATCAGAGGCCACTTCCTGGTGGGTCAGCAGGTACTTCTCACACTTAGCTAGTACCTTTTCATTTTCAACAGACACTATGATGGTGTGAGGGACATGTGACTGCATGACTGTCTCAATTTGCATGTTAGAGGGAGGTAGACTTATGATCTACTCATCTGCTCCATGCAGAATGGAACTTTCTGTGTCAGATGGTAGTTGGTGTATTAGGCATGGGTGATGGAGGGACAGATCTCATGGTGATATTTTTCGTGGCCCAGCTCTCAGGAGGGTGTCTCTGGCTTTTCAGGTTTGGATTCAGTCACATTCTCAATTTCTTTTAATAAAGCTTTGAAAGTAATACACTGGTTGCTAAACTCCTCAGTCATCAGTCATCACAGGCAATGTTGTTTTTCCAAGACTTCAATTATTTTTGGAAGGGTCTCTCATTGATATCCAAAGTTTGAACAGGGGCAATGATGAGAAGCTCTGTAGATTCATTTCAGTCACCAGTGGCTCATCGAATTGTCCTTCCTAGCCCAGTTTCTCTTTGCCTTCCTGTGTCAAGCTCCATACCACTCTTGGTCTCATTCTTTCACTTCTTGGATTACTTCAGCAAATCTCATGACTTGGAAGCTTTCTTCATAGTCTTCAGCCTTTGTATTCACACCCAATCAGCTGTATCTTCCCTTTACAATTGAAGTAGTTCTTGAACAGATGATGTGGGGTTTGAAAGAAAATGGCCCCTAAAAGGAGTGGCACTATTAGAAAGTATGACCTTGTTGGAGGAAATGTGCCACTGTGGGGGCAGGCTTTCATAATTAATAATAGTCTCTGTGTCATGATTTGGTTGTTGGCAATACAAAAAAGCCTGCTACAGTACATTCTATACCATACATACTGTGGTTCTTACCTTCTTGGAGCATTTTAGATTGTGGGAGTACAGAGTCTGTGTTCTTTGTAGATGTACTACAGCCATTCCACTCGGGCTTTATGGGATTAAACTGCACACCTTCTGTAGTGGTTTGAATAGGAATGGCCCCCATAGACTCATGTGTTTGAATTCTTGGCCCATAGGGATTGGCACTATTAGGTGTGGTCTTGTTCGAGAAGGTTTGACTTTGTTGGAGGAAGTATGTCACTGTGCAGGTGGGCTTTGATGTCTTATATGCTCAAGCTATACCCAGTATGGCTCCCAGTTCACATCCTGTTGCCTGTGGATCAAGACATAGAACTCTCAGCTCCTTCTCCAGCACCATGTCTGCCTTCACGCCACCCTGTCCCGCCATGATGATAATGGACTAAAGCTCTGAAACTGTAAGCCAGCCCCAATTAAATGTTTCCCTTTTTAAGAGTTAATGTGGTCATGGTGTCTCTTCACAGAAATAGAAACCCTAACTAAGATGGAAGTTGGTACCAGGGACTGAGTTATTGCTGTCATAGGCCTGACCATATTTTTGTTTGGAGGAATTTGGACTTTGGTATTTTGGGTTAGGAAAGCAGTGGAATGCTTCAAGTGCCTCTCCAAGGGCCATGCTAGTAAAAACATGGAAGACAGTGGTGCTGAGGATGATTTGAAATATGGGGGCCTGGCTCAAGAGGTTTCAGAGGAGAAGAATTTTAGTATGTTGTTATTATGATATTTTGGTGAAGAATGTGACTGCTTTTTGCCCTTGTCCAAAGAGTCTGCCTGTGGCTAAAGTGAAGAGATTTGTATTAATTCCCTTGGCAAGAGAAATCTCAAAACAGTGTAATATTGACTCTGTCCTGTGGTTATTAGTGGTCATTCTTATAAAGATCTATAATGAAAAGGAGCAAGCTGGGCAAGAAAAGTTACAAAATGTACAATTTGAAGAGAAAGGGAGCAGCAGGAAATAGAATGGATCTAAGTCCTGTGTTCAAGGGGATAAAAAGATTTAAAAAAAAAAAAGCCAGATGTTAAATGGAGTAAGGAAAGTGGTGACCTCAGGGCAAGAACCCACCAGATAAGCTTCCATCTTTTTTGAAAAGGAATTAAAGAAAAGCTTAGGTCCAGGCATGGTAATACATGTCTTTAATCACTCAGAAGACAGAGGCATGCAGACCTCTGAGTTCAAGGCCAGCCTGATCTACAGAACAAGTTCCAGGACAGCTAGGCTTAGACAGTAAAGGAAACCATTGAAAATAGAAAGCTGGTAATTGAAGAAGGGGGCCATGTTCCAGCCCCAGCAAGCAGCAGAGCTTGGCAGCTTCAGCCATATGGTTTTGGCTTTAGAGTCAAGGATAGGAGAAAGGGGTTATGGAATCAGCCTCTGTGACAAAGGAAAGCTGCTGAGGCCAGGCATGTGGCAGGGGTGTCCCTGTATGGAGGTCCAGAGAGGCAATTGAGTGAAGCTGTGAAGGTGAAGCCCAGATTGCCTTGAAGACCCCAAAATGTTAGAGACGTTAGAGCCATGGGATACCTGCTGAAGAAAACTGCTAGCAGGAAGTGGAACCAGCCCAAGAGAAAGAAGTGTGTTGCAGTCAACAAAGCTGAAAGGGGTTGGAGATCTGAAGAGCATTTTTTTTCTTTTTATTTTGGTTTTTCAAGACAGGGTTTCTCTGTGTAACAGCTCTACTTGTCCTGGAACTAGCTCTGTAGACCAGGCTGGCCTTGAACTCACAGGGATCAGCCTATCTCTTGCTCCTGAGTGCTGAGATTAAAGGTGTTCACCACCACTGCCTGGCTCTGAAGAGCATTTTGACATCAGACTTGGAGATTCAGAGTTTGGAATTTGCCCAGCTGGTTCTTGGTCTTGCTTTGGTCTAGTATTTTCTTCACTATGCTTGCTTTTGGAATGGTAATGTATATCCTATGCCATTATACTTTGGAAGTGTGTGATTTGTTTTCTTTTTTAATTTTGAATTTACAGGGAAAAATTGCATAAGTTAAGAGATTGCATAAATCTCAGAAGAGACTTTGAACTTTGGACTTTTAAACATTGTTGAGACTGTGATAGACTTTGGGGACTTCTGAAGTTGGACTGAATGCATTTCTGCATTCTGTTATGGCTACAAGCCTGTGGGTGCCAGGGATTGGAGGGTGGTGGTTTGAATAGATATGGCCCTCATAGACTCATGCACTTGATGCTTGGCCCATAGGAAGTGGCACTGTTAGGAGGTGTGGCCTTGTTGGAGTAAATGTGGCCTTCTTGGAGGAAGTGTGTTACTGTGGAGGCAGGTTTTGAGGTCTCATATATACTTAAGCTAAGTCTAGTGATACAGTCTGCTTCTGCTGCCTGGGGACCAAGATGTAGAACTCTCAGCTCCTTCTTAAACACCATGTCTGCTTGCATGCCACCATGTCCTGTGCCATGGTGATAATGGACCAAACTTCTGAAACTGTAAGCTAGCCCCAATTAAGTACTTTCCTTTATAAGAGTTGCCATGGTCATGGTGTCTCTTCACAGCAATAAAATCCTAAGAAATCTTCAGTAGATCATGTATGTAATTATTATAGATTTCAATATAAGAGACCAAATATGCCATAGACATTGTAGGCAGATTTTTTGTTGGGACCGCCAGCTCTAAAATAAATGCACAAAGACTTAATAATAATTATAAATGCTTGACTGATAGCTCAGGCTTGTTACTAGCTAACTCTTACATTTTAAATTAACCTATATTTCTTATCTACCCTCTACCATGTGGCGGTACCTTCTTTCAATATGGCACATTCATCTTGCTTCTTTCTGCATCTCATGTGACTCCCAAGACTCTGCCCTTCTTCTTCCTAGTGTACTTAGTCTGGTTTGCCTGCCTAACCTTATCCTGTCCAGCTATTGGCCAGTTAGCTTTTTTATAAAACTAATTACAATGACAACTCTTTTCAGTGTACAAAGGGGTTATTACACAGCAAGACACAGTCTTTGTTAACTTCTGCTTTGCAGAATTCTTGTATATTTATCTTCTCTGCAAACTTGAGATCTACTTGTCACTTGCTAGAGGGGATCTTTGGAATGGGCATGGCTTCCATTTTCTGATGTTCCAATAAGGCATCAATTTTACACTATGTGTCTATACTATTCCTATCATTAGATTTTAAAATGTAACATTTTTCTTGAAATAACCCTGTGCTGTTAGAAATATGTTTACACAGTGAGGAAGAAGTTCTCCATCATCTGGACAACTTGTCATTGTGTGGGCTTCTCTACTTCCAGCCATACCATCTGTAAAAAAAAGACCATTCTTGCCATGAATGAGGCCATCTGCCAAGGGATTAGCCACAACATTAAAAAGCTCCTTCTGGATGGCTTGAGTGCCCAAAATTTTCCTAAATGAATACCAAGTCTCCTGCTAGTTAGTCTTCATTTTTATTGAGTACATAACTCAGTATGGAGCTGTACAGTTGTATTATTGACCACAATCTGTGCAGCATTCTTGATCAGGAAAGCTTAGTGGGTGTGCGCTATAGTACACTCCAATTGGATTTTAAGATTTGTCTGGGATCCTTTTCTTTCTCTTTTTTTAATTATAGAGTCCCCAGCCATTTTAGCTTTTGCTGGCTTCATGGTCATAGACTCCATGCTGTCCAGACATGGATTCTGACCCAAGCAGAGCTGTTGGGAACTGAGCGACTCAGACAACAGTCAGTCCCAGGGACCCAGACTCCTGCTGAGGAGAGCTGGGTGGCAATGCTGCCTATGTTACATTTTTTAATGTATGTCATTTATTAATCAAGTCCACAAATATCTAGCACTTAAGCAATGTTTATATATGTGAACATTGGTGTTACATTGCCTAGAACAGGATATAATTCCATGCCATCCAGAAAATTCCCTTTTGCCCATTCACTGTAATGTTCCTAAACCATGACTAGTGTATAGATAGTATCAATTTCTCCTGCCTATTCTGGTACTTTGTATAGATGATACTGCATGGTATGTACTTTCTATGTCTTTCTTCATTCTTAACTTGTGAGACTGGCCCTTATTTTTTCTGTGGCACTGCAGTAATCATTTTTATTAGACTTTTATTAATACTCTGCAGGCAAAGACCATCAGTAATGCATCTGGAGTTTATTTATTGAGTTGTCAAAAGAAAGGAAAACACATCATGGGGAATTGTGTTACTTTTCAGTAGGAAGTACCTGAAAGGCCTTGTATAGACTTTGGCTACTCTAGGATTTGAGAAAATTCAAGCAGATAAGGCATTGCTTTGGGTTGAAGGCATTCCTCTGGGCTGAATACTCTGAGAAAGTGAATCATTTTGTGGCTGGTTTCTTAATCAAGTTTTATCTAAGTAAGTCGAAGGAATGAAATGGCTATTTATTCATGATTTTCAGGATATAACTAATGATTAAAGAGAAATTGCACAAAAGTAATTGGACTCCATTCTCTGTGACTTCTTCCTTTTCCAGGTCTAACTTCTGGATTGTGTCTCTTCAGCTCATTAATTCTCACTTGTAGCCTGCACTATTCTCCTGAGCATAGTCTGGGACTGACATATGTCTTAAGGAGGAATCAGGGAGGGTGGAAGCACACTTCCTGGGCTTCTTGTCCTTGTCCCTGAGGCCCTGGTCCCAGATGCTGCCTGTGTGGCTGCTCCTTCACTTGCTTGCTTTGTGCATTTTCTGTAGCCTTTGGAGTTGGAATATGAATCTAGGACTAGCCAGTTCATTGTGGCTGGAATTAAGTCTCCAGTGTTGAATTTCTGTGAGTTTATATTCGATGTAATATTTGATACCTAGTTTAGATTTCTAATAAACATTTACTGAGTTGAATTTAATTGAAGTGAAAAATTATACATAATTTTAAAGGTATTATTTTAATGTGCCTCTAAATTTCTTCTTTGTAAATTCTATGTAATTGTAATACAGTTGAAGTGGCATATGGAACTGGTTATCTATTTAGTTTGCCTCAAATAATTTATGATTTTACTCAGATTGTATGAGTACTTTTAGAGAAGGTAGTATGATTTTTTTTTTACTTAAGTCTCTTACAATATTTCTGTTTGAATTTGATTTTAGAACTATAGTCACCTGTGGGTTTTGGTAGCACATGTCTGCATCTCAGCAGATGGAAGGCAGAGGCAGGAGCTAGAATTCAAGGCCAGCTGGGGCTGAGACTCTGTATCAAACAAGAACAACAACAACAAAAACCAAATAAACCAATGACCTCTATCCTTTTTTCTAGATAGATTTTGTTTTAAGTGAGGATTACTGCCCCTAAATGATGGGTACTGCTTCCCATTAAAAAAAAATTAGTAAATTCTCTTGTAAAGCTGAATGTATTATTTATTTTAAAGTAAATTAAAATTAAACCTTAAAAAGTTTTCTGGGGTAGTAGATGCAGCTTGGTGAGAATACTTGCTGGCATCCACAGGTCCTCAGTTTTATCTCTAGAATGAAAAAAAAATTGTAGTATGCTATTATATAAACTTAGATATAAATTTTATCTTAATTTCAATGAAAAGGAAAGAAAAATAGACTGATAAAACTGTGTGTAGCAACATGTACATTTTGTACTTGTAGTGGTCTTTTATTTAGTCATTGTGGATTGAGGTTTATTTGACGTGTTCATTAATGTACTCTTGTCAGTTGCAAATAATGAAAATTTTCAACTTCTTACTTAATCCATGTAACTATTCTTAGTGAAAGCTCCTTCTTCCTGAAAAACAATGTTAGAAATACAGCATTTGTGCTATATTATAGACAGGCTATTTTATATTACTCACATGGAAGTTTCATTTTTAATCAGTGAAGGTATCTATAGTAAATACACTTGTTCTACTTAAACTTATTACTTGTCGCCTATGATGTCTTTACATTATATACACCATGTCTATTACCCTTCTTTGGCATATAAGATTTTATTTATATCACTTCTGACCTAATAAAACTGTACCTTTGACCCAGTGCACTTGACATCTCGGATAACTTACTCTTGACCTTTGACATGTTTTATTTTAAGACTGTTAAACATAATAGGTTGCTGCTGAGTAAGAACGCTTTATTGTTTTGTGTTTTTATCTAATTCGACTGGAGAATTTTTCTTGCATTTTAGAAGGCTTCTCACAAAAGAACTAATGTGTATTTGATATTTTGGTGATTTTATAATTCAAATAGTTATGTTTTAACATAAAAATGAGTGCTACTTGTGAATATATTCTAAAGTTAAAAATTTTACATGTATTGTTAGAGAAACAGCATTAGTTTTTATGCTTGGTTTCTTCACTGTCCTGTCTCAAAATTTAATGAAGCACATAATTTTTGGTGTAAGATGAATTTATTTTTGTAAGGAGAATGAAGTTTAAAAGCTGTGGGTGGTTGTCTTTTTCCATTGTTAATCTGTGTATTCTTTCTTTGTAAAATCCTTTGCATTTCAAAAATGTGACTTAGACAAGTTCTGTTTTTTTTTTTTTTTTTTTTTTTAAAGGAGATTTATTTAATGGCGTAACTTACAAATTAAGGGATAGGTAGATCGCGGGGTCTGGGGAAGGTGTATCACAGTCCAGCGGTGTTCTCTGGAGCTCTGCTTGGTCCACCTCCACTATCCAGGGTCCCAGAACCGAGTGAGCGCCCCCCGATCCAGATCTCGGGTCTCCAGGCACCTCCCTTGGCCCTGCCTTGTAGGTGTGACAGTTGCCGAAGTCTCAATGGGGGTTGGAACTTCCAGATCAAAGCTGGAATGGTTACCCACTACAGCAGACCTTCTAGGTTCCAAGTCCAAGTGGCTCAGGTAATAGCCTCATTTCCCCCAGGGCACTACTCCTTTGTGACTTCACCCACTAAATCACCCCCGGAGACAGTGCTGAATGTTCCATGCTAGAGTCTTGGCCTCTTAGGAGGCAGGGACAGCAGGCCTGGCCAGCTCAGAGGACTCTCTGTCCACAGTGTAAATGAGGACGCTGCTGGCCCATGTCTGGCAGGGATATAGAGGGCAGCCTCAGAGGCACTGGGCACTCCCGGCACCATGGATGACGCTGCCGTCCTCAAGCGACGAGGCTACATCATGGGGATAAACTTGGGAGAGGGCTCATATGCCAAAGTCAAATCCGCTTACTCTGAGCGCCTAAAGTTCAACGTGGCGGTCAAGATCATCGATCGCAAGAAAGCCCCCACGGACTTCCTGGAGAAATTCCTTCCTCGGGAGATTGAGATTCTGGCCATGCTAAACCACCGCTCTATTGTCAAGACTTATGAGATCTTTGAGACCTCTGATGGCAAGGTCTACATTGTCATGGAGCTTGGGGTCCAGGGTGACCTCCTTGAATTCATCAAAACCAGAGGAGCCCTGCAAGAGGATGATGCTCGTAAGAAGTTCCATCAGCTTGCCTCGGCCATCAAGTACTGCCATGATCTGGATGTTGTCCACCGAGACCTCAAGTGCGAGAACCTTCTGCTTGACAAGGACTTCAACATCAAGCTGTCTGACTTCGGCTTCTCCAAGCATTGTTTGCGGGATGATAGTGGTCGACTGACATTAAGCAAGACCTTCTGTGGGTCAGCGGCTTATGCGGCCCCCGAGGTTCTGCAGGGCATCCCCTACCAGCCCAAGGTGTATGACATCTGGAGCCTGGGTGTGATCCTCTACATCATGGTCTGTGGCTCCATGCCCTATGACGACTCCGACATCAAAAAGATGCTACGCATCCAGAAAGAGCACCGCGTCAACTTTCCACGCTCCAAACACCTGACTGGTGAGTGCAAGGACCTCATCTACCGGATGTTACAGCCAGATGTCAACCGGTGGCTGCCATTGATGAGATCCTCAGCCACTGCTGGGTGCAGCCCAAGGCACGAGGTCTGTCCTCTGCAGCCATCAGCAAAGAGGGAGAAAGCTCCCGGGCCACTGAGCCCCCATGGACCCCTGAACCCACTGGTGCCGATAAGAAGTCTGCCACCAAGTTGGAGCCTAGGGAAGAGGCACGGCCCGAGGCCCAACCTGAGACAAAACTCCAGGAAGATGTTGTGCAAGTGGCCAAGCAGTCAGAGACCCTGGGCCTTAACAGTGAACTGAACAGGGAGACAGAGGAAGGGCACCCCCAACAGCCTCCAGAGACACATACCTAGTGAGCCTCTTGCAGCCCGGGTTTTTTATGCTGCCTTCTCAAATATGAAGGAAATTAAAGTTAATTTCATTTGTCTCCTGAAAAGTATGAGCAGGATCTTCATGAAGGACCTTAAATTCACTAACATTCATTGTATATTTGCAATCAAACGTGGTTTTTCAAATGCTAAATTCATACTTTATCCCCAGAAATTATGCTAATTAAGTGATGGATGTGTAAAAAGGAAATTTCATATCAGCAAAAGCATAAAAGTCACTTCATCTTATGTGAAGTGAAATATAAGCTGAGCTCATTGTTGAGCTCAGGTTGTGTCTGGCATTGATGTGGAAGAATGTGGCATCTTGATCCATCTGGGAAACAGGAAGCTCCATAATGACTCACTCGTTCCCTTACCTTTTCTTTGTAGGAGCAGAAGCCTTTACTCTCTTACAAAAGTGTTAAGAGACCATTGTGTAAATGTCAACAGAAAAGCAAAGCAAATGAACAAATTCTAAGTCAGTGGTTCTCAACCTTTCTAATGCTGTGACCCTTTAACACAGTTCTTCCTCTTGTGGTGACCTCCACCATAAAATAATTTTCGTTGCTTCTTTAAAACTGTATTTTGCTACTGTTATGGTGTAATGTAAATATCTGTGTTTTCTGATGGTCTTAGGTGACCCCTGTGAAAGGGTCATTTGACCCCAAAAGGGATTGCAGACCACAGGTTGAGAACTGCTGCTCTAAATCATTAAGTTCTTCCATTTTTTTTTCATTTTGTGCTTCAATAGGATTAATGAATTTAAGTCAATTTGAGAACTTATTTTAATTAATTATTGTGTGATTTGTGTGTGTGTGTGTGTGTGTGTGTGTGTGTGTGTGTGTGTAAATAATAGACAACTTATGGGAGTTTCCTTTTAGCACGTGGGTTCTGGGGATTGTACTCAGGTTTTAGGCTTAGTGGCCAAGCATCTTTACCTACTGAGCCATCTCTCCAGCCTCTAGTTTTATTATCAATACTAACAATTAGAGTCACTTGTAGTGTTGATTATTTTTTAATAATTAAAAGTTTAGTTTGGGGGGGCTGAAGAGATGGATCAGCAGTTAAGAGCACTTGTTGCTCTTACAGAGGATCTGAGTTCAGTTTTCAGCTTCCCCATGGTGGCTCTCAGCCAGCTGTAACTCCAGTCACAGGGTACCTAGTATGTCTTCTGACCTCAGCAGGCATCAGGTACACACGTGGTCCACATACATGCATATAGAACAGTCATACTCATAAAATCAAATATATCTAAAAATTTTAAAAGCAATTTACTTTGGGAGATATTTCTAAAGATTCAGGGTTAGAAACCTAAAGAGCCCTAAGTTTACAGAGACTTTAGTTTTATATGTCTTTTCTTTTAAACAGTTTGTTTCAAAGTCAAAGTTTGTGTGTGTGTTCTGTGTATTTGTGTACTTGTGTATTTTTATGTGTTGAATATTTTCCATACATTTATGTATGTGTACCACATGCATGCACCACATATGTGCCTGGTGCCCACAGAGATCAGAAGAGGGTCTGATTCCCTGGAAGATTTTTTTCAAACTTCTTCTTAGTTTAGTGAACAAAACTACAAAAACGTTTTCTTTCTCCTTGACTTTTTTGTACTGGTTCCAGGGAATTATTTTATACCTTTAAAATTAATTTCTTGGGTTGGGGATTTAGCTCAGTGGTAGAGTGCTTGTCTAGCAAGTGCAAGGCCCTGGGTTCGATCCTCAGCTCATAAACAAAACAAAAACAAAATAAAATAAAATTAATTTCTTACAGCTACTAGTATTCTTGTATTGTTTAATTCTCTACTTGATTTGTAGATGTAGCCCACCCTTAGTCCTAATACTTTTTATTTTTGTTCATTTGATTTTTAGGTGAATCTCTCAAATAGCTTGCTCCCATGTTTTGTTCTTATAAAGTATTCAGTACTTTATGGTATTGTAGTGTATTTTACAATGCCTTGTTTCATTACAGTGTGCATCTTTCTATACAAAATTAACAAAAATTCTTTCAGTTAAACAAACAAATAGAAGCATGTGTTTGGAATTTTCTTCTCTTTTAAGAGCTCACTGTATGACTGTCATGTGTTTTATTGTGCTTTAATTATAGTTCGATAACTTGGTATATGGTCATACTCTTGAACCCAACATTATGGTCAAGACAGTAAGCACACCCATCATTTCAGCTGGCTCCTCATCTGTGCATCTGCTGGTTTCTGTCTCTGTTTTCCCAGTTTTTAGAGAGGGGTTTTGAAGTTTCTGGTTCTAATTGTAGGTATATCAATTTCTTTGACAGTTTAGTCAACTTTTGTTTCATGTATTATAAACTTGTGTGGTTAGATATTTATATAAATACCAAAAACTAATATGTCTTCTTGATTGACTCCTTTATTAGTGTAAATTACCCCTGGATCCTTGGTCATATATTTTGCTGTGAAAAATCTCCCTTGCCTCGTATTAATATAACCATTCCCTAATTTTCTTTTTACCTTTGTATCTTATATTTGCATGTACCTTATTTAAGGAGAATATTTGTTCTATTGCTGCTGATGGGAAGCTGCTGGCTTCCCCACAGCCTTGTCATCATGACTGGATAAGACTAGAGATGGAGCAGTACTATCTCTGATCATTACTTCCCCTTTGATTTTGAATCTCCAGGGTGATACTTTTTTTGATATGTAGTATCATTGTTACTCTGTTATTGAAATGATTTCTGAGGGTGGTGCTAACAGTAATCCAAGTTGCTAGATCTGAGCATTCTGAGAAAACCCTCTTTGCTTCTTTGTGAGACTTGGATCATTACAATTAAACAATTTCTCACTGCAGAACTGAGCTTAGACCCCAGCAGTCTCCACATGGTGATCTAGTGATGAGGTTGTTGAACTCTGAGCCTCTCTCTGAGTCATCTGTTAAGCCTCAGATTAGATCAGAAAGAATGTCAGGATCTGCACAGGAAGCCCTTGCCTCATTCATCATCTTCACCTACTAGAAAACTGATGGAGAATTTGTAATTGTCACTGAGTGGCAGGGGGACAGATGGTGGACTATAATACTTATCAGGGGATGGCTTTTTCTCTTTTACTTGGTGTCTGTTTCACTGTATTTCATTAGCTTCATTTTTCTCATCTGTCACTTTAAACAATATAATACATAGATTGTAATTGATAAAACCTCTACTGTAGTCTACATCTGAAGTAAGGGACCTTAACAGAGTTGAGCCTTTTGTATAATTAAAATGCCCCCTCTAGTTTAAACTTGTCAGTGTCATATATATTTAATTTCATTTTTCAAAGGATGCTGTCACTAAGGGCACCATTTGACAGAGGATACTGCATTTCACACTTTCTCAAATTTACTGTTTGACAAATTTATAAACCATAAATATAATGAAACTCTTAAACCTTGTTATTTCTTGATGTATTTTTAAGAATTTGCTTGTACACTGCGTTCGGCCCTCACCAGAGAACAATGGCAGGTGGTGTCATATGAAGCCACCTCTGCTATATGTTACAATTTCTTTAATCTCCCAACACTCTCAACACCCCCGGTTTAGTGTGAATTATTAACTTCTCGGTGTGGTGCCTTCATTTTGGATACTGTTAGGTTGGTACCTAGGAATAGTTTATTTGTACAGACAACAAAAAGCCATCAGTAATTGTGATTCAACTTTAAAGAGTTTCTTCAAACTGTTTGTTGCAGACCAGATCAGTTTATAAGGAATAAGGTCAATCAAAAGAAGAGTTTGTTATTGATCTTTTTAAATTCTAGCTGAAATTCTGATATCCAGAGAATTGTTCCTCTTTAACAGAAGCAGCTAGCCCAAGTTCTTGACACATAGTAGGTGTTGAGTTAAATGTTAGTGATTTGAGCTAAAGCTTACATATGTATTATTTTCAGTGTCCTGTATCTGTGAACACAGTTTGAAATATTGACCTATCTAAAAATGCCATGTTTCAAATGGATGTTATTTTCTCTGCCCTCTCTTCCTGTTTTCCTCCTGACTTTCTTCCTCCTCTTCCTCTTCTTCCCTTTCTGCACACCATCATCTCTTTCCTCCTTCCCTTACCGTTTTTACCTCTGACTTTTCAAGTTGCTTTTGCTTTGTCATCCTGAGAACACAATAAATGCAGGTTCCAGTTCCTTTGCCTTCCATTCCTTACTTTGGAGAAGAAGAAGACAATGAGGGAGTGTTGCAAAAGTACCCTAAAAATTTGATTTTTTGGGGGGGGTGGGGCAAACTTAAGAGTGGAATATCTAATTTTAGTAATGTAAGAAAAAACATTTTATTCTTGAATAAAGAAATATTGAATTTTAGATTCCAAACTTGTTTTGGAAGTTACAGGATGAAATTGAGAGAAAAATATTTTTAAGGTAAAACATAATATTAATTTCCTGCCTGTGCAGATTAGGATCCAGCACCATCCTCATATTGAACTTGAACCTTGGATCTGGAGAACTTAATTGAAGCATAACATTAGATTTATTTCATTTTTAGAAGAAGACTTTAGGTTTTCAAAAATAAAAATACATTATTATAGTGATTTTGTTTTCTTTCTTCCTTCCTTCCTTCCTTCCTTCCTTCCTTCCTTCCTTCCTTCCTTCCTTCCTTCCTTCTTTCCTTTCTTTCTTTCTTTCTTTTTTTTTTGAGACAAATCTCACTATGTAGCTCTGGCTGTCCTGGAACTCATTATGTAGGCCCTTTAACTCACAGAGACACCCCCCCCCCCCACCTCCTCTACCTCCCCAGTGCTGGAAACCTCACCCGGCCCGGACACGGACAGCATTGACAGATTGATAGCTCTTTCTTGATTCCGTAGTAAAGGTGTGGGCCTCTATGCCAGGCTAAGAAAAGGTGATTTTTTTACAAAGCAGACATTTAAATAATTTTAAAGGATCTGTAACAATTAGCATTCTTAAAAATTCAGTTTGGTATTTTAAGATATTAAGGATGTGAAATGGATCATTTACTTTGATGTGCCATATTTTAGGAAATGTGTTTACTTGAAAAGCCATACTATTGACAGTTCAAAGTTCTGTATTTTATCATTTATATTTTCATACTTACTTTGTTTTAGAACATTATTTCCCACAGATCATGACTTTTGTCTATATAGCTCAGTTTTTGTGTCTCTCTCTCTCTCTTTTTTTTTTTTTTGTAAAATAAGGAACATGGAGCCATTAGGAGGAGTCTGACAAAATATCAGAATCATAAACTGTAGGATCAGTTATTTCATTTAATACAGTAAATTATGCTAGAGAGGCTATAGTCTTATAAAGGTAATTAAAAGATTAATAAGGTACAATCTTTGACAAGATGTCTGTATAGGTATTAGTGTCTTTATATACACCATTTGTACTTTATGTTATAGCAATATTTAGTTAAGACTTGAGTTGTGACTTAAAAACTAGACTTAATGTATGTGTATAGAATTAGCTATCGTTAGTTAGCTTTTGCACTTTTCAGATTGATATTTAAAACATTATGAAGGGAATTCCAGATTTATCATTTGATCTCTTCAGTTTACTTTTTAAAAAAAGATTTATTTATTTATTATTATGTATACATTGTTCTGCCTACATGTATACCTGCATGGCTGAAGAGGGTACTACATCTCATTATAGATGGTGTGTGCCACCATGTTGTTTCTGGGAATTGAACTCAGGACCTCTGGAAGAGTAGCCAGTGCTCTAAACCTCTGAGTCATCTCTCCAGCCAGCCTCTTCAGTTTACTACCTAAGTAAGTGCATGCAGGAGACATCCCTGTAGTGAGTTGCAGATTTGATGGAGAGCTCTATACTTGGTTTCTTTCTACTCATCATAGACAGGAGTGACTCCTGTTAGTGCTTACTTAGAGTCAACAATACGAAATGCTGTTGTGGATAATTTCTGAGGACTGGACTTCCATAAGGCTAAGATTTGCATTTAAAAAATTCTGTTAGGAAAGAAGGAGATCTAGAGCTGCTTTAGGATGAGAGCTGGTTCTCATTGCTTCAGATTGTGACTGTATCTTACTTACTTGTACCCATGCTACAATAATTAGAATTCTGAGTAGCTAGAAGGTGAGTGTTTCTTACTTGGTAATACTTACTCTTCCCTGGAGGAAATCATCCTGCAGTAACTGTAACCCTGTGTAAATTGACTTTCTTTGAAGAACCTGCTTTTCTTTGCATTTCTTTAATTTAATTAATTTTAATCATTATGAATATACTAATATGTATTAATAGAAAATGATCTACTGTTAACATTTTGATCTGCTTATGTTCATCATTTATAGACTAATATATAAATCTTAACTAAACATATTTTCTATGTGTTACACAGATTTCAACCCTGAAACTTTTATTTAAGATTGTATAATGGAAATTTTAGAAATGTTAGTTTTTAAAAAATTAATCCTGTGATGTGTTGCATTGCCTTAACATATATGCCATGATTGTATTAATTGTCTACTTCTGTGTTCTTACGTATTTACTGAGGTGGAATCATTTGTACCCTCATTTTCTTATGCTAATTCTATCAAAGTAAAATTATTTAAAGTAACTTTTTAAAACTGGGCATTTATTAAACATTAAATAGACAGGACTGTCGAGCTTGTTTAGCAAGGTGAACGTTAGCAATGTCAGTCTGTGGAACAGAGACAGGACTTCCAGTACCTAAACAGCATCGTTGTTGTTTGCTCTCATTTGTACTAGTTAGAGCTGTAGATGACTTGATGTAAGAGGAAGGAAGAGTGCTGTGTTTTTCAAATTTTCTTTTAATTTTTTTTGAA
The DNA here is from genome assembly GCF_007827085.1 of Peromyscus californicus insignis. Classification (NCBI taxonomy): domain Eukaryota; kingdom Metazoa; phylum Chordata; class Mammalia; order Rodentia; family Cricetidae; genus Peromyscus; species Peromyscus californicus. The sequence goes on along the minus strand of NW_026294402.1, from coordinate 50,223,854 downwards.
AACAGGGTCTTACTATGTATCCCTGGCTGGCCTGGAACTTGCTGTGTAGAAATCCACCTGTGTCTGTGTCCTTAATTTTAGTCTTAAAAGTGTGTACCACCACACCCAGCCTGATTTACCTAATTTTAGTCATTACTGAACAATGGGTGTAGGGAAGTGGTGCTGAAGTATGATTTTTAAAAAGGATCATCATCAGAAGTTCTCTTCTAGGATTCAGTACAGAGCTTACATCATAATGAGGATAGCCAGTAAGCAGGGAGAAAAACATACTTAAAACCCTAATCTCATGGGATGGACCACTGCCGAGGAGGAAGTGCAGAGTGCTGCCTTCTGGCACTCAGGTGCTCCATCACTACTGGTAGGCCAGGGAGCAGTGAAGCCATCACATTGGACCACTCTGTGGACAGGAAGAAAAGTTTATTTGTGAAATCAAACTGCCAGGCTGCCCATGGGGGTGTGTGTGCAGAGGAAAGCCTTGTCATTTTTAAGGGGACAGGTGGTGGCAGGAGGAGAGTTGCAGGCCAGAACAGCCTGGTATTTAGCATGGGGCTTTGCTCTATTGTAGGCTGTTTATGTTAATCAGGAACTGGGTGCCCTTGCAGGAGGTAGTTGACCACTAGGGGAGAAGGAAAGTAGTGGCTTTCCTGGTAAGCAGAAACCTGCCCTGTGAGATTCCTGAGGAATGCTGAGTTTAGGTTTCTGTTTACCCAATGACCTTCTGTTGATCTGGTCAGAGTCCTTCTGTTTAGGACATTGTCACCAGCACTGCCATATTGGGGACCCACTTTGGCCCTAGCTCTCCTCAAGTGTACTGGATTCTGAACCTAGACTAGGGGGAGCAAAGCTGCAGCCTGCCAGCTGGTGGGTGGGTGCTCAGAGAAGCCTCCTCTCAGTGCTCGGCCTTGGGATTAAGTGAAAGCTGTTTGAACCTTCCCAAACCCGCCACGCCACTGTAAGCAGTTTTTCACACAGTTATTCAGTGTGCAGGTTCTGTGGCGCTCTGTAGTTAGCAGCTACCTTTTGCCATGATACACGAGAGTCAGTCAAGAAAGGTGATTGGATCAGTGTACACTTCTCACTTCTCTTAGTAAAGCACCTTGTTATTTTTATGACTGGTTATTGTGAATTTACAACAAACACAATAGTAGACAGAAAAGTTTGATAAGCCTCCGTGTCCTCATTGCCGGCCTTCCCATGACAAATTCAAGATGATGTCTGACTCAGTTACATTTCATTTATGTCCACTGAATCTGTTTTTGAAGTCTGTTGCAGAGATTTTTAAATAATGGCTCCTTTTAGGGGTATAATTCTGAGTATAGAAACCTAGGGCCTAGCTCAGGGCTAAGTGCATATACTAACAGAGCCACACCCCAAACCTAATCAGTGGTATTTACTTTTTTTAATGGCTTTCCACGTTAAAATTTTAATTGCATTTATTTATTGTGATCGAGAGTGTGTGTGTGTGTGTGTGTGTGTGTGTGTGTGTGTGTGTTAGGGCATGTACATAAGGAGACCAGAGGGCAACTTGGAGGAGTTTGTTCTTTCCTCCCACCATATGGGTCCTGGGTAGCTAACTCCAGGTCATCATGCTCAGAGGCAGGTTCCTTCTACTGGCTGAGTCTCCTCACTATGCCTTGAGACATTTTCTTTAGTAGAGTCCTTAGAAAGTGCATATGAGAATAAGCTTTTGAGGTTTTTAAATACTGATAGTAGCTCATTTGTGTTCTCTTTACTTGGAAGTTAGTTTTACCTTTCATCAGTTCTGTTTTTGAGATTAATGAACACGTTCATTGTTTTGTGGTATAAAATGTTGTTGTCTAAAAGGCTGATGGTCATCTTCTCTGGGAAGATACTTGATTTGTTTGTTTGTTTGTTTGTCTCCTCCTCTAAATGGCAGTTTTCTTTTTCTTTGGAGCCAGAAAGTTTAAGAGGTTACATCTTGGTATTATCCACTAAGATTTTTCTTTTCTTTTTTTTTTAAATTTTTGGAGATAAGGTCTTACTTTGTAGTGAAAACTGGCCTGGCAGTCACTATTTAATACAGGCAACCTCAGACTCCTGGCATTACTCTAGCTTCAGCCCCCTCAGTGCTGTGATTATAGGTGTGACCCCCTAGTTGGTCTTTACTATTTTTGTTGGTTTGTTTAGGATTGCATTGTTTTTAGTCTCTGTCCTAGAAACTTTGGCACTTCTACTGTTTTGTTTTTATTTTTGCATTAGGTAAGCTTTATAAAGCTGTTTAGAAGGAGTTGTGATTCAGCGTAGCTGTTGCTGTGTTGGAAAATACACTGGCTTGCTTCTCCAGTTTCCTGGTTGTTCCCCTGTTCTTCTCTCACCTAGGCTGCTGATTGTTGTTGTCAGAGCGATGCACGAAGGCCTGCCCCTGTGGGAAGCCATGGTGGCTGAGTTTTGAGACCATGTAGGGCCTGCCCTCCAAACTGACCTTCATAATGCAGGCACCATTCACTCACTTGCAGGTGAGATAGATAGTCCCCCTTCTCCTTCCCAGATACTGTTCTCAGGTGATCTGTTGCGCTCGTCACTGGGCAGCTTCATTCCTTTGGAGAGAGCAGGACTCCTGTGGATGTGGTGGTGTTTGTCCTCACCTGCTTTATCTGAGACTTATGGGCATTCCTTGTTACTTTGTTTGTTGTAAATTTTTTGGTGGGTTTTGTTTTCTTAGTGAATTTTTCTATTTTTATAAGGTAAGTCAGATAATCTAAAATTCTACTCCTGTTGTCAGCATTTTCTCAGAATCCTACTTGATAAGGATTTCTAATAACTAAGACTTCCTCAGAAATATACTGTGATTTTCATGAACTGATCTTTGGAGGATGAAGTCTTTTATACGCTTTCAAGTTCCTGAGCCCTGTCATTCCTCACTTGTTATATAGTTCCTTCCTACTTTGATGTAAAACAACTGTTTTATGTAAATGTATTATCTATTTTAGAAGTCTGATTCTTTGGGGGGCGGTTCTTACTCTATTCCAGTATACTCACAGTATAGCCCAGGGTGACTTCATTCATGTCAGCCCTCGTATCAGCCTTCTAAGTACTGCTATTACAGGTGTGCATCACCACACCTGCCTAATAATGTAAGGTTCTTAGTAGTTCTGTGTAGTTAGACTTTCTCTGTCCTGCCAGCAAACTCCCAAATCATGACACAGAGACATTGTTCATTATGAAAGCTTGGCCAATAGCTTAGGCTTATTTCTAACTAGCTCTTGTAATTTAAATTAACCCATTTTTATTAATCTATGTGTTGTCCTGAGGCTGGTTTACCTCGTCTACATACTCTTTATCCTGCTTTCCTACTCCCTCCATGTCTCCTTGTGTCTCATGGTGTCTCCACCCTTCTTCTTCCCAGCATCCTCTTTACCCTGAAAATCCTGCTTAGCTATTAGCCATTCAGCTTTTTATTAGACCAGTCATAGTGACTATCTTTACACAGTATAATCAAATATATTGCAACAGTTCTAGTTAGGGTCTAATTCTTTTTGTAGAGTGTCTTTCATTAGGTATAGGACCCTTAAGGATCTCTGATAGATATGTGATTGGCATTTATGTGCACCTGAAAATAATATAATTGGGCCTTTTACAAAATTGAAGATGTCATTTGGGGCATTCCTCTTCTGTAGTGTAGGAATAGAAATGACATATAAAGTGTAGCCTGTACGAGCAGTATAGGGAGAAGGGATGTGGAACATTGAAAATAGCTTGTCTTGTGCAGCTCTTTCATACTGCCACAGCCTCTGCAAGTTCATCTGTACATCAGTCCCATGTGTCTGGAAAACACTGTCTCCTTGGAGTCAGCTGTTCTCTCTGGCTCTTACAGTCTTCCCACCAACCCTTCCACATAGATCTCCAAGCCCTGAGGGGGAGGGCTTTGATGAAGACATCACATTTAGACTGACAGCTCCAGAGCCTCTCACCCTCTGTCATGTCCAGTTGTGGCTCTGTGTCTTAATTCCCATCTGCTGCAAGAAGAAGCTTCTTTCTCTGAGGTGGGTCGAGAGAGGCACTGATCTATGGTATACCAGTATGTCACTGCTATGTTATTCTAGCAGAAAAACAAGTTCAAGCCAGACTGTGTCCCAGTGTTAATCCTGGGATTCACCAGAGAAAAATCAGTTCCACAAATTTGAGCAAATTTGAAGCAATCATTAATTAAATACTGACCAGGATGTGCTTTGGTCAGGATCACTCCCTGAAATTCCCAGGTGAGTGGCCCCAAGCCTCATGTTGTAGGGCTTTTTAAGGACCAATCTGTATGGCCACCATATTTTTCCCATGTGTGGCTGTTATTTTCCAAGAATACAACTCCCAGCATTCCAGGAAGTTACCTGGTCCTTGGGCAAGTGGGCCTTACAGGTTAACTTTAAGTCTTAGAAGCACTGAAGGGGGAAGTGGACAGGGAGACCCACCCCTAACCAAGCTGTTTGCAGTTGATACCTGTTGGCAAGGGGACAGTTGATTTTCTCCAGTGGAGTGTCATTGGGTATATCAACCACACTCCAGGGCAGGCCCTGTGCCTGGTAGGTGGCTAACACAAAATGACTTCAATGTGTGTGTGTGTGTGTGTGTGTGTGTGTGTGTATGTGTGTGTGTGTGTGTGTGAGAGAGAGAGAGAGAGAGAGAGAGAGAGAGAGAGAGAGAGAGAGAGAGAGAGATTTAGTTTTGTCTTGGCATTTTTTGCTTGTTTGTTTTGATTGTTGTTTTTGTGGAGTTTTTGTTGTTTTTTTCTTTGTTTTGTTTTTTTGAAAGAGAGAAAGAACAAAAGTTGGGTGGGTAGGGAGGTGGGAAGGATCTGGGAGGGCTTGGGGGAGGAAAATATCATCAAAATATTGTATGAAAGAAATATTTTAAAAATGCATGGAGCCGGGCGGTGGTGGTGCATGCCTTTAATCCCAGCATTTGGGAGGCAGAGCCAGGTGGGTCTCTATGAGTTCAAAGCCAGCCTGGTCTACAGAGCGAGATCCAGGACATCACCAAAACTACACTGAGAAACCCTGTCTTGAAAAACAAAAAACAGCCGGGCGGTGGTGGCGCACGCCTTTAATCCCAGCACTCGGGAGGCAGAGCCAGGCGGATCTCTGTGAGTTCGAGGCCAGCCTGGTCTCCAAAGCGAGTACCAGGAAAGGCGCAAAGCTACACAGAGAAACCCTGTCTCGAAAAACCAAAAAAAAAAAAAAAAAAAAAGAAAAACAAAAAACAAAACAAAACAAAAAAACAAAAAAAAATGCATGGAAAACCAAAATAAGCAAATCATCACTATCATCATCATCATCATCATCATCATCAAACCAAAACTGGTGGAAGGTTGCAAGCTTTTCTCCTAAAGTCGAGATTGTTAGATTGGGATTGATGGAGGTATGTGGAAATGAAGGAAAGTAAAGCAGAATTATTCCTTTAATCAAAACAACTGAAGGGCCAATATCTGAAAAAGGGAGACTGGGCAAGTGGGTTTTATCGGGCAGAAAGGAGGTCTTTAGGATGGAAGATTGCATCTGCAGGTCAATTCCTTCCAGCCTCAAAGTGGTGGATCAAGTGGAGGTTGGTTTATTGGTCTTCTGAAGCCTCCTGTATCCTCACTGTGTACAAAGGTTATCTGTCAAGTCAACTTTCCTGTTTGTAGTTTCTCAGCCCACCTGAGGCTTTTCCATCGGTAACCCTTCAAGATAAAGATGTCCTTTTTCTGCTCAACACTATTAAAAATTTAACCAGGAAAATTAAACAAGAAAAAGTCTGAATCAGGAACGAGGTGTGGTGGCACATGCCTGTAAGTACAGCACCAGGAAGACTATGAATGAATTTAAGGCCACCCTAGGCTCCATATTTAGTTCCATAGATGGATTGATTTTTTTAATTGCACTTATATATCTGCATGTATACTTACCACTTAAATCATTGCTTTTCATTAGTGTCAAAATATAAAGGCATTCTGTGTGACAGGCAAAGCTATCAAGTCATTCCTTCTACTTGTGAAAAAGTGCCCTTTTTTGGGAGGTCTGTGAGTCTTCCTTTTTCCTCCTTCTTCCCCCTCCTCCCCTTTTTTGATGCTATGAGAAGAAGAATATAAGCATATTTCCACAGGTGAAACTCATTCCCAAAGCTCCAACAGAGACAACCAAGAGTATAAGCTCTACAGTCAACATCTGGTTTTAAATTTGGTCCTTCTTACTCAGTCAAGGTTTTGACTGTTCTTCTATTACTTGAAATAGAGAAAATAAAATCATATCCCTTCTAATTGTGTCGTAATTTTAGTCTAAGGACTAAATGAGTGATTTTAGTGTGAAGCGCTTTGTTAAATGTATATTGTGTAATAACCTGTTGTAGAATATTATTTTAAGGTGTGCTACTTTTGTTTATGTTGCATTTGTTTAGCTTTGTGACACTGTGTTACTGTGCCTGTGTAAAATACCTGATGGTCTAATAAAGAACTGGCCAATAGCAAGTCAGGAGAAAGGATAGGCAGGGCTGGCAGGCAGAGAGAATACATAGAAGGAGAAATCTGGGAGGGAAGAAGAAGTAGCCAGAGAAGGAGGAGGACTCCAGGGGCCAGCCACCCAGCTACACAGCAAGCCACAGACTAAGAGTAAGATTTACAGAAGTAAGAGAATGGGAAAAGCCCAGAGGCAAAAAGTAGATGGGCTAAGTTCAGTTAAGGAAAACTGGCAAGAAATAAGCCAGGTTAAGGCTAGGCATTCATAACTAAAAATAAGCCTCTGTGTGTGATTTATTTGGGAGCTGGATGGTGGACCCCCCCAAAAGATAAAAATTAAAAATTAAACAACAACAATAACTTTTATGGTGTTATTGTTTTCATTTGCTCATTTAACACATTAATAAGTGTGTGCCATATTCCAGGCATAATTCTAAACAGAAATTTTGTTTTATTGGGAACTACACATCAATATGTGCTCTTATGCAAGAAAATAAACAGATTGAGGAGATAACAAACAATAGAGGTTATTGCTAAAGGTTCTTTAATTTAGTTGAGAACATGAACATTCCTGGTGAACAAATACCATTGACTAAGGAGCAGCATGCAGAGTTCTGAGACAGTAATGTTTCTGATGAGTTTGAGGAAGAGGAACACCACACTGGAAACAAGACAGTGTGATGGCTGTGGTGAGAGTGATGTCAGGACTTTGTGAGCTATGGCATGAAAATTCCATTTTACCCTTGTGTGATAAAGAACAAGTATGTGTGTGATGTGCATGCACATAGGTGTGAGCGCAGTTACCTGTGTGCACGTGGAGGTCAGAGTCAACTTCGGTTACCTTTCTCTATTGCTCTACACCTTGGTTTTTTGTTTTTGTTTGGTTGTTTGACAATCTCTCAATAAAACTAGAGCTCATTGTTTTCACCTGGACTGTCTAGCCAGGGGATGCTGGGACCTACCCATCCCTGTCCCCAGTGCTGGAGCTCTAGCCACGTGCTGCCATACCGATACTTTGCTTTTACATCGGTGCTGGGCTGCTGACTCAGGTCCTCGTGTTTGCACAGCAAGCTTTGCCCCCTGAGCTTTCTCTCTAGTCCCTAAGGTTTTAAATTTTCTTTAGTTTACTTACCTGTGTGTGCATGTGTGTTTGTGACTATCCAGGGAGATATATAGAGATATTTTATATATATATATATATATATATATATATATATATATATATGTAAAATCAAATGTCAGAACTTTATATATTTGATATATAATTTATATTATATTGGTATACTTATATTTGCATATATTTATATATTTATTGATAATTTATAATATATTAACTATATCAATATATATTTAACACATATTTGATATATATTAAACACATTTATATTAAATATATATTTAAACATATGAAATTTGATTTTCTAAAAAGAGTACAAAGTGAATTCTTTCCTTCTCAAACTGGGGAAAAGATATACTTAAAGATCACATGTACATCATTTCCCCCCTTCCCTCCTATGTTCTATCTCTTCAGGTTTTCCCATGTTCTCACAGTGTCTCCCTCAAATTGATGGCTCCCTTTTCTTTGATTATTGTTACTCATATATAGATATAGATGTATATATTATATAAATATAATCTTAGGGTTTTTTGTTGTTTATGTGTCTATGATTTCAGGACTGACCACTTTGTACTGGATAACCCAGTTAGGGGTGGTCACTCCTAGGAGAGGCTGATTCTCCCTCTCTCCTCAATCTTTCGGTTTTTTTTTTTTATAATTTATTTAACTTTATGTGCATTGGTGTGAAGGCATCAGATCCTCTGGAACTGGAGTTACAGACAGTTGTGAGCTGCCATGTGGGTGCTGGGAATTGAACCCAGGTCTTCTGGAAGAGCAGCCAGTGCTCTTAACCACTGAGCCATCTCTCCAGCCCAATCTTTGGTTCTTTTATTTAAGGGTAGGACTCTGTGAGGTTTTCCCCTGCCACATTATCATGCCTCTTGATACTGTTCTTGTTTAGACACCCCTATTGTTGAAGTATTGGATGAAGCTGCTCTGTCATTTCTAGGAGACACAGTCCCCCAGGAAATTTCCTGGTCCTGTGACTTTTATAGTCTTTCTGCCCCCTCTTCCCTGATGTTCCTGGAGCCTTAGGCAGAAGAGTTGTGTTGTAGATGTATCCATTGGGCCTGCATTGTATCCAATTGTGACTTTCTATACTGGTCTCCATTTGCTGTAAAGAGAAGCTTCTTTGGTGAGGAGTGAGAGTTACATTTAACTGTGAATGTAAGGATTTGTTTTAGAATTTTGTTAGGAATTATGCTCGTCTAGTAAAGTAGCAGTAGTAGGCTCTCTTTTGAGAGCCATGGGTAGTTGCCTAGGTTTCTAGTACCAGACATGATTTTTCTCCTGTTGAGTCTTGTTTCCAATTTGATAGTATTTGGTTATCACCAAGATATGAGTACCACTACTGTACCTTTTTGGCTATCTTGCCATGCCTTTCAGTGTTATGGTTCATAGGTGTCACAGCTGGATAGAAAGAACTGTTGATGTCATCCCACCTTTGACATCTTCTAGTACTCTCTGCTACTGTGGAAGCTCAGTTGCACAAGTGTGCAGGTGTCTATGCAGGTGTTCCTGTATGTGGAGCCAGAGGACACCCTCTGCACAGCGAGGAAGCTGGGCTTCCTCACTTGCCATCCACCTGACCTTTTGAGGGAGGCCACCAACTGACTTGGAATTTGCTGAGTAGATTAGGCTGACTGACTAGAGAACTGCAGGGATCCTTTTGTCTTGATTTCCTTAGTAGGGGTGGAGGTTGAGGCTGGGGGAACATAAGCATGCCCAACACTCCATGTTTTTTGTTTGTTTGGTTTTGTTTTATTAAGCTTGTATCTCAAGGACTGAATTCAGATCTCAGGCTTATTTGACAAGCACTTTACTGATTGAAGTATCAACCTAGATTTGAGAAAGTTTTGATAAGAGTAATTAAGACTTATTAATATTTTATGTTTTTAAAAATAACTGGCCTTTTTGATATATATATATATATATATATATGTATATTGAGAGAGAGAGAGAGAGAGAGAGAGAGAGAGAGAGAGAGAGAGAGAGAGAGAGAGAAAAGACCTTGAAGGGCTGGACAGATAGCTCAGTGAGGAAGACCTCTTGAAGCTTAAGCTTGAGGTCCTGGGTTCAGATCCTGACACTCACATAAAAAGCTGAGCATGGCCACACATGTCTGTAACCCTAGAGCAAGGTAGAGGTTGTGGGGACTTGGTGCAGAATCAGGATCACTAGAGTTTGCTTGCTAGCCAGCCTCTGATCTCTGTGCATACACACCTGCGCACAAAAGTGCATATACACATACAACATGCACACAGGAAAAGTTGGACAAGTCCAATTAGAAACTGAGTTGGAGGGCATTTCAGCCTACATGTTTTATGGATGTGTTATTTTGGGTTAGGGGATGATGTAATGTCAAGAAGCCTTGTGATGAAAGAGTTTTGGGGAAGAGGAAGTAGTCTATAGGGCAAAGGCTGGAAGAGACAACAGAGAGTTTGCCTTGATGTTCGTTCCCTAACAAGGACAGTTTGCAGATTGATTATGGTTGGTAAAGCTTTTGCTGGACTCATGAGTTCAAGAAAAAGCAGAGTTAAAGAAATAAAGACAGAGAGGCTATACTTGCAACACATTCTGCTGCCATACGGTAGTAGCCTGGGGGGAAAGAAAAAGGATCTTTTAGATGATTGAAATGGAAAGTCTTTAAGTGACTTAAGTAGAAAGAAAAATTAAAGTGTGAAGAATCAGAGCAATAGAGATATAAATGGGGGAGAAGGAATAATATTTAGTGTACATTTAGTGTAAATAATAATATTTAGTATACTTAACCCTAACTGGAGCATGAGTGTGCCTATAGAATAGTGGGAAAAAGACAAAGTATATAGGCACAAAGAGTGGCCAGTAAATTGGTCATGGGAGTATATGCGACTTCTCTTCGAAATAATGCTACTTTCCTTAAACATGGTCTGCAACTGAGAGATAAGTGGGGGTGGGGGAGATAACAAGTATTTGAGATTTGAAGAGTGGGTCTAAAAACCATTTCTAGGAAGAGGAGCATGTGGATAAGCTAATAATGTATGTATACTCAACTGCCTGGCATTTGTACTTGAGGTACAGTGTCCTAAAAAGTGAAAGTAGTTGGCACAGTTTCTCCTATAGATACATCAGTCTTCTGCAGCTACAGACACAGAACAGGTGGAGAGTTAGATGTGGAGTTGGAGCTTTGCCGTGTAGGTAGGAGTGAAGAAAGAGGCAGAGGAGTTGAGTACACAGAATGGAGTAGTTACAGTGAGAAGGCATGTCTAAGATGATGAGAAAGGGAACAAATCAATCTATGTGTTCCAGCCAAACCAAACTGTGTCCAGTGCTATGTTCCACTTCCCCTCTGGCATGTGTTCACTGAGATGACCTGCCTTTCCTCTTCCTCCCCTTTCCCTACTCTTTTCCAGATGCAGACACACAAATCCAGCATCTGCTCAGACCCTGTTCACCATGGAAGGCACAGCAGACACTGCTGCCTGCTTGCCGTCTTCCCTCTTTACCCTTGGTGAACGCTGCTGTCCTGTCTTCCCCTTAGGCTCCTACAGCACACTAAACGACTAACTGAACACTTGCGTGTGTGTGTGTGTGTGTGTGTGTGTGTGTGTGTGTGTGTGTGTGTGTGTGTATGTACTTGTAAGAGTGTGTATATTTTACCTTTCCCTTTGCACTTGTATGTCCATGTATTCTTAGCATATAGTACAATTGATATTCACCAGACATTTGATGAGTCATTGAAAATCTCAAGAAAAACAGATTCTTCAGTATTTTTCAGAGCAATTGGAAAAGCCATTATTGTCTAGGGATTTCTTTTAGTTTCTTTTATATAATCTACCCCATTTACTATTCTGTAGTGATCTTGTATTATTTTAAAATATCATCACGTCATCAATTTTGTTGATTATTTTGTAGGAACATCTGTCTTTGAAGAAGTATGTTGTTGACATCGTTATTGAAAGTGCAGCTCCACCAGAGCCTGTGAAAGATGGAGAAGAACGGCAGAAGAATAAGAAAAAAGCTAAAAAGATAAAGGCGCGGATGAATTCCAGGTAACATAAATGTCCTTAAATACAAAACAAAAGCTTTTAGGGATGGGTCATTTAACTTAATGGAAGAAAAACATTTAAACTTGTTTGCTTCAAAAAGCTTTGGAAATAACACCGATGAACCTAATTTATAGCCACTTTCTTTGATTGAGAAAGAAAACTGAGTATTGATCCAAAGCCCTCGCTTTCACCTGCTAAAGGGCTCTTCTTATAATTAGATGCCAAGGCCATGCCAAGCTTGTGTCTCTGCCAGCATACAATAGTACATTTGAATATTTGTAAACCAAGCCTATTTTTCTTTCCAACTATTGATTTTTAAATGAAGTATCAAAGAAAATCAATAGCAATCAACAAATAGAAGTCAGCTGGCTGTGGTGTCAAAGCCTGTGACAGGGTTTAATTAATTTGGTTGCCTGTCACAGGAGGAAAAAGTTAAAGAAATATCTTAAAATGGAAAGTGAGTTATCGGACCTGTAGTTTATCATCAGCCTCCAAAGTGACATTTGAGACCAGACAGCTGTGTAGTACATTACCTCACAAGCTTTACGTGTCACAGGGTGACTGATAGGTCTTGTTGAAGGACACAAATACAGTTCTTTCTTAGTTGATACCTGTAGAATTTGAGAGAAAACATTCCAGACCTTACCTTTTATCATGAGTGTCTCAAAAGATGGAGACACTTAGCCCGTCAAATTATTTAGAAAAATGTGGAACAAGAATAATGCTGAGCAATGAAGTTGTCTGTAGTTCCCATGATCAGATAGTGACCTGTCAAGGAATCTGTTTCATCTCACAGAATCAGATATAACTTCAGAGTGCTTTGTTTCTTTGAAAATGGATAGTTAGAAAACAATAGTTTTCCTGATTTGACTTCACAAAGAAGAAAGTGCCATGAATTTCTTGTGTACAAACCTAAGAATGAGTTTTTATGGGTCATTTATGCGAAGAAAAGAAAAGGCTTTCTTGAAGTTAGTATTTGCACGTACTGCATGTGTCTAAGAGTAGTTTTGTAGTTTACTTTAGGGTGTTACTGGCTTGATTTGAAGTTTCTGCTGGGAACTTCTGACTCCTGACTTTTGGATACTTGTTATTTGGTTCCCTTCTCTTCTCTGTGACATGACACTTCCTGCCATGTCCTGATTTTATATGCCCTATGTTTGCTGATTACCAATTTTACACCTTTAACTGAAATTTAATATGCCTAAAACAAACTGCTCTCTGATATCACTCTAATATCAGACCTCATCATTGTCTTTTCACTGCAAGGAAATGAACATTCTCTTGTCATTGCCCAGGTGAGAGCCCTTTAAGTCATCCTTGACCTCACTTGACACAAACCACAGGGTCATTTGTACTTAAAGTAATGTTGCTTGCTTTAAAATGTCTGCAGGAGCTCAAGCCAGACCAAATCTAAGCATGGGGAGGGGAAGCAGACACTGGGGCTGAAGAGTTGATTTGTGACCCAGGTTCGATTGTAGTACCCAAATGGTGCCTCACAGCCACCTGTAGCTCCAGTTCCAGGGATGTCTGACACCCTCTTCTGGCATTCTTGAGCACCAGGCTTACACATGGTGCACACACATACATGCAGGCAGATACCCATATATAATAAATAGTAATAATATAATAAATAAAAAGTAAATCTTTTTAATGTAGCTAGACCACCTACATTGCCCTGAAGTTTCTTTGTCCTTCCCTTCCCTCTTTCTCTTTTCTTCCTTTCCTTTTGTTCCCTTTCCCCATTTTCCTTTCTCTTCTTCTTTTCTCTTCCCTCTTCTGTTCTTTCCCTTCCCTTTCCCAGTGGATATTGAACCCAAAGTCTTAGGCATGACAAGCCAATACAACACCGAGTTGTCCACAGCTTTATTGTCGTCATCATCATCATCATCATCATCATCATCATCATCACTAGCACCACCATCTTAAGACACTATCTCTCTATGTGGCTCTGGCTGGTCCTGAACATTCAGCAGCACTCCTGCCTCTCTCTACTTTCCTGAGTGCTGGGATTATAGGTGTGCTCTACACACTTGACTCTTGTATGTCCTTGCAGTCGTCCTACTACTTTGGCCCTTGGCAATCACTTACATGCTTTCTGTAATTATGAATTGCCTTTTTGTTGTTCTATAAATTCTTATATTCAAAATCATACTCTTTTGCTGCTGCCTCTTGCTGAGTAATTTTTTCAAGACATATCTGTATTTTGGGTCAATACAATTTGTTTCCCTTTCACTGTTGAACATATAGATTATATGATAGTATCAAAACCTTTGTCCAGTCATCTCTTAATAAACATTTGAGTTTATAGTTTAGGACATTTTTAGAAAAGTTCATGCCAAATTACTTTTTGACTAAACCTAATGTTTTCATTTCCCTTGGGTAAATAAATAAAAGTGTAATTGCCAAACTCCTCCGTAGTGGCTGTTCCAATTTATTCTTCTAACACCAACCTATGAAGGTTTCGATTGCCCCACAATTTTGTCAGCATTAAGTTGTGCAGTTTTAATTCTCAAGCCTAATTCTAGTGGATATATGTCTTACTGATATTCTAATAGCTATTCACTGTGACTATTTATCATTATTGAGCATCTTTTTCTGTGCTTTTTAACCTCTCAGTAGATTTGTTTATGAAGCATGTGTTTCATATTTCTCCCCATTTTAAATAGTGGCCTATCATTTTAGTTTTTAGTTGTATTTATACATTCTGGCTGTACATTCTTTGGCAGATACATGAATTAAAGATTTTTTTCTCTTAATGTGGAACATACGTATATATTTTTTATATGGAACCTGTGGTTATCTGTGTGCATGTGGATATGTATGTAGATATGTCTGCAGGTGCATGTGTATGTGTGTGCTGGCAAGAGATAACTTCATGTGCTGTTCCTCAGGCACAATCCACCTTGATTTTTAGATAGAATCTATCACTGGCATGGAACTCACCACCTAGGCAAGATGGCTAGCCAGCTGGCCCTGGGGATCCTCTTGTCTATTCCTCCCCAGCTGTAGGAATACAAATATGTGTCATCATGGCTGGCTTTTTACATAGCTTCTGAGGATCAAGTTGAGGGCTTCATGATTGCATGAGAAATACTTCACCCTCTGAACTGTTTCCCCGGAGTCCTGTATGTGTTAACTTTCAACAAGCAAAGGCTTTGTTTATTTTAAGCTTTTACAAATTATTTATTTTTAATCCAGCTGGTCTTGAACTTATGAACTTTTGATTCTTCTGCCTCTACTACTTAAGTTCTGGATTTTCAGATGTATACCACTATACCCTGACTGAAAGACTTTAATTTGGATGATGCTTATTTCATCCAATTTTCTTTTTGTCTAATGCTTTCTATATATATCTAAGAGGTGTTTCCTGAGGAAAGCTTCTAAGAAAGCACCTTGTTTTTTTGTATGAGCCTTATTAATTTTAGATTGTGCATGTAGGCTTATGACTCATCTCAAATAGCTAATGGTAGTGATAGAAAGTACAGATTCTGGTGTATTTTTTCACATGGATAGTTATCTTAGCACTGTGTTTTTAAAATACTTTCCTTCATTCTTTTGTTTTAGCATCTTATTGATTTTTTTTTTTTAGGCTGACATGTCTTTCTGGGTGAGTCTATTCTAAACTTCTTGTCCATGATCTCTGGAATTTCTGTTTTGATAATTTCATAAAAATATGAATCAGCCCTTTAATTGTAGAGCTTGATTTTCAGTTCTGTTCTGCTCCATTTGTATATTTATCTATCTTTAAATTTTATAGAAAGCCATTGAATAAAGTATTGGTTTATGTCACCTCTCCCTGTTTTTTTTAATCATCTTTTAAATTTTATTTTATTTTTTATTTATTTTTATTTTTATTTTGCAATACAATACAGTTCTACATATCAGCCATGGATTCCCTTGTTCTCCCCCCCTCCGACCCCCCTCACCTCTCCCTGTTTATATCACTGTCCCTTTTCAACTTCTCCCAAACTTCCCCCTCCAATTCATAATCTCTTTAATTATTATTGTTACATATATATATATATATGTATATATATATGATTATTTGAATGAGAATGGTCCCCATAGGCTCATATGGAAAGTATGGCCTTGTTGGAGAAGGTATGTCACTATGGGCTTTCAAAAGTCCACTCTAGGTCAGGTGTGTGTGTGTGTGTGTGTGTGTGTGTGTGTGTGTGTGTGTGTGTGTGTCTGTCTGTCTGTCTGTCAGTCTCTCTCTCTCTTTGCAACTTGTGGATCAGATGTGAATTCTCCATTACTGCCCCAGGCCCATGCCTGCTGCCATGCTTCCCACCATGGTGATCAAGGACTACCCCTCTGAAACTGTAACCAAGCCCCCAATTAAATGCTTTCTTTCATAAGTAGCCTTGGTTATGGTGTCTTTTCACAACAAAAGAACAATAATATACTTGCACACTCACACACACACACACATACACACACACAGACACACACACACACACACACACACACACACACGAACACTTGCACACGATGTCTATAACCTACTGAGTCCTTTTCAGCCTTGTGTCTGTGTGTGTGTGTTCATGGTTGACTACTTGGGATTGAACAACCTATGTGGGAGGCCATCCCTGCCTGGAGGCAACTCCCCATTTCAGCAGCCATTGAACACTTATACCTCTACATCTAGGTGTGGGCCTAGAATTTCCCATCTGCTTTAGCATGTCAGTCATTGTCATTATGTTGTTCTTCTTTATGTAGCCCGTTGTTGAGAGTTCATGGGAGTGTTTTGTCTGTCATGTGTAGGTAATACAGTCTATCAACAGGAGATGTCTTGGGCTTCTGGCTCTCAAAATTTTTCTGCTACCTCTTCTGTAACTTTTCCTGAGCCTTAAGGGTATAGGGTTTATGTTGCAAGCATATCAGTGGTGAGGAGGCATTCCACAACCATTATTCTCTATATTTTAAACAGTTGTATATCTCTGTAATAGTTTTCATCTCTTGCAAAAAGCTTCCTTGAGGGTTGAGAACTATACTTATCTGTGAGTATAAGAGCAGTTATTTAGAAAATAACTTGTATTGGGTTAGGAAACTGGCAGTAATTAATTCTCCTATTGAGTCCTATGTTCTCTCTAGCCACATGTAGTAGGCTAGGTTTACAGTACCAGGGATGTATTTCCTCCTGTAGAGTGGGTCTTAAGTCCAATTAGACATGTGTTGCTTACCTCTAGGATAAAAGTTCCACTATTACACCATTGTAGATAACAGGTAGGTCCAGTCATTGATATTGTTGTCTCATAGGCTTTATAGGACTGCTGATTGCCCTTCTCCCTTGGCAGCTTGCATAATACCTTCTGACAGATGAAAGCTAGTCCTTAGGGATGTGGCTTCCAGATCAGTTCCAACTCAGTTCCCCTCAAGTCCTGTTTCTAAAATGTGTGGTTTTCTTCAGCAATAGGGCTTTCCCTTCAAATTCTGGGAGGCAGCCAAGGGCAAAGGCAATATCTATATTGTGTTAGGCGCTCCTGACCAACAAGTGTAGATGTTTCTCATGAGTAGTGTTAGGAGTTTGTTTACGATTTCAAAGATCTTGGATAGAGCACTGTCACCCCAGGTGGAGTGACTTCTTCAAACTATATGTCCATGTATGTACAAGTATAAATGTATTATATGTAATCTTAGGTAAACATAATATGATCTCCCTGTGACTTTTCAAATATCCTTGGTGTTATTAATCATTCCTCTTACCCCCTGTAATGCCTTTAACACTTCCCAGTTAAAACCTCATTTTCCCCGTTTTCCCCTCCATAGCACCTGCCATTCCCCACCTAGAGCTCTCCCCCTGCCACCTTGGTCTCCTGGTGAAACTATTAAGGCCACTCCACGTAGTTAAAAGGGAGATTTATTTAGTGGCGTAACTTACAAATGAAGGGATGGGTAGGTTGCAGGGTCTGGGAAAGACGCAGAGCAGTCTGGTGGTGTTCTCTGCAGAACTCTGCTCGGTCTTCCTCCAGGAATCAAGAGAGATGGCACATGCGGATCTTAGGTCTTCAGTGTCCTCTCTTGACCTCGCCTTGTAGGCGTGACAGTTACCGAAGCCTCAATGGGGGTTGGAACTTCCAGATCAAGGTTGGAATGGCTACCCACTACATTGGTTCCCTTTTACTTTACTGGTTTCTTTGAGTCTTTGGATACATTCTTTTAATACTATGTCACTGTGGTACTTTGTATTATATTTAAGCTTCTATATAACTGTATAATCACATAGTGTTTATAGCAGTTTTATTGTGATATAATTCACATTTTATACAGTTCATCAACTTTTTTAGTGTACAATTTGTTCTACAATGTTAAACTGACCTTTTTTCCTAATATAAACTACTTATAATTTCTTTTCTATATATTCTTCAGATCAATTTTCTTGCAGTTTGAAAAGGACTTTTGTATTTATGTACAAATATTGTATAGTTTCCTGGTATAATTTTGCTATCAATATAGTATTGATCTCAGTAAATTGAGTTCCCTTTATTTTCTGTGTTTGCATAGGGTTGTATTTTTTAAAATCTAAATTGTGTGTGTTTGTGTGTGTGTTCCTATACTGTATACTGAATTTTTCTTACTTTAATTGTGCATGTATCATTTTACCAATGATGTAAAGTTTTGGTAATTTGTGCTTTTCAGTTTGATTATCTATTTCACCCAACTTGTTGAATTTTAGCACCAAACTTCTAAAAGTTGTCATTCCATCCCTATGAGTCAAAAGTTGAACAAATTCAGTAGCTCTTTTTTTTTTTTTTTTTTTTTTGGTTTTTCGAGACAGGGTTTCTCTGTGTAGCTTTGCGCCTCTCCTGGAACTCACTTGGTAGCCCAGGCTGGCCTCGAACTCACAGAAATCCGCCTGGCTCTGCCTCCCGAGTGCTGGGATTAAAGGCGTGCGCCACCACCGCCCGGCCAAATTCAGTAGCTCTTATATCCATAACACATCAAGACAGACCTCTGTCCTCTAACTGGACAGAGAAACAGACAAAGATAAATACAACGACAGCAGAAATCCATGAACGAAAACTTGTGTGGGAAATGTAATTTATGAATCACCCTTGAAGACTCCATGTAGAAAAGCTCAGGAGTCAGAAATTCTGAGCAGGACCCAATTGTGGTGGCATTTATACTTTTTATGAGTTTGATCTCTTACAATGTGACTTTTCTCACAGTGAATATTAGAGAAAATTACCTTTCTCCTTCTAGTAGGAAGAAGGAAATGATCTACCATTTTAAAATGTGCCACAGCCTTCCGTTTTTAAGTTCTGCTGTGAGGAAATTTTATGTAATTAGGGCCTAACTTGCTGGGCCTTTATCACACTGATTGATATGAAAAAACAGAAAACACTTAACTTTATCTGGCTCAAGGATTCCCTTGGAAAAAAAGTAAAAATATCCCATTCAGCTCCCTGCAGCTTTGCATGTGGCAGAAAGAGAAGCACTTAACTCCACCCCACTGTATTTAGTCATGTTCCTTCTAAACAAATGTGGAAAAGCTGGGAGACATTGTGTATTTGCAGTTCAATGATAGAACTGAAGAATGCTTCCTCTGTGCCCACATTTTGCTACTACATTATTAAAGCCCCACTGATAATAGTTTTTTTTTTAACATAATTCATCATGTGTGGCAATTTAGAAAAAATTGAAGGCATGTGAAGGACAAAGACACCAATTGGAAAGAGAGAGAGAGAAAGAATTAGAATCAGACTCAGGTATAGTAAGGGTTTGAAATGATCACACTGGAAATTTAAATTTAAAATAACCACATGTAGTAACTGAATTCTTAATGGAAAAAATAGACATAGTACAAGACAGGTAGGTAATTAAGTAGCAAGATGGAAATTCTAGAAAGTAACTGAAAAGAAAAACTGGAGATGAGAGGGTGGGCCTCTGTCTCTACTAGTCATCATTTGTGATTGCTTAGTCTCTAGGATTTAGCTATTTCAGGACTCTGGAACTTGTTGACAGCTCGCAACTTCAGGAGAAAGGTGTAGAGAATGAAGTGGGTTAATTTCTTTCAATTTCAACTCAATACAATAGCACTTATCCATGGTTAACTCTTAATCAATAATAGGCAGCCATATACACATTATAGTAGTTTGTAAATAATTTGAGGATTCTAGGGTAAGCAAAAGTCACTTTTTCTAATAAAATCCTCTGTTATGATCACTGGTTTTTAGTGGTCAGACAGGTGGAAACAGGATATAGTCACTGTGGCCTGCCATTTCTTGAGAGCCTTTCCACTCTGCCTGAAGTATATGATCATGGATTTATAAGTGGCCACAAACATTTTCTGTCTCCATACAGTTTATCCTTCTAGAGAGCTAGACATTAAAGAGTTGGTCCACCAAAATATATCAAAATACATACATATATGTATGTATATATACTGATATATCAGTAATATATATGAAATATGTAAATATATCACTAATATATATGAAAATAATCAGAAAGTGACTACATTTGCCAGAGAAAATCTCAGGTTCAAGCAAAACTTCAAAAGACCTTAAGTCAGCCCAATCTGTGGTACAGAGACTGTACAAAAATATAATCAAAACAAATAATAATAAACTTTATGCATGTGGAAAATCTGACTTATTGAACTTTCATACTATTGGATTCAAACATCTAGTTTTCAACAACAAAGTACAGGGCATACAAAGAAGCAAACAAGAAAAAAATCAAATGGGAATTCCACCCACAAAAGCTATCCCTGAGAAACATATGATGGTTGGTCTAATATTAGGGAAAGAATTTAAAAAAACTGTCTCAAAAGTTTGAGGAACTAAGCCGGGTGGTGGTGGCACACGCCTTTAATCCCAGCACTTGGGAGGCAGAGGCAGGCGGATCTCTGTGAGTTCGAGGCCAGCCTGGGCTACCAAGTGAGTTCCAGGAAAGGCGCAAAGCTACACAGAGAAACCCTGTCTCGAAAAACCAACAAAAAAAAAAGTTTGAGGAACTAAAAGATAATGTAAAGTCATGAGTGCCATGTCTGAATAAAATGGAAATATAGGTAAAGACTTAGAAAGTCAAAGGGGCAATCAAAAAAAGATCTGGAGCTGACAAAAACAATAGCCAAGATAAAAACAAACAAAACAGACACAAAACACCTCACTGCAGAAATTCAGAATTTGGAGTGATCAGGCCGAAGAGTCGCTGAACTTGCAAATAATACAATAGAAAGTACTGAATTTGCAGAAGACTAAGAAATAAGAATGAAGAAAATCTAGTAGTATGCAAAGCAAACATGACCGTACAGCAAATGTATACATTCTACCAGTTAAGGAAGAAAAGAAACTGAAAACCAGGCATAGAATATTTGAAGAACTAATGGTTGTAAATATCACACACTTTATGATAGATAGGAGTATAACATCCAAGAAGCTCAGCACACTCTACAAAAGATGAACTCACAGATATTCTCTAATGCTTTGTCATCAAACTTAACAAAAGACAGAGGAGGACAGGTGAAATCAAAATAGGAAAAACTCACCCGGTGGTGGCGGTGGTGGCCCACTCCTTTAATCCCAGCACTTGGAGGCAGAGCCAGGCGGATCTCTGTGAGTTCAAGGCCAGCCTGGGCTACAGAGCAGTTCCAGGACAGGCTCCAAAACTACGCAGAGAAACCCTGTCTCGAAAAACAAAACAAAAAAAGAAAAAAAAAAAAGAAAAACTCCAGATTTTAATTGTATCACCACCATTCAAAGAGAAACTAATAGAAACCCATCCCAAACTCTTCTAAAAAAAAATTAAAGGGAATACTTTCTAACTTATTTGCTTAGGCTAAAATTGATTGTGGACAATTGTTGTCATATCTAAAAGAAAATGCTATCAGGCCATATTTACCAGTGTATTTAAAGAATTTTACACCAAAAAACAATGGCCTTTTCCCCTTTCAATTCAAAGATAGATCAACATATAAAATTAATGTAATATACCACAAAAAAGTGAAAGGAAAATTCTTGGCAAGGTGGAATAAAAATTTCAAAAATTGGTAGAATTGTCAACCAAAATCTTAGAGGGCGTATAACACATAGTGATGAATTACTGAACCATTCTCATTTGTATTATTTAGTTTTCTGTCGCTGTAACAAATACCTAAGCTTAGTTACAGTTTCAAATGTTTTAGTTTGTTTTGCATGTTGGTCCTCTTATTTTAAGACTATAGCAGTACAATATATAATAGGTGGAAGCCTAGTCATCTGTTGGTGGCCAGGAGGCAGGAAGAGAAGAAGAGGAGGAGATGCTAGTGTCCTAATATCCCACCACAGACTAGTGTATGTGCCTGTAGGAACATGGCCTTTGTGGGACATTAATGTCCAAACTGCTGATACTTTTCAGTACTAAAGAAAGATATGTTTATTGCTGTCACCCCATTTGAACATGTTTACAGGGATGGGCAAGGAGGAGTGGCTATAAAGATCAGAAAAGGAAAATGATAGTTGTGTATTCATTGGTGTGTTCTGTTTTTTTTTGAGGGGCTGGTATTTTTGTTTTGTTTTTATCTGTAGTCAAGAATTCTGTCTGGCAAAACTGACTTTCATAAATGGAAGAAGAACACTATCTTACATATAAAAACTGAATTTGATTTTAGCCGACTTACCTGTTGGAAAATTCCCCAGGGAGTCCTTCAGACTGAAATGGCTAAGCCATCTATGTGGAAGAGGAGGCAGAAAGAATGTGAGAGTCAGAGATGCTGGGCAACTCCTAGGAAACAGTATCTTCTAGACACAACAAGGCTGATATACATAGGAATTCACAGAAACTATGACAGCATCCCTAAGAGTTGTACAAGTTCAAACCAGACAAAATCCCAATATGGAGAAAGGGAGGTGGGATAAAAGCCCCAACCCCTAACTGAGAAGCTATTTGCAATTGATCGCTGCTAGGAGAGGCTATAAATATAATCAGCCACCCTCCAGGGCAGGCCCCAGGCCCAGGGAACACAAAACGGACTCTATGATTTGTGTTTGCTTTTTTTGACTTTTCTGTTTTTAATTTAATTTAATTTGTGTGTGTGTTTAAGAGAAAGAATATGAAGTTTAATTGATAGGAAGAGAGGATCTTGAAGGAATTGGGAGAGGAGAAAAATATGGCCAAAATATATTGTATGAAATTTTTAAATATTTAAAAATTTTAAAATGTGGAAATGAACTAGACAGTAGCTCAACTCTGTAAAAACAAAAGCAAACACACAAGTCAGCATTGTTTTTTGTTTTGTTTTTTTCTATCAGCTTAAGACATTATTATTCAAAATTCAATTCAATGATAATTTTTCTAAAATTTTTATCTGTGTATTCCCAAAATATATATACATGAGTGTATCACTTCACAATGATGATATGTTCTATGGAAAGAGTTGCTAGGTGATTTTGTCATTGTGTGAGCACAATAAATAGTACTTACTCAAACCCAGGTGGTATATGTTTATCACTAGGTGTGATATCTTGATACAATCAAGAGATACAATCAACACAAGATGGAGAGTCTGCTGCCAGGCAAGGAATGTTGTTTTATAGGAAGTATTTACTTTTTGCTAAAGTAATTGAAAACAGAAAAAATTATAAATACTACATATAAAAGCAGTGACATAGTCATGTGTTATTGTTATCAAGTATTATATACTATACATAATTGTGCATTCTATACACTCCACATTTTTTATGTAGTAGGATTTTTATACTATTAACAGCTCCAATCAGTGAGTAATGCACACTAGAATGTCTATATCATCATTAGATAATAAGAATTTTTCATCTCTATTATCACATGTGGGCTATCATTGACCAAAATGTTACATTCTGTGTACACTATATTTATTTGACAACCCAACATTGTAAAGACAACTACTTAGATAATTATAAAATTTGTTGTTCTTATACCTTGGTTTTTACCCTCTATTTTTCCCGTTTGGTTTTAAAGACAACTGTATAAAACAATACTGTAAAACTATGTCAGTGAAAACACTGTGTTATTTGCACAGATGGCTCCCATATCAGGTTATCCATGGAGTCCACCAAATGCAAACAGGAAATATTTAGAAAGAATATGTCTATTGGTCATATTTGAGTTGGTCAGTTTCTCATTACTGTGGTAACATTCCTGATGAGAACAATGTAAAGGAAAGAATTATTTTATGTGACGGTTTCAGTGGTTTCTGTCCACTATGGCAACATTTAAACACATATACATATGTACATTCACCACACCATACAGTCAGGTTCATGAGAGGGGAGGGGACAGAAAATATTGATTTAACTTTCAAAAAAGGAGTAATGGAGTCAGTAAGAGGCAAAGGTAATAAAATATATAGAAACATTGGCAAAATGGCAGAAGTAACCTTTCCATCCTGGACTTACATGAAGTATAAGGACATTAACTTTTCCAGTAAAAGGCACATTTTCAGAAAGGATTTTAAAAACCATTTTGTATCTTCCTGAGAGTCACTTCATATATAAACATATAGATATATTAATGTAAAAGGGCAGACATATGTTTCATATAAACCATACCATAAAGAAAATAATATTGGTAAAGTAATAGACTCCATGGCAAAAATGTTCCAACAGATAAAGAATACCATTTTTGGAATCTTAGAGAGAGGAAGAAGATTTTGTATTTGTGACTGGGTCTTTGGAGGTCAGAGGGAAGTTTTGTTCACCACTCTGTGCATCCAGCTAGCTGGTCCACTAGTGTCTTGGGCTTCTGTCTGGACCGTCCATGTTGCTGAAGGAGTACTGCGGTTACAGATTTGTGCTATCATGCCTGGCATTTTAATGGGGTGTAAGGGTGAAACTCAGGTCCTTAACCTTTTGTGTCTAATACTTTACTAATCAAGCTATTGCTCTCATCCACACTTAACATTTAAGTTAATAGGTGAAGCAGGACCCTAATTAGTCTTAACAATAAAAACCTGGAGTCAGATATTGAGCATGAAAGCTGAAAGATCAGAGAAGCAGAGCAGCCAGCCACCAGAGACTTTTTACTTCTACAAAATTTCAGACTGAATGGGGGAATCCTGTCTCTACGAATCCTCAGACTGAATGAGGGGAGAGCCTGCCTGTAGGAATCCTCAGACTGAAGCGGGGTGGGGTGGGGGGTGGGTGGAGAAGACCCTGTCTCCACTTCCCTAGTGCTGGGATTAAAGGTGTGAGCCTCCTATGTGCTGGGATCAAAGGCATGATCCTCTCAAGTGCTGGAATTAAAGGTGTGTGTCACTACTACTCAGCTCTGTTTCTCTTTTAGACTGGTTCAATCTCATGTAGCCCAGGGTGGCCTTGAACTCCTGATCTTCCTGTTTCCTCCTCCCAAATCCTGGGATTAAAGGTGTAAGCCACCACTGCCTGGCCTCTATGGCTAGCTCCACCCTCTGATCTCCAGGCAAGCTTATTTGTCAGAACACAAACAAAATATCACACAACAAATAGTTTCTTTTTTTATTTTCAAAAAACTGATGGGGAGGAATGGGTATATTATCTCAGCATTACTCCATTGCTTTAGTCTCAGCCTTTCTTCATCATGGATATTACCTCCTGCTCTAGACTAGCCTGAACATAGATAGTGGCAGAGAAGTGGCAGCATGGATTTATATGGACCTTTATTGTGTACTCATTATAAACAAAGGAACAAGTCTTTGAGGGTCAGATCAGCTTATTTCCACATTCTGTCTCTGAAGTTAAATGAAAAGTATTTACCTGTATTTAACTTTAGACTATGTATTTCTTGTGGTGCATAGAAAGTTACCCACCTCAACTATTTTGTTGGAATCATAGAGCTTTTCAGATTTCATCACCATGATTCTTAATCAAGCATAAAAATTCAGAAGTGTTCTTATTGAATCCAATCTATATCTTATGAGAGAGTATGCGTTTTCAGTCTCTCAGGAATGCTTTGATGTCATTTCAGGAAAGGATTTTAAAAATGAACTAATTTGTCACACTAACAGCATGATACTGTACTGGGAAAGGAAAAACTAGGCTAAAGTTTTGGATCATTATATTTGGATATAAAATAACGAATAATCATAAAATGTTTTTCTCTTTAGGGCTAAAGAATATGAGAGTTTAGTGGAAACCAAAAATTCTGGCTCTGATTCACCTTATAAAGCAAAGTGAGTATTTTATCCCATATTTTAGTTATATTTCTCTTTGGTTTTTGCCTTTTAAAAAAACTGTGACTGAACTATCATGCTGTTGCAGGGGAAATTGGGGTTCCCTTTGGAGTTCTTAGTCTTGTTAATAAAAAGAATTTAGGAATGGCTTCAAACAGAAGCTTGAGGATGATTTTATTAGAATTTGAGATAAAAACGCAGTTGGAAAGAGCAGAAATAATGCACTGTAGTACGAATCCTAAGGGTTTGGCCAACTTCTCAGCTGATCCTGTTTCCTCAGACTGGAAACTCCTGAGAACTCACCCGAATGGATCTCAACTGAACTGCTGCTAGAAGCCTGAAAGCTTAACCAGGCTCTAGTTCCTGGTCCTCACGCCTTATATATTTTTCTGCTTTCTGCCACCACTTCCTGGGATTAAAGGCTCACTTTGTGGGATTAAAGGTGGGAGTCACCATGCCTAGCTGTTTCCAGTGTGGCTTTAAACTCACAGATCTGGATGGATTTCTGCCTCCCAGTGATAGGATTAAAGGCGTGTGCTACCACTGCCTAACCTCTATGTTTAATATTGTGGCTTTTCTGTTCTCTGACCCCAGATAAGTTTATTAGGGTGCACAATATTTCTGGGAACATAATATCACCACAATGCACTATCTGCTCTCTGATTAGAATGAAAGTGCCCCAGAAAAGTAATTGGAAAATTCACAAATGCTTGAGATTAAACAATGCATGTCTCAGCTATGAAGTCTAAGAAGAAAATTTTTTAAGTCTTTTGAAATGAATGGAAACTTAAATAATACAATCAGAATCTGTGGGATACAGTGAAAATGGCTAGAAGATAATTAAAAGCATTTGATGTACATTTGAGAAAAGATGGTCTAAAATGAGGTATCTGCACTTCTACCTTCAGGCACTATAAAAAGTAGAGTGAACTTAAACAGAAGAAAATAAATTCTTGAAATTGGAAGAAGTCTAGTTTTCAGTGGAAACTGAAATAGATTCTCAGTGGAGGGAGAGGAGAATCCATAAGCTGGTGCTTTGTAAAGATGGAATTGTGCTTTGTCTCTGGATTCATCTCCTTTGTGTACCAGGTCCAAGTACCTCTACCCACTGTTGCCTTTTGATGATCTGATACCTGGAAATTAATAGGGAAAATACTATACCCTAGGAGCCAGAAAGGTATTGGTGATTTAGATGGACATAGTGGACTGGTAGAGTGCCAATCACTAATGTTAGTCACTCTGTAGAATAGGATGAAAACAGCTGGAAAGCTGTTTGGGCTGTGGATGATAGTGGAAAGGCACTTATATTTCAATAACAAACAGTCACAAGCATTTTTAAAAACAGAAAATTTCAGAAAGAGAAACTGAAGGAGAGAAAGACTGTTCCAGTGCTTGCAGCCACCCCAGCTGTAGAGAGTAGAGAATGAGACAAAAGAAACAAACCAAGAGCCTCAAGACCATTCATTGTAATTTCAGCTATGTTCTAACAATCTTATTTAAAAACAAACTGAAACCAGAAAATTAAGTGAGCAGAACAAGAAAAGAGATAGATCTTCAGGACGTGTAATGACAGAAGTCTCAATGCATTGGCAGGGGCAAAGGGAAGAGTGAGCAGTACCAAGAAAACAACACCTCAGCCATTGATTCATAGTTCATGTGTTTCCATTCATTTGGCTATTTGTCCCTGTGCTTTATCCAACCTTGGTCTCAACAATTCTCGCTCATATAAACCCTCCTCATTCTCGCTAATTGGACTCCCAGAGATCCACCCAGGGCCTAGTCATGGATCTCTGCATCCAGATCCCTCAGTAGTTGGATGAGGTTTCTAGCACAACAATTAGGGTGTTTGGCCATCCCATCACCAGAGTAGGTCAGTTCGGGCTGTCTCTCGACCATTGCCAGCAGTCTGTTGTGTGGGTATCTTTGTGGATTTCTGTGGGCCTCTCTAGCATGAGGGGTCCCCACTGGATCAGGCCCTCTGAATGGGTGAGACAGTTGATTGGCTTGATCTGTTTGGGAGGCATCCAGGCAGTGGGACCGGGTCCTGTGCTCATAGTATGAGTTGGCTGTTTGAAACCTGGGGCCTATGCAGGATTGTTTGGCTCGGCCTGGGAGGAGGTGACTAGACCTACCTGGACTGAGTCTACCAGTTGACCTCAAACTGTGGGGAAGGCTTTGCCCTGGAGGAGATGGGAATGGGGGGGGGGGTTTGGGGGGAAGGTGAGGGGGACGGGAGGGGGGAGAACAAGGGAATCCGTGGCTGATATGTAGAACTGAATTGTATTGCAAAATAAATTAAAAAAAAAAAAGAAAACAACACTCACCTCACCACCAAGCAGATTGCAGATTTGTTGTTTAAAAACATGAATTTCTTGAAGTCTGCAAACCAAATAATTGAAATTGTAATAATGTAATTTTCCAAACAAAGAAAAGCTAAGGACTATACAGGTTGACTGCCGAGTCCTACAGGATCTTCAAAGATGAGCTGGCATCATTACTTCTCAGACTATTCCACAAAATAAAGAAAGAACAATTAGAGACTCATTCTATGAAGCCAGTAGTGCCTTGAATAAAGACATAACAGCTCAAAATCAAAATATCAACAAATTTAATTGATAAACACAAATGCAAAAATCCTCTAAAAAGTGCTTATAAACCAAATTTAGAAACACATTAAAAAATCATAGATCATGATCAAGTTGAATTCATTACAGTAATTTAAGGATGGTTCAACATATGTGGCATGGTAAACATAATATATTATATAATATATTATACTAATATATATTAAAAGATAAAGAAAAAGCCTTTCACAAAATCCAACTTTCTGTCTTGATAAAGACCTCAAGAAACAAGAAGTAGGATAATACCTCAATACAATAAAGGTTCTCTATGGCAGACCTGTAGCTAAAGTTGTACTCATGGTGAAAAAAACAAAAGACATTTTCTTGAAAGTCGGTATCCACTATCACTTCTCTTTTTGAAGAGGTAGGGGGAAGGAGGGGGAGAACAAGAGGAAATCTTAGCCATAGAAGTAAAGCAAGAAAGAGAAATAAGAGGAATACAAATAGGAAAAGAAGTCAAAGTGCCCTGTCTGCAAGTGATATAATCCCATTCATTGAAAGCCCCTAAAAGCTCTACCAGAAGATTCTTAGCTGTTCTAAACACTTGCAGGTAAGTAACAGGACACAAAATGAGCTTACAGATTGGTAGCTTTTCTATATACCAATAGCTAACTCCTACAGTAACCTTTAAAAAATTAAACACCTAGGCATAAACTTAACCAGACATTGAAGACCTCCATAGAGGAACCTATGAGGCCCTGAAAAAAGAAATTGAAGAAGACACTGGAAGATGCAGAGACCTCTCATGCCCATGGTTGACAGACTGTTGTTAAAATGGCCATGTTACATAAATCAATATACAGATTTAATTCAATCTCAATCAAAATACCACAGAAATAGAACATACATCCTACATTTCATATGGAAACAACAAAGACCTTGAATAGCCAAATAAGTCCTATATCACAAGTACTGTTGGATGTATCACAACCCCTGATTTCAAACCATATTATAGAGGTATATTAACAAAACCATCTTGGTACTGGAATAAAAACCATCATACAGACTGTTGAATAGTATAGTTGATCCAAAAGTAAGCCTAAAGAACTGTTTATTCTTTTCTAAGGTACCCAAGAAAGATATAGGCAAGAAAATCTGTTCACCTTCTAGTGCTAGGAAAACAGGCTATTGAAATGTAAAAGACTGACTCTAGATTCCTACCCTTCCTACCCCAGTACAAAAATTAATTCAAAACATGTGGAGGGGACCAAAAATAAAAAACCTGCTTTAATACAATGACAGAAATTTGAAACTACTAGAAGAAAACATTGGGAAACATTTCCAGGTAATAGGCATAAGCAATGACTGTCTAAATAGAATTTCATTATTTCAGAGAATAAGATCAAGAATTGACAAATGAGATTTCATGAAATTACAAAAAAATTTGCATAGCAAAGGAAACAATAAGATAGCCTACAAAATACAAAATATTTTTATCAGCTATTTATCTGATGGGAATTATTATTTCTACAAGACCTAATAATCCAATAAGAAAAAAACGGACAATAGAACTGAATAGATGCTTTTTAACATGGAAAAATACACCTGATCATTAAATATATAGGACACCTTACAGTATCTTCATCCATTCTATATTGGAAAAATTATACTGAGATTCTCTCTTTTCTTGTTGGAATGGCTGTCACCAAGAAAACAATAACATGAGATGTAGGGAAAAGAAACTCTTATACTCTGTCTATGGGAAGTAAATGAGTCCACCCACATGAAGACTTCTCAGAGAACAAAAATAGACCTTTAACATGGTACCAGCTCTGGGTGTACCGTTCAAACACCAAAGCCAGTTTCCTATAGAGGATTGCTCTATGCTCACAGTTGTGGTGTAGTTCATCATAGCCATGCTATGGCAGGCATCACTTAGCATCAGCTCAACTGACATCATCAAAAATGTGATATAAACAATGTGGAGTTTTACTCATCCATGAAGGATTAAACAGTGCTTGTAGTAAAGTTAATGAAACTAAAGTTCTTTGTTTGAATTAAAATAAGCCACTACCATGAAAATAAAACGTTCTTGTGTGGAATGTAGTGTGAAAAAATGTGAAAGATAAAGGGTACAGTGTATTGTGGAGTTGGTGAAGATCTTTTCCCATTCTGTAGGCTGCAGTTTTTCTTATTTTCTGTGTCCTTTGCCTTACAGAAGCTTCTCAGTTTCAGGAGGTCCCATTTATTAATTGTTGCTCTCAGTGTCAGTGCTATTGGTGTTATATTTAGGAAGCGGTTTCCTGTGCCAGTGCATTCAAGGCTACTTCTCACTTTCTCTTCTATCAGGTTCAGTGTAACTGGTTTTATAGTGAGGTCTTTGACACTTGGACTTGAATTTTGTGCATGATGATAGATAGGGATGTATTTGCAAACTTCTACATGTTGAAGAAGTTATGCTAGCATCATTTGTTTTTTCCATTGTACAGTTCTGGCTTCTTTGTCAAAAATCAGATGTTCATAGGTGTGTGGATTAATGTCAGGGTCTTCAATTCAATTCCATTGATCCACATGTCTGTTTTTATGCCAGTACCAAGCTGTTTTTATTACTATAGCTCTGTAGTAGAGCTTGAGGTAAGGGATGGAGATGCCTCTAGAAGTTCCTTTCTTGTACAGGATTCTTTTGAGACTTAAAGTTCTTGTCATACAGGTCTTTCACTTGTTTGGTTAGAGTTACCCCAAGATATTTCATGTTATTTGTGGCTTTTGTAAAGGGTGATATTTCCCTGATTTCTTTCTCAGCCCGTTTATTACTTGTATATAGGAGGGCTACTGATATTTTTTTTAGTTAATCTTGTATCCTGCCACATTACTGAAGGTGTTTATCAGTTGAAGGAGTTCCCTTGTAGAATTTTTGGGGTATACTATCTTATCATCTGCAAATAGCAAAAGTTTGACTTCTTCCTTTCCAGTTTGTATCCCCTTGATCTCCTTTTTTTTTGTCTTATTGCTCTAGCTAGAACTTTGAATACTATATTGAATAGATATGGAGAGCCTTGTCTTGTTCCTGATTTCAGTGGAATCATTTTGAGTTTCTCTCCATTTAGTTTGATGTTCGCTGTCGGATTGCTGTATATTGTTTTTATTATGTTTAGGTATGTTCCTTGTATCCCTTATCTCTCCAAGACTTTTATCATGAAGGGGTGTTGGATTTTGTTGAAGACTTTTTCAACATCTAATGAGATGATCACGTGGATTTTTTTCTTTCAGTTTGTTTATATGGTGTATTACATTGACAGAGTTTCATTTGTTAAACCACCCCTGCATCTCTGGGATGAAGCCTGCTTGATCATGGCGGATGATTTTTTTTTTTTTTTTTTTTGATGTTCTTGGACTCGGTTTGCTAGTATTTTATTGAGAATTTTTTCATCAGTGTTCATGAGAGAGATTTGTCTGTAATTCTCATTCTTTGTTGCATCTTTCTGTGGTTTGGGTATCAGGGTAATTGTAGCCTCATAAAAAGAGTTTAGCAGTGTTCCTTCTGTTTCTATTGTGTGAAACAATTTATTGGTATTAGCTCTTCTTTGAAATTCTGGAAGAATTTTGTGCTAAAACCATCTGGCCCTGGGCTTTTTTTTAGTTTGGAGACTTTTAATGACTGCTTCTATTTCTGTATGGGGTTATAGGTCTGTTTAAATTATTTATCTGATCTTCATTTAATTTTGGTATGTGAAACCTATCCAGAAAACTGTCCATTTCTTTTAGATTTTCCAATTTTGTAGAGTACAGCTTTTCTGAGTATGACCTAATGATTCTCTGGATTTCCTCAGTGTCTGTTGTTATGTCCCCCTTTTCATTTCTGATTTTTGTTAATTTGTTTATTCTGTCTCTGCCTTTGGTTAATTTGGAAAAGGGCTTGTCTATCTTGTTGATTTTCTCAAAGAACCAACTCTTTGTTTCATTGATTCTTTGTATTGCTCTCTTTGTTTCTATTTTCTTCATTTCAGCCCTCAGTTTGATTGTTTCCTGTTGCCTACTCCTCCTGGATGAGTTTGCTTCTTTTTGTTCTAGAGCTTTCAGGTGTGCGTTAAGTTGCTTGTGTGAGATTTCTCCAGCTTCTTTATGTAGGCATGTAGAGCTATGAACTTTCCTCTTAGCACTGCTTTCATAGTGTCCCATAAGTTTGAGTATGTTGTACATTCATTTTCATTGAATTCTAGGAAATCTTTAATTTCTTTATTTCTTCCTTGTCCCAGTGGTAATTCAGTTGAGCATTATTCAGTTTCCATGAGTTTGTAGACTTTCTGTAATTTGTGTTTTTGTTGAATTTTAACTTTAAACTATGGTGATCCAATAAGATACAGGGTGTTATTTCAATTTTTAGTATCTGTTGAGATTTGCTTTGTGACTGAGTATGTGTTCAGTTTTAGAGAAGGTTCCATGAGGTGCTGAGAAGAAGGTATATTCTTTTATGTTTGGGTGAAATGTTCTATAGATGTCTGTTAAGTCCATTTAAATCATAACATCTGTTAGTTCCCTTATTTCTCTGTTAAGTTTCTGTTTAGCAGACTTGTCCATTGGTAAGAATGGGGTGTTGAAGTCTCCCACTATTAGTGTGTGGGGTTTGATGCGTGATTTAAGCTTTAGTAATGTTTCTTTTACAAATTTGGGTGTCCTTGTATTTGGAGCATAAATGTTCAGAATTGAGACTTTCTCTTGATGGATTTTTCCTGTGATGAATATGAAATGCCCTTCTTCATCTCTTTTGATTGATTTTGTTTGAAGTCTATTTTCTTAGATATTAGGATAGCTACAGCAGCTTATTTCTTAGGTCCATTTGATTGGAAAGTTTTTTCCCAACTCTTTACTCTGAGGTAATGTCTGTCTTTGAGGTTGTCTTTTTTTTTTTTTCCAAGACAGGGTTTCTCTGTGTAGCTTTGGTGCCTGTCCTGGATCTCACTCTGTAGACCCGGCTGGCCTTGAACTCACAAAGATCCGCCTGGCTGTGCCTCCCTAGTGCTGGGATTAAAGGCGTGTCCTACCATCACCTAGCTGAGGTGTGTTTCTTATATGCAGCAGAAGGATGGATCCTGTTTTGGTATCTATTCTGTTAGTCTGTGTTTTTTTATAGGTGAAGTGAGTCCATTTATATTAATGACCAATGTTTGTTAATTCTTGTTATTTTTTGGTGGTAGTGTGTGTGCGTGTTTCCCTTTGGGATTTGTTGATATGAGGTTATCTGTTGCCTGTGTTTTGGTGGTTGCAGCTAGCTTTTTTGAGTTCGAGTTTTCTTCTAGTACTTTCTGTAGGGCTGGATTTGTGAATATGTAATGTTTAAATCTGTTGTTTTGTCTTTTTTTTTTTTTTTTTTCCAGAGCTGAGGACCGAACCCAGGGCCTTGCGCTTGCTAGGCAAGCGCTCTACCACTGAGCTAAATCCCCAACCCCGTAATGTTTAAATCTGGTTTTGTCATGAAATATCTTGTTTTCTCCATCTACAATGATTGAAAGCTTTGCTAGGTATAGTAGTCTGGGCTGGCATCCATGGTTTCTTAGTATCTGTCCAGGACCTCCTGGCTTTCATAATTTCCTTTGAGAAGTCAGGTATAATTCTGATAGGTCTGCCTTTATATGTTACTTGACCTTTTTCCTTTACTGCTCCTAAGATTCTTTCTTTATTCTGTATGTTTAGTGTTTTGACTATTATGTGACGAGAGTACTTTTTTTTTGTGGTCCAGTCTATTTGGTGTTCTGTACACTTCTTGTACCTTCATAGGCATGTCTTTCTTTAGGTTGGGAAAGTTTTCTTCTATAAAGAAATATATATTTCTTTGAATATATATTTCTGTTGAATATATTTTCTGTGTCTTTGAGCTGGAATTCTTCTCCTTCTTCTATCCCTATTATTCTTAGGTTTGGTCTTTTCATGGTGTCTCAGATTTCCTGGATGTTTTGTATTAAAAATTTGGATTTAACATTTTCTTTGATAGATGAATCTATTTCCTCTATCGTGTCCTCAATGCCTGAGATTCTCTCTTCCATTTCTTGTATTCTGTTGGTTAAGCTTGCCTCTGTACTTTCTGTTCGTTTACTCAGATTTTCCTTTTCCTGAACTCCCTGTTTGTGTTTTCTTTATTGCTTCTATTTCAATTTTCAAGTCTTGAACTGTTTCCTTCACCTGTTTGATTGTTTCTCTTGGGTTTCTTGACCTTCTTTAAGAGATTTCTTGATTTCTTCCAATTTTTGGTTTGTCTTTTCCTCCATTTCTTTAAGTGAATTTTTCATTTTCTCTTTTAGGTCCTCTATCATCTTCATAAAGTTGTTTTTTTATATATTTTTATTTTATAATTAATTTAATTTTACATATCAGCCACAGATTACCCTGTCCTCCCTCCTCCCACCCTCCCAGCCTTCCCCCTCAATCCCCACCTCCCATTCCCACCTCCTCCAAGGCAAGTTCTCCCCTGGAGATTCAACTCAGTCTGGTAGATTCAGTTGAGGCAGGTTCAGTCCCCTCCACCCTACACCAAGGCTGAGCAAAATGTCTCAGCATAGGTCCTAGATTCCAAAAAGCTAGCTCATGCACTAAGGGACAGGTCCCGGTTCCATTGCCTGGGGGCCTCCTTAATAGTTCAAGCTAATCAACTGTCTCACTTATCCAGAGGGCTTGGTTCAGTTCCATGGGAACTCCTCAGCTATTGGTTCACAGTTCATGTGTTTCCACTAGTTTGGGTATTTGTCCCTGTGCACAAAAAGTTATATTTATTATAACTTATATTTATTATTCATTATTAGTTATTTCTCTAGACACTGCAGCCAAATACCTGATAAGAAGCAAATGGAGAGAGGAGTGGTTTACTTTGGTTTACAGTTGAAGGCTATGTCCACCATAGTGGGAAAGGCACTGTGGTAGGAGCTGCTTACAGCTGTGATGGCATGAGATTATCATCTTGGTGAATCAAGAAACGTTGAATGAGGAAGGATCAGAGTCAGGCTGTGAACTTCCAGTCCTTCTGTGCCCCTCCGTGACCCATATCAGGCAAGCAGAATCTACCTTCTAAAAGTTATACAACCTCCCAAAGCAGCACCTCAAGCAAGCTAGGACCCAAATGGTCAAACATAAGCCTGTTGTGGTTATTTTATATTATCTAGTGATTTCTAACTTTTAAATTAGGATTTTTCTTTTTCTTTTCTTTTATCTGCATTTTCTTACTATCTGAATCCAGGAGTGAATATTACATTCAGACAAGGGTTCAGATTGTAAAATATTTTAGATTTTATGAATTTTTTTTTTTTTTTTGGTTTTTCGAGACAGGGTTTCTCTGTGTAGCTTTGCGCCTCTCCTGGAACTCACTTGGTAGCCCAGGCTGGCCTCGAACTCACAGAGATCCGCCTGGCTCTGCCTCCTGAGTGCTGGGATTAAAGGCGTGCGCCACCACCGCCCGGCAGATTTTATGAATCTTAAGGCTAGAACTTTATAGTTCAAAAAGCCACATGTAGTATGTGTTGTGACTTTGTTCTAATTTTCACATAATACAAATGAAACTTTACTAGACAATAGCTGATGTTAGCTGGGCACACTAATTAGCCTATCCATGTTTTCAACAAACTCATAATTCAATGGTCTTTATTTTTAAAATGTATTTCCACTCCACTCCTCTAAAGTATCTTATTTCATATTTTAAGTCTTTTTTCTAATAAGTATATGTGTACATGGTATGTGTGTGTGCATGTGTGTACATAAGCACAAACACACAATCATGTTTGACCTAACTCCATATATATATATATATATATATATATATATATATATATATATATATATATATATATATATATACACATACATACATATGGGGGGTTGATATATTTTTCACCCCAATAAACTTATCTGGGGTTCAGAGACAGAACAGCCACTATATTAAACATAAGTGTAGGCAGTGGTAGCACATGCCTTTAATCCTAGCATTCTGGAGGCAGAGATCCGTCTGGATCTCTGTGAGTTCAAAGCCATACTGGAAGCAGCCAGGCATGGTGACACACGCCTTTAATCCCAGGAAGTGATGGCAGGAAGCGGAAAGGTGTATAAGGCATGAGGACCAGGAACTGCTTTTAGCAGCAGTTCAGCTGAGATCCATTAGGATGAGGATTCAGAGGCTTTCAGTCTGAGGAAACAAGATCAGCTGAGGAATTGGCGAGGTGAGGTTGGCTGTGGCTTGTTCTGTTTCTCTGATCTTTCAGCATTTACCCCAATAACTGACACCAGGTTTGTTTTTATTAATAAGACCTTTTAAGATTCGTGATATATATAAACTTATCTGGGGTTCAGAGACAGAACAGTGTATACACACACACACACACACACACACACACATACATCTTGCTATAAACTCACTGATTTGCAAGAAAGAATTACTGTAAACAATTCAGTTGGCAACTTGTCACATGCTTACCTTCTTAGGTAGAAGTTTCAAAACCTGAGCTGAGTATAGAATAGTTAGTATAGTGGTTGATAGAGAACATGACACAGTTGATCTACTCCTCTGGAATCCCATGCTTTCCTTGGCTTCTGATTATCTGTTGTTAGTTTCAACTGTGAGTCTAACACTCAGTGGGGCCCTGCTCACATATTAGCCAACTGATTTTCATTGTTGAATGGACCTCCTCCAATAGGCAAGCCAGATCTTTTGGACCTAACAACAGAATAAAAACACCTGTATATAAGCCCTTATAAATCCTTTGCTTTTGTCACATTTGCTTTTGTGAAGAAAATAAAATTGCAAAGCAAGTCACCTGGCCACATCCCAAGTAACTATGGGAAGAGGAATGTACAAGTCTTGGCTATCACAAAGTGATTATTTACAAGTCTTTAATGTAGTTCTCTTATAAAGCTCTGAGAAGTCTCCTTTGACTGTTCTCTGTTTTAGTATCTTTCATTTGGTACCATCTCATCTTCTTAAGGTCTAGGAAATCAGCTAGAGAATTTCTTCCTTGGTAGTATCTTTTAGTTTCATAACTTTACAAAATAGTACTGGATTTTAAATTTATTTATTTATTTTTATTTTATTTTTTTGTTTTTTTTTTGAGACAGGGTTTCTCTGTGTAGCTTTGTGCCTTTCCTGGATCTCACTCTGTAGACCAGGCTGGCCTCAAACTCACAAAGATCTGCCTGGCTCTGCCTCCCAGTGCTGGGATTAAAGGCGTGAGCCACAACCGCCCGGCTTAAATTTATTTTTTAATCCAGACTGTTCTCCCAAACTCCATGTTTCCAGTTTAATTAGTATTTGACTTTGATGTCTATACACTTGGACCCCTTATATAAACATGTATGAAGTGAAACTCCTAATACTAGTCCTCCTAATCTTGCTCATTTTAGGCAATGGCAAATACATCTTGAAAATGGAAGCTTTTCCTTATTTTTCATACTCTTTTTAAAATAACTTAGCAGATTGCCTTTCCCTTCAGAATGTGACCACTGTTCTCTACTTCCAAAATTGCTACCCCTGTCTAAGACCTCTTAAACTCTTTTCACATGTGACTCCTTTTCACTAGAGGAGTTTTTATAGAGCCATGAGTATGTACATATATCAATTATTTAGGGAAATTGAATGCTTACTGATAATAAATCATAAAGATCTTTAGTTTAAAACAATTCTTTGATATACGTATTATTTTACCATTCTTTAAAGATGAAAGCATTTCAATCAATGATATGGAGTTGATTTTTACATAAAGCATTAAAACTTCGCTGAATATTTGATGCTTAAGGACATAGAGCACCTTCACCATTTCCAGAATTGACCGATGTTTTTATTTTATAATTCTTAATTCTGAGACTACCACTTCAAGTAAATAAGTAACATAAAATGGCAAGAGTATATGTAGGGCCTTTTTATAAAATGTTGGAAATGTTTTCCTAATCCAAAGGCAAAACTCATTTTACAATTTTTGTGAAACTTAAGTTAGCAACTCAAACAGCAGTACTAAAAACCAAACATTCTACCCAAAAAAACTGCTTTAATTTGATATTTTAATGCTGAGGAATGACACTTGCAAATTGTGTATTTTCCATAATTAAAGTATTATATTCATATGAGGTCAGAAAACTTCATATGTGTAAAAATACTGTAATTCATGACATACAGTAGTCCTGAATCAGTGCCAAGGTTTTTTCATGTAATTTTTTTGTTGGTTTTATGTGGTATGATAGCATGTGCAATGCAAAGTGTGCAAATTGTGTGTTGAGAACCAAGGCTTCAGTGAAGTCACATGTTACTAAATGGGTAAGCACATCTCATATTCATTATGTATCTAATTTTAAATTAATGTTTGGTCTTTGCATTTAGAAACCTTTTACTGTTGTCAGTTTTCCTTTTCTGCATGGGATTGGAAGCCAAGGCTTCAGAAACTGGGCTGTAGCTTAAGCTACTTTCCTTCCTCGACTGAATTGCTGTGGTTAGCCCCTTAGTCTCACACAGTGTGCTCTTCACAGCAGTCCATTCCCAGGGGCAACAAGCAGGAGTGACAGCAGCATGCTTTAAAACATTGTCAGTCCTCATATCGAAATGAAAAGAACTTCATTCTTTTCATTCTTGCTTTAGCGTGATTGCTTACCCTTGAAGACCTGTAGGCAGTTGTACACAGTTTGTTTTCTTAGATCTTAACAACTACTAGAATAGCTTTTGTTCAGTATTCCTGTAAACTAAAAACTTGTCTTTTACAAAAATAATTATTTGGAATAAAAACTGAAAGTGAATAAACTTCAGACAATCAAAATAACACATTAAATAAGGTCTAAGAATAAGCATTGAGTTTAGAGTTCCTTTAGAATTAAAATTATCCAATTCCCAGAAGAAAGATACTATGTATAAAATAACTATAGTTCAACTAATTTTGTAGTATTGGTGTTTAAAGTTTGGAACAGTGAGGAAATATGTCTCCCAAAGTTTATTTTTTGTACCTGTGACAGTTTTAGTAGTACTGCTCTTCTGGGGCTGGTGTATCTGTATATTAGGTAAAGGAGATGATGCATCTCACCACTTTTCCTTCTCAACTTTATGTGCTCTTTTTTCTTTTTTCAACCTACCGAGTCTGCTCAGTACTGCCAGTATATACATGAGTGTAGGGCCATCTACTGGAACATGGGGCCACATCCCTTAAGGAAACTGACTCCCTCTCCCAGCAGCCCTCAGTTACCAATATCTCCTTAATTAGGCATAGAATGTCATGACCCCCTCTGTAGTGGTTTGAATGAGAATGATCACAATAGGCTCAAATGTTTGAATACTTGGTCCCCTGGTGGTGGAAGTATTTGAGAAAGATTAGGAGGTGTGGTCTTGTTGGAGAATGTGTGTCATTGGGGGTGGGCTTTGAGGTGTCAAAAGCCTACACCATTTGATTAGTTCTCTTTCCCTGTCTCATGTGTGTGGATCACATATGCTTCTCAGTTACTATTCCAGTGCCATGCTTGCCATGCCATGCCTGCCTGCATGGCTGCTGTGATAGTCATGTACTAACGCTCGGGCACTGTGAGCTGCTGTGAGTTCTTGTGTGCAACAGCCCTGTCATGTCTGAAAAACATGGTTGCTGTTGTCATGCACTCTCTCTGGCTCTTAAAATCTTTCTATGTCATCTTCTAGGATTATCCCTGAGCTTTGGGTTGAGAAAAGAATTTTATCCCCTTAGTTTTGATATGAAGATTGAAGGTATTTTAAAAACAGGCTGCTGT
This sequence comes from Peromyscus californicus insignis, assembly GCF_007827085.1. Taxonomy (NCBI): domain Eukaryota; kingdom Metazoa; phylum Chordata; class Mammalia; order Rodentia; family Cricetidae; genus Peromyscus; species Peromyscus californicus. The sequence continues at coordinate 50,183,863 of NW_026294402.1, read as the reverse complement.
TGCTCCTGCTGGTTGCCCTGTGGGGAACATACTGTTGTGAGGAATTGTGACCTAGTTGTGTAGAGTTCATTACACCACAGGTTTTTAGTCTCTTTGTTTCTTCATGTTGACTATTTGTGGGTTTCTATTGTGATTGTCATCTATTACAAAAGGAAGCGTCTCTGATGAGTGTTAAATGATGCACTAATCTATGGGTACAAAGGCAAATACTTAAGAGGCAGTTTAATACTATGTCCATTTAGTAGAATAACAATAGTAAGTTCTCTCCTTGGGCTTATGACGTCCTCAACCATGGGTCCTTGGCCAAGTTAAGAGTGTCAGACATGATTTCTATCTTAGAGACTAGAATTCTTTAACTTAATGTGCCCCAAAGAAATGGAGTTCTCAGTCTTGAATAAAGGAGGTTGGTCGAATATAGTAGAAATCAGGTAAAATTCATATGAGTTTATAAGATTTTTTTTAACTTTGAATGTTATATATTTTTGTATGTGTGTTAACACCTTTATACACATGTATGTATATATGAATGTATATGCACGCGTGCACGCACATACATACACACACACACACACACACACACACACACACACACACACACACACACACGCTGACTTGCTAGATTTGTCTGTTAAGAAGACTTACAAACAGTGACTTAATGGCAGTTTTGTTCACTAATGCTCACAGATTTAGGACCTGAAATATCATTTCTCATAAAAAGAAAGAAAGATACGTTGAATTGGGAGATTCCATATCTGAATACAATGTCACACATCTGGTAAGGAAGGTCTTAAAGACTACTGTTATATTATTAAAGAACTCAGGCATCAACTTGAAGAGTCTCCTTGTAAAAGATGGGCAGTTAGAATTTCATGAAGGATAATTAATTGTACTGATTGATTGAAACATAGCAAACAAGTGGAAGCCATGAGTTTATAACATTCAAAAAAGTCAATTATTTCTGGAAGATAATAAAATCAGTAAAGGGAAAGAGTCAGACATTCTTCCTGCCTCTTCTACATGAATTTGGTAACTAAATAGTACATGTAAAATTTTTTTCCTTTAAAATTATTCCTGATTATATGTAAAAATTATACTTTTTCCTCTCACTCTGGTTTATTGTCCTTCTTTCAAAAGAAAACCAGCACTTTAACCATTAAGTGAAGCAACCATGTTACAATAGGGTATCAGCACTTGAGTAGTCTGGAGTAGAAACTTTGATATGGAATAGGGCAGTATGGTCTGCTAACGGGAATCCAATAAGAATGAATGGAGCTTCTCTATGGAAAGACATCTTAGGAAAGTTTGCCAGAGTCCATTTGAGGGATGGGGAGTTGAGGTGGGAAGCAATGGCAAACAATGTCAAAACTCAAATTTATCAGAGAGCCCCAAATGGGCAATAAAAGCCCTAGTGTGGACAATGGCATATATACAGTAACACAGACAATATGTTTTGGAGGATAATTGGCTAAATATGTAGATATATTAGGGGTGGTAAAAGACAGGTTGCTAACTACTAGAGAGAACAGTTATTATAGCCAGAAAAAAATAGCAAAACTCTCTGGTATTGAATTAGATTATGAAAATGTGTGTTTTCTAATATATATGGATAAACATAGATGTATAAATGTAAAGTGGTATGCAGACATTCCTAGCTTGCTCCATTGAGGAGATGCTTAGTAGCAGAACAGTTGATAACATTAGGTACATCCAACATACTCATCTAAGTGTGTGGTTTGCACAGTTCTCTAAAACAGAAAATGATGTCATTTTTTCCATACCAAGAGATACCAGCAACAAATTGAGGATTGAGATCTATGAAGCCTTAACTAGTTATTTTCTATCAATAAAAATTGAGAGTCAGATGTTGGGATAAGAACCTGAAAGATCAGAGGAGCAGGGGAGCAGCCACTGGTGACTTCCTACCTTTTCCATTTCTTCCTCCAAAAAGGCCAGGACCCTCCTCTCAGCCCCGCCTTACTACTTCCTGTCTCCTATCTGTCTATAGTCCTCCAAATATCTATGGTTAATTTTGGTCAGCTAGTTGCTAGCTTCACCCTCTGACTCCAAGCAAGCTTTATTTGTCAGAACACAATCAAAATATCACACAACAGAGTTACACTTAAGCTACTTATTTAGAATGCAGTTAGAGGTTATACTAGTTTAGGAAAATGACAATAGTAGGATCTCCTTTAGGTTCCAGCCTCACCAGTCATGGGTAGTTAGCTAGATTTAGAGTTCCAGGTATGAATTCCCTCCTATTGAGCAGATCTTAAATCTAGTTAAATGACTGTTGGTTACCTCCTGGATGTAAGTGCCACTATTTCACTACGTTGCCATTCTGGTTATTGTTATGGTTCAAAGGTGTTAATTGGGATAGGAGTGCTGAATGCTTTTCTCTCTTGGCAACTTCCGTGGCTCATTCTGATATTATGAGAACTAATCCTCAGGGAAGAGGTTCCAAGATCATAAAACCAGATTGATCATCCACAGTATCTGAAGTTTGTGGTGTCTTCAGCAATAGGGTCTTACCTTCTTTTTCTGGAAAGCACCAATGGCAACAGCAACAGCCTACATTGTCTTGGGAAATCTCTTGTACTCTTCTGACCAACAACTCAAAAAGAAGTTTCCCATACTTGCCACTGGGGCTTTTTAGATAGTCTCTGGTTTGTCGGGGGAAGTGTTAGCACCCCAAGTGTTACAACTTCAACGTGTGTTGTATATTGTACTTTTAAGTGAACAAATGATATAATTCCCTAGAGATTGTTCTGTATTTACATCTGTCAATGACAAATTTGAGCTTAGAGTTGTTGAAATTTGTTCATATTTTAAGAATAAAATGTCCATCTCTTAACATTCTCCACAAAGCTGTTTACATAACAGATACTTCTCATACATTAGGCAAGGAATTACTTTCTCTACTTTTGCTTTTTGCTAAAAAAAATTACCTGTCAAAAGTAACCCTAATAACGATTTCTGTGTTGAAAGCTGCCTTCTCTAAGCTGCTTTTGTCCATAGACTTTAGGAAAGATACAGACTTCAGCTTGACTTCTGCAGTGCTCTATAATTATTGATAATAACCATCAAAATCTGATGTTTTGTTTTTCTTGAAAGGGGCTATATTGTCTGTGCCGCTTGAGTAGTGGCAGGGAAAGGCACTGGGGTTTAGCTCATGTTACCAAGTACCCCCTTGATTTGGCATTCTTCCTTGAAGGTAGGTTCATATGTACCTCAGACTGATTTAACTCAGTGAAATATAAGCTCCTTTCATTCTGTGAATTAAAATGGTCCTTGTACTTCCCTAAGTCCTTCTGGTTTCCAATGGAATGTGAGCATTCTTGGTAAGAATACTGCCAGCTTCTGTTATTATGGCTGGATATTCAGTTACATACTGGCAGACTTATTCAACCAAAAGCCAAAGTAGTTACTTATCCATTGCACAGTGAAGTTTACTGCTAGTGCTCTTCTCCATGGTTAAGATCAGTAACTAGTGTTAGATGGGAGTCTGTTTCCTACTTGATTAGAAGAGAAATGATGCTGGTATTGTTTTATATTTTGTATTCCGCTTTTCCTTTTGTTTGGTCTAGACCTTGTTAAGGTTTAGTAATTACAGTTGATTTAGACAATGATTTATTTATTGCCTATTGTAGTGAATGGTATTAGGTGCAATCTCTGATATTAAAAGAGTCTGGGGAGGCAGAATGAGGGAGAAGGGGGAAGGCAGGGGAGAGGAGAGGAGAGGAGAGGAGGGGAGAGAGAGAGAGACCTGGCTTTTAAGATAAAGAAACTATAATGTAGAAAATGAAATAAGAGCACTTGCTGTTCTTTCAGCAGAATTGAATTTGATTCCCAGGCACCCACATAGACGTTCAAAACAGTCATTAACTCCAGTCCCACAGGGACAGACATAGTCTGTCTTCCACAGGCACTGGACATTCCAATGCTTCACAAATAGGTTTGCATGCAAAACAGCCACACATATAAAACAAACAATGACAGAGGGAGGCATGAAGGGACTAAGGAGATACAAGTTACTAGGAGAAGTTCCTGTAATCCACAAGGATGAACCCACTTTAGACTACTAGCAGTAGTGGAGAAGGTGTCTGAACGGGCCTATCCTGGTGAATCAGATTGGTGAATACCTTAACTGTCATCATAGAGACTTCATCCAATAACTGATGGAAGCAGATGCAGAGATCCAAAACCATACACCAGGCTGAGCTCTGAGAGTCCAGTAGAAGAGAGGGAAGAGGGATTAAATGAGCAATGGTTATGGGCATCAAGATCTTGATGGGGACATCTACAGAGACAACTGAACCAAGCTTAAAGGAATTCAAGAATTTTAGCCTGACAGCTATGGAACCTGCATGGGACCAGACTAGACCCTATGCATATGGGGGACTGTGTATATTTAGCTGGACCTGTTTGAGGGGCCCCTGGCAGTGTGATCAAGATTATCCCTGGTGTATGAGCCAGCTTTCTGGATTCCATTACCTATGTTCAGACACGAAAGACTAGCAAGTGCTCTTAACAGCTGAACCATCTCTACAGTCTCCATTTTCTGGAAAAAAAAAAAAAAGAAACCTACTTATCTTTGTTTCTCTTTGTAGGCATAGTGTATAGAGGTCTGAGGAATTCCTCAGACTCAGTTTCCCCTTCTAGCATGTGGTTCCTAAAGATAGAACTCAGGTCCTCAGGCTTCAATATTTCACTAGGCCAGGCTGTGAGTTTTGAATGAAGCCTAGACCAAAAATAATGAACTGTGTAATGAACATGGATGCAAAAATCTTAAGTTAAAAAAAATCTAATTAAGACGAGATGCACATAAAAAGAGTAGTATTTCTAATCAAATACCATTTATTATAGCAATACAATATTTATCAATACCAGGGTAGAAAATCTTTCTTTATTTTCTGATTTATATTAGCTCTTTGCATACCATAGTTGGTTAAAAAATGTTTTGACTGAATAAATAAAGTCTTTACATTTGTTTTACTACATGAAAGGGAAAAATCCACATGGTATCTTAGTGATGTCAAAACAATGATTTGAACAATTCCATCTCTCTCCCTCTTTTTTAATCTCATTGCACAATTGACTTAAAAAATTAATAAATGAGACTATCTTAAAAAAATGAAATAATATCCCTAGGGGTAATACACATGGTATGTGCTGGCTCCAGATTTTAAGCATAGGTACTTTGGTTTTTAGAGTTTATATTCTTTCTTTGACTTACTGATAGATGAGACTTAAACTGTAGTTCACTGCTGCTTTTTGAGTTGTAGTTACTATTGTATTCTTTGACAAATTTTTAAATTTTATCTGAATAAATTTTAAGTAAAATTGTATTTTATGAAATTACTCTTCTGTGAACCAATCTTCTCTACTTGGGTTGACTAATGTGGCATGGGAGTTGGAGATCAAATGTGTGAGTCCCAGTAGTAAATTTCACAGCTGATTGGCCTTGAGAAAGTTGTCTAACTTCCCTGAGCCTTCTTTAGCTTCCTCAGTTTTCAGACACAGTACGAAGTGACAGTGTTACTAAAATGACTAAAGAAAGTCCATACATGAAGTTAATTTGTAGCCTATAAGATTAATAGATATTGGTAATATTAAAGAAGAAATTTCTTGTCAACAGTATTCACTCAATAAATAACTAATGAGTACATTTTTGTACACCTAATGTGTTCAGTGGTAGATAAGGAACCTCTTTCATGAACTTGACACTGTATGTTCTGTGCAGTCCAGAGAAGGATCTACAACAGTCATACTTTCAATTTTAAATGAGTGAGTTTATTAAGTATATAGTGAGCAAACACTAAATAGTGAATAGAAAATAGAAGCAGAAGATGTGGTTGATATATTGTGCACCCCAATAAACTTATCTACAGAACAGTCAGAGAACAGAAACAGCCACTACATTAAACATAGAGGTTAGGCAGTGGTAGCACACACCTTTAATCCCAGCACTTGAAATCTTATGTCTTGTTGGGAAAAACACATAGCTTTTAGGCTTTTAGCAGCAGTTCAGCTGAGATCCATTCGGATGAGGACTCAGAGGCTTCAAGTTTGAGGAAACAAGATCAGCTGAGAAGTTGGCAAGGTGAGGTTAGCTATGGCTTCTTCTGTCTCTCTGATCTTTCAGAATTTACCCCAATACCTGGCTCTGTGTGTTTTATTAATAAGACCATTTAAGATTCATGTTACAAGAAGATATATAGCAAAACATTGACAAATTGGCTACTCAGTCCATCCAACAGAGACAAGTGAATAGCTCAGTTGAGAGAGCAAGCAAAAGGTTACATCAATTTGGGGGCTTACAAGTGTCTAGCAGAAATTGACTAGGGAACCACTGGAGTTCCAATTAAGAGAGTCACAGGGCAGAGCATGAAGTCCCCATAGTTGAGGCTTTCAAGTAAAGGGACAAATAGCATCGATAGCATCATCAAATCTGGTGCTCACAACACACAGCAAAAAAAGGGAAATTAGAGTAGTGACCTAGAATTCCTGATTGAACTTTTCTCCATGGATGAGCTTCCTGTGTCTGAACATCTGCCTTCATGTTCTCACTGTATGCATTTTATATCAGGGGATAAACAGCAGTCACCTCTGCTGGAAATGGCTTGGTTTCTAGATGTTCTTGAGGACAGTAGTTTTTTTTTTTTTTTTTTTCTTTTCTTTTTGGTTTTTTGAGACAGGGTTTCTCTGTGTGGCTTTGCGCCTTTCCTGGAACTCACTTGGTAGCCCAAGCTGGCCTCGAACTCACAAAGATCCACCTGCCTCTGCCTCCCGAGCGCTGGGATTAAAGGCATGTACCACCAACGCCCAGCGAGGACAGTGTTTTTAATACCCTAAGCTTCTTGTCTTCCCTCTCTGTTACAGAGATAGGGATCAACCTGACCCAGACCAGGGTTTAGGGAAACACTTAGCATAAACATATTTGTTTCTGAAGTTGGGGGGATTACCCCACTTTTAGAGCAAGTTTCTTTGATAACTCAAATGGCACACAACAATTGAGCAATATAATGTAAATTACATTTGCTTTTGCACTGCCTAATTCAATAGCTTCTAGTCGCACATGCATTACCACTAAACTCTTAAAATTCAATACAATTTAGTGTTCAGTGCTTAGTATACTCCATGTGCTCAATAACCACATGGAGCTGGAAATTACCATGTTGGGATAAGCAAACAAAGAACATATATGTCATTATAGAAAACTCTTCATGGGAAAAGCACACATTAAACAGCGCATTAAGTATTTAATTTGCCTGTGATAAGTGCATTAAAGAAATAGCCAAAGTACAGAAAGTGACTTCTGTGATAAAATCAGAGAGATATATAGGGATTTCCTATGTAATGTGAGAGTGGAGAAAGCATTTCAGGAGGAAATGAAGAGTATTTTCAAAGACTAAGACAGAAAGAAAAGGAATTGAGATCCAGAAGAACCTCATTGCAGTTTGTGTAGAGGGTTTAGCTCTGCTGATGAAGAGGGGACCTCCCTAGGCTGTAATAGGAGACATAAGAAGAGATGAGTGACTAGAGGTAATGATGAGACTTGGTTTTCTTCTACTAGCCTCTGTTCTCTGTATGAAACATAAGCTCATAAAAATAAACGAGAGAGGAGCTCGTCCAATGTAAGTAATGAATGAAACAACAGAGGGTATGTCTAATACAGTTTTTTAAGAATTTGATTGTAGTTATGTCTTGTGGAGTCTGTCATACTTGAAAAGTTTGAAGACAGATGAGAGAGGGAGAATAGACTTGGGGAGTATCTGGAAGACCATCTGGCAACTCATTGACTGCTCGAGGGAATCAATAGGAAAGAAGGATGGACCAAGAAGTAAAGGAAAGTAAAGGGAGGGCTACTATGAGATGTTAACCTTAGCTCCTTCTCTGAGGAATCTTACAACCTAGAAAATGTATGGCACTCCTAAATAGAAAGCAAATGAATACTCTTGTTCTAGTAAGGAATACCAAACTGCCTAAACTGCCTATAAAGTAGACCGTGGGAAGATCAACATTGAGGGAATTTTCAGTGCTTCTATATCTGAGTCTAACAGGAGGATTTGGATCAGAATGTGAAGCCTTCTCAGGTTCTTTACTCATGTTCAGATCATGATTCTGTCACTTTCTCCCACTCCCAAGTCTTTTCTAATTTGAGGATCACACAGAAAGAATGCTTTCTATTAGTGCAGCCAAGGCTGATGTTGTCTGCTAGTCATTTTATTAGATGGGGAATAAATGGGTGGTGTTAAAGATGAAGAGCTACAATTTTGTCTGTTTGCCTCCCCTGGCTGCTCTCTGGAGAAGTTTCAGGTAGAATATTGAAAGTAACTTGTGTTTCACATGTTTAGAGAAATGAAGGTTATGATCTCCAAAAAAAATTCATATATATTTATATACCCATACATACATAATTAATGCAGTTTCTCCCTTTGTATTCAAGGCTTCAAAGATTAGCCAAAGATCTTGTAAAACAAGTTCAAGTACAAGACAGTGGCTCGTGGGTAAACAATAAGGCTTCAGCTTTGGATCGGACCCTTGGTGAGATTGCTAGAATATTGGAGAAAGAGGTATGTAACAAGCCTTTGTTGCCTGACCTTGATTTTTGTGATGATTTCTCACTATGACAGGAAATACAGCAGAATTTGTGTCTTTCTTCTGTGTTGTTGAAAGCCAGTCAACAATTGATAATTTTAAAATTTTTGTTCTTTTTGTGTTATTCTAAGTTTTTTTTTATTTTCTTAATGAAGTCATAATTGGACCATGGTTTCTGTGATGATTTTCCCCCTTATAAGTAAATGAAATTGTTTAATGAGAAGTGATAACTATACAGACATGCAATTTTATGGCAGAAAATACAAAATTTTGAATTATATACCTTATAAATTACAACAAAATATCTGTAAAGTGCCCATTTCCTCCCCAGTTTAGACAGAAAATTGACAGTTTTCTTTAATAATTTAAGAGTTACTTGTTTCAGCAACACTTTAAAATCCATAATGATTCTAATTAAATAGTATTACACAGAGAAGAAAAATGTTAAGTGTATAAAGAAGACATAGAGTTCCCCATAATCTCCATTAATGACCTTTCCCTGTATTTTCCTCTGCTCCCTGTACTGTACATTTACCCCCATTATCTGACTGCTTCCATGCTTTCTCATGTCTTTAGTGGTTTTTTTAAAGTGATTCTTAAAATTCGTTTGGGGAATTTCATACTGTGATTATATCATTTCCTTGTAACTGAATGACAGTATCACAATTTAATAATTTATTAGCATTTAGATAAGATCTCATTTCTCATTTAATGTAATGGCTATAATTATTAGCAGCATTTTTATTTTTGTTTTCTGGATTTAAAATGTATTATGCAGTATTTGATATATACATGATTATATAGTAATAAAATGGTATTGGAAAGCCTGTGACCTTACCACGTAAGAGATAAGTTGTTACCAGTATAGTTGTAGTTCCTGGAAATAATTTCCTCACGCATCCCCCTGCTTCCTCTGAGGTAAACTGTAGAGAATGAAAGGTATATCATTTTCTTGTTTTAAAAACAGTTTTATTGCTTTGTCATACAAGGTTTTTCCTTCTTAAATAATATACTAACCAATCTTCCTTGTTTGCCTTCTATAAAATATATCATAGACCTATGTTATTGGTCAGATCTATATATATGGTTTAGTTTTATTAGTCTTGTAAGTGTAGCTGGAATATTTTCATTCATCTCCTGTATTACAAAGTAATTGATTGTGTTAGTACTATATCAGACATCAGAATCACTTAAGGGCTTGTTAAAACATATATTGGATTTCTGATTTGGTAGGTTTAGGTTGGGTCCCAAGAATTTTAATGTCTAATATATTCTCATGAGATGAGGGTGATACTAGTCCAAAAACCTTATTTTGAGAATCACTGCTGTAGGCTGGGACATATGCCTTCGGTATGGAATTGCTGGCATCTCAGGTATATGAATGACCAACCTTTATGCCAAAATGCACTTTGGCATATACAGTGCAGTCTTCCAAGGGAGCCAACAGCAGCATGTTCAGTGCCGCCTTGTGGCAGAAACACACAGTGAGTTCCTCTCTAAAATATCCCTTTCAGGGTGTTGGAGAGCTCATAAATTAGTAGTTGTCAGCATGTGCTAAGTAGATTATTTAAAGTTTGATATGTCAGAAGGAAAAAAAAAACCCTAAAAGCCATATACTGATCATTTTTGAACTTTAATTAAAGGATATTTGCTTAAAGATACCACTGTCATAACTAATCTCAGAATAAAGCATTTTAGATTGAATTATTCAAAGAATTTTTAAGAAAAAAGTTAACATAATCTGTATAAAAAATGTATTTAGTGTAGATGTCTAAATAAGATTATTTAATGCACAATGGGGGCAATTTACCAGAATACCACTAATTTCATATAATTTAAAAGAGAAAAATGTTGTCTGGCTCCCAGTTTAAATGGTCTGTGTCAGGAACCTTGCTGTGAAGCTGGCCTTGGAGCACACACTGAAGGACCACCTACAAGTGTAAAATGAGCCACAGAAAGATCCCTCAGCTGCTTTGATGACTAAATTCCTTTTCACCTGGCCAAGACACACAAGCTTTCCAGAGACCTGTGTTCTGTAGAGCTGCACTAACATTGCAGTGTAATCCAGCTGACGATAGTTATAACTCAGGCCTAGGAATTGTAAATAACTGTTCTTTTATGTTTGGAAAGCTGCCTGGAGTAACAAAAGCCCAGGAAGGATTTGAAGGCAGCCTGTCAGTGACAAGAGTGGGAATGGTGGCTCCTGAGCACACCGTCCTGAGAATGGTGAAGAGTGCGTTTGAGGACTTCTTCCCTTACTGGTGTTTTCTCTTTCTGCTTTGATAGTTTCTGTAGATAATTCTTCTGAGGTCTGAGAACTTTAGAGCTAATAGCTTCAATTTATCCTCAAGATCTCTCTTGAGGATAGCACCAGAAAGAAAGAATTCCTGGGATTGTCAGGTCTTCTCAGACTTTTGTGGTTCTCCTCCTGTTCAGAAATGAACAGTGAATAAATCTATTGCATGTGTTATTCTTTTAAAAATATGTAGTAACTTACATGTATAAATAGATGTTGGTCTTTGAAAGATTTGCATCAACTCTCTCAAAAAAAGTTTTCATGGAGAAAGGAGGATTTTCTTTAAAGAACTGTAATGCCAAAGCAAGAGGAAAACAACTTAGAAATCTGTGCTTCTGAGTACCCATGAGCACATGCCATCCCGGGGCAGATGGGGAAATGGAAAGTATAAGGGCTGCTGAGGTCTGAGGTCTACTAGAAGATTTTCCCTCCATAGCCATCTACTCTCTCATATAATGAACCTTTTATTACTGTCAGGGACTATGAAGACGACATCTTGGCACAGTACAAAAATTATAACCCAAAAGTTATTTGCAACCCCATTTCACAACACTTTTTGTTATTTCAAATGGTGAGTTAAGTTTGAAGTGGTCTGAGATTGATGAAGTGGCATCCTTCGTGGTAAAATCAATACAGATTATTTCATCTTAGGCCTCAGATCATTTCTTTTTTACTACATTATGTATTTGCATGTAGGTGTGTGGGTCAGAGGACAGCTTACAGAACTCGTTCTCTCCACCATGTAGGTCCCAGGAATGGAACTCAGGTTGTTAGGCTTTGTCCCAAGTGCTTTTACCCACTGAGCCCTCTCACTGGCTACCTCAGATAATTTCTGTTGATTTGAGAAAGACAAACAGACAAACCTATCTCAGAAAACCAAGCACAGAAGCAAGCTGTGATGAGTCAAACTAGAAGCAGCCATGACTACAGGCATTACCGTTCCTGACTGGGGCTAAAGAGGTACATTTGCTGCTGTTAAAAAAATGAAATACGCCGGGCGGTGGTGGCGCACGCCTTTAATCCCAGCACTTGGGAGGCAGAGGCAGGCGGATCTCTGTGAGTTCGAGGCCAGCCTGGTCTCCACAGTGAGTTTCAGGACAGGCACCAAAGCTACACAGAGAAACCCTGTCTCGAAAAAACCAAAAAAAAAAAAAAAAAAAAGAAAAAAAAGAAATGAAATACAAGCTTGAATGAAATTAGTAGTAGTGACAGAGTAGAACTGATCTCCCACTGATGACAGTAACAATAGAGAGAGGCAAGATATAAATGAGTTAAATTTTTTGAAACATAATGAATTCCTGAGCTGAGTTCAGTCAGTGACTCAGAAAATGTGGGCAAGAGACTCAGTAGTACTGTTGACATATTTGTTCAAGTTGCAGTCAGAATCTTTGGAGTCCTAGAACATAAATGGTCAAGACTGAAGAAAACTCATGTTTTGAATTAGAATCTTAAACAGTACTCAAACAAGCTGATGGGTGGAAGATATATCTATCATTGCAGAACCAGCACTCAGCTCTCCAAGTTGACTAGGGAATTTCAAATCACTGCAAAAAGACCTAAATGATTTTGAATTGCTAGGAACCCATGAGTCTAACAGAAGCAGATGTAAAATTTACTCTGGATAATGATAATAACAGTCTTGATTTCAAGTAATTTGAACAAAGTTTTCAAATAGAGTATTGCATAGTAAAATAATTAGGCATGTAAAGAGAACTATGGCAGAAATAAAAATCACAATAAGCAGACTTACCAACTTTCCCCAACTCTGCTTACTAAATACAAGGGTAAATTACTTTTGTTCTTAAAGACGTGTAGCATGTTTAAGAGAAATGGACATTTGAGACTTGAAAATTGTAGTAATAAAAAAAATAGTAATAAAAGTAGTAACCAAAATTGTCAGATTGAGAGAGAATTAGTATCTTGGAAGATAGTTCTTAAGGAATCCAGACTAAGCTTGTAGAAGAGGGAAAAAAAGACAAAAATAAGAGAAGAACATAAATGGTATGGCACATAGTGAATATTTTAGTTTTATGTATAACACTCTAGGGCAGGGGTTCTCAACCTTCTTATATTATGACCCTTTATTATAGATTCTCATGTTGTGGTAACCAGCCATAAAATTATTTTATTGATAATTCATAATTGTAATTTTACTACAATATGAATTATAATGTAAATATCTTCTATGCAAACTCTCATATTGAGAACCACTGCTCTAGAAGAAGAGAATAGGGCAGAAATGACATTTGAAGTAATTGTTACAAAGAATGTTCTAATAACTACAAGCCAACCCACAGTTTTAAGATCCACAGTGAAGTCCATTGAACTCATAATAAAGGTGGTGGGAGGATCCACTTATAAGCCATTATCATTCACAAACTTGAATTCAGAATTCCTAAGCAGAATTTTAGCAAACTGAATCATGAAATGTGTGTATGTTATAAGACAAACTAGTGTTTTAGAACAAAGCTGAATTTATTGAAGATACTTATATTTGGCTTAATGCTGGAAAATTAAATTAACAAAAGAAAAAATGGTCATTTGAGAAATATATTTAAAGCATTGGGTAAATTGTATATCAAGTCATTATAAGGATCCATAGTAAACCATGATGTAATGAAATTGAACTCCTCAGTCTGACAAAATACATCTACAAAAAAAAATATCAAAATCATACTGGTAAATTACAATTGGGAGCAAAAAGGGAATACCTGCTGCTAATACTTCTCAAGGACTATTTAACAGAAAAAAGAAAAGCTATAAGATTTTGAAAGAAAAAGAATCTTTATTAACTAGTGCTAGAATTGTACATGAATTATTCCATAAAAATTATTATAACTGACAAGTTTATAGTAAGGCCATTAGATACAAGGACAATATAAAAATCAGTTACATTGATAATACCAGCATATTAAATATCTAGAAGTAAAACTTAATTTAGTATTATTTCTAATTTTTCTCTGAACTGATTTGTACATCCAATGAAATCCCAGTTAAAATCTAAACACTCTATTTGTGAAAGTTAAAATATAGTTTCTAAAATTAAAATCATAATTTTTAAAATTATGTCTATTGCTGTGTGTACTCGGTGTACATGTACAGGCATACCAAGATCAGAGAACAACTTTTGTGGTGGGCTTTCTTATGTGGACCCTAGAGGTTAAACTCAGCTCATCAGGCCCTGTGTCAGCGCCGTAACCCAGGACCATCTCACCAGCCCTAAAATGGGAGATTTTTTTTTTTTTAAGAATCAAAAGGACCAAAACATTTTTAAAAAGTACTATGTGACGATTTGTTTACCCCAGTATCATTACTTACTATAACAATACAGCATGGCTAGTGGGTACAGTGATGCATCTGGATAATAATAATAATTGGCTTACTTTGGTATCATTACTTTAACAATACTGTAAAGATAGGATTATTAGTAGGTACAATGATGCACCTGGATAGGAGAGATAACTTTTAATGTTCTGTGATATGGTAGGATAGCTATATTTGACAACTAATTGAATATTTCAGATTAGCTAATAGGATTTTGAATGCTCCAACACAAAGAAATGCTGTATGTTCCTGGTGATAGATTTTTGAATTTCCCTGATCTGATCATTACACATTATTAACTATATAGAGATATACAGTTTATGTATGTATGTATATATATATATATATTTTTTTTTAAAGGGATTAAAGGCTTAAGCTAGTATGCCCAGCATACTATGTTGATAAAAATAAAAATATGTATTTTGTAATGCTGAAGTCATTCAGATAATTTGCTATTAAGGCACAGATGGAAGAAAAGAATAGAAAATAATTGAATTAATTGTTCATGTGTACACTGGGTATGTGACATAATATTTGGAAAAAGAAAACATCATAAAGCATCAATATGTGTGCTGTAATTAAAAAGTATATAGTTTGGAATGCTGGAGAGATGTCTCAGCAGTTAAAAACACTGGCTACTCTTTTCGAAGACCCGAGTTCCTTTCCCAGAACCCTGTGTAACTCAAGTTCCAGAGGGTCTGCCATGCAAGTGATGCACTCATGTGCATATAGGAAAAATAACTATTCACATAAAAATAAATTTCAAAAATTATAGTGTTTTGAAGTAAGGTGGTGGATTAGAATTTCCATCTTGCAACCATGATTTAGAAGAGTCAGAATAAAAAAGGAGAAACTATAATCTGAGGAAGAGAACATTGTGAGTCAAGAGAAAGCTAACAGGATAGCTAAAAAGAACAGAGAAACAGATAGGCAACACGAAGAACAGTAGGAAATAGTCCACAGTTCCACCACCCCACACACTCCTCCCACCCCCCACCCCCATTCTCCAGAGGAGAAGATATAGCCTCAAGCAAAAGAAGCCTTAAGAGTTCAGTAACAGCAGACTGTCCTGGTAATCATAGACTGCTGGTCCTACAGCAAAAGGAATCCTGACTTCTTGGGGACAAAATCTAATGACTGGGTTTTGCCTTATAGTGACATTTGTGTGGCAGAATAGTAATGAAGTTAGAAATACACCCCCCTACTACCTCTACCCCTGACAACCCCTGTCCAATATCTCACAGACATATAGTCGGGTACCATTTTGTGAAAGATTGTAAACTATTTTAGGGACCTGACAACAAAGATTAGCCACAATTCAGGGAGACATCCAGCCACAGTATACAAGTAGAAAATGACCTTGAGACAGTTTCAGAAAAGGGGATGGTGTGATGCAGACCTACTATGAAAATGTAGAGAGTAAGGAATGAGAGCTCTGGTAGGTATAGTGTTCAGTGGCCCCACATTCTGTAGCCACGGTGTGAGCCTGTTACCTGTGATCTACTGCAGAGACTTGTAACTCTGTGCCATATGTGCTGGCCAGTCTTATGTCAACTTGACACACAAACTAGAGTTATCTGGGGCAGGCAAGATGGCTCAGGGGTTAAAAGCACTGGCTGCTCTTCCAGAGGTCCTTAGTGCAATTCCCAGCAACCACATGGTGGCTCACAGCCCTCTTCTGGCATGCAAGCAAACATGCAGAGCACTCATACATAAAATATAAATAAATAAAATATAAAAAACAAAAACTAAAATTATCTGGAAGGAAGGAACCTCAACTGAGGAAAATGCCTTTATAAAATCCAATTGTAAGGCATTTTCTTAATTAGTGATTGAGGGAGGGCCCAGCCCACTGTGGATGGTTCCGTCCCTGGATTGATGGTCCTGGGTTCTATAAGAAAGCAGACTGAGCAAGCCATGAGGAACAAGCCAATGAACAGCACCCTTCCATGGCCTCTGCATCAGTTCCTGCCCCCAGGTTCCTGCTTGAGTTCCTGTCTGGACTTCCTTTGATGATGAACACTGTTGTGGAAGTGTAAGCCCAATAAACCCTTTCCTCCCCAGGTTTCTTTGGTTATGGTGTTTCATCACAGCAATAGTAACCATAAGACACCCTGTTACCTGTGGATTACTATGGAGCTATTAACTGTCAGCCCTATTACCTGTGGATTACTATGTTTAACTCTATACCATTACCTGTGGATTACTATGGAACTGTTAACTGTCTGCTCTGTTACCTGTGGATTACTGTGTTTAACTCTGTACATTACCTGTGGATTACTATGGAACTGTTAACTCCATACCCCGTTACCTGTGGATTACTATGGAACTGTTAACTCCATACCCTGTTACATGTGGATGACTGTGGAGGCTGTTAACTTTATGCCCATGACTACTATTTCACCTTCTAGAGCTACATTTCTGCTGTGTGTGGTTTGCTGTGATCAGGACTGTGAACTCTGAGCCCAAGTTTGGCAAATTACCCATTTCTGCCTGTTCTCCCCACAATGTACTTCTGGGCAGCTACTAAAAGTACTGAGACAGGCAAATCGAATGCCTGGTGCCTTTAAGTGCAGAAGTCAGTATTTTGCTTCCTGTACCCTCTGGGGCACCCATGGGACACCTCTTGGTTTGAATATTTGTTCTTTTTAGAGTGTACAAACCAGGGTGCCTCTGGGGCAAGAGGGAGCCTTCCTAGTCCACAGACCACAAAGCTCTTTGAGTCAGCTGGTTCTTGATAGACAGTTAAGGGGAGCTGCTGAAGTGAATGCAACTCTGATACTGACAATAAACCCTTGGCCTAGCCAGCTCACAGCCTGCATACAGCACCAGCCTGCATAATGAGAACACAGAATAAGCTCCACCTCTGACCCGCTAACCCACCCCGAACACCTGGTAGGTCAGGATCAGAGGCCCCAAAGGAAAGTATCTCCAAATGTATTTTTAAATCTTTCTTTCTTTTTACTGTTATACTCAGTGTTATTTCTGCTTTATATTTTGAAGTATAGTGTTTCTATTTTGATTTGTTTTCTTACTTTTGCTTCATTTTATGTATTTTTCATTTTGCAATCATGTTTTGGTCTCTTGCTCTTTTCCCCTTCGTCATATTCTTTTCATATTTCTTTTTTTTCTCCTCCCTTATTTCTCCCTTTTTTGTCTGCCACATTTGGGGTTTTTTTTGGTATTATTACTTTTACCATTGTTAATGACCTTCATAGTTTATTATGTATTGTTTTTTTTCTTTTCTTTTCTATGGTTATTGAAGAAAATACTGAAATAAAGAAAACCTATTGAGTAAAATTGTTGAAGTTTTCCCAAATCTAGGGAAAGAAATGGGCATCTAAGTACAGGAAGAATTTAGATTTCCAAATACACATGACCAGAAAATAGCCTCTTTGTGGTGTTTTACATTTAAAATTCCTAAGAACAGAACCAGGATATAATATACGAGAGAAGTGTACCAAGTTACTTAGAGAATAACATCATGCCTTTCAGCAGTAAGGAAACACCAGGAGAGCACATATTGATGCCATGCTCTAAAACGTGGTCACAGCCAACAAGACCATGATGTCCAGCAAAATTATCCTTTAGAAAGAGAAATACAGACTTTCCATGATAAGTATAAACTAAAACAATCATGACAACTGATTCAAACAGCTACTATAGCAAAAAATACTTAAACGGATAGTGCACACAAACGAGGAAGAAAGAATCACACAATCATGAGTACATGGGGGCAAGGATAAATGTGTCAAAAATGAAAAAGAAATGAGAATTAGGAAAGAGTCAGACATTAATAACTCAAACCAATAAACCTCTAGATGAATAAAAGAAAAGTTAGTGTGTATTTTTCAGTTAGTCTTTCAGTTACTACTGATTGTCAGTTTGAGAGAATCTAAAATCACCTAGGAGACAAGCCTCTGGGCATGTCTATGGGAGATTATATAGATTAGGTTAATTAAAGTGAGAAGACCCATCCTGAATGTGGGGAACACCGTTCCGTCTTCTGGGGTCCTAGATTGCAGAAAAAGGAGAAAGCAAACAACAGCAGTGTTCATCTCTGTCTGATTGCACAGACAGTGTGTTCAGCTGCCTCATCAAAGCTGCCTCATCAGGCTCCTACCACTGTGAGGACCCCACCATGCTGGACTGTAACCCGAAACTGTGAACCAAATAAACCATCCCTGCTTTAAGTTGAATTGTCAGGTGTTTGGTCACAGCAACAAGACCAGTAACTAATACACATAATAGCATTCAATTTACACAGTACTAATACTTCAATTAAAGGACACAATAGAATGATAATTGTAGATTATAAAACAAGACATACTGGTTTGCTGTCTGCAAGAAACTGTCCGCTCTCTGGCAAATACATACATAGACTAAAAATGAAAGTATACAAAATGATATTTCAAACAAATGTAATCCTAAAACAAGCACAACTACATATGATCACATCTGACAAAACAGACCTTAAGCAAAATTTATAAGTGATAAAGGTCACTACATAGTAATAAAGTAAAAAGGCCCTTCAAAATATAATAGTTTTTTAATTTTAATTTATTTTTATTTTATGTACATTGGTGTTTTGCCTGCATGTATGTCTGTGTGAGATTGTCGAGTCTTCTAGAAACTGGCATTATAGACAGCAGCGAGCTGCCATGTAGGTACTGGGAATTGAACCTGGGTCCTCTGGAAGAGCAATCAGTGCTCTTAACTGATGAGCCATCTCTCCAGCCCCAAAATATAATAGTTTTAAGTGCATCAAACATTGATTTGCCTGGTTTAACAAAACGAATGCCACTGGACATAAAGGAACAGGTAAGTCCAAATATATGATTTCCATACTCTATTTGTCAATAGATACATCACCCAGAAACACCCACCCCCAGCCAAAAAAAAAAAAAAAAGAAATCAATGAACTTGCCACCAAGCATAGCAAATGAGTTTGGTCCCTAGGATACACATGGTAGAAAGCAAAAACTCATACAAGTTGTCCTTTGACCTCCCGACACATGTGTCATGACATATATGCATGCACATACAAAATAAATGCTTAAAATTTTATATTCCATGTCTTAGGGTTTCTTTTGCTATAAAGAGATGTGATTACCATGGTAACTCTTACAAAGGAAAAACATTTAATTGGTGTGGCTTACATTTTTCAGAGGTTTAGTCCATTATCATGGTGTGACATGGTCACATGCTGGCAGACTTGGTGCTGAAGCTGAGTCCTTACATCTTTACTCTGAGGCAACAGGAAGTGGTCTGTCTCACTGGGCATGGCTTGACCATATGAGACCTCAAAGCCTGCCTCCACAATGACATGCTTTGTCCAACAAGACCACACCTCCTATTAGTGCCAGTCTCTTTGGAGGCCATTTTCTCTCAAACCTCCACATTCAATAAAGAAACTTTAGACTTAATGTATGTGATAAATAAATGGGAAAATATAAATGACCTTAATGAACATCTATAGAATATTCCACACACTAGCTAGGGTATGCAAACTCTTAACATCTCATGGAATTACCCCCACACTGATCACCTTTTAGGCCGTAACACAACTCTTTTTTTTTTTTTTTTTTTTTTTTTTTGGTTTTTCGAGACAGGGTTTCTCTGTGTAGCTTTGCGCCTTTCCTGGGACTCACTTGGTAGCCCAGGCTGGCCTCGAACTCACAGAGATCCGCCTGGCTCTGCCTCCCGAGTGCTGGGATTAAAGGCGTGCGCCACCACCGCCCGGCGACACAACTCTTTTAACAAGTGCAGAAAATTTGAAATATTTTCTTGTATCTTATAAGAGCATAGTGAATTAAAATTAAAATTCAAGAGACAAACACAGAAAGATTGAACAATATATTCTATAATGACCCATTGAAAGAGTTAGAGATTAATAGTTGATTCATTGAAAGAATTAGGGAAATTTCAAAATTCTAAAATCAAATGAATAACTTACCAGAATCTTTGAAATATACTGGCAGCAGTGCTGAGGGAAATGTATAGCTATAAATGTGTACCTTAAAAAAATATAGCTAACACAGCCAATAACCTAATTGTTCACATCAGGGTCTTAAAATACTGTAAAAAGTCAAATTCAAAATTAGGAAACAGGAAGATATAATAAAGAATGAGACAGATATGAATAAAATCTAATAAAAAAGACAAATGAAACAAAGATTTGACTCTTTAAAAGATTAAACAAGAATGTAAAGATCTTAGCCAAACTATACAAATGGAAAACACCTAATTAGTAAATTGAGAGAGTAAAAGGAGGATATTATAACAGGGTACTACTGAATCCAAAGCATTATTAGGAAATATTTTGAAAGTTACATTCCAGTAAGTTGGAAAATATAGAAGAAATGGATAAATTGCTAAATATATGGGATCAACTCAAATGAAATGATTATAAACCTCCTATTCAGGTGCACAGTGATCAGCAAGACTGAAACAGTAATAAGAGTTTTCCAACAAAGAAAATTCCAAGACTGGACCAATTCACTGCCAAACAATTCCAAACTTTTAAAGAAAATTAACACCAGGGGCTGGAGAGATGGCTCAGCAGTTAAGAGCACAGGCTGTTCTTCCAGAGGACCTGGGATTGATTTTTAGCATCCATGTGGTGGCTCACAGCTGTCTGTAACTCCATCCCCAGTGATCTGCTCTCTTCTGGCTCCCGTAGGCATCAGCAGTCATGTGATGCACAGGCAGGCAACACACCCATATACACACAATATCTTTTTAAAAGACGAAAATTAATGATATTATATAATCTATTATTTCTTAAAACAGGGAGGTTTTGCCAAACTCATGTGACAAAGCAGTAAGCCCTTAAACTGCCTACTGAAATGATAGGCCAGTTTACCAAATGAAAACATCAAAGTCAATACCAGATCGTTATGCCATAATGGAGTTGATTCCATGCGAGGGATGCAGTGATGATTTAATACAACAAATAAATTAATATGATACAACACAAATAATGTAGAGATATCTTATGACAAAGTCCAACATGATAAAAAAAAAAAGATTGAATAAACTGGGGATTGAAGAAATGTGTTCAACATAAAAGTTATGTATGGGAAACTTATTGCCAAAATTATACTAAAAGGAAAAAAATAAAACATTTCCTCTAAAATCAAGGAGGAGACAAGAGTGTTCTTTCTCCACTGAATTCAGTATATATTCAGAATATTCAATGTAGTGCTTTAGTTTTAAAGCAATAAAGGGAGGAAAAGAAATAAAGACCACAAAGATAGGAAAGGAAGAAGTCAGATTTCTCATGTGATAAGCAGTTTCAGTAGAGATTCAAAATCAACAAACAAAAATCAAGAGCTTGTATATACAAATAATGAACATTCTAGAAGAAGAAATACAAGGAATATTTGAGAATATTCATTGTCCTTAACCATCAGGGAAATGAAAATCAAACCTCCATTGAGATTTGCCATTACATGAAAGGTATCCTGAGAGAAAAACAACAGATGCTGATTAGGTTTTGGTTACTGGAAAAAGAAAATTCTTCTAAAGCTGTTGATAGAAATGGAAATTAGTGCCTCCTCTATAGGAATCAGTATGAAAGCCTCCTCAAGGAAATGAAAATAGAACTCTGTATGATCCACCTATCCCACCCTTGTGGATATACCCTAAGAAGTCCAATTACTATGCAGTAAACATAACCTGCCCACCCATTCTATCTTGACCTTGTTTACAGTGACCACCATATTGAACCAGTCTTGGCTCCATCAACAGATGCCATGAAGGAGAATGGAATTACACCATTTGTAGAAAAATTCATAGTACTGAACAACCTGATGTTAAGCAAAATAATGCAAACATATAAAGACAAATTATATGTTCTCTCTGATGTGAAATCTAGAGTAAAAAAATGTGGTAATAGAAAGGACAGAATTTGGGGGAAGTGGAGTGAGTACAGAAGAAGGTCTGAATGGGATGTGCATATGATAATCCACATTAGTCATGTATGAAAATGTCATGGTATAAACCATTGTTTTTTTTACAATTAATATATGCTAATAACATGATGTACAGAAAAGTGCTACTATAATGATTTTTATATCCTTTTCTTAAATTTAACTTTTAATCCAAGATTAATTCCAAATGTTAAAACCCTACACTTTTAGAAGATAATGTTAACTAATATCTATTTACTTTGCAGTTTTGCTTGGTTGGGGGTGGTAGTGTAGCTCAATTATATACAACTTACTTAAACATGTGTGAGGTCCTAAATTCAATACCCATCACCACTCCCCCCAAAAAAGATTTAAAAATTATCATTAAAAAGAAATCTTTATAGGATGCATTTAATCTCAGCACTCAGGAAGCAGAGGTAGGCAGAGCTCTGCGAATTTGAGGCCAGTCTGGTCTACAGAGCTAGTTCCAAGACAGCCAAGGGTACGCAGAGAAACTCGTCTTATAAAGATTTTTTTTTTTTTTTGCTTTGCAAGTTTGACCATTAAGAGTAGAAACTTTCATTCAACAATAAACATCTATAAGAATAAAAAGCAGCATCACAGGTGAATTATATATGTGTAATCAACAAAGTATGTCTGAATTCCCTACAAATCAATGAGAATAAACATTGCCACCAACAGGGAAAATAGTTAAGTGATTATTCTAAAAGAAGAAATCCAAATAACCAGTAAACTCAAGTTATCGATCATTTTACTAATCAGGAAAATTTAAATTAAGAACTCAGTTTGTTAATATGATTCATGTCATGGAATGACAGAATTTCAAGTGCCTGAAAATAGCAAGTCTTGAAAAAGATGTAGAGCAATGGGAACATTTTTGAATAACTATAAGTTGGTACAATCACTTTTTAAAAGTTTGCTATCTATCAAGATATCTCTTTCATTGCTCTCCCACTCCGTCCCTCTCCCAGGTCCACTATCTCTTTCCCTCATGTTTTCACCCCCCATCCCCTCCCCTCTATTGCTCCCCCACACCCCCAGTTTATTCATGGAGATCTCATGTTTCCCCCTCCGAAGGCGATCTATACGTCCCTCTTAGGGTCCTCCTTGTTTTCTAGCTTCTCTGAAGCTGTGGGTTATAGCTAATTATCCTTTGCTTTACATCTAGTATCCACTTATGAGTGAGTACATACCATGTTTGTCTTTCTGAGTCACTCAGGATAATATTTTCTAGTTTCATCCATTTGCCTGCAAATTTCATGCTGTCATTGTTTTTTTTACAGCTGAGTAGTACTCCATTGTGTATATGTACCACATTTTCTTTATCCATTCTTCAGTTGAGGGGCATGTAGGTTGTTTCCAGGTTCTGGCTATTACAAATAGTGCTGCTATGAACATAGTTGAGCATGTGTCCTTGTGGTGTGATTGAGCATTCTCCTTGGGTGTATACCTAAGAGTAGTATCACTGGGTCTTGAGGTAGATTGAGTCCCAATTTTCTGAGAAGTCATCATACTGATTTCCAAAGTGAATGTACAAGTTTGCACTCCCACTAACAGTAGAGGAGTATTACCCTTGCTCCACATCCTGTTTTTGTGGAGCCGATTATTATGGTAGGACGCCTTGCTTGCCCTTGATGCAGGGGGGAGGGGCTTGGTCCTGCCTCAGCTAAATGTACCAGGCTTTTCTGACTCCCTATGGGAGGCCTTACTCTTTTGGAGGAGGGGATGCCTGGTGGGTCAGGGGAGGGAGGCTGGGGGGAGCTGGAGGAGGGATAAGAGGGGGAATCTGTGGTTGGTATGTAAAATGAATAAAAAAAAATTTTAGATTAAAAGTTTGCTGTTAGTAACTAGAGTTGTGAGCATTCGTGCTATATTTTATAAGCACAGATATTCAAAGACAGCATCAAACATGGAGACTACTGCAAATATCAGTGGCTAAAAGGAAAAATTGTTGGATATTAATATAATATAATATTGCTTGAATATTGTTATCAGTAATTAAAACTATATATTATAACACTGGGCATAGTTATACTTCACAATGCATAGAGAAACAATATGTGTGTGTGTGTGTGTGTGTGTGTGTGTGTGTGTAACATGTGTTTTTTAAATTCTAGTAATATAAAATCCAAGAAATGACCAAGTTTCTCTCTCTGTCTATGTCTCTGTCTCTGTCTCTCTGTCTCTCTCTCTCTCTCTCTCTCACACACACACACACACACACACACACACACACACATTTTACAGTTTATACATAGGTGATAAACATAGAAAATACTTGATATTTTCTCACAATAGTGATTTTTCAGAGAAGAGAGTGTATTCAGGATGCATTACCCAGGTGGCTTCATTTTTTCGTTGTTGTTTATTTTTTTAGATTATTACTCTTGCACAGGCTGATCTAAAAACTAAACTCAAGTGATCCTCTTGACTCAGTTTCCCAAGTGCTGCAGCTATAAGTATCTAACATCATGCCATGCTTACATAAATGACCTCTTGACTGCTACTGTTCTTTAATGGTGTTCATATTACAACTGTTCTTTTCTGTGTTCTTAAATGTTTTCTGTATGTCAGCATGAAATTATCATTACAAAGATAAAATAAATTTCTCTAAACAAAAGAATCTTACTATAGAAATGCTCGGTTATTTCACATGTGTTTCTATAACATTTTTGTATCCACAAAGGCATTTCCTTTAGTTTTACTGTTGTGTTGAATTTGGTACAAGTGAGCATGATTGTATTTGCTTTGACTTCTCTCATTGCTCTGTGATGATGAACATTACTTTCATGATTGGATAGTAATAGCGTCCCAGAAACTTTCTGTGGTTTATCAGTAACATGAGACATTTGTA
This sequence comes from Peromyscus californicus insignis, assembly GCF_007827085.1. NCBI lineage: Eukaryota > Metazoa > Chordata > Mammalia > Rodentia > Cricetidae > Peromyscus > Peromyscus californicus. Next base: position 50,158,857 of record NW_026294402.1, on the reverse strand, counting down.
TGCTGTTACTGCAAGTAAACAGTTTAAGCAGATAGGCTGGATGTGGAGTTTGTCCAATTGTTCTTACTAAGTTTTTTAAATCGCTGCCAAATTTAAATAGAGATTCAGCTGTTGACCCCTTAAATGTGAATAAGCAAGCCACGTAGCTGGAGGATTCATAGTTTGAACTGAAGTGAGGAAAGTCACAATTTACTTTGTAATGCCTTTAGCCAACCATGCCATGCATGGGGTGTTCATGTTTTATCATGGAAGGTTATACTAACATACAAAGTACAAACATAAGGACTCCTCCCCACATTTTTCCAACTGTTTGCAGGTACTTACCGCACACCTAGGCTGAGAGAGGGTAAATCACTAAGCCATGAGAATTTTCACCTAATTGAATTCAGAACATTGTGTTCCGTCTTCTAGACATTGCTGGTCTGCCACAGCCCATTGGTGTTGTTCAGTTTTGTGTCTCTTGCTTTCAGCCAGGAGTTTTCAGTGTAGAACTGGAAAGTATTCAATACCAGAAATTTCAGTTTATGTCCTCACTATTCTCAGCTTACAAGGCTGCATCTGGTAATTATCTGAATTAGCTTCTGTGGCTCCATGTTGTGTCAGAAATTGGAATATCTATAGCCCAAAGTAAAAGAAATATTTGTTAGGTGTTTCTCAGCTACCTTAAGTTAGAAGAGTAGTGTACTGACAGACGGGATTGTTAGTTTTACAATCTGACAAAGGTTTAATTTATATATGAATTATATTTTTTTTATAAAAAAGAAATTGTAGCTAGAGTTTTCCTGCCTGGCCCACAGTCAGGACAAACTCTCTCACCCGCCAGTCCCACAGCCACTCAGACCCGACCAAGTAAACACAGAGACTTATATTGGTTACAAACTGTATGACCGTGGCAGGCTTCTTGTTAACTGTTCTTACATCTTAAATTAATCCATTTCCATTAATCTATACCTTGCCACATGGCTCGTGGCTTACTGGCATCTTCACATGCTGTTTCTCATCATGGCAGCTGGCAGTGTCTCCCCCACCCAGCTTCCTGTTCTCTCAATTTTCCTCTCTGTTAGTCCCGCCTATACTTCCTGCCTGGCCACTGACCAATCAGTGATTTATTCATTGACCAATCAGCAACACATTTGACATACAGACCATCCCACAGCAAGAAATAACTTTTTTTTTTTTTTCAAGACAGGGTTTCTCTGTGTTATCCTGGCTGTCCTGGAACTCGATCTATAGACCAGGCTGGCCTCGAATTTACAGAGATCCACCTGCCTCTGCCTCCTGAGTGCTGGGATTAAAGGCATGCACTGCCACCACTACCACCAGGCCTAAGGAAGGACTTTTAAGGTGAGGAAAATTGACTCTTAAAGGGACAGCAGAAACTTTCTAGAAAGGATGATAGAAATGTCATGCCTTTTGTTTTAGGTGGTAATTAGATAAGTGCATGAGTTGACAAAGTTCATCCAATTGAGTAAATACTTAAATTTGTGTATTTTGTTATATGTCAGTAGTATAATATTTCATGAAATACATTGTGTGAATATTATTTCTAATGTAGTAGTTCCTAAGGTAAGCTTTTCCTTAATACGAACACAACTGTCCTTGTCCTGTCATCGAGAACTACTTATTGTGGCTTCCTTATGAAAGTAGTTTTTTAATAGGCAAATGGTTTGTTATAAAATCTCACAGATGAATATTGGTGGTATTGATAAATAGAAACATTTTTTCACACGTTTTGGTAATTCTGTTATAACCATACAAGTTAACTATTTGTGGACTATTTTTTCCATTATATTTTGAACCTCTTGCCTTTTGTAAGAAAATATGCATATTTAATACAACACACTTACACAGAATAATGATTTAAAATAACCTTGCCAGTAACCATTTGAGAACTAGAACCTACCAGTGCCCTGGGGCCCTTTGTTTTCCCTTCCTTCTTTTTTGCTAAATATAACCCATTCTCTTAATTTTAAGATGAACTAGTAATTTAGATTTTCAGAGTCACTTTTTTCTTCCTAGTTTTATCATGAAAACGTCATCTCTGAACTGTCCACCAGTTGTGTAGCAGTCTCCTCGGAGGTTAAAACCTTGCATCTTGGAGAGAAAACAAGACATAGGAAGTGAAAAGGGAGATAAGACAACAGAATGTTTTAGGACAGAGTGTTGTAAGGAGAGGTGAAACACTCTGTCCTGCAGGGAAACTTGTAAGACAGGAAGTTAAAGGATATACAACTGGCCAGATTCACTAGGTCCTTCCCTCCCCAAGAGGAATCAGTAGAGACTGTTGAAAGTCATTCTCAGACAAGCCCAGCTGAGGCACCTGGAAAGGACACCTTCCAACCTGTTAAGCTACCTGCAGACTGTGCAGTGGACCCCAGGTTCCCAGCTTTGTGAGCTGTCACTCATGCCCAGGTGGGCTTTGGTGATGCATCTGTCTTTGAGTCCTTTCTGCCCCTGTGAATAACCTAACCCCTCACCCACACTTCTGTAAGTAGCCCCAATAAAACTCATTGGTTCACCAAGCTTCATTTGGGTAATGGGTTGGGGAACATGTAGACTCTTGCTTTCTGAGGACTAAAAGTATATTCAAGTTGTGAAGTGCAGGAACCGAAGAAGGAGATAATTAAGGGATTGGAAGTCTGAGAGGTAGCAGACCAACTACTGTTGATATAGAAACATCAAGATTTTTGTCAGTGTGGAGAAAGAGGAGAGTCAGAAATATTATTTCTGGAGAGATGAAAGTTAAAACACAGTAGTTTAACAATGAAAGTAAAATAATTGGAAATGGTAGCAAAACCATAAAAACAACTAAAAAGGTTTTTTTAAGTTTAAATTGGAGATAACATGAACTAGAAGGTAATAAGCCCTAAGTAAATATTTTTCCCCTCATTGGGATGCTATTGTCCTTCTTCCTCCTCGGTTGTCATTTGTGTAGTCTCTGTGGATGTGACAGGGGTGGTTGAATGCTAGTCTCATTAATTCAGACAAGTTATATCATTGTATCCCAGATTTCTGTGAGCATAGACTTCTGTGTGTTAGGATTCACTGGCAAGAGTTCCCCATAGCCTAGCATGTTACAGTCTTCTCGTAGTGAACTAGAGATCAAATTTCCCATAAGCAGGACTCCCTGTGATTCATAATCGAAGAGACATTACAGTACTGAACACCTACGTACCTGTGTGTGTGTCATTAGGGTCCTGTGTTGGGTTCCACGGCACACTTCTGCTGTGCATCGATGGTGGGGTAAAGAGAGTCGTCTTCTGTGGCAAGCTGTCCAGGTTCAGGTTCCATGGCCACCCTTCCCACACATCCTCATGCTAACTGTGCTCCAACTACTCTCCCATCTGCTTTCAACAGCCCAAACTTCTGCTTCTCCTTTGAGCATTTTTGGGAGGATACCTCAAGCTATCAGTGGGATGTCTTTGGCTACTGCAGCAGCATAGGTAGCAGCAGTGCCCATTAGGCAGTCAAGATCTTCCAGGGAGACATGCTGGCCTGTAGAGCTCATGATGGTTGGTGATTTAGGGAAAGAAGCTTAGTATGGTAGCAAAGCAATCCTAGCCTTCATTCAGATATAGCCGTTCATCCACCATCGTACTCAGAAGTCTCTGAGTGAGTTATTCAAAGTGAACTTTTAAGAATGTATCCTGGTACTCCATGGTAAAAATTCCCCTGAGAAGTGTAATTCTTGGGATATATATGCATACCCTTAACATACCTTATATTATGTTAAGCAGTTTTCCAAAGCAATTTTACCAGTTTGTCCTATTAGTATGTAAGGGCCCTAGTTATATTTTTCTCTCAAAATACTAATAGTGTAAGATTTAAATTTCTGTTAATCTCATGGCTGTTATAGATATAATTGTATAGTTTTAACATGGAATTCGATTTTGGAAGGTTCAAGCACTTACTTTTTTGGCAATTCCAGTTTTTTGTTTTGTTTTTTTGTTTTTAATGGAATACTTGATTAAATTTTTGTGTTTTTCTACTGTTTTCTAAGAATTTCCTCTTAAGCCTTGAACACCATTTTTATGTTATTCAAGTGTCCTAAAAGTATCTACTTCTACTTTTCATCTTTCCTTTTGTTGTCTTTTGATAAAAGCTGTTATTTTCAATGTATCAAATTTATAAGGCTGTTTTGCCTTCTTATAAAACATTGTCTCACCTCCTATATTTTTGAGACTATAGTTTTGCCTTTTCTTTTAGCCTAGTAGCCACCTGGAATTAATTTCTCTTCCTAATGTGAAAGAAATATTTAATTTAGTTTTTCCTCCACCCAAAAGATTATTTACAAGAATGATTTTCTACACTGTTTTTCATTGCCTACTCTATTATAAACTAAAAGTTTATGAACACATGTGTTGGATTCTTATTTCTTAATGTTTGTACAGTTCATTTTTCTTTGTTTTCTAGCTTTTACAATGTTAGGAATCTTAATCATTTTAATATTTTAATTTACTTTTTAATTATCCTGATTTAGTCTTAAAACAGTCCAATTAATGGTTAGTTGTAATCATTTTATTCATGTCTAAAAAGCCTATTTGTTTTGTTTTTTAATTTGAGGCAATCCTTTCATGTGTGTGCATGCATGTTTGGAAGCCAGAGTTAGATGTCAGGTGTCTCCTTTATTTGCTTCTCCATCTTATTTTGGGAAACAGCATCTTTCCCTCAACCCGAAGTTCAATATTTCTGCTAGGCTGTCTGACCAGAGGGATGTTTGGGTTTGTCTTCTTCCTGTGTGTACATATTTTCTTTGCTGATTAAATTTATTCTTTGACAATTTGATACAATATATGGTTTATTCTGCTTACTCTCACCCTCACCTTCTCTTATCATCCCTCTTCCCCAGATCTATTCCTGAATTCATATCTTCCCCTGCTTTGTTTTGTGACCCTCTGGTTTTAACAGTCTCTGCAACTCTCACTTTAATCAGAACAATCTGGTCATGGACTTGGAACTGTCCTTTGGAGACTGGTGGACTCTCTTTTGGTAGCAATTTAAAATATTTTGAAAGCAAGGGCTATCTACCCCACCCCCACCCCAGAATCATCAGTTGCCTATAGTTCAGCTGGGAGGGTTAGGACCCCATAAGCCCCTCCCCACCTCTGCTTGACTTTTGACATGTGCAGCCTTGTCCAGGTTGTACAGACAACCACAGCTGCTATGAGATCATATTTGCATTGGTTGTGTTGTGGCCTAAACATAGCATTTCACATCTCTTCTCTTTATCTTCCAGCTCCCACATTCTTTCTGCTCTATCTTCTACTGTGTTTCCTGAACCTTAGAGGGAGTTACACAAATACCATGCTCAGGGCTAAGTAACTAAACTATCATTTTCTTTAAACATCTTGAACAGCCATGAGTCTCTGCATTTCTCACCATCCACTACAAAGAGAAGTTTCTCTTATTAAGGATGAGAGTAGCATTTGTCTAAAGTTTAAATATATTTAGATTGCAATATGGAAATCAGTGTGGTAGTTTCTCAGAATGCTAGAAATAGAACTACATATGACCGAGCCATAGCACTCTTCAGCATCTACCCAAAGGACTTCATATCCTTCTGTGGAGACATTTGCTTACCCATGTTCGTTATTACTAATCACAATAGCTTAGAAATGGAATCAGCCTAGATATCCATCAACAGATAAATGGATAATTAAAATGTGATACATATACACAGTGAAATTTTATTCTGCTGTAAAGAAAAAAATTATGAAGTTTGCAGGTAAAGGGATCAAACTAGAAAAAATTATGCTAAGTGAAAAAACCAGGTCCAGAGAGACAAACTCTGCCCATTCTTTCTCATATGTAGATCTTAACTTCTAATATGTGCTTAACTTAGAACACCTGTAGATGCCAGGAAACTAGAAATTGGCCACTGTTGGGGGGGGTGGCTTAAGGAGGGGAGCTAATAGAATATGGATGAAGTGAACATAAAAAAATGGTAATATTAAGTATGGCAAGATTCAAACAAGTATGGGATGATGGGGATGGGGGACAGGCAAAGTGAAGGGTTAGGGAAGGAGGATTAGCGAAAGTAAAGGACATAGGAGAAAGCCATATGAAAACCTACTACTTTGTAAGCCTATTTAAACAGTAATTAAAAGTTTGATATTTGGCACAGTGGCACAGTGTTGCTCCTAGAAGTCATTGTTTATCAAACAAAAATTCCATTGCTGTGTGTGGGGTCCCTGCTTATGAACTGTTGGTTAGGGAGGTTCCAGCACAAGCTATTGATATTCCTCTTGGGTTCCCACCAGAACTATATAATAAGATACAGAAAACAAGCTGGAATTGAGCTGGACATCTCATCCTACTGGCTAGCTGTCCTTGTGCTGGAAAACACTATACAGGCTGCTGGGAGAAATAAGACATTAGTGAACCCTATGAAATGCAATATCACAGGCAAGATGTGCCCAATGGTGCAATGTATGATGGGAGTAATTAATGGCTGTCAGATTGGATGTGAAACCTCGTCCACAGGAGGAAATAAGTGCTGGAACTCTAAGTCTCATCAAAGCTCTTCATCTAGGGAGATTATAAGTCCTAGGAGGACCTCACTACTATGACTTGACCAGTGTTTAGTCTGTTTGGGATGTGATGGTGCTCAATCTTGGAAACACTTCATTTACTTTGAGTAGATACTAAGACTGCGAGTATTTCTGGAACCATTCACCCCAAGAGCCTAAATGTTTCTCATGAATCAGCAAATGCAGCTTGAAGGGATCTGTGCATCATTCTCCAGGTTTTTACCTGCTCCTTAATTTTTGACTGGTAGTTCTCTATCTGGTAGCTTTAGTTTTGGTAAGGGAAGTGCAAAGGTCTTTTATTCATTTTTTTCAGTTGTTTTCAATAGAAGTCTTGCCTTATTTAACCAGTTGGCTATTTTTGGATAGTGAAGTCCCTTTGATGGCATTTTAAAACTATGTTTTAAAAATAAAATATTTATCAAGGTTGGAAAATATATATAAATCCAGAATTTTATGAATTAGTTATACTAATTAAATTAGTAATTTGTATAACTGAACATCATCCCATTTGATGGTGAGCCTTGTTTCAGATGTTGAAAAACAGTGTGTGCCATCTTGAACTTACAAATATATCACAAATAGAGGATTTGTTTGAAGCATGAGACCTGCCTTGGTTGACTGAGCCCAGTGCATAGCCTCATTTAGAAAGTCTGTATTGAAACTGGAACTGTAGACTTAGACTTGACATTTTAAAAAACGTGTGTGAGTGTGTGTGTGGCTTATCTGTGAAGTGTATGCACATGGTGGCTGGGGTGGGGGCAACTCCAGAAGCCAGAGAAGGATGTCAGGTATTATACTCTATCATTCTCCACCATGTTCCTTTGAAGCAGAGTCTTTTACTGAACCTGAAGCTAGGCCGGAGGCTAGCAAGCAACTAGAGGTCCTCCTGTCTCTATTCCTACCTACTTCCAGCAGTGCTGGGGTGACAAGCACACAGGACTATGTGCAGCTTTTGTGAGGCTTTTGAGGATTTGAACTCAGATCCTGATATTTGCACAGCAAGTACTTATGCACTGCGCATCTCCCCAGTTCTAGAGCTGCCTTTTAAACTAAATAACCTTAACATCCTTTCGAGGTAGCTGTTTATTTCTTCTTAGCTGCAGAGTATTGCTTGTCTACAGAAATGTAGACATAACAAATCAAAACCATATTTACCACTCATTATAGACAGATTAAACCTAAACACTGTAATAAACCTTTCTTAAAACAACCCTAAGGGAAAAAAAAAAAAAAAAAAAACAACCCTAAGGGAAATACTCCACAGTATTGTATAAAAATTGAAAACTTCCTAAAAGTACTAGTTTTCAATGTATTATGTATGTATGTATGTATGTATGTATGTATGTATGTATTTTATTTATTTATTTATGAGGAGGGCACACATGCTATGACTCCCATGTACAGGTCAGAGGTCCACTTGAAGGACTCTGTTCTCTCCTTCTACAGTGTGGAAGGCCTCAGGGCTGAACCTCAGGCGTCAGGCTTGGCAGCAAGCACCAAGCTGCCTTACTCACCAGCCCTCCACTGCTACTTTTAGTCGCGTCTCAAGGGAAGAATTTAAACAGCCTTTAGATTCTTTAGAAAATTTTGTCAGTATCTATACAAAAGACCATTTTAATCATATATCTTGAAGAAAGTTAATTTATTAAATACTTTTGTAAAATAGTTTATAGAAAAATTTTCAGTAAAGCCATGTTATTATAGCATTAATGGAAGAAGTATCGTGAAAATAACCTCTGGGAAGTAAAATGGTGAATTATTTAATCTTTACATTTCTGGAGATGCTGTTACTACTAAGAAGAACACATTACAAACCTACTTTTCTCACTAACTATAATGAAAACCAAACAAATAAGTATTAGCACATGAAGCCCTTTGGCCTTCACAGATTTGATGTTGAATGATGTCAGCCTTTTGTGAGATGTGCTTCTTGGTGCTTTCTTCCATAGCAGCCTTGCAGTATTCCATCACACCACCTCTCTTACATTACTCTGCCTGTGGCTCACCTTAGTGATGGATTGCGTCATGTGTAAGTAAAGATAACTTACTGTCTTTAACCACATTTATCTAAATCCAGGTTCTCGGAAATAGTGACAGTAAAAACAAAACAAAACAAAAAATGCCTGTATCTATGTGTGGAACTTGATGTCACATTCCGTTTGTTCAACTGAGTCCTTTAAATTAGCAGATTTCTTAGCAAATACTAATATCAACTAAAGCAAGTAAAAATCACTTTCTTAATGATAACGGATTTTCTTGTTAAAATAAGATTTTGTAGGCTTTGGTTTCCTTCTTTGAAAAGTAATCATAGGACTCCATATCAATCTCATTGAGTTGTGATAGTTTAGTAACACATTCAAGTAAGTCACAGGAATGAAAGGATCATAAAACATTTAAAAATATGAGTTCTCATCTTTATAGTTTGGAAACAAAGTACATTATTTTAGAATTAGGGCAAAAATTAAAATTTAAGTCATTCCTATCTTTTAACAGGAGTGAACATTTATTTTCAAAAAGAATTCGGTAAGGAATAGTCACCAAAAACCTATAACATTGTATTTAATACTAAAATACTGATGCACACCCTAGGCGTCCTGGGAAGCTGTGTATAACAAGGTTATTTCTACCAGTACAACCATGTGGTGTTTCCCTTTTTTTTGATCTTGAGATCCCTCTCCTGGTAGATAGCCTACTGCCTAAGTACCTATCTGATGACCAGCTATTCCTCCAGCAAGGAAATTTGTCACACTGGCAGATGGTTTTGTGACTTTTGTCTGACCTATGCCCTGTGGTGTTTTTTGTTGTTTGTTTGTTTGTTTGTTTGTTTTTTAAAGATGGTCATTTGGTGGAAGAGCCTGGGCTGGAGGAAAGTTAGATCTAGGTGTGTCCCTCAAGTGAGACCCGGAGGAATTACAGAAAGTAATACAGAAATACAGAAAGTAGTGTATTACTTCTAGATTTTAGAAATGAGGGCAACATGCATCATAGGAACAGTGGGAAGTGGAGAATCATCCAGGAAATACACATTCAACCAAGAGAAATGGGGCCTGCAGACCAGAGCCCACAGGTCTAGGAAGCCACTATGTGGTGAGTTCTTATTGAAGGGCTTACAGCAAGCAAGATACAAGTTCCTGGAGTTCAGAAATGATCACTGTGGCCTAGTTATGTGTACTGTGCGGTGTCTAGGTCAGCAGGGTAAGTCAAGTAGATTGTGTATCTAGCTGACTCCTAAGGAGTTGGTCTACAGGAAGGGGTTCCATAGTCAGATGTTTGTATCAACCCTATCGAAGAACTGAAATGAGGTAGAAAACTGGAGATCATGGCAAGGGTACTTAGCTCTGCTTCTACCATGAGAAAGTTGAAGTTATATTTAGAATGAATCCAGGGCAGCATACTACTAGAAGAATCCACCATGAACATGCAATGTTGAAAGCCACTGTGTGAACCTAATTGGTGGTAGTTATAAGGTTTTTGCAAAGATTTGGACATAATTCTACAGTGAAAGATCAGCAAGAGAAAACACTGCTTATATGTGGTAATAATGTCCCTATTTCCACTGAAACTCTAAGAAAATTCACAAATTCTTGAAACTAGAAAGAGAATAAATAAGGTGTAATTCCTTATTAGAGGATTCATTTTCCAAAGTTAGAGAATGACATCGAACAGTAACTATTAATGTGAAAAGGAAAGAGGCCTTCTTGTCATGCTTGGTAGCAGTAAGCCATGTTGTGTGCCTGGGAACACGTCCTTTAAAAATAAGACGTACAGAGCGAGTTCCAGGACAACCAAGGCTACACAGGGAGACCCTGTCTTTAAAAAAACAAACAAACAAACAAAAAAGGGAATGTGAGGCCAGCCTGGTCTACAGAGGGAGTTCCAGGACAGCCAGGGCTACACAGAGAAACCCTGTCTCAAACAAACAAAACAACAACAAATAAAACTTTCATGAATACAATTTTGAAACTGTATGAAAAGATATTTTAAGTAGTGGTATGTGTTTTTCATCATTGGGAATACTCAGTACTCCTAGGTTGTTAGGTCTTGGGGCTGGCGATGATAGGTATACATTTACCATACAGCATTCAGATGGTACAGCATTTACTGTATGTGTAAGGCCCTGGGTTTGATTCCCAGCGCCTGGAATGAGAAGAGAACAGACAGGAAACAAGCAAAAAACTGTACGTCAGGATGCTAAGTCTCCACAAACTTAACCATAAATAGAGTACAGTCCATGACTTTTCATGGAATATTACAAAATGATCCCAAAGGTCTCTTAGAAAAATGGAGATTTAAGAGTGCCAAACCAACTTTGATGAATAAATTAATAATACTT